>NC_058087.1:180339842-180939842 GCF_014858855.1 Bufo gargarizans | reverse complement strand
AATACTAGTGTGCTTCTGTACTGCAGGAACTCAAGTGCAAAACTCTACAGGCGGTGGTGGCGGCCAGGGTTTGTGGCTCAGTCGTCCGGCTGGCTCCTTGGTTAACAGGCTGGTAATCGGGGGTCTGTGGCTCAGTATTCCCATCTCAGCATCTTCTTCTCTTCACTCACGTAGACTGATAGAGTCTCTCCTATTAAACACTGGTCATTTACAGACAACTAGGGTCTCTGACTATTCTTTTTATATACAGTTTCTAGCTGAATTAGAACCTTCTAGTGCAGGGATCAGCAAACTTTGACATTCCATCCGCTGTAAAACTACAACTCCCAGCATGCAAACATGCTCAGCTGTTCTCCCATAGAAGTGAATGGAGCACTCTGGGAGTTGTAGTTTCAGAACACCTGGAGTGCCAGAGGTTGCTGATCCCTGTTCTAGTGGGAGGAGTGGAGAAGTGCAGCCTAAACAGAAACATTGTTAGAATTTCTGTCAGTCGTAGACTTGTATGGAGTTTCAATGCAAGTCTATGGGAATGAATAAGCAGTTTTTCCAGACATAAACCCGTCTTCAGACATAAACTACAGAGCAAAAACAGACATTCAAAAGGTTAGTGTGTCTGGCTTTTGCTTTCACAAACTTTGCATAGTCAACTATATTAACTGAGGAAGATTACTAGCTTCTTGGTGCATAGATAGAAAGTCCCAAAGTCTCTCGGTATTAGCTGGCTGTGCATTAACCCTTTCCACAGTGCAGTGCAGATATACGGCAATAACAGGACAAATGAACAGGATATATTACAATATACTTAGATACGCAGTTCAACAATATAAAACAGTATAAGTGCACATAACAGTATAGATCACAGTGCAAGTTAACCCTTCAAAGTGCAATAAAGTATGGAGTTGATGGCTTTACACAGTAGCAATAGGGGCAAATGTCCACAAACATTCATGGTCCAAACTACTCTTGCTTCAGGATACTACAGCATCTCCTTAGGATAGGCCGTCAAAGTATGATTGGTGAGTACCCCATCGATACACCGAAGCACCAGAGCACAGGCACAGCAGAGCATCCATACATACGAGGCTTATAGGAGTTTCAGCCTTGGGATGTAAACAAGATTGTTCCTATTCACTTACAGCAAACAGAGATATTGCAAATAAGTGTGTGTGTGTGTGAGCGGGGGGGGGGGGGGGGGGTTTGGGGGGGGGGGGTTGAAACACGCAGAATATCTTGTAATGTTCATAGACAATTTGGTGCCCAAAAGGGACGTAGACGGATTTTAGTAGCAAGGGGAGAAGATAATACTTCCTGTGACCACCTCTGGATACACAGCGACATATAGTCAAATAGTGGCCACCCTGGGAAATGGTTGCTAAGCAACCAGACACATTCACTCTGCAGAATATACTAAAATGGAGCTAAAAAAGAGAGATAAACATTGATTCTGCAAATGGATGTGATGCATGTTATACGTGCATGGCTGCCGTGTTTCTAAGCAGTTGGACTGTTGCTTAGCAACAGCTGCCACTGCAGGTGGGTGACACTGTCAGACCTTCATGTAGACATCCAGGGGTCTCACTAGTCACACAGTAGAAGGCTGGGGGCACATACTGATACCGATACTTCTCAATACCCCCAACTTTTAAAAAGCCCAAGGAGGGACATTATCAGCGGCGTGCGTAGATTTATTTATTTTTTTACACTAAGCCACGCCCCTCACCCCGCCCAGTGCCCTTTGCACACAGTAGTTATGCCCCCTATGGAGCCTTTAGGTCTCTTAGACACCAAGGCCCGGGTGTGATTGCTACCTCTGTATGATAGATAGATAGATAGATAGATAGATAGATAGATAGATAGACACTCAGCCATGGCCATGACGGACACCCACTTCAGGAGACTGTCTGATCTCTGCCCAGACTTCACCTCCATGGAGGAGGAAGAGAGACTCTCTATACTGCTGGGGGAAGAGGAGAACACAGCGGCCACAGCTGCACAATACATTACTGCCTGCCATAGACTGAGAGGAGCCTGATATACCATGGACGCCTATATCCCCACCCTGGACGTGTCCCCGGCCCCCCAACCCTACCCAATTATTTCCCACTTGCTTTAGCAATGCTAATATGTATTTTGTCCTGCCAATAAAGCTCTATTATAGATAGATATTATAGATAGATAGATAAGGGTGGAAAACCCCTAATTTTAGATGGAAAGTCCAGTCCTTCAGATACACTTTAACTTCTCACTTAAAATACAGATCCAGAAATTGCTACAGGAACCTTTCAGTTCCGTCCAGTGGTCACATCTGTTACGTTGGGGGAATTTTATTTATGACATGAAATAAAAAAAAAAGTCATGTAATAATGATGGGAGTGATCCCTCCTCTGTGTACAGCAGGACCTCAGAGGTTCTCGTCTGATAATCGCTGAGAACACGTCACATGGAGTCACTTTCCCTCTGGAGAAGATCCCTATTGATTTTCCAGTCTGGAATGGATTGATTGGTTTGGCAGTGAGGATATTAGACTCTAAGGCCTGTATTACACCAACAGATTATCTGACAGATAATAGTTGGTCAGATGGCCTATTACACACACAGATCTTTCGTTATACACACCAACTATTGGTCTGATTGGACAGATATTGGTCAAATAATCGGTTGGTGTAATACAGGCCTAAGGTAGGATTCCTTCCAGTGGAGTCCCTGCCAAACCACTTACGCATTCAGTTCATGGGGGTGAATACTTACGCATTCAGTTCATGGGGGTGAATACTTACGCATTCAGTTCATGGGGGTGAATACTTACTCATTCAGTTCATGGGGGTGAATACTAACGCATTCAGTTCATGGGGGTGAATACTTACTCATTCAGTTCATGGGGGTGAATACTAACGCATTCAGTTCATGGGGGTGAATACTTACTCATTCAGTTCATGGGGGTGAATACTAACGCATTCAGTTCATGGGGGTGAATACTTACGCATTCAGTTCATGGGGGTGAATACTTACGCATTCAGTTCATGTTCACCTATTGTAATGAGCAATACCCCCTCCCTGTCATGGAGATCCAAGCAAGGTTATCCCTTTTACAACAATTGCTGCCCCTTTTAGGAGGGGTCTAGGCATCAGGATTATCCCTTCATCACCAAGCTCCACCCCCTTTGTAGGGTATAGACGTCAGGGCTCTCCTTTTTTCTATTAAGCGTCGCCTCTATTAGGTGGATATGCTCAATAATATCCCTTTTTTTCAACAAGCCTAACCCCCGTCATGTTATCCTTTTTCAAGCTCGCTCTATCCCTTTTAGCAGGTCCTACCATCAGGACTTTCCTTTTTTTCCAACCCTTTTAGAGGGTTGAGGCTATACTGTCCCTTTGACATCAGGCCACACCCCTTTTACAGAGTCTAGACATCCCCTCTCTAACAGGCACCATCCCTTTAAGAAGATCTGGTCATCAAGGCCATCCTTTTATCAAGACGCAGCATACATTTGAACTATCAGGGTCATTATTTTGGGTACAAACTGGACCCCACATATTTTTATTTAGATTTTTTTTTTCTTTTATGCAATTATTCGCATTTGCGCTTTCATTGTGTGATGTTCAGCCCATCAGTGAAATTGCATTCCCGAGTTCTAATATTTATCTTGCATGCTCAGAGCTCCGAGCCATCTTCAATTACCAAAAACTGAGACATAAGCGTAAAATTAAATATGCAAATGGGATATTTGGCAGATTTCCAGATGGGAACTGAAACGCCATACATGACTCATTGACTGTCTGACGCTTTTTAACCAGTTGGTTGCCAGAGAATCAACAAGCATCGGTTCTGATTATATATTTTTGCTTTTTGCCTCGACTGTTCCATCTGTATTCAGACCTGCACCATTGAAGTAAATGGGACTGAGCTGCAATACCATGATCAACCTGCGGACAGGTGTGGCGCCAAAGACGTCCACTGAGAGGGATCAGCAGTCTGCTCTCTTCTGGAGGCCTAACAAAGTAGATTGAATCGAGAACAGCCTATGGACACCTTCGGGGCAATTTTTTTAAGATTGCATTTTACTCATTTTGGGCGAAAGATCATTGTTTCAATTGGTCTTTGCTAAAAATGTTCAGCCGTTTTTGAAATACAAGGGTTAAAAATCTGTCTGCAGTGTATCACTTCAGTCACGTCAGCTGACGACTCATGTGAAGCCTTATCTCTGATCTTTAAACTCATAAACAATTATTTATTCTGTATTTTTATTTATTTTATTTCCTCTATATTTGTATTCTATATTCAATTATTTATTCTATTTATATTATTAATCTATTGTTTTCAGTTTGATAAAACGTTAGCTATAATGAGTGTTTATGAGGTCAGGATATCAGAGATAACGCTTCACATGAGCCGTCAGATGACAGGATTGAGAAGTAATATTCTGCAGATTTTTTTTAACCCTTGTATCCTAAAAATGGCTAAACATTTTTAAGGAAAACCAGTTGAAAAAATGACTTTAGACCGAAATGAGTAAAATGCAATCATAAAAAGAAATTGCCCCAAAGGTGTTCATAGCTTTTAAAAAGGTTGGTCCATGTGGCATATCGCTAGGATATGCTATCAATGTCAGATGGGTGCAGGTACCACCTCTGGGACCCGCTCCTATCTAGAGAAAGTGGCCCCTGAAGTGAATCTCCATTGATTTCTCTGACAGTTCTGAAAATAGCGGTGCAAGCATGCCCGCCTATTTTCAGAACTCCCATAGCGGTGATTGGAGGGTCACCGTGCATGTGCCGCTGCTTTCTGGTTACTTCAGTGGTCCTTTTCTGAAGTGAGACCCTCCGCTATCTGACATTAATGGAATATCCTGGCTATGTGCCATCAATGTCCCACATAGGAATACCCCTTTAGGGTCCATTCACACGTCCGCAGTGTTTTGCGGATCCGCAAATTGCGGATCAGCAAAACACCGGACCGGGAAGAATATGACATGTTCTATTTTTTGCAGAGCCGCGGATCAGTAGTTCGGGGCCGTGGACCGGAAATGTGGATGCGGACAGCACACTGTGTGCTGTCCGCATCTTTTCCGTCCCCATTGAAAATGAACAGATCCGGACCCAAAGGCGGACGTGTGAATCGACCCTTGAAGGGGTTATCCAACCCCTATAATGACCCCCCCCCCCTATGCCGGGCCTCTCTGATACATTATACTTACCTGCTCCATGACACCCACGTATCTCCGGATCTCTGCGCGGCCACCGCTGCACCTCCCTGTCACTCAGATCAAAACATCCGGTGATGGAGCGAGCAGCCAATAGTAGGACGAGACTCCTGGCCGTGCAGGGATCCGGAGTGACGCACGTGCCAGGGAGCAGGTAAGTATAATGTATAGGGGGGCCTAGGAATTTATGGGGGTCATTATAGTAGTTGGATAACCCCATTAAGGAGTATTGCCCTGAACAACTTAAGCAAGTCTATGTAATTACTGTATACTGTATATGCCATACGGAAAAACGGAACGGAAAACTGGAACAGAACCGGAAACACTACTAAAACCCCCCCCCAGAAAAATACATCCGGGAAAAACGGCCTGCAAAACACTGAAAAGGATATAAGGTCGTGTGAACGAGCCCTAAGGGCTCATTCACACGAATGTTTTTGCGTTCCGTATACAGGCCGATTTTTTGCCTTCTGTATACGGTCCGTATATGGAACCATTAATTTCAATGGTTCCGCAAAATAAAAACGGAATGTACTCCGTATGCATTCCGTTTCCGTATTTCTGTTTTTCCGTTCCTTTGAAAGATAGAACATGTCCTATTATTGCCCGCAAATCACGTTCCGTGGCTCCATTCAAGTCAATGGGTCAGCAAAAAAAACGGAACACATACGGAATGTACTCCGTATGTCTTCTGTATCCGTTCCGTTTTTGAGGAACCATCTATTGAAAATGTTATGCCCAGCCCAATTTTTTCTATGTAGTTACTGTATAAGGGTACTTTCACACTTGCGGCAGAGGATTCCGGCAGGCAGTTCCGTCGCCGGCAATCCGGACGTAAACTGATGGCATTTGTCAGAAGGATCCGGATGCAGATCTGTCTGACAAATGCATTGAAATACCGGATCAGTCTCTCCGGTGTCATCCGGAAAAACGGATCCGGTATTAATTTTTTTTTGCATTTTTAAAGTTCTGCGGATGCGCAGACCGGAAAGCCGCATCTGTTTTGCCGGAACACTTAATGCCGGATCCTGCACTAATATACTTCAATGTAAATGAATGCCGGCATTCCGGCAAGTGATCAGTATTTTTGGCTGGAGAGAAAACTGCAGCATGTTGCGGTATTTTCTCCGTCCAAAAAACGTAAGAGGGACTGAACTGATGCATCCTGAACGGATCGCTCTCCATTCTGAATGCATTAGGATAAAACTGATCACTTTTCTTCGGGTATTGAGCTCCTAGGACAAAAAACGCTAGTGGGAAAGTACCCTATGCAATACGGAAAAATGGAAAGGAACCGGAAACACTACTGAAACAAAAAGCAGAAAAACTGATCCGTTAAAAACGGCCGCAAAACACTGAAAAAGCCATACGGTTGTGTGAACGAGCCGTAATAGGGAATCCTCTGTGAGCTATACAAAGCAGCAGTTTGCTAAAATGTATCAGTATGTATCAGCTCACAGAGGATAGTCCACACACTGATACACTGTAACAAACACATCAGTTGTGTGAGTTGGTATTGTTCAGATATTTTTTCCCCCTATCGTATTAATCCTTGGGCTGTCAGGGGATGATGGGGGTTGTAGTTTTGCAGCAGATGGAGAAAGACAGGTTGGAGACCATGACCTATTGGCTGTCCCGGTGTGTTGAGAAGAAGGAATGTGCAGGCCTGCTGACTTCACACATATCTTACATTTTCTATAGATGAGACAGAGATGCTCTTTCATTACCATCAGAGTGTAAAATCCGATGCTGTTAGGGATCGGCGACATGCTACACCCCTCTCTCACTCTGCTGTGAATTTTTATTCCCCTAGGAATATTTTTGAAACCCCCCTACAAAAACATGACCTGCGAGGCCAAAGATGTCCAATGAGAAGAATCTGTAGTCTAATCTATTTTGTAGGCCCAACAAAATTAAATTAATTCAGTACAGCTTTTAAGGAGTATTGCCCTTTAAGACTTAAGCAGGGGCGGTGCCAGTGCTAAGCATAGGTGGACCCTAAGTGGATTGAATTTAAAGTCACAGGCAGAGAAGAGTCCTACTCAACGAGCTAGGTGCAGTTTATCATCCAGTTACATGATGATCGGATTGCTCATATGCCATGTGATTGACTATAAAGCTGCACATGACCAGTAAAGGGGGACTCTTGGTAATCGGGAAGATTTTGGAATTGAGCTATTTTCATGCATCATTCTAAAATAAAACAAGGGCACCCGCTTGTATTGTTTAGAGGGCCCATAGGGTAAAAGGTGTGCAGGCCCTTTAATATTTAAAGTGGGGAAACTCCCTTTAAAAAAAGAGTTCCCCTTTAAAAGGCATTTATAAGTCCATACAAGTCCTTGAGGTGTCCTGCAATACAGAGGGGGGAGCGGGGATTTCTGGACATGGTGGGTTCTGTTATGTCTCCCAGAGGAAAAGTAAGGAAAATGATAATAAGATTCAGAGCGTCAGCTTCCGGCTCTGGGAGTGCGTCACAGAGAGTGAGACTGCGGCGAAGTGAGAAGTCGCTAAAATAAAAATAGGCCGCACTAAAGACGCTTTCACACTTAGTCATCTGTGCAAGCGGCGAAGCATTGAGGGTGAAAGATGGCGGCGCTCACCGATCCCATGGATAAGTGTCGGGTGAATTTCCCCTTTAAATCCTAATTTTCTGATCGTCCTACGGCACCACACACATAGGGGGTTAATAACTCCTTAACTGCCGACACAGTTTAATTAGCAGTTCAAACAGTTAACTAATTAGCTCCTGTATAAATTACCGTAAGTGTGTCTCTACCTTTCTACTGACTGAACCCTATATACAGAGAGAGTTTCTAAGGTTCCATATTGGGTGATGTGCCGTTGTTGCATACCCTTTTTTGGGGGGAGGGGGTCCCTCGGCTTGCAACCTCTCACCCTGTGCTGTATACATGTATCCCTCGGCCATTAACCCCTGCAGGGTGAACAAGCGGAAGGTGGTTTGGATTGAAGCAGGGAGTTCTTGCTATCATCTAGACCAGGGATGCTCAACCTGCGGCCCTCCAGCTGTTGTAAAACTACAACTCCCACCATGCCCTGCTGTAGGCTGTCCGGGAATGATGGGAGTTGTAGTTTTGCAACAGCTGGAGGGCCACAGGTTGAGCATACCTGATCTAGACATATCAGCCTGAATATCATCTGAGGTTCTCTCGTGAACTGCGGGTAAGTGGATGTTCCGTTCGCATCGTTCGCATACTTAGGGGATCCAAGATGGTAGCGGCGGCTGTGTCAAGCGACATTCTGCGCAGGCACATAGAATGTGTCGGCAGATAAGAACCATTTGGCCCATCTAGTCTGCCCAATATACTGAATACTATGGATAGCCCCTGGCCCTATCTTATATGAAGGATGGCCTTATGCCTATCCCATGCATGCTTAACCTCCTCCACTGTATTTGCAGCTACCACTTCTGCGCAGAGCGTCCCGAAATGGATGCGGAGTTACTTCGCTCTGCGCATGCCCGGGACCCCCCGAGATTTGAAAGTTTAAAAGTCCGTCTAGTTCCTTAGGTCGCCGCGCTCTGCCGGGCAGCGGAACCCTCTCTGGCTCTAAGGTAGCTTTGGATACCACTCTCCATCCTTGAAAACATGTTACCTGTGTCTCATATTATTTTTTGTTGAGAGATGGATCCTCCTCAGCGTTCGGGGAAAATCTAACCCCAATATTTGTGATAATTGCCAACAACCCAATGCCTGAGGATTGCGATCAATCGCCGTGAAACTCACATGTCTCAAACACCTCCAGCTTTCTGAAACCTTCGCTGAAATGAAAGTTGCTTTTTCTGCTGCTAAATCTAAAAAGAAAAGGAATTTTATTTCCCCCGTCCCAGAGGATCCTTCAAATAGCTCAGAATATTCAGAGGGAGAAGAGCTTTCTCTTTCTTCTGATGATGTATCCATGGAAGAGATGTATTTATTTATTAAACAAAGATAACATTTCCACATTGATTAAAGCTGTCAACCAGGCGGCCGAATCAGATAAAGGATAAATCAAAGAAAGAGCAGCTATTCTATTAAAGAAAAAGTGCTACCCACTCATCCAGTAATTAGTAGCTGGCTAAAAAAGGATTGGGATAAAGCCTGAAAAGAGGATAGATCCGGGAGCTAGATTCAAATCTACCTATAATTTAAAGGGATTCTGTCACCAAGTTTTGGGCTATAGAACTGCGGACACGTGCGGCTAGATCGCCGCTAGCATGTCCGCAATATATGTGTGCTATAGGGCTGTGTGGTTTTATTTTCTTTAAAAAAGGATTTTAGAGATATGTAAATGAGTCTTGTAGGTGTCCAAGGGGCTGTACGAACCTTCCTGGTGCCCAGCCGTGCCCAGCCACGCCCGCCTGTGAAGGAGCCCAGCACCGCCTATGTCCTCCGAATCTCCTCCTTTTATCAACGATAGATTGCCGTAATCTCGCGATGTGCAGTGCCGGTATAGTGTTCCTTCCCTGTGCTGGCATCAGCCTCAGGGAAATAACTGCGCATGTGCGAGCTCGCGCATCGCGATATTATGGCAATCTATCGTTGATGAAAGGAGGAGATTCGGAGGACACAGGCGGTGCTGGGCTCCTTCACAGGCGGGCGTGGCTGGGCAAGGCTGGGCACCAGGAAGGTTCGTACAGCCCCTTGGACACCTACAAGACTAATTTACATATCTCTAAAATCCTTTTTTAAAGAAAATAAAAGCACACAGCCCTATAGGACAGGTATATTGCGGACATGCTAGCGGCGATCTAGCCGTGCGTGTCCACAGCTCTATAGCCCAAAACTTGGTGACAGAATCCCTTTAAATCCAGAAGCAACTAGTGAATGGGAGTTACCACCAAAAGTGGATTTAGCAGTGGCTAGGCTTTCCTCCTGCAGAGGAATCTTCTCTCCTAAAAGATCCCATAGACCGGAAATCAGATAACCTTTTAAAAAAAAGCGTATACTATGTCTTCCATGGCGGTCAAGTCGTCCATTTCTTCTATCCCAGTAGCAAGTGCTTTGAGATGATGGCTTTCTCAACTAACACAAGATATTGAAGAAGGAGTTCCTAGAGAGCAAATCCTTGAAAATATACCACTAAGGCTACTTTCACACTAGCGGCAGACTGTCGGATCCGTCCTGCCGCTATTTGGCCGTGCCGCCGGACCGCCGCTCCGGCGTAGCTCCGGCACAGCACAGCAGTGCACGGTGAGAGGCTGCCGGACTAAAAGTACTGCATGTCCGACTTTTTAGTCCGGCGGCCTCTCACCGCGCACTGCTGGTGCATCCTGAATGGATTGCTCGCCGTGCACTGACGTGATGCGCCGGAGCTACGCCCCCGTCCCCATTATAGTCAATGAGGACGGAGCGGCGGTCCGGCGGCACGGCGAAATAGTGTGAAAGTACCCTTAGGCTACTCACACACTGCCTGCTGGATCCATCAAAACGTATGCCAACTGATGGCATTTGTAAGACTGATCAGGATCGTGATCAGTCTGAAAAATGCCTGATCAGTCTGAAAAATGTATTGAAATGCCGGATCCGTCTTTCCAGTGTCATCCGGAAAAACGGATCCGGCATTTATTTTTTTCACATTTCTTTCGGTCTGACCATGCGCAGACCGGAAGGACAGATCCGGCACTAATACATTCCTATGGAAAAAAATGCCGTATCCGGCATTCCGTTTTTTGGGCCGGAAATAAAACCGTAGCATGCTGCGGTTTTATCTCTGTCCTGATTAGTCAAAAAGACTGAACTGAAGACATCCTGATGCATCCTGAACGGATTACTCTCCATTCAGAATGCATTAGGATAAAACTGATCAGTTATTTTCCGGTATTGAGCCCCTAGGACGGAACTCAATACCGGAAAAGAAAAACACTAGTGTGAAAATACCCTAATGAAATCAGCGACTGATTTTTTTATGTGATACCCCGTTGGATACTTCAAAGTTCTCTTCCAGATCCCTGGCTTTATCCAATGCTGCTAGAAGAGTCCTATGGATTAAAGAATGGAATGGGGATGTCCCATCCAAATATCATTTTTGTTCCCTTCCTTTTCAGCCCTCATCATTATTTGGGCCACAATTAGAACCGATTTTAAAATCTTTGAATGAAAACAAAGGTGTCTCTTAATTTCCTCGTTCTGCTCGGAAGATATATTCTAGACCTCAGAGATTTCAAACTACTGTAGTGTCCAGAACACAGGGAAATTTTCGTGCCTTCACTTCCCAAAGAAGGAGAAAAAGGATAAGAATGCTAAATTTATCCCCAAAAAGAAACCTTTTGATAAAGGGTCTATCTTTCGATGCCAGGCAAGAGATATATCCTGTAGGAGGAAGGCTAAAATACCATGTCACAACCTGGCTTCAGACATCCTCAGACGCTTGGGTGCGTTCGACTATTATCCACGGATATTCCCTGGAACTCAAGCAAACTCCAAAAGAACGGTTTGTGATAAACAAACAAATCTCCAATTATTTTCCAGCTTTTAAAAGAATTCATGGCAAAACATGCTTTAGAAGAAGTGCCCGCGGAAGAACGAGCAGTGATGAGTGGCAGGGGCAATATTTCGTGAACATTTGGGGCGAATATTCGTCATATATTTGCAAATTCGAGAATTCGTGATCTACAGTCATTATTTTCTTAATTGCGAAAGACCATAGTCCTCACTATGGATGCTTCAAACCTGGGCTGGGGTGCTCATGTAGGGACCAGATGGACGCAGGGGGTATGCGTCCTCACCTCGAACATGAAGGAACTCAGAGCGATCAGGCTGGCCTTGTCTCATTTCCTTCCGGAGCTTCGTCTTCAAGATGTTCAAGAGTCCAGTCAGACAACATCTCTGCCGTTTATTACCTGAACAAGCAGGGAGGAACGAAGAATTGTCTCCTAGCAAAGGAGTGCAGTCAGATAATGAAATGGGCAGACATTTACCTAAAATCAATCTCAGCAGTTCATATAAAAGGAGAGCTCAATGTGAGAGCAGATCATTCGAGCAGGAGATTGTTGCATCCAGGAGAATGGTCTCTAGATCAAGAGATATTCTTGCAGATTGTTCACAGCATGGAAACACCAACCCTAGATGTCATGGCAACAAGACAAAACGCCAAAATCGAAAGTTTCTGGTTCTCTCAACAGGATGAATCATCCTCTGACTCTAGACGGTCTTTCCATCTCCTGGACAGGGATATTGTCACGGCGGACAGGATCCCAGATACACAGACAACCAAATACACAAGTGTCTAGGCTAACTGCTGGGGACAGGTCACCTCCTAGCACATCCCTGACTTCTCTCCCTATGCTGCTAAGCCCACATTCAGACCTTGATGGTAGGTATGAAGTGTCCTCGTGCCTGGACTGCAAACACCCTAGAATCCCTGAGATGGTGAAAGGGGAGAAGGGGCAGAAGACACACAAATAGCCTAGACCGCAAACCACACAAACAGAAATCAAACTTATCTGAGCTGGAACAGACAATCCTTCCTTCCTTGAATCCAAGGCCAGACAGAATTCTATAACCCGCACGGCCCTCTGGGATTGAAGGCAATTTAAGCCATTGACCCCACCCAGAGCACCTGAAGGAAGGCGGATCCAGCATGATTCCAAAACAAACAAAAGGTTAGACACGTGCTGCCAATCTGACAGACCTCCGCACACCGTCCGAGCAGGGCATGACAGATATTAATTTACGTCTTTCCACCTCTGCCTCTTATTCCTCGAGTCCTGGGAAAGATCAGAGACGACAAAGCGGAAGCCATTGCGATATTACCATACTGGCCCCGCAAGGGCCTGGTTTCCTCTCGCAATAACTCTTTCGAGAGGCAGGCTTTAGAAGCTATCACTTCCCCAGGACCTGCTAACTCAAGAGGGATTTCTTCATCCACGCGGATGCGATGCGTGAGTTGAACGCATTGCACCCGCACTGAATCCCGACCCATTCATTTCTATGGGGCTGTTCACATGAGCGGTGTGATTTTCACGCATCACTTGTGCGTTGCGTGAAAATCGCAGCATGCTCTATATTCTGCGTTTTTCACGTAACGCAGGCCCCATAGAAATTATTGGGGTTGCGTGAAAATCGCAAGCATCCCCAAGCAAGTGCAGATGCGGTGCGATTTTTACGCATGGTTGCTAGGAGATGATCGGGATGGAGACCCGATCATTATTATTTTCCCTTATAACATGGTTATATGGGAAAATAATAGCATTCTGAGTACAGAATGCATAGTAAAATAGCGCAGCCGGCATCTCTTCTGTCTTCATCTTAGCTGTGTGCAGTAACAGGACCTGTGGTGACGTCACTCCGGTCATCACATGGTCCATCACATGATCCATCACCATGGTAAAAGATCATGTGACGGACCATGTGATGACCGGAGTGACGTCACCACAGGTCCTGTTACTGCACACAGCAAAGAAAGACAGACAGAAGAGAGGCCGGCTGCGTGATCAAGTGGATTAAGGTGAGTTAAATTTTTATTTTTATTTTTTTAACCCCTCCAGCGCTATTTTACTATGCATTCTGTATTCAGAATGCTATTATTTTCCCTTATAACCATGTTATAAAGAAAAATAATACAATCTACAGAACATCGATCCAAAGCCCGAACTTCTGCGAAGAAGTTCGGGTTTGGGTACCAAACATGCGCGATTTTTCTCACACGAGTGCAAAACGCATTACAATGTTTTGCACTCACACGGAAAAATCGCGCATGTTCCCACAACGCCCGTGTGAAAGATGCATTAAGGTTCATTTTTACAGCTACCAATGCCAACCTAGATAGACGTTTTACTCGAGAGCCGTTTATTTCTAGATTTTTCAGAGCTCTGTCTAAAATAAAACCTGTGTGCCATGCTCCGGTGTCGTCCTGGGACCTCTCCATAGTTCTGAAACATCTATGTTTACCTCCATTTGAAACCCTTGGAGAATTCTCAAATAAAACACGTGTCCTGTAAACCTCTGTTCCTAGTAGCTACTACTTCAGCAAGAAGAATTAGTGAGTTACAAGCATTATCCTGTAAAGAACCTTATTTACGTGTTCTTCCAGAAGCCACAGTATTAAGAACCATGCCAGGGTTTCTACCAAAGGTTTCATCTACTATTTATATGAACCAAGAGATTGTACGTCCAGCGATATCAGTTTCTGGCGAGCATGAGTCAAATGATAATATTTTTCCATTAGATGTAAAAAGATCGGTTCTCTCTTATATTCATCAAACTCAGAGTTTTTGTCAATCAAAAACTACACATCCAGACTGCTGTTATAGGGGGCGCTCCAGACTACACATCCAGACTGCTGTTATAGGGGGCGCTCCAGACTACACATCCAGACTGCTGTTATAGGGGGCGCTCCAGACTACACATCCAGACTGCTGTTATAGGGGGCGCTCCAGACTACACATCCAGACTGCTGTTATAGGGGGGCGCTCCAGACTACACATCCAGACTGCTGTTATAGGGGGCGCTCCAGACTACACATCCAGACTGCTGTTATAGGGGGCGCTCCAGACTACACATCCAGACTGCTGTTATAGGGGGCGCTCCAGACTACACATCCAGACTGCTGTTATAGGGGGCGCTCCAGACTACACATCCAGACGGCTGTTATAGGGGGCGCTCCAGACTACACATCCAGACTGCTGTTATAGGGGGCGCTCCAGACTACACATCCAGACTGCTGTTATAGGGGGCGCTGCAGAATACACATCCAGACTGCAGTTATAGGGGGCGCTCCAGACTACACATCCAGACTGCTGTTATAGGGGGCGCTCCAGACTACACATCCAGACTGCTGTTATAGGGGGCGCTCCAGACTACACATCCAGACTGCTGTTATAGGGGGCGCTCCAGACTACACATCCAGACTGCTGTTATAGGGGGCGCTCCAGACTACACATCCAGACTGCTGTTATAGGGGGCGCTCCAGACTACACATCCAGACTGCTGTTATAGGGGGCGCTCCAGACTACACATCCAGACTGCTGTTATAGGGGGCGCTCCAGACTACACATCCAGACTGCTGTTATAGGGGGCGCTCCAGACTACACATCCAGACTGCTGTTATAGGGGGCGCTCCAGACTACACATCCAGACTGCTGTTATAGGGGGCGCTCCAGACTACACATCCAGACTGCTGTTATAGGGGGGCGCTCCAGACTACACATCCAGACTGCTGTTATAGGGGGCGCTCCAGACTACACATCCAGACTGCTGTTATAGGGGGCGCTCCAGACTACACATCCAGACTGCTGTTATAGGGGGCGCTCCAGACTACACATCCAGACTGCTGTTATAGGGGGCGCTCCAGACTACACATCCAGACTGCTGTATAGGGGGCGCTCCAGACTACACATCCAGACTGCTGTTATAGGGGGCGCTCCAGACTACACATCCAGACTGCTGTATAGAGGAGCGCCTCCAGACTACACATCTAGACTGCTGTTATAGGGGCGCTCCAGACTACACATCCAGACTGCTGTTATAGGGAGCGCTCCAGACTACACATCCTAGACTGCTGTTATAGGGGGCGCTCCAGACTACACATCCAGACTGCTGTTATAGGGGCGCTCCAGACTACACATCCAGACTGCTGTTATAGGGGGCGCTCCAGACTACACATCCAGACTGCTGTTATAGGGGGCGCTCCAGACTACACATCCAGACTGCTGTTATAGGGGGGCGCTCCAGACTACACATCCAGACTGCTGTTATAGGGGGGCTCCAGACTACACATCCAGACTGCTGTTATAGGGTGCGCTCCAGACTACACATCCAGACTGCTGTTATAGGGGGCGCTCCAGACTACACATCCAGACTGCTGTTATAAGAGGGGGAGGGTGGCGCTCCAGACTACACATCCAGACTAGGCGTTATAAGGGGGCGCTCCAGACTACACATCCAGACTGCTGTTATAGGGGGCGCTCCAGACTACACATCCAGACTGCTGTTATAGGGGGCGCTCCAGACTACACATCCAGACTGCTGTTATAGGGGGCTCTCCAGACTACACATCCAGACTGCTGTTATAGGGGGCGCTCCCAGAATACACATCCAGACTGCTGTTATAGGGGGCGCTCCAGACTACACATCCCGACATGCTGTATAGGGGGCGCTCCAGACTACACATCCAGACTGCTGTTATAGGGGGCGCCCTCCAGACTACACATACCAGACTGCTGTTATGGGAGCTGCTCCAGACTACCACATCAGGACTGCTGTTATACGGGGGCGCTCCAGGACTACACATCCAGACTGTTGTTATAGGCGGCGCTCCAGACTACACCGTCCAGAGTGCTGTTATAGGGGCGCTCCAGACTACACATACCAGACGGCTGTTATAGGGGGCGCTCCAGGACTACCACATCCAGACTGCTGTTAATAGGGTGGTGCTCCAGACTACACATCCAGACTGCTGTTATAGGGGGCGCTCCAGACTACACATCCAGACTGCTGTTATGGGGCGCTCCAGACTACACATCCAGACTGCTGTTATAGGGGGCGCTCCAGACTACACATCCAGACTGCTGTTATAGGGGGCGCTCCAGACTATCCAGTGGGGCGCTCAGACTACACATCCAGACTGCTGTTATAGGGGGCGCTCCAGACTACACATCCAGACTGCTGTTATAGGGGGCGCTCCAGATACACATCCAGACTGCTGTTATAGGGGGCTCTCCAGTACACATCAGACTGCTGTTATAGGGGGCGCTCCAGACTACACATCCAGGCTGCTGTTATAGGGGCGCTCCAGACTACACATCCAGACTGCTGTTATAGGGGCGCTCCAGACTACACATCCAGACTGCTGTTATAGGGGGGCTCCAGACTACACATCCAGACTGCTGTTATAGGGGGGCTCCAGACTACACATCCAGACTGCTGTTATAGGGGGCGCTCAAGACTACAGTTATAGGCGGCGCTCCAGACTACACATCCAGACTGCTGTTATAGGGGGCGCTCCAGACTACACATCCAGACTGCTGTTATAGGGGGCGCTCCAGACTACACATCCAGACTGCTGTTATAGGGGGCTGCTCCAGACTACACATCCAGACGCTGTATAGGGGGCGCTCCAGACTACACATCCAGACTGCTGTTATAGGGGGCGCTCCAGACTACACATCCAGACTGCTGTTATAGGGGGCGCTCCAGACTACACATCCAGACTGCTGTTATAGGGGGCGCTCCAGACTACACATCCAGACTGCTGTTATAGGGGGCGCTCCAGACTACACATCCAGACTGCTGTTATAGGGGGCGCTCCAGACTACACATCCAGACTGCTGTTATAGGGGGCGCTCCAGACTACACATCCAGACTGCTGTTATAGGGGGCGCTCCAGACTACACATCCAGACTGCTGTTATAGGGGGGCTCCAGACAACACATCCAGACTGCTGTTATAGGGGCGCTCCAGACTACATCTAGACTGCTGTATAGGGGGCGCTCCAGACTACACATCCAGACTGTTGTTATAGGCGGTGCTCCAGACTACACATCCAGACTGCTGTTATAGGGGGCGCTCCAGACTACACATCCAGACTGCTGTTATAGGGGCGCTCCAGACTACACATCCAGACTGCTGTTATAGGGGGTGCTCCAGACTGCTGTTATAGGGGGCGCTCCGATACACATCCAGACTGCTGTTATAGGGGGCGCTCCAGACTATACATCCAGACTGCTGTTATAGGGGCTCTCCAGACTACACATCCAGACTGCTGTTTATAGGGGGCGCTGCAGAATACACATCCAGACTGCTGTTATAGGGGGCGCTCCAGACTACAATCCAGACTGCTGTTATAGGGGGCGCTCCAAACTACACATCCAGACTGCTGTTATCGGGGGGCGCTCCAGACTACACATCCAGACTGCTGTATAGGGGGCGCTCCAGACTACCCATTCAGACTGCTGTTATAGGGGGCGCTCCAGACTACACATCCAGACTGCTGTTATAGGGGGCGCTCCAGACTACACATCCAGACTGCTGTTATAGGGGGCGCTCCAGACTACACATCCAGACTGCTGTTATAGGGGGCGCTCCAGACTACACATCCAGACTGCTGTTATAGGGGGCGCTCCAGACTACACATCCAGACTGCTGTTATAGGGGGCGCTCCAGACTACACATCCAGACTGCTGTTATAGGGGGCGCTCCAGACTACACATCCAGACTGCTGTTATAGGGGGCGCTCCAGACTACACATCCAGACTGCTGTTATAGGGGGCGCTCCAGACTACACATCCAGACTGCTGTTATAGGGGGCGCTCCAGACTATACATCCAGACTGCTGTTATAGGGGGCGCTCCAGACTACACATCCAGACTGCTGTTATAGGGGGCGCTCCAGACTACACATCCAGACTGCTGTTATAGGGGGCGCTCCAGACTACACATCCAGACTGCTGTTATAGGGGGCGCTCCAGACTACACATCCAGACTGCTGTTATAGGGGGCGCTCCAGACTACACATCCAGACTGCTGTTATAGGGGCGCTCCAGACTACACATCCAGACTGCTGTTATAGGGGGCACTCCAGACTACACATCCAGACTGCTGTTATAGGGGGCGCTCCAGACTACACATCCAGACTGCTGTTATAGGGGGCGACTCCAGACTACTACATCCAGACTGTTGTTATAGGGGGCGCTCCAGACTACACATCCAGACTGTGTTATAGGCGGCGCTCCAGACTACACATCCAGACTGCTGTTATAGGGGGCGCTCCAGACTACACATCCAGACTGCTGTTATAGGGGGCGCTCCAGACTACACATTCAGACTGCTGTTATAGGGGGCGCTCCAGACTACACATTCCAGACTGCTGTTATAGGGGGCGCTCCAGACTACACATCCAGACTGCTGTTATAGGGGGCGCTCCAGCTACACATCCAGGCTGCTGTTATAGGGGGCGCTCCAGACTACACATCCAGACTGCTGTATAGGGGGCGCTCCAGACTACACATCCAGACTGCTGTTATAGGGCGCTCCAGACTACACATCCAGACTGCTGTTATAGGGGCGCTCCAGACTACACATCCAGACTGCTGTTATAGGGGCGCTCCAGACTACACATCCAGACTGCTGTTATAGGGGGCGCTCCAGACTACACATCCAGACTGCTGTTATAGGGCGCTCCAGACTATACATCCAGACTGCTGTTATAGGGGGCGCTCCAGACTACACATCCACTGCTGTTATAGGGGGCTCCAGACTACACATCCAGACTGCTGTTATAGGGGGCGCTCCAGACTACACATCCAGACTGCTGTTATAGGGGGCCTCCAGACTATACATCCAGACTGTGTTATAGGGGCGCTCCAGACTACACATCCAGACTGCTGTTATAGGGCGCTCCAGACTACACATCCAGACTGCTGTTATAGGGCGCTCCAGACTACACATCCAGACTGCTGTTATAGGGGTGCTCCAACTACACATCCAGACTGCTGTTATAGGGGCCGCTCAGACTACACATCCAGACTGCTGTTATAGGGGGCGCTCCAGACTACACATCAGACTGCTGTTATAGGGGGCGCTCCAGACTACACATCCAGGCTGCTGTTTATAGCGGGCGCTCCAGACTACACATCCAGACTGCTGTTATAGGGGCGCCCCAGACTACACATCCAGACTGCTGTTATAGGGGCGCTCCAGACTACAACATCCAGACTGCTGTTATAAGGGGGCGCTCCAGACTACACATCCAGGCTGCTGTTATAGGGGGCGCTCCAGACTACACATCCAGACTGCTGTTATAGGGGGGCGCTCCAGACTACACATCCAGACTGCTGTTATAGGGGGCGCTCCAGACTACACATCCAGACTGCTGTTATAGGGGGCGCTCCGACTACACATCCAGACTGCTGTTATAGGGGCGCACCAGAAAAAAATAAGGCCCTCCCCCAACCTACACATCCAGACTGCTGTATAGGGGCGCTGCCAGACTACACATCCAGACTGCTGTTATAGGGGCGCTCCAGACTACACATCCAGACTGCTGTTATAGGGGGCGCTCCAGAAGTAGAGGTAGCTGTGACAAGCAGATTTGGTGGCCGCTGGTAACCAGATGTTATTAACCGTTTCAGGTTTTCTCCGTGGTAGTCTTTGGCTCCATAGTAAATGAAGGTTATATAAACATCGACAGCCCGCAGCTGCACTGTGTCTACAACAGAAATGAAGACGCTTGTAACTACGCCATCTCTGTCGGGATCATCGCCTTTTTCGCCTGCGTGTTCTTCATCATTCTGGACATTAATTTTCCCCAAATCAGCAGCGTCAAGGACAGGAAAAAAGCGGTCATTCTGGATATGGGCTTCTCAGGTTAGTACATCAGCACCAGTGCCAGCAGGCGGTGGGTGACCTACTGTGAGCCTTTATTGTGCCCTGTTGGTGGTGGGGTTTCTCCTAGTGGGTATAAATTGGGTTGTGGTATAAGAATCATGTTGGCGTCCTACAAGTTTCAGACATTGAGTACATGTATGAACGATGAGCTGACGCAGCTAAAAACACGTAACACTGCCAGCCACAGTACCCCCATACCTATATCAGTACCAGCCACAGGATCTACTTAACACTATTAGCCAAAGGACCCCCATAACAGTGTCAGGTTGTGGCGTCAACACGTCATGTATGACGCCATCATCATGTACCCAGCTGGGGTTTGCTGTACTTGATATTTAGGGTCTAACATAGTTGCAGATGAAGCAGAGCTGAATTTACCACTACCTCTCAGACCTAAGATTAACCTGCAGTCCTATGTAAAATGACAGAGAACATATAAATTAAATTGTTCCTCCCTCGCTTAATTTTTGCACAGTGGAACAGCACAGGAATCCCCTTACAGAGTGGGACAGAATAATGAGATATTTCCCCGGTATAATCATAGACATTTAGCGGTAGTTTTGCCGTGATATAGAGTTTCAGCGACTCCCCTAAATTGGCGGCTGTGTCTGCGCCCTCCGTCCCTCGCTGTTTACTGGCGTCGTACCTGCCGCGCGCTGTAATTACGTCTTGTTTTCCTAATAGCTTAACGCGGGCCCCGACCCTCGCCGCTGGAGCTGACGCTCTGAACCGTAGCAAAGGGTTAATTTTAATCCCCGCGTGTGGGTTTCCCTTTAGAGGCGCAAATGGAAACTTCAGCTGCGAGTTCCGGAGCAAGCTATGGGGCCCCTGAGGAGAGAGGGCCCAGGCCAGGCTGGCTGTATCCCTTTAATGGGGTGGAGAACCTGTGATCCTCTCTCCGCTGATGTTATGGATCATGGAGGATAGGTGTGACCATCCAGCATCAGAATGGGGTCCGACCTTGCCGACTCAGCACATGCTGGGGGTTGTAGTCTTAACTCTATGATCATTGTCTAACACTTTATACCCGTTGTAGATTATCTGCACCCCTCACCCCTCCACGCAGTTTCTTCCTCTTTTTATAGATTTTTATCATGAAATCTGTGGTTTCAATACAACGGCGTTTCCGTTGCATAAATCATAAAGTAAAAGCTGCAGTTGGTGACGTTTTACGATTTATTAACGCCTATAACGATCAGATGTCACGCACGGGTAGGAACACTCCAGGCAAAGCTGTGTTAGGCCTAGTGCAGGGCCTGAGGGGCGGAGCATGACACCAATAATCTCTCCAGTGTGTCATGCTCCGCCCCCTCAGGCCCAGCAATAGATCTAACAAAGCCTTGCCTATTGCAATGTATAACCCGTCATCTTTCTCATCTCTCTTTGGCGCAGGGCTGTGGAGCTTCCTCTGGTTCGTGTGCTTCTGCTTCTTGGCCAACCAATGGCAAAGGACACCTAAAGTGCCGGCAGTAGACCAAGCGGCCGATGCTGCGAGAGCCGCCATTGCCTTCTCCTTCTTCTCCATTATCTCCTGGGTGAGTGCCTCGTCCTGCGGACAATTATTATACAATTATTGCGGACATGTTCTATTTTTTTGCAGAACGGACATATGGAAACGGAATGCACACGGAGTAAGGGCTCGTTCACACGAACGTGTGCTGCCCATTGCCGCAATACATGGGCACCGTTCTGTGCGCATTCCGCATTCACTTCAATGGGTCCGCAAATCCGGAGATGCGGAACAGTGCAGAACGGAAGCACGGAACGGGACACTACGGAAGCACTACGGAGTGCTTTCTGGGGTTCCGTTCCGTGCCTCCGCACCGCAAAAAGATAGAACATGCTCTATCTTTTTGCAGAACAGAAGGATCGCGGACCCATTCAAATGAATGGGTCCACGATCCCCATGCGGCTGGGCCACGGTCAGTGCCTGTGCATTGCGGACCACAATTTGCAGTCCACAGCAGGGGCTCGGGCTTCACACGGTCGTGTGAACAAGCACTAACTTCCGTTTTTTTTTGCGGACCCATTGAAATGATGGTTCCGCATATGGTCCGCAAAAAAAAACACAGAAAGGACACGGAAAGAAAATACGTTGTGCAAGAGGCCTAAATAATATTACCGCTCACTGGGAAAATAATAGTGCCATATAGTGCTGTGTACCATGAAGTGAAGAAATATCACCATATAGTGTCCAAGTAATGGCGCCCATCAGTACAACCATGTGTGGGGTTTGTATAATGCACAGTCAATAGACTGCCACCCTGGAGGGTCCAAAATGATAGGTAGCCGCTGTAATGTAAAGGGCCACTTCCATCAAAATGTTTTTTTAACCACATATTAACATATATTGAATATTCCACATCATTTATTTTTACAGAAAACAAGGATGGTTTTCTGGATATCATTTTTTGAAGTCTCTCTTTAACTTCCTCTTTGTTTGGGTTTTTAGCACGGCAGACAGTTTCGCTGAACTCTCTCAGTCAGACCATAACACCGGCCAGAGAGCCACCCCTGTAGTAACTCCATTAGAGAATCACGTTACAGCGATCAATGCTATGCTCTTCCGCTGCCATCTTTATCAAGGCCTATTAAGAGAACAATAGAGCTGACATACTGTTATTCCCCATTCTACACCTACTGTCATCACGAGGATTATCCTGCAGATAACATCCTCCCCTTACAACAGCGGTCACCTGACAATAGATTACCCATCTATATAGGAGTTTTAGCTCTCTTTGCTCCCTACTACAGAAGGATATTATTCTGTATGTAATTCTCCATGGCATAGTATGGCTGAAATGAAAAAGAAAAACATTCAAAAATTCTAAATGATGGAAGTGTCCCTTTAAGTTGACCATGATAACATATTCGGTTGACATTTCATTGCCCAGCCTAAGGCCCCGTTCTCATTTCCGTGTCCACTTGACACCTGTGTTTTATAAATAAAGATGTTAGGGTACTTTCACACTAGCGTTATTCTTTTCCGGTATTGAAATCCGGTAAAGGGTCTCAATACCGGAAAGAAACGCGTCAGTTTTGTCTGAATGCATTCTGAATGGAAAGCAATCCGTTCACTTTGCATCAGGATGTCTTCCGTTCCGTCCCCTTTACGGTATATGACTGGACAAAATACCGCAGCACGCTGCAGTATTTTTTCCGACAAAAATCCCAGAACAATACCACACTTGCCGGCATTAATTTCCATAGAGATGTATTAATGCTAGATCCGGTACCAAGCGTTGTGTAAATTGCCGCATTGGTTTTCCGGCCTGCGCATGCGCCGGGACATAGGAGGAGCTAATTTCGCTTTTGATCTTTGGAAAAATGTAAATACTGGATCCGTAAAACAAGGATATCCGTTTTTATACTGTTTGCTGGATCCGGCAGGCAGCTCCGTTGCCGGAACTGCCTGCCAGATTCTAATAACGCTAGTGTGAAAGTACCCTTAGTGAAGAATCCGTATTCGGTCTGTGTCCATGTTTGGGATCTGGTTGGTTTCCGCCATTTTGAGCCCGAAAGCCGCCATTTATGCCAGAAAGCGTCCGGATCCCAGTCAGATCCATTTATAGTCAATGAGGATTGGACGGTGCATGGCAGTATCTGGCTATGCTGCATATGGTGAACTCAAGATCCAATGGACTCTCTACCCAACCATGTATGATGAAGACAGGCTGGTGGAGTAATGTCTTAGAAGGTCAAGATCCATTGGACTTCTCACCCAACCATGCATGGTGAAGACAGGTTAGTGGAGTATTGTCTTAGGAGGTCAAGATCCACAGGACTTCTCCACCCAAACATACATGGTGAAGACATAGTGGTGGAGTCATGTCTTAGGAGGTCAAGATCCATTGGACTTCTCACCCAACCATGCATGGTGAAGACAGGTTAGTGGAGTAATGTCTTAGGAAGTCAAGATCCACAGGACTTCTCCACCCAAACATACATGGTGAAGACATAGTGGTGGAGTCATGTCTTAGGAGGTCAAGATCCACTGAACTTCTCTACCCAACCATGTATGATGAACACAGGCTGGTGGAGTAATGTATTAGAAGGTCAAGATCCATTGGACTTCTCACCTAAAGATGCATGTTGGAGACAGGTTGGTGGAGTAATGTCTAAGAAGGTCAAGATTAATTGGACTTCTCCACCCAACCATGTATGGTAAAGACAGGGTGGTGGAATAATGTCTTTAGAGGTCAAGATCCATTGGACTTCTCCACCCAACCATGCATGCTGAAGATAGGTTGGTGGAGTAATTGACACTTTTTAGGCCGTTAAAAATACAGGCCTTAAAGGGATTGCACAGGATTAGAAGCAAATGGCTGCTTTCTTCCAAAAACAGCGCCACACCTTCCCACAGGCTGTGTGTGGTATTGCAGCTCAACTTCAATCACTTCAGTGGAGCTGCAATACCAGACACAACCTGTGGATAGTTGCGGTGCTGTTTTTGGAAGAAGGCAGCCATGTTTTTCTAATCCTGGACAACCCCTTTACCCTCTATGCATCAGAGGACATCAGTGTGCACTCCAGCTTTATATCGCGCATGTGACTACCATGTGAATGTATGACTGATGACCGTCATCACATTATTATCGGCCGTTAGTCTGTGGTTTTGTTGCCCAAACTACCGGAATGACCATAATTCAGCCACATAATTCATTGTCGCCCCCTGCTGGCTAAAGCACTTTCTATAGAATGTTCTCTGAGCACATTTCTTACTACCGCCCTTCTGGATCACCAGACTTTCTGGATTACTGGAATTTTGGATTTGTGACCGGGCATCCCTGTATATGTTTAATCCTCTTTTCCTATTTCAGGCGTTTATATCACTATGTGCCCTGGACAGATTTAACCGCTTAGCCTTTGGTGAAGAGGAGCAGAGGATTATCCCCCCTCCTCGCACCCCCCCTGCCTCTGTGTCGCCTGTGCGTTCTTAACCCGGACTAACAAACTCTTTTTTTAAGCATTTAAAGGGGAAATCCATCCAAAGTGATCATCTGACTTGTCATATAGTGTAGAGATTTCAGTTTTAGGTACAACTTTCAAGGCGATGGCCCATTGAAATCAATGGCACTGTGCTGAGAATGCTGCGTAAAAAAAACCTCTGAGCAGTGTCAAAGGGGCTCCATCATGTTACAAACCCGGAAATCAGTGGTAGTCACAGATCACGGACGTCACCCATTACCTGTATCTATGACATAGCAGAAGATGATTTTCTCCGCCCCTCGGCCAGCCACTATCTCCCCCTTGGATACGTCCATAGCATGAATATTTCCTTAAAGGGATATAATCCCTTCATCTACATAGTTGCTACCATAACTCTGGACATCAAGTCCCATCCCCAAAACACCCCAAAATTGCCTGCTTTGGGGTAAATATGCACAAACCCCTCCCCCCCCACCCTGCCAGGGCTGCCACCAGTATGACCATCATGATCCCCACCGTGAGCAGCTAGATCTGATGGTGGTCACTGACCAGCTGTCACCAGTATCACTGAGCCGCATCCCAAAACGTACTACAAATGCCTGAGAATGCAGATTCAGTGGACGTCTAATGTATAAGTGAAAATGGAGTCTCCCTTTAAATGACCTCATTTCCTAGGATACATTCCACCTATAGTCTTCCATATCACTATATTTCCCCATCTAGGACATATTCTAGGACTTATTACCCTAAGCCACATTGGTCGTAATGGCTAAAGGCAATATACGAATATTTCTTTTTAAAAAGATTGTCTCCGTTTCTCACCATTTCAAAATGGCCGCCTTCCCTTTAACTACGCCCTTGCCTTCCAAAATGATGCGTGCAATGTTTCCTATAATATCCAGCTTATTAATCTCCTGTGCCGATTTGTATTGCCACTGACTTTTATTAACCCTCTGTTGCCTACCTTTCTGCCTTTTAGCCCATTATTAACCCTTTAACATACCCTCTCCCCCAGGCTTGTATGGCTCTGAAAGCTTTCCAGAGATTCCGCCTAGGAACTGATATGTCCCTGTTTGCCACGGACAACTTCGCCCCTGGACCCAACGCCGGATACCCAGGCTACCCCACAGGCAGCGGTATTGAAACTACAGAAACCTATCAAAGTCCTCCTTTTACAGAGAACGCAGACGTCAGCCCCAAGGGATACCAAGCACCCTCGTACTGATGGAGACGGGTGGACCCCGGATGTTTGGATGCAGATATAACAAGTGTACTGATACAGTGCAGAGCATCGAGTGACTACCGTATCCTGCTGTACATTCTAGATGTGATTACCGGAATGATCCCCGTAGTTAGATGTACAGTGCATTCTGTACTGTGACAATGATTGCTTGTTTGTGATCACTTCAAAAAGGTTTTCCTGTTTTTGCTTTTTATTTTATTTTATTTTTTTACTTTTTTTTTATTTACAAGGTGTTCCCTCTAAGGTAGGCCTCTACTCGTTATTGGACTACAGCTAATAGCAGAGGACAAGGGGGTTAACAGTTTAATAAAACCAACTCAAGAGGTCTAACCTGGCACCCCTCTTAAAGTGAATCTGTCAGACATCTGATTTGAAGGCAGCAGTGGATAGAGGAAGAGATGCTGAACTCGGGGATATATAGTTTTCCATGGTTTCATTTACAATTTTCATGTAAAACGCTGCCTAAATGCTGCCTGCTTCTGAGCCTGTGAGTCCTACTAACTCCGCCCACACAGAAGTGATTGACAGATCAATCACTGTGTGTGGGTGGGGGGAAGCAGGACTCACAGGCTCAGAAGCAGGCAGCATTTAGGCAGCGTTTTACATGAAAATTGTAACTGAAACCATAGAAAACTATATATCCCCGAATTCAGCATCTCTTCCTCTATCCGATGATACTGTCAGATAGGAGATCTGGCAGATTCCCTTAAATAGGCAGATACTCTCCAGAAGGACACTAGATAGTTGTATTTACTTTTATGTCATATAGGATAATTTTATATAACCTGATCTATACACAGTGGGCAAAACAGAGTAGAATATTAGTATAAGTCGTTTTTATCATTATTCATACACTCAGGTTTTTGTATTATATCAGAACATTCGGCTTCTGAGAATATTCCTCCTGTAACAGGGATAATGCTGTGACAGCTCCTAACGTAATATGGCAGACTTTGGACAATCCCTTTCCCCCAAACCATAAGCTGAGCCCCCCCCCAAGTGACTACCTGTAGTCTGTGGGAAATCCTATGATCAACTATTGAATTACCCTACAGTGCCACCGCAGGAGAAATTAAGTATTACATCCCATTTCTCTTTAATGGACATGGTGGGTCCTCCAGAGGGATGTTTTATATAGTCACTCTCCTCTCTGGCTACTAGATGAGGTTTCTGAATAGCGGGGCACCCCCACCCTATCTATGGATATTTGAAAAATAATTTTTGTAAACCAGACGACCCCTTTCACTAGAAGTGAGGAAAGACAATGTGGCGCCCTCGGCGGGAAGAGTGGAATATGCCATTATTATATAGGAATTGAGACATGTGGCAAAATTTTGGGGAAGAAATCAATGACATTTTTCGAAAGGGGGATGAAATTATTAAAAGACAAAAATAAAATGAAAAAATATCGGGTTGTTTGCGACAGATTGCAAGCTTGGTGGGACGGGAGGCGGTATGCTGACGGCAAAATTACCCAAAGATGATGTAACCCAGGCAACCTGTCAGATTTCTAGGAGCTGCTGACATCATCGAGGCGTGCTATACAACGTGACACATACCTCGATGATGTCATCGGTTTGCCGATACTGGTGTTTCAGGCTGTGAAATGTATTGTAGAAATTGTAATCAATAACCCGGACAGTGCTGGACAGAATGAGATGCTGAAATCTCCCACGAAACAATGGTCGCAATTTTTTTAGGAAGTGGCCCAGAAAAGTATTCTGCATAACCCTAACCATGTTTTAGCAAGGAACACGACGGCGCAATCTCGTGACCAGTTTTGACTTTGCACGTAGTTGAAAGAAACCATTGCTTTCCTAAATTGATCCAATGACTCCAGAGCTGCATTCTCAATTCTCCTGACTTCAAGGCTGAAATCTCCCAGAGTTCCTGGGATATATGGTAATATATGGTAATCCGACGCAGGAAAAACTGTCCCCCAGGTGTTAAGGTGGGGAGTTTCAGATGACATGCTTGCTGACTGTTTCCAATGGCAACCAGCAGAATTGAGAATGCAGCTCTGGAGTATAATATAGACAATATGTAGCAGTCTATACTAATGAATGTAATGTTGCCAAGCAACGGGAAGCTGGCAGAGGCACCCATATCACCAGTAGCATGCTGTCCCAGGGTTTAGGGGTAAAAATTGACCCTTTGTAGTCCTATGCAGCCTTGTGGAAACATGTAGCAAACTATAGCTAGCAATATATTATTCAAGGAGAGCTTCTTAGAGGGAACACTGGATGTTGTCACCATGCGGTTATTCATTTTAAAGGGGTTGTAGGAGGTTAGAAAAACATGGCTGCTTTTTTTCTTCCAGAAACAGCACTGCTCTTGCCCATAGGCCGTGTCTGTGATGCAGTATCCACATGAATAGGCTGCAATACCAGACATGGCCTATAGGCAAGGGTGGCACTGTCTCTATGGAAAAAAACATTAGACAACCCCTTTAACAGCCTCAATATGATAACCAGTCTGTTGAAATTCAGTTTTTGTGCCTGTCGGATGACGTGTGTCCAGTGCATGGTGTCGCCTTTTCTAGCTAAATGTATCATTGTAGAAACAGCTGAATCTGGAAGCACAAATAAACCTTCCAACCATAGAGAGGAGAACATCCCCAAAATGGAAAATTTCACAGCCTTTACCTGCAGCCACCACTAGAGGGAGCGCAATGCTTCCAGATTGAGTTCAGTACCAGCTGTACAAAATCCACAGGCAGTGGGCTCCCCCTAGTGGTGACAGCACGCATGCAGAATGCGCATCTCAAGGTGTGAAGGGAAGTAGGGGATTTGCAATTTTGCATTAAAGATATATTTATGAAATCATAGTGGATATTAACTATAATCACTGTCTCTGAGGGAATCCCTTTCATTACTAGGTCTGTCCCTATCTCCACAGTGCACTGTAGTTACGCACATGCCCAGATAAAATGTAGTCATCATCGTGGGCCATTATAATTATCCCGTTGCTATGCATTTGCCTCCCTAACAACTGGTATGACGGTAGCCAAGGGCTTATGTGCCATAGTGGCCGTCTTTGTGGTTATTACGGCATCTATGGAAGGGACAGTCCCCAAAGTAAGATTCACAGGGAGCAGATTTGCAGGTGATTTGTTCAGATGATAAATTTTTATTTTTTTTATGCCGAGTTCCCAAAAAATCTTTCAAAAATTTCTTATGCCGCAGATTCGCACACGGAATAGTCCCGTTCAGTAGCTACCTGCCACTGTTTCCACCTGGAGACCACGACAAGAAAAATAAAAACTACATCCATGCAATTCCTAGTAGAACCATTGGGAGGCGCTCTGCAGGCAGATATCGGCGCGGAAAATGTGCCAAAATCTACATGAATTTTTCCGCCGTGTGAACGCGCCCCTAATCTTCAGGGCCCTGATGCAAATTCTATAGCAGAGACGTCCTCTCATGTTAAGGTGCACTTTGGGACCTTATAGCCTACAGGTCGTGGCGGGACTACTACTCCTGCCCTCCTCATTGATGGGGAGAAATGGCTGCCACAAGGGCGGAAGAACAGAACAGACCTAAGGGGGTTCACTTACTTCATAGCTCTCTATTCTAATGCACTAAAGTCTTATCTTTATAGCATTGGGATTATTTTTTCTTGTAATATTTTTTTTGCAAAACTACAACTCCCATCCTGCCCTGACGTATTTTGATCGGCTTATCGCGCCTCATGTCTCAGTGATGGCACTAGCTCCCGATGCCCCGCCACAGGTAGGTCACAATCTGGCCGGATCAGTAACCTCGCCACTGTTTTTTTTTTTTTTTTCTCGGCACAGTTATTATACTCGCGCTTGCCGGTCGCCACATACGCATCGCCATTTCCGTATTGGGAAACGGTTCACAAACGCGTCAGTTCTACAGTGTGGTCTGTGTGTGTCTGGACAAGTGTGACATGTTTACAGCTATCTGTATATATCGTATCTCCTGAAAGAACAATCTGTGATTGTGCGTTTTCAGTAGCGTCTCGTGTCGGAAATGTAACTTGTTTTCTGTACATTATGAAATATTAAAAAGAGAAGATTAAATGGAAGACGAGTGCAGCCTGAATTATTCTCCCCCTTCCCCCCGACTACTAATGGCAGGTGGGGGTCACGTGGATTGTATTCCAGGGATTGCGGATCAGATGCAATACCAGAAACAACCTGTGGATGGCACTGTGGCTGAAAGAGATGCTCACCTGGCTGCAGGTGGGGGTTAAAGGGGTATTCCGGTTGTTAGACGTGGATAGGGGATAACTATTAGACTTGTGGGGGTCCCAGCGGTAGGGAGAACGCGCCCCGTACCCCCCCCCCCCCCGAAAAACCCGGAGCGGCTGCACGTAGCTAATCAATTCATTTCTATGGGAATTGCGTAGATTTTGGAGCGCTGTACTCGGCTATCTCCAGAACTCCCATAGAAATAAATGGAGCGGCCGCACCCATGCCCATCGGCCACTCTGTTCATTTCAGTGGGCTTCAAGGGGTACAGGACCCCAGCGGTAGGACCCCCACTGATCTAATACTTATCCCCTAAACTGTGGATAGGGCATAACTTCGAACAACCAGAATACCCCCCTTAAGTGAATGGCAATGAGCCGCACTACCAGAACCAGCCAGTGGACAAGGGTGGCGCCGTTTCTGAATAATATTCTTCACCTGACTGTGTGGTCCTAATAAAGGATGTATTCAAGTGAATGGTGATGAGCTGCAATACCAAAACCAGCCAGTGGGTGGCACAGTTTTTGAAGAAAAAAAATTAAATAAAAAATAAAAAGTATTCACATGACTATAAAGTGGTTGGAGGGCAAGGGTTAAAGGGATTGGATTTCAATGAATGCCAACGAGCTGCAATACCAGAACCAGCCAGTGGACAAGCGTGGCACTGGTCCTGGAAAAAAACAACAACTCTTTCCTGTCTGGTAAGTAGTGGTAATGGTTAATCTCACTAAATCCATAGGACATAAGGATATCATAGAAGAGGGGGGCACAGTTTATACAGATGTAGCAGAGCTAAATTTGTCATTTCCTCTGTAAACCTGCAGTCCTATGGAAACTGGCATAACAAACTGAGCTCTGCTACATATTGGGTACAATTCTCTTACAAGGCATGGGTCACAGCGCCACCTAGTGGGCTGCCAGGTATTACTGCAGGTCTTCACTATACACACAAAACACAGCCGTGTAATATAAGTGATATGTTTTTTTATTTGCCCCGTGCACTTCATACATTTGGTTCTTGCCCCGGAAGAGAAGCCGAAGGAGCGCTTGTAACAACGTGGCGTTAACCCCTTCACTGCCACAACAGCTGAAACAATGCCATTCGATCACGGGTCCAACTGGTCGCATGGTGTGCAACATTACACGACAGATGGAGTTCACAATCGTACAACATTAATAGGTTCAATACTGCAGGAGAAGAGAACAGTGCGATCCGGACTGTGCCGGACATCATCAAGTGTATCGGTCATCTACTGGCAGCCATTTTTATGGAGACATCCCAGGCACGTCGTACCTCATGTCTCCTTCCTATGATGGAGTAATAATAAAATAATTAACAAAAAAAACTGTCAATGTCCATTTTATCAATAAAGTTTGTGATTTGTTTTAAACTTCGGACCGAGTTTACATGCGGAGTTGCCCCTGTTTCACAGAAATTCATCCGCAACGTGTAAACCCAGCCGTAGCGCTACAGGTCAGGGCACAATTTTATAAATCACTGATATCTGAGGAAGGGGCGGGGCTGTGACAACCAAATGGGGGGGGGGGGAACTATTATAAACAAATGTCCAAATTTGCAATGTAAATACCAGGTGTGGGGATTCGCTCCGGTAGGTAGGACAAGCGGCCGCCGCAGTACAGAGGCAAAATACAAGTTCGTAATTCAAACTCCAGTGTTTATTCACACATGATGATATATATATACACACTATATACACCTGTCCTTTATACTGCTGGATATATAAACATAGAGCAGTATACAAGATGGGTGCATATAGTGTGTGTGTATATATATCCACCCCCTTCCTGTATACTGCTGGATATATATATATACAGTCGTGGCCAAAAGTTTTGAGAATGAGACAAATATTAGTTTTCACAAAGTTTGCTGCTAAACTGCTTTTCGATCTTTGTTTCAGTTGTTTCTGTGATGTAGTGAAATAGAATTACGCGCACTTCATACGTTTCAAAGGCTTTTATCGACAATTACATGACATTTATGCAGAGTCAGTATTTGCAGTGTTGGCCCTTCTTTTTCAGGACCTCTGCAATCCGACTGCGCATGCTCTCAATCAACTTCTGGGCCAATTCCTGACTGATAGCAACCCATTCTTTTATAATCACTTCTTGGAGTTTGTCAGAATTAGTGGGTTTTTGTTTGTCCACCCGCCTCTTGAGGATGGACCACAAGTTCTCAATGGGATTAAGATCTGGGGAGTTTCCAGGCCATGGACCCAAAATGTCAACGTTTTGGTCCCCGAGCCACTTAGTTATCACTTTTGCCTTATGGCACGGTGCGCCATCGTGCTGGAAAATGCATTGTTCTTCACCAACCTGTTGTTGGATTGTTGGAAGAAGTTGCTGTTGGAGGGTGTTTTGGTGCCATTCTTTATTCATGGCTGTGTTTTTGGGCAAAATTGTGAGTGAGCCCACTCCCTTGGATGAGAAGCAGCCCCACACATGAATGGTCTCAGGATGCTTTACTGTTGGCATGACACAGGACTGATGGTAGCGCTCACCTTTTCTTCTCCGGACAAGCCTTTTTCCTGTTGCCCCAAACAATCGGAGAGAGGCTTCATCGGAGAATATGACTTTGCCCCAGTCCTCAGCAGTCCATTCACCATATTTTCTGCAGAAGATCAATCTGTCCCTGATGTTTTTTTGTAGAGAAGTGGCTTCTTTGCTGCCCTTCTTGACACCAGGCCATCTTCCCAAAGTCTTCTCCTCACTGTGCGTGCAGATGCGCTCACACCTGCCTGCTGCCATTCCTGAGCAAGCTCTGCACTGGTGGCACTCCGACCCCGCAGCTGAATCCTCTTTAGGAGACGATCCTGGAGCTTGCTGGACTTTCTTGGACGCCCTGAAGCCTTCTTAACAAGAATTGAACCTCTTTCCTTGAAGTTCTTGATGATCCTATAAATTGTTGATTGAGGTGCAATCTTAGTAGCCACAATATCCTTGCCTGTGAAGCCATTTTTATTTTTTTATTAATCTCTTTATTGAAATGAGAATTTACATGAATTACACCTCTGGTCAATAAGACATAAATGTCATTTTGTTACAAAATATCACCTTACAATCCGAACCAGTAAATATCTTTACATTGTACTCAAATCACAAATTTGATCATTTTCACCCCAAACCCTGCCCTATTCCCTGTACCCTACCCCCCAATCATCCCTCACAATTATACCCTAACCCATGAACACTCATCTGGGACTATGCCGGTGCGTTTTCTTTTTCCTTTATTAGTACTAGTCATATCGTACCATAACCCTAAATCTCATTTATATCTGCCTAGGTTTCTAACTTCCCTAATCTATTCGCTAGTTGAGCTTCCAAATACCATTTTGTCAGTTTGAAAGGGGCCATAAGTTCCTGAGTTTCACAGTTAGACAATTGCTTCTCAATGAAGTCCCTCCACTTCTTGATGAATTTTTCGAATAATCCTTCCTTATCCTGTTCTACCTCCAACCTTTCAAGGTACAGAACCTTCCTCACAGTCCCCAACACTTCTACCCATGATGGCACTTCCGCTTCCAGCCAGTGTCTTAGAAGAGCTTTCTTCACCAACATCAATAGTATATGTACTCCCCCCTTCGCCACTATTGCCCCCCATTCCTCTTCTTGATTTTTCGGTATGTAATGACAAATGCATTGTTGTGGTGTTAGCCCCACTATCTCTCCCCAGATCTCCTGTATTGTTTCTACAGCACGTTGCCACAACACTTGTACCTTTGGACATTCCCACAAAGCATGAAGAAGTCCAGCTTTCGGGAGGACACATTTGGGACAATGTCGTAGGTAATGGGCAGGAGCATCTTGATAAGACAACTTAAAGGCGTACGTGGCCCTATACATAAGCCTTAATTGTGTCTCTCTCCATTGTTCGTTGTAAACTGCTCGTCTTACTAATTCCAGACCCTCCCTAATTTGTTTAGCTATGTTCTGATCTTTTAGTTTTCTTTCCCAGGGCTTAAAGGCTTCCTTTACCACCTATCGTCTGTATGTTGTGTAACTTTTGGTGCAGTTCTGAGAGGGACATGTGCGAGCCATCCTTGCCCAGTATAGCAGCGAACCACGCAAGCTTTTCCGGGTCACCCAAAGAGGCTGCCTGTGCCTCGCAGTAGCTCCTAATTTGCAGGAAAGGGAGATAGTTTGCGTCTGTCAGATCATATAGTCCCTTCACCTGGTCCCAAGACAGCAGTTGACGGCCATTGGTTTCCAATAAATCACTAAGTCTCGTAATGCTTTTAGCCCTTCAGCCTTGGAACAAAATATTATCTCTGCCCTGTGGAAACGCAGGTAGCGACCACAATGGCATTCTGCGTGATATATAGTAGGGAAGGCTATAGATCTTCCTAATCGACTTCCACTGTCTGATCGGCATGGGAATATCTCTTAGTTTTGTATGCAATAGAGCCTCTAAGTTCCATAAACCGGCTCTATCTTAGTTGCAGAGTAATGCCCAGTCCCCCACACCCAGTCCCTTACATGCCGCTAGATTATAATGGCGAATATTTGGCATTTGCAGCCCTCCTTCCCCCTTTAACATTGTCAGTTTCGCATAAGCAATGCGGGGCCTTTTAGTTTTCCACAAGAAGCGATGAAACGCTCTCTGGATCCTCGTGGTGTCTTTGTGCTTTAGAAGTAACTGGATTGTTTGAAGTGGATAAAGTAACTTCGGGAAGCTTACCATTTTAATTAAGTGCGCTCTTGAAGCCTTTTTTATGCAACACAATGATGGCTGCACGCGTTTCTTTGCAGGTCACCATGGTTAACAATGGAAGAACAATGATTTCAAGCATCACCCTCCATTTACCAGGTCAAGTCTGCCATTTTAACCCAATCAGCCTGACATAATGATCTCCAGCCTTGTGCTCGTCAACATTCTCACCTGAGATAACAAGACGATTACTGAAATGATCTCAGCAGGTCCTTTAATGACAGCAATGAAATGCAGTGGAAAGGTTTTTTGGGGATTAAGTTAATTTTCATGGCAAAGAAGGACTATGCAATTCATCTGATCACTCTTCATAACATTCTGGAGTATATGCAAATTGCTATTATAAAAACTTAAGCAGCAACTTTTCCAATATTTATGTAATTCTCAAAACTTTTGGCCACGACTGTATACTATAGACTCCTGTCCTCTATACTTCTGTACGTGTATATATATCTCCAGAAGTATACAGGACAGGAGTATATAGTGTGTGTGTATATATATATATATATATATATATATATATATATATATATATAAAATCTCCAGCAATATACAGAAAGGGAGTATATATATATATATTCTCCTGTATACTGCTGTATGTATGTATATATGTGTGTGTGTGTGTATATATATATATATATATATATATATATACACACACACACCTGTCCTGTATATCTCTAGAGATACAGTGGCGGAAATAATTATTTGACCCCTCACTGATTTTGTAAGTTTGTCCAATGACAAAGAAATGAAAAGTCTCAGAACAGTATCATTTCAATGGTAGGTTTATTGTAACAGTGGCAGATAGCACATCAAAAGGAAAATCGAAAAAATAACTTTAAATAAAAGATAGCAACTGATTTGCATTTCATTGAGTGAAATAAGTATTTGAACCCCTACCAACCATTAAGAGTTCTGGCTCCCACAGAGTGGTTAGACACTTCTACTCAATTAGTCACCCTCATTAAGGACACCTGTCTTAACTAGTCACCTGTATAAAAGACACCTGTCCACAGAATCAATCAATCAAGCAGACTCCAAACTCTCCAACATGGGAAAGACCAAAGAGCTGTCCAAGGATGTCAGAGACAAAATTGTAGACCTGCACAAGGCTGGAATGGGCTACAAAACCATTAGCAAGAAGCTGGGAGAGAAGGTGACAACTGTTGGTGCGATTGTTCGAAAATGGAAGGAGCACAAAATGACCATCAATCGACCTCGCTCTGGGGCTCCACGCAAGATCTCACCTCGTGGGGTGTCAATGGTTCTGAGAAAGGTGAAAAAGCATCCTAGAACTACACGGGAGGAGTTAGTTAATGACCTCAAATTAGCAGGGACCACAGTCACCAAGAAAACCATTGGAAACACATTACACCGCAATGGATTAAAATCCTGCAGGGCTCGCAAGGTCCCCCTGCTCAGGAAGGCACATGTGCAGGCCCGTCTGAAGTTTGCCAATGAACACCTGAATGATTCAGAGAGTGACTGGGAGAAGGTGCTGTGGTCTGATGAGACCAAAATAGAGCTCTTTGGCATTAACTCAACTCGCTGTGTTTGGAGGAAGAAAAATGCTGCCTATGACCCCCAAAACACCGTCCCCACCGTCAAGCATGGGGGTGGAAACATTTTGCTTTGGGGGTGTTTTTCTGCTAAGGGCACAGGACAACTTATTCGCATAAACGGGAAAATGGACGGAGCCATGTATCGTGAAATCCTGAGCGACAACCTCCTTCCCTCTGCCAGGAAACTGAAAATGGGTCGTGGATGGGTGTTCCAGCACGACAATGACCCAAAACATACAGCAAAGGCAACAAAGGAGTGGCTCAAGAAGAAGCACATTAAGGTCATGGAGTGGCCTAGTCAGTCTCCGGACCTTAATCCAATCGAAAACCTATGGAGGGAGCTCAAGCTCAGAGTTGCACAGAGACAGCCTCGAAACCTTAGGGATTTAGAGATGATCTGCAAAGAGGAGTGGACCAACATTCCTCCTAAAATGTGCGCAAACTTGGTCATCAATTACAAGAAACGTTTGACCTCTGTGCTTGCAAACAAGGGTTTTTCCACCAAGTATTAAGTCTTTTTTTGTTAGAGGGTTCAAATACTTATTTCACTCAATGAAATGCAAATCAGTTGCTATCTTTTATTTAAAGTAATTTTTTCGATTTTCCTTTTGATGTGCTATCTGCCACTGTTACAATAAACCTACCATTGAAATGATACTGTTCTGAGACTTTTCATTTCTTTGTCATTGGACAAACTTACAAAATCAGTGAGGGGTCAAATAATTATTTCCGCCACTGTACATGTACATACAGCAGTACAGACAGGACAGGAGTATATGTATATCCAGCAGTATACAGGACAGGAGTATATAGTGTGTGTAAATAAATATATATATTCTAATATGAACATATATTTGGAGATATATTTACTTTTGGGTGTCTGGGGGGCATGGAGTACGGAGGTGAGGAAGAAGGCTCTCCGGGCATCCTGACTCCATCCACCTCTATATGCACAGGGGGCTTCCCTAAATATCAGCTCAAGGCTCCTTGACCCGTCATCCTCAGTCTAGCTCGGTGATTTGTATGTGTGAGTACCGGGACTCTCGCACTTCAGTACACGCGCGGAGAGCACACAGATGCGGCTACTACCACAGCGCGGGAGGCGCTGACACATGTAAAAGAGTTACAGCCTGAACAGACGCCCTTGGGGCATGAGGTCCCCTCCAAAAAAGCTCTATTCGTGCTCCATTGCGGGCTTACACGGAGGTTGGGGTGGTGGAAGCTAAAGCATACTGGAGTAGTAAGCTGGCGGCCATCTTTTTTACTGTTAGGTGTATGGACGGGGTGGTTTTTGGGTTCGACCATCCAAGCAGTATCTGACAGGACCACTGTTGTTTTGACATGGTAGGGGTGGCACATGTACGATACTTCACAGGAGCCTGGCCGGCAGCAAGATACAGAGAGAGGGGGCGGGCGCCCAGGCTCTGACGTCTGGTGTACAGAGCAGGGCCACTTCCTCCGGCAGGGATAAGTCTGTACACGAAACGTCACCACAGGAGCCTGGTGGATGACGTCGGGGGTCACGTGACCCACAGCAGCGCTGAAGAAACCTGATGATATCGCTGAAAACACTACATTACAAAAGTATTATGTGGTATGTTATAAGGCACATTGTAAGAAATATATATAACTCAGATAACCCCTTTAAAGTTTGTAGGGAGAGAAACCATCGGGTGACCCGGGCATTTCTGTCCTTGGCCTGGCTCATCCACTTGAGAGCGGAGCGGTCGGTCACCAGGCGAAATGTTCTCCCCAATAAATAGTAGCGGAGAGACTCGAGTGCCCACTTGGTAGCCAGGCTCTCTCCACTATACTGTACTGGGTCTCGGCTGGGGTGAGCTTACGGCTGAGGAAGACAACGGGATGCTCCTCCCCGATGACTTCCTGAGACAGTACAGCATCGAGGCCTACTTCGGAGGAATCGGTCTGTACTATAAACTCCCTTTTGAAGTTGGACGTCACCAAAACCGGGGACCCGCACAGGGCCCGACTTCAAGGCGGAGAAAGCCTCTTCCCAGCGAACCATCACTGACTTGTGTCCCTTCAGAGCCCTGTCAATGGGGCGGCCACCGTAGCAAAGTGGAGGACACACCTCATATAATAGCCCATCATTCCCAGAAATGACTTTACTTGCATAGAGGTGACAGGTCGAGGCCAATTCCGTATCGCCTCTATTTTGTTCACTTGGGGGTTTGATGACTCCGCGCCCAATGACATACCTCAGGTACTTAGTCTCCTCTAACCCTGTCGCACATTTTTGTGGGTTAGCGGTTAGGTCAGCCTTTCGAAGGGAGTCCACTACGGCCTGCACTTTGGGTAGGTGACTTTCCCAGTCGGTGCTGTGGATGACAATATCGTCCAGGTAAGCCGAAGCGTACTGATGATGTGGACGCAGCACAATGTCCATAAGCCGTTGACAAGTGGCGGGGGCGCCATGCAGACCAAAGGGTAGCACCTTGTACTGATACAGCCCTTCAGGCGTGATGAAGGCAGTTTTCTCTTTGGCATCCTCTGTTAAGGGCACCTGCCAGTACCCTTTCGTGAGGTCCAAAACAGAAAAATATCGGGCTTGTCCTAACCTCTTGATGAGCTCATCTACCCGGGGCATGGGATACGCATCGAATTTGGAAATCTCGTTCAGTTTACGAAAATCGTTACAGAACCGTAACGTCCTGTCCGACTTGGGTATTATGACTATAGGACTGGCCCATTCACTTTTTGACTCCTCAATGACGTCTAGTTGCAGCATTAACTGCACTTCCTCCGATATGGCTTGTCGCCGACCCTCGGGTACCCGGTATGGCTTTCATCTGACTTTTTCCTGAGGCCCGGTGACAGTGTCATGCTGGATTATGGAAGTGCGTCCGGGGAGATCAGAGAACACATCCGTGTTCTGACTAATGAACTCCCTGGCCTCCTGAGCCTGTTTAGAGGAGAGGCTGTCAGCAACTTTTACAGCGGCAACCGCTTCCCTTACATCAGACAGAAGGGCCGGTACCTCTTCCCCTAGAAAACCCGGCCGCGGGCTGTCTTCCGTAGAGGTCTCCCTATCTTTCCACGGTTTGAGTAAATTCACATGGTAAACCTGCATCGGCTTTCGCCGCCCTGGCTGGTGTACCTTGTAGTTCATATCTCCAATTTTCTCGAGTACCTTGTAGAGCTCCTGCCACCTAGCCAGGAATTTACTGTCCATGGTCGGCACCAGAACCAAAACCCGATTACCCAGGTTATAGATCCGAACCCGGGCCTGCCGATTATAGACCCGACTCTGGGCTCGCTAAGCAGCCTCCATATGCTCCCTAACAAGAGGCAACACTGTCTCCATCCGATCTTGCATCTGGGTAACGTACTCAATGACACTTTTATGTGGAGTGGGTTGTTGTTCCCACACCTCTTTGGCCACATCCAAGAGACCGTGAGGGTGTCTGCTATATAGCAGTTCAAAGGGCGAGAACCCAGTAGAGGCCTGGGGTGCCTCTCGCACTGCGACCATGAGATAGGGCAGAAGGAGGTCCCAGTCCTTCCCATCTTTAGACACTACCTTTTCAACATATATTTTAATGTTTGGTTAAACCGTTCTACCAGACCGTCTGTTTGCGGATGGTAAACGGACATCCGTAGCTGTTTTATGTGGAGCAACTTACAGAGCTCCCTCATCACCTTGGACATAATAAGGGTCCCCTGATCGGTCTAAACCTCTTTAGGTAGTCCTACTCGGGAGAACATTTCCATTAGCTCCTTAGTCATCAGTTTAGCCAATGTATATCGCAGTGGTACCGAGTGGCGTAGTCTAGGACAACCAAGATGTGTTGGTGTCCTCTACCGGACTTCGGTACTGGGCCTATGAGGTCCATAGCGATACGCTCAAATGGTACCTCGATGATCGGGAGAGGTACCAAGGGACTATGGAAAATGTGCTGGGGGGCTAGTTGCCTGGCAGGCAAAACCCACAGAATTCGTCCACCTCCCTAAACACACTGGGCCAGTAAAACCGTTGTAGCATCCGGCCCTGTGTTTTCTGCATTCCCAGATGACCCCCGAGAACATGTTGGTAGGCTAACACGAGTTTGCGATAAGCCTGGGGCACCACTAACTGTTCAATGGGTTCACCCCGTTGCTGGTTTACCCGATACAACATATCCTGCTGAACTCGGGGTAGCTTCTCCCTTGTGGCCACTTTCTCGTACATCGGCAGGTAGGTTTCGATGTCGTCTGTGGGTGTCATCTTAGGAATTGCCGCACAGACTGCCTTCCAGGCATCCTGGACGCTCGGGGTTGCTCCTGCTGTCTGCAAAGCCATCACGTGGTGTTGTAGCAGCAACTGGTTGGTCTCCTGCTGCTGCTGCTTATTAGCCTCCCGTTGCTGCAGGTTTGTCTCCAGCTGCTACAGATTAGCCTCCACGAGGGCCTTCACAACAGCCTCCATTTTGTCGTGGGACACGGGTTGTAATACTGCTGGTTTTATGTATGACATACAACCGTGCCCAAAAATGCAAACCAAAAAATATTTTGGCGTTCACTCCAGCCTCACTGCTCATGCCCGAATCCTCTACCAATTGTGGGGATTCGCTCTGGTAGTTAGGATAAGTTTTTAATTCAAACTTCAGTGTTTATTCACACATGGTGCTAAAAACAAAACGTCACTTTTGCAGTGTTGGTGTTACTTCACACCCAATGGCAAGTAAATAAAACAAAAGTCACCTTGGTGGCAGTTCTGCCTCAAAGTTCAAATACAGTCCTTAGGCGGCCTGTTCCCGACACACGGGTCTCCGCTCTCCAGCCCAGCACAGGCCTCAGATCACAGCACACAGACCTCCTGAGCTCCACTGTCAGACGGAGGTAATCCTCTCCACCTGGCAGTGCTGGCTGGTTTATGCCTGGCAAAACCCGGCCTGGAACGCAGGGAGTAGTCACCCACCCAGCACTTTGACTACTCCCAGTAAGAGCCGTCCCGGATCAGCTATTACAGCCATACTAAGTACCAAGTGTCAAACAGCAACTGTTGCTGACACATAAAAACCGGCTCTTACTCCACCGAGGCCAGGAACCTCTGTGACACGTATCTATCATCTACGATGATTCCTTGTACCTTCTTACACAGGATAAAGTATATAACACAGTAGGTAACAGGGGATTTGGAGCACATGATACCATCATCCCAACCCATGCATTGCAGCTAGGCAGGCCGAAGCAAACATTCGGAAGCCATATTACAGTTTGGTTTATTTTGTCCTGTGGGGGTAGTGTCACAAAAAAAAAAAAAAAAAAAAAACCCTTTGGGATAACAATATCTTCTCCAAAATCCCCCGGCAGCTGACGGCACGTCCTGCAGGGAGCACTCTGGCCTAGAGCATGTTGTTCGCAGCATGCAATAAAGTGTGCTGCTGTGTCTGCAGTGTTGCCACATTGAATTGTTTGAATCCCAATTTTGACAAAAAGTTTGACATCTATTCCTGGTATTCACATCTGCATTTAACGGATTTGGCAGAGTAACAGCCTGCCGGAGATCACCGGATCCGCCATAGCTGAACATAACTGCTATACCAAGTACAACCACGATACAACGTACGGTGCTGTACTTGGCGAGCAGAGAGAAGGCCGCAGCACTCACAGGAGCGGCGGTGCCTTCTCAAAGAGCTGATCGGCGGGGGTCCTGGGTGTCGGACCATGACAGATCACATACTGATGACCTATCCTGAGGACAGGTCATCAGTATGAAAATCTTGGAAAACCCTTTTAAAAGGCAAACGTGAATCAACCCTAAGAAAGAAAGATAATATGTGTGTGTGTGTGTGTGTTATATATATATATAACATTTTGCTTGTCGCCAGTGAACATACAAGTTGCATATTGTTTCAGTAGACAATCAGGCTTTATTGCTGTGTGAATAACCTCCTAGGCAGCTCCCTTTGCCCAGGGCTGTGGTTCTTAATATGACACGGTGATGAAAACGGCTTGACGTCACATAACTAACGGATAAAGGTGCAGGAGCGCAATAAGATGAGCCGCTGGCCGCAGCCTCACCTATAGGCTTCATGCACACGGGCGTTGTGCGGCCGTGGGCGTATTGCAGCCCGCAAATGGAGGGTCTGCAATCCACGGCCGCGTGCACCACGCATCACGGAATGGGTCTGCAAATCCGGAGATGCGAAACGGAACACCGGAAGCCTTATGGAGTGCTTCCATGGCGTTTCTTTCCGTTGTTCTGCACCGCAAATAAATATGACATTTCATATTTCTTTGCGGTGCGGACAGACCACGGACCCATTCAAGTTGAATGGGTCCGGCCCGCTGCATGGATGTTGCCCGTGCATTGGGTACCGCAATTGTGGTCCCCAATGTACGGAACGGCCGCACAATAGCCGTGTGCATGAGGCCATAGGGGCAGGAGTTACTCTGGACTTCTCCTTAGCGGAGGCACAGTGCGGTCAGCCTCTCGCCAGCTAGTAATGGCTGATAACAGGTAGCAGCAGACTGCATTTAACCCCCCAACAATTGTAGATAATACAGATTACGGGGCCTAGGGTCCCTTTAACACACAAAATATCAATCCAGTGGCCAGAAGGCACCGGCGTCCACAAAAAAAAAAATCACTGGATGGCGGGCCGTAAAATCAATTATGCATCAATGAACAAAAACCTGATTATGTAGAAATGGGCCCAAAAATAAACAACAAGATGCATACAGTGAAGCAAAACATGATCCCGCCTATTCAACAGCGACTCTTGGCAGACTCTGCAACGTAAAATAAGCCGCGCCTTGTGCCTTCGGACGTGGTAGTCACTACTTGCTGCAGTTCTGCCTCCGGCTGGCACGGTCACTCTCTTCAGAGGGTAGCACCAACTCTGAGCCCTCCACATACAGCACCGTCATCATATCATCACTGATTCGGCCACTCAGAGTACCGTAATAATTTACTTTATTATCACTGGGCGGCCATATTGCTGTCTGGCGTTGCCCACATTTCCACTTTTACTATTACTGGTATTTTTGGTGCATTTATATATATATTTTTTTTCCTCTTTCCTTTTAAGTGCACACCCAAAACCTGGGGTAGGTGCTCCGGAGCCTAACTGATGATCCGGCTGATGGCCTGGAGCGAGGGGAAGTCATTGTCTTCAAGGTGCAACGTCTTGTGATGGGCAACGTCCTGGGGGGCCAGCACCTGGCTGCAGGAGGGACAGGTGGAGTAGTCCAGTTCGGGGGAGCTGGAGTCCGTTTTCCAGGCGGCTTTCTTGCTCTTCTTGGACTTATTGGAACTTTGCTTCTGCTCCAGTCGGAGCTCTTGGTGGGCAGCGAGCAGCTCCTGCTGTTTACCGTTGTCCGGAAGAAGCACCAGCAGCTCGTTGAAGATCAGGCTGAAGTTCTCCCCGAGAAGTTGACGGCAGCTTCTGTAATACTCTGAGGCGGAGATCAGTCCCTTGAAGAACGTAACGAGAAGATACGTGAGGTTTTAAACCAATGAAAAACTAAAATGTCGCCAAATCTGATCACACAGCTACAGTTTGTAAAAGTCCATCCAGTTCAGGCTAATATCCTGCAATGTAGATCCAGAGAAAGGCAGACCCCAACTTATTACTGTCTCTCTGTTAGGGTACATTCACACGACCGTATTTTTGGCCTTGCATCCGTTCCGCAATTTTGCGTAACGGGTGCGGACCCATTCATTTCAATGGTGCCGCAAAAGATGCGGACAGCACACAATGTGCTGTCCGCATCCGTAGATCCGTTCCGCGGCCCCGCAATAAAGATAGAGCATGTCCTATTCTTGTCCGCAATCGTGGACAAGAATAATCACTTCTATCATGGGGCCGGCTACATTCACACGGCCGGTATCCTTGTTTTGCGGATCCACAATTTGCGGACTGCAAAACACATACGGTCGTGTAAATGTACCCTTACTGGTATGGGTAATATCAGGAATTGGTTAGCCAATATTTGGGGAAACTACAACTCCCAGCATTCCCTGCCAGCCTTTAGCCAGAGGTTAAAGAACACTGTTCCAGGTTTAAAGAGGCATTCCTATATCTAAGATATGCCATCACTTTATGACTGGTGGTGGTCTGACCTCTAGGACATCTGCCAATCCTGAGAAGAAGGAACTGCAGTACTAAGTTTTTCCCACACAGCGGCGCTCCCTCCGCCCAGTTGTGCATTTGAATGGGGGCCATACTGCTACTCCACGGACAGCGTGGTGCCCAGGACACCTCAGTGGAGGTAAAAACATTAAAAAGGGACGCAGCACGACACCACAGCGGCATGCCACCACCGTTCACTGGTAACTAGAGCACAGCCTTATTAGGATGCAGTACCCTGCAGAGCTGGGTGGCCAGGGGGGTGCAGCACTACAACGGCAATGTGGCCCCTTCCTTCTCAGGATCCCTGCAATGAAGTCAGATGCCACCTAGTGGTAACTAAATTTCATGACATGTGGCTAAACTATAAAGCTTGGAGAACAATGGAAAGTGCCCCTAATATTCCGTAGCCGCATGCGGTACAGGCACAGTACTTACCTGTCTAAACTTGCCAGAATGGGATTTAAATTCATTGAACTGGGACTCGTCGCTGTGCAGGTAATCTCTGATGGAGTTGATGAGGTGAACGTTTCTCTGCTGGAAGTTTTCAGGTATGAGGTACGTCCTGGTGCAGAATGAGGCCCTAAGAAAGTAACAAGCCAATGACCGTGTTATCCAGGTTTAATACTGAATTGGTTGCTTCACACCAAGTGCCCTCAAGTAACTGGCTGGATGGGGAAGGGGGGGGACGGGGACGGAGACGGACATGTGAATTATACTTACTCTTTCACTGGTTTGGTGGGTGGCTGCGGAGGAGGAGGCATAGATGAGACACTGGTAAATCCTGGAGGAGGTTTCCCAACAGATGAGGACAATCCTGGAGGAGGAGGCAAAGGAGCGGCGGTCACTACCGGAGAAAATCCTACAAAGGGGAAAAGCACCAATAACAATCATTCCGATTCCTCACAAGTTCAATGGATGGTAATGCACTAATCAAACAATCTAAGGGAGGGCTATCAATGTTTAAAGGGGCGTTTATTTCCTACATTAGAAATATATACCGTGCCTAGTCCAGGAAACACAGGCCTCGTGTTGACCGAATCTCCCCATAGTGATGATTCAGTCAGTTCTTATCTGATCACGGGCCACATCACCATGTGAGTACAGTACAATTGCCCTGCAATAAATTAGCAACTGACTGTATAATAAATCACTACGATGCAGGCAGTTCAGGTCAGGGGAACCACAGTCAGTCCGTGCGATGTGGCCTGTGTTTCCCAGATCAAACATGGTCTTATGAATCAGCCCTGACCTAGTAGGGTGGGTGTCAGGGGACCTCCATTCAAGAGACCAGCTATAAATGTCCAAGGTGCGAACAATGCTTTAACAAACTGTTTATTTTACAGCCTATTAAAATGTAAAAAGTTGCGCCATCTAGTCTGCCATTAGTAGGGCATGTATCATTTAAAGGGGTAGTCCCTATGCAGTGCGGATCTGAACATTTTAGCTGTGCTGCCCCGCTTAAGTATATATATATTTTTGTATTTATTTGTTGTATAATCGCATTTTATAACATATTACTATATTTAGTCTTCTTTATATTTTGCCATGTCCTGTTTTGACCCAAAAACTCTACGCAACTAAGCGCAAATAAATTGACTTTTCACATCAATAAACCACCTAAGGCTACTTTCACACCAGCGTTATTACTGGATCCGGCAGGGTTCAGTAAAAACGCTTCTGTTACTAAAAAAACAACTGTCTGCATCCGTTATGAACGGATCCGGTTGTATTATCTTTAAAGGGAGTCTGTCACCACATTTTAGCATGTTAGACCGTTAAAATAGGGTTATGTGATCCAGCCAGAACATAAAAACGGTACCTTTGTGGTAGAAAACTGACTTTTCAATTTGCAGAAAACGAACTTATAAGATTATCTTCTGAGCCCTCTCAAGTGCCCAGGGCGCCCGCCCAGGGCGCCCGCTACGATTTGTACCGCACAGCCGCAGTGGAAAGGGACAGGGGAGGGGAGTAAACGGGCGGGCAGAGGCGCACGGAGGGCGGAGTTATCAGCCGTTTAGGAGGTGCCTGCCTGGGGCTCCGAGGATTGAGAGACCGCCCTGGGCACTTGAGAGGGCTCAGAAGATAATCTTATAAGTTCGTTTTCTGCAAATTGAAAAGTCCGTTTTCTACCACAAAGGTACCGTTTTTATGTTCTGGCTGGATCACATAACCCTATTTTAACGGTCTAACATGCTAAAATGTGGTGACAGACTCCCTTTAACATTGCCAAGATGGATTCATCATTAGCTCCACTGAAAGTCAATGGAGGACAGATCTGTTTTCTATTGTGTCAGAGAAAAACGATCCGTTGCCATCGACTTGCATTGGGCGTCATGACGGACCGGTCTTGCTCCGCATCCCAGGACGGAAACCAAACTACAACATGTTGCGGTTTGCTCTCCGGTATGGGAACGCAGCAGAATGCATTTTGGAGGATTCCGTTCTGTTCAGTTTTGTCCCCATTGACAATGAATTGGGGCAAAATTGAAGGTGTTATTTTACGGTATTGAGACCCTATGACAGATCTCCATACTGGAAAACTTAAAAGCTAGTGTGAAAGTAGCCTAAGCTTGTTATCTGAGGAGGAGTTTCTTGGACTAATTCTTCTTTAAACATTTTTTTTTTTTTTTACACCTAATTTTATTTATCTGTTTATAGGAAGGGTTTACAGTTTGTGTTAACTGATGATCTATCCACTGGATCCTCTGAGTTTTTATAAGGGAAAACTTTCCTTTAATTAGCTTTTTTCTTATTAGAGTACTCAATTAATCGTTGGATTAATCGGTAGAATACTTGATTACTAAAATAATTGATAGCTGCAGCCCTAATCCGCACTGCAGACTCCCAGTCTCCGGACTTATCCCGAGAGGCCCGGCTCAGAGCAGACCACCACTGATGAGTTACCTGACACTAATGAGGCATTTTACCTGGTGGTGGCATCCTCAGCATGCTACTGTTCACCAAAGCTGGAAAGTCTTCATCTGATGCCAGGTACTTTGGACCTGAATCAGTCAAGTTCTTCAACCCAGGGGGGTCTTTATAGCCGCTTCCTTTGTCTGGAACCTTTTTCTCGCCATTAACCACTGTATTTGACTTATCACTGAGGATGGAGGTAGGAGGCAGTGTGGGAGTGCGCTCAATCTCTGTGGCATTCTCTTTGAGGGATAAACTCGTTAACCTGTCTTCCATAGTCTGAACCGTGGCTGGACTGCTGGGCTTCTCTGACCCTATTCGCTTTTTCTTGCTGCCTTTCCCACTTGGAGTAGTCAGCAGCTTAGAGATATCCATCATGGTCGGAGCATTACGGAATTCCTGTGCCGTTACCCCTGTGCTGTCATCTTCATCTTCGGAGAAGGAGGGAGGCTTGTAAACTTTCTTGTTGGAGGCTTTTGGGATGTTTGGTTGGGAAGCTTTCTTGGATACTTTGCTTGAAGCAGCAACAGTAGAAGGCGTTTTTGTGGTGCTTTTAGAGGAAGACGTTGCCCACGCAGAAGTGACAGCAGACAGTGGTTTACCAAGATTCTTGTTAGACACCAAGGCTGGGAAATCCTCCTCCATGAAGGCATTAGTGGACCGAGTAGAGTATGTCCGCCCAGCAGAGAAGGTCGATGCTGAGGAAGAGCTTGAGGTGGAGGACAGACTTGGAAAATCTTCTTCCTTCAGTTTAACAGGAGCTGGTTTTGGAGCACTGCAAATGCAAAGAAATGAACAGAAGTTTAAAGAGAATGACCAGTCCTACCATTTTGCTCCTCCAGCGTGTATGCCCTTCACCTAGCCACTGGTATTGCTGAATCTGACACAAATCCATGAGAGCTCTGCTCCTGTTACTGAAGGCTCTCTCTGCTCTCCCCCTCCCTTCTCTCAATGTTAGAGACAGCAGCAGGGAGTGGAAGGAGATGTGTACACATCAGATCAGAGAGTAGAAAGGGAAAAGCATTCAAGGTGGACAGATCACACAGGCTGTAGGCAGGGAGAGAATCATATAGACCAGTGATGGCGAACCTTTTAAAGGCCGAGTGCCCAAACTGCAACCCAAAACCCACTTATTTATTGCAAAGTGTCAACAAAGCAATTTAACCTGAATACTATAGTCCAATATAGTATATCCTCTATGTACTTTATTATTTAGCTATAATAGCCTGCCTACATTCAGTGCGCTGCCTGTGCTGTTCATAGTGCGCTGCCTGCGCTGATGAATGGCAGGAAAAGTCTAAGGCATATTGTACACCATAGACTTTTTCCAGAGTGCGGGTGCCCACAGAGAGGGCTCTGAGTGCCGCCTCTGGCACCCATGCCACAGGTTCGCCATCACTGATATAGACTGTGTACAAGTGTCGAGAGAATGCAAGACACATTGTCATACCTCAGTGGTACAGTCACTGCAGAACCAAAGGCAGGGAAATCATCTGGATTCAATACGCGGTTGGAAGTGTTTGACATCATATTCAGTTCTTTTGGACCTAGGGAAGGATTTGCAGATTGTTATAGCATCTGTCCTGATAAAGGAAAATGCACTGGTCTCTGAAACTGCATGAAAAAAAAAAAACTCAGTCACCTGTGGCATCACCAGAGGGTTTGGGGATGGGTTTGGGGATAGGTTTGGGGATAGGTTTCACTTTGCGCCCTTCCTCAGGATCCCTGGAGTCCTCCATCCTACTTTTCAATCCATCGCCATTTTCAAGTGCTTGTTTCCTCCCAACTTCTTCTTGTCTTCTGGCTGCAACTGATGCTCTCACTGCAGCAGCAACTTCCCGATCCTCCTCTTCCCTGCGATGCAGAAAGACAACCATTAAAGGGTAAGCACGCCATGACACCACCTGTACTGCTTCAGAGCTTCAAAAATAAATTAAAAAAATAAGAAACTTTGCAAAAAATAAATAAAAAATAGAGTGTCACTGCTTACCTTTTATATCTCCAGCTTCCCCTACGGTTCTGCGGACCTCCACGTGCTACCCCCCTTGTCATTCTTGCCTGCCTGTTAAATCGATCCACCTCTTCATAATCTTCCCCTCCAACTGTACCTGAATTGTAAAACCGAAACTCAGCCAAATATTTCCTCAATACAACAGTTTTTAATAGAGAAGTTTGAGACTCTGGCACAGGACGTTAATATGATGTGGAATTTCACAAGCGCAAAAGACCAGTGAGTAAATCCCCCCCTAAATAACATGGTTAGAGTCTTGTATATTTTAAGCGTGCAGTAATCCAGAATGTCTGATAATCTGGCACCTTGCTCAGAGGTGCTGGATTAAAGGAGCTTGACTGTAACAAAATAGAAGTAACAGAGTAAAGCGTCAAGGGGTGGTCCAGGATTTTTAGTAGTGATGGGCTGTCAGGATAGGGCGGCAATATCTGACTGGTGGGACTCCAATACCTTGTAGCTGTTGATCAGCAGTTCCCAAGTAGCTCTAAAGCTGGAACTACGCAGCTCAGTCCACCGCGTGGTGGGCAGAGGTGATAACTGCTATGTTGCCCCCGTTCACTGCCGAACAGATAATGATCCTGAGGATAGGCCATCAATAATAAGATCTTGGACGACCCCTTTCAGCACAGATGTATGAGCCAGTAGTGGTTACCCTCAGCCCTGCGATTATGTCTGGGTGTGTAGCTGAACTGAATATCGATCTGGCGGTTCTGGCGGGCCTCAGCGCGGTTCTTGCTGTGGCATGAGGTCTTGTGTGCCTTGTAGTCAATTTCACTCCGAAAGGCGTGTGTGAACTGCTCTGTGCTGCACCGTCCCTCCTCACACAGAAAGTGACTATCACGGAAGTGTTCCCGCAGGAAAGTGTAGTCACTGTAAGAGAAAATAAATATATACCGCCAGCATAAACGTACAGAAAACAGCTTGATGCCAGGGGTTTTCCAAGACTTTTGTACTGATGACCTATCCTCTGGATAGCTCATCAGTATCTGATAGGCTGTGATCCAACACCCGATACTCCTGCCAATCAGCTGTCTGAGAAGTCACTGGCACTCGCAGTAAAGCGGTGGCCTTCTCTCCGCTTAGCCTAGGCTGGTGACGTCAATTTCATCGGTCACATGACCTAGGCGCAGCTCAGCCGCATTGAAGTGAATGGGGTTGAGCTGCAATACCAAGCACCGGCGCTATACGATGTACTAAGCTGTGCTAGGTGAGCTGAGAGATGGCTGCACTGCTACTTTGAGTGCCAGTGCCTTCTCAAACAGCTGATCGGCGGGGGTCCTGGGTGTCGGACCCCTACCGATCACTAGAAAAGTCTCGGAAAACCCCTTTAACTTTGTCTACATGATAAATGCCATTTGCGGAAGTTAGAACTCCTATAAAATCTCTTTTCCCACCACAGTGATGGCATATGGCTAGGATACGATACTCCTGTATGACCAGAGGGGGTCAACCAATAACCTACTAGGCTCAAGGTTCATTCTCTCTCACCTACCTGTAGTATTCCTGGGCGCCATCAGAGTCGCAGAAGTGGCAGAAATAGTGGTCCCTGCGTAAATGCTTTAGCAGCTCATCGTTGTCAAGGTAACGTTCGTCACAGAACTTGCAGAGAGGATGGCCGCGGTGGGACGTGTCCTCGGGGTCGCCTTGGATGCGATGACGAGCGAGTTCCTTGCGTGAATACCACTTCCTCTCATAAGTAAAATTCTGGAAGTGGTGAAGAGCACATGTAATTATCAGGCTGTGTTCATACAGGGAAGTTTTTGAGTTTTTTTTCCTCTTAGGTCGCGGCAACATGAAAGTTGCAGTGCGATCCCATATATTTCTACGGCCGCGCTGCTACACTTGACGTGCTCAAAACCTCTGTGTGAAAAAGTTGCGTTATGGATTCTCTCAGGGTCTGTTCAGGAAAGAAAGATGGTTTTGCATGCAAGTCTACAATTGTGTTCAGCGTTTCAGTTTTTTTTTTCTGCGCAGGTGCAATCAGTTTTTCATGCGCGTGAAAAAAATATATAATAACTGGAAAATAACAATCTCCATCTACCTTCAACTACCAGTGAAAAATGCATTGCATCCAGATTCAATCCATTTTTCACTGAAGCCCCATTCGCTTCTATGGAAGCGGCGCTGCATGAAAAATGCAGAAATGATGTGCAAAATGCGTAATGTGCACAGATGGGTGGGTCAGGATTCAGTCCGGATGCTATGCGTTTGCTTCACGCATCGCACCCGGACAGAAAACTCGCTCGTGTGAAAGAGGCCTTTAGGATTCATTTCTGGCATTGGTTTAAACGAAAATGCATCAAACCTCCCTGTGTGAATTTGGCCAGAGCGGTTTTCCTACATTTGCAGGCTTCGAAACGGAGACCTGACCGGATTTCTTGCCGAGTGCACAGCGTCCCTGCTGCTCATATAACCATGCGGAGAGAGCGTCCAGTAAGGTGCCAGATGGGAGATAGCTCACCTTCAAGTGCCTTAAGCAGAGTTTACAGCAGAAGAGCTCGTGATGTTTCCTCATGTGCTGTTCTAGGTCAGCAAAGGCGTGGAAGGGTCTCATCTCAGGGCACAGGTCACATTCATGTTGTAGCAACCGCCTGAAAAGTAGAAACAAGAAAGCTGAGGACGCGGTCTGAACACCACATCACGAGGCCGTTATCTCATCACTGCCGTCACAGAGACCATGTGTTCTGGTCTGATTTTTTTATTTTTTTTAAACTCAAATTAAAAAAATAATAATAATAATAATAATAAAAACAAACGACTACAATACCACCCAGTTTTTGGAAGACGGCTGTCATATTTTTTAAATTTCTTTTTAATCTCATAACAGCCAAGCCATTTCCACTCAACCAAACGCAAAGTACAGGGGGAGGAGCATGACACAGGTACTCCAAGAAGATCAAAGAGAATCCATGTTACGCCCCCACTTTTACTTGGGAGTGTTCCTTTAAACATCTCACACCGCTAGGAAATGCGATCGAGGTGGGTCCGGTACTTACCTGTAAAAGTGAATGAGGGCACACCTCGCAAGCTCAGCCTCCCCCCGTTCACTTCTATGGGAGTGCCAAAAACATTCCGGCTATTTCCAGAATTCCTATAGAGGTAAATGGGGCGGTGGCCGCGCTTGCTCAGTGTGCTCTGCGTTTACCTCTATGGGAGTTCCGGATAGAGCAGAGCTCGCTCCCGCGGCTCTTTCCGTAAATCCGACATCAGTGAATGGAGAGCATGGTGCGCTCTGCTTCACTAGAGGTAAGTGTGGGTCCAACCTCTGGCAATACCCTAGCGAGGTGGGCCTTCCCCTTTACGGTTCACTTACCTGAACAGAGAGAAGAGTTTGCTATCACTGAAGTAGATGTCGTGTTTCTTCTCGCACTGCATCTGGGAAGTGTTGATGCTTAAGAACGGAGAGACCTTTTTAACAAACACCACCTACGAAGAAAGGGCCACATGTTTATACCGCAGTAATGCAACCAGATTCAATACAGTGGGAAGGACATGTCTGATTTAGTAACTACTTCTATTACCCGTATAACAATCATTCTGGAGCATCTATTCTTATAGCTATGTTGTGCCAATTCTCTATTATTCCTGCTAGAAGCTTTGAATTACTAGTAGTTTGTAATGAAGGTCCAGATGAGTGTTACCAGATGGAGGTGTGTCCCTGACATGAGCAGCACTGATTGGATAGTATCAGACTGGTAACACCCATCTGGACATTCAGTGCCGACTGCTAGTAATTAATTCACAAACTTTAAGCAGGAATAACAGTAACAACAAAGAGTCATGAGAAGAGGTGCTCCAGAAAAGCTATTGCATGGGGAATGCAAGTAGAGATGACAGGTCCCCTTCATGGGGTAAAATAATTGCTGACTGCGGCCGCCACTAGAGGGAGCTCAGCTGTAAATGTAAATCCCTATGCAGTGAGCATCCCCTGGTGGTGGCTGGAAACAGTTAATGAGGTTTTCCAAGGTTTATATATTGATGACCGTTCCTCAGGCCTAGTAGCGCCTCAGCCCCATAGAAGTGAATGAGACTGAACACAATACCAAGCACAGCCGCTATACAATGTACGGCGCTGAGAGACCACATCGCTCAGAGGAGCGCCGCTACCGTCTCAAAACTTCTGACTGGTGGGGGTCCAAGGTGTCGGTCCAGGTCATCAGTATATAAAAGTCTAAGAAAACCGTTTTAATATTGTACCTTTTATTCCTATGGCTGTGTGTAAAGCAAGCAGGGGGTTCAGAGAACAGAAAAATGGAGCACCAACCCGTATACATATAAAGTGAAGTGAACAAGCTCAAAACTCCAGCCTCCAGCAACGGCAGCGTTACATCAGGCTGCCTATAGGCCTAGGGTCAGTGCCTGCAGCGTTACATCAGGCTGCCTATAGGTCTAGGGTCAGCGCCTGCAGCGTTACATCAGGCTGCCTATAGGTCTAGGGTCAGCGCCTGCAGCGTTACATCAGGCTGCCTATAGGTCTAGGGTCAGCGCCTGCAGCGTTACATCGGGCTGCCTATAGGCCTAGGGTCAGTGCCTGCAGCGTTACATCAGGCTGCCTATAGGTCTAGGGTCAGCGCCTGCAGCGTTACATCAGGCTGCCTATAGGTCTAGGGTCAGCGCCTGCAGCGTTACATCAGGCTGCCTATAGGTCTAGGGTCAGCGCCTGCAGCGTTACATCAGGCTGCCTATAGGTCTAGGGTCAGCGCCTGCAGCGTTACATCAGGCTGCCTATAGGTCTAGGGTCAGCGCCTGCAGCGTTACATCAGGCTGCCTATAGGTCTAGGGTCAGCGCCTGCAGCGTTACATCAGGCTGCCTATAGGTCTAGGGTCAGCGCCTGCAGCGTTACATCAGGCTGCCTATAGGTCTAGGGTCAGCGCCTGCAGCCTTACATCAGGCTGCCTATAGGTCCAGGGTCAGCGACTGCAGCGTTACATCAGGCTGCCTATAGGTCTAGGGTCAGCGCCTGCAGCATTACATCGGACTGCCTATAGGCCTAGGGTCAGTGCCTGCAGCGTTACATCGGACTGCCTATAGGCCTAGGGTCAGTGCCTGCAGCGTTACATCGGACTGCCTATAGGTCTAGGGTCAGCGCCTGCAGCGTTACATCAGGCTGCCTATAGGTCTAGGGTCAGCGCCTGCAGCGTTACATCAGGCTGCCTATAGGTCTAGGGTCAGCGCCTGCAGCGTTACATCGGGCTGCCTATAGGTCTAGGGTCAGCGCCTGCAGCGTTACATCAGGCTGCCTATAGGTCTAGGGTCAGCGCCTGCAGCGTTACATCAGGCTGCCTATAGGTCTAGGGTCAGCGCCTGCAGCGTTACATCAGGCTGCCTATAGGTCTAGGGTCAGCGACTGCAGCGTTACATCGGGCTGCCTATAGGTCTAGCGTCAGCGACTGCAGCGTTACATCAGGCTGCCTATAGGTCTAGGGTCAGCGACTGCAGCGTTACATCGGGCTGCCTATAGGTCTAGCGTCAGCGACTGCAGCGTTACATCAGGCTGCCTATAGGTCTAGGGTCAGCGCCTGCAGCGTTACATCAGGCTGCCTATAGGTCTAGGGTCAGCGCCTGCAGCGTTACATCAGGCTGCCTATAGGTCTAGCGTCAGCGACTGCAGCGTTACATCAGGCTGCCTATAGCACTCTGGGTGACCACTTAAAGGGAACCCCTCATCTGCACTATGCTGTCCTCACTGAGGACGGCATATTGTAGTGACAGGCCCAGTGCTTTAATCAGTCTGTCGCTTCGGTCATGGCAGTCAGTACAGACAAGCTGAAACGTTCGCACTGCGAGGGAGAGGAGTCAAAATGGACAAGAGGAGGACATGTCCATCCGCGGCCCCGATAAAAAGATAGAACATACTGATACGGACAGTACACAGTGTGTTGTCTGCATCTTTTGCGGCCCCACTGAAGTGAATGGGTCTGCAGATCAGATTCGGATAAGAACCACAGTCGTGTGCATGAACCCTATAATTGGGAGGTTTCCATTCTGTTGTGCATAGGAAAGAAACCTGTCCGTCACTGTCCGGATTCGGCATGAAACGGTCGGCCTGTCTCCGCACTATGCCGCCTTCTGTGAGGACAGCATAGTGCTGCTAAGAGGCTCCCTTTAAAGAGCCAGGCTACTATCATGATAGTGATCCCGTGTCGCAGAACATTCCTTTTCTCACTTCCTAGAAAGCACCATGGCGGCACTAATAACATTTCGGTGACGTGCAGGACGGTTCGGGTTCTTTCATCAGCCGGGGTGTCACGTATTTTTGAGAACAGCTCGATCTGTCAGCAATTGGACAGGTTGACTTCTTAAAGGGGATGTCTCATTACAACAACTTATCCCCTATCTGCTAAGTTTCTGATCGGCGGGGGTCATCTGCTGGGGCTGGAGTCGAATTAAGTAGGGGATATGCACACACATCTGCCACATCCAGTCAACCCAGGAGAACAGGCCCCATTCTCATGATCGGTGGGGGCCCCAGTGGTCGAATCTCCACCGATCACTTTAAAGGGGCATTCCGGTTATTAAAAGTTATCTCCCATCTCCTAATGCTTGGGCACCCACTGATCACGAGAATGAGGGCCCACATCACCTCTGCAGCCCCCTTGAAATGAACAGAGCAGTTGGTCGGGCATGCTTCTTGGCGCTCCATTCCTATAGGAGTTCCGGATATATTGGAGCGCTGTACTTGGCTGTCTCCGGAATTTCCACAGAAATGAATAGAGCGGCCATTCACATGTGCGACCGGCCACTGCGTTCATTTCAGGGGGTACGGTGCCCCCGTTCTCGTGATTGGAGGGGGTCCCAGCGGTAGAACCCCACTGATCTAGTAGTTATCCCCTATACTGTGCATAGGAGATAACATTTACCAAACTGAATACCCTTTAAAGTGATCGGCGGAGATTCAACAACTGGGGCCCCAACTGATCATGAGAACGGGACCTGTTCTCCTGGAGCTGGCAGACGGGTGTGCACTTCCCCCACTTCATTCGACTCCAGCCCCAGCAGTTGACCCCCGCTGATCAACCAGAATACTCCTTTAAAGGGATTCTGTCATCAGATTTGAGGCCTATAACCTAAACATCACCGCCCACCTCACATCATCGCCGCCGCCTCTGAAATCGTCCACTCTCCTCAGCCAGATCCCGCGCGTGCGCACTAGGTATAACCTGATGCGCCCGTGCGGACTCCTGGCAGCGGCCTCGTTGAGCGAAGTGCGCATGCGCCGGCCGGCGCACTTCGCTCAAACCTGCCTTGACCGCCCTATTGCAGCCATCCTCTCACAGCCGCACGGGATCTGAGGGAGTGGACGATTTTGGAGGCGGCGCTGAGGCGAGGAAGGCGGCTCTATAGAAAGGGAGGGCGGCGATTTCTAGTGGGAAGGCGGCGCTGGGCACCAAAAGGAGATGAGACGTCCCCTTGGAAACATTTGGGACGTGAGTGACAGGTTATATAAACCTGTTTTATATGATATAAATAAATAATGAAAGTGGGGCACACTCTCAAAGTATAGGGATCTTTATTAACACTATTAGTAAAATGCAGAAATGACGGTAATATTAAAAATAAAATGCAGAGAAATGTAAAAATACAATAGATATAGACAATAAAATTAAATTAAATTTAAACCTTAGATTATGAGTGGTCATAAAAACAAAATAGATAAGAATATATTAAATACGATACTATAGTCAATATGCGCATGGATCCCAATATAAACTTTCAATGCGAATAACCGGTCACAAGGTATAAGCTCACTGGTTACTAGGTATAAAGTCCCATACACGGTTAGTATGTTGTTGTATATAGTTTTGTAGAAAAGTCCTTACTTGCCAATTTTAGCAATGATCAAAAGCGTATGCAGCCTGTAAGTTTTGTGTTATATAGTATATAATATTCAGGCTGTTCATACGCACAGCGGCGTCCCGTTGTATTTAATAACAAAGCGATCGCTTATCGATGGTTTGTAAAGGCTTACCCGAGGGTCTTTTGATGCTGGATATTATGCTCTCGACACAGCGTACCTGTCTTGGTTCCGGTCACAAGAGCTGGTGTCCAGGTTTAAGTTTTTGGCCGCCAGTGAGATGTGTTTGTTGCACGCGGTGTCGATGTCTTACATCACCAGCGTGGCAGCGATAATTCACTTCAGCGGCTCTCTGGTTAAATGGCAGTTGTCCAGACTTCCTCGGTTTTGCAGGATCTCTTTACTCCATAGGGGAATTGATACCAGACGCGTTTCGGGGATTTACGAAAATGACCCCTTCCTCAGCGTTTCGGGGATTTACGAAAATGACCCCTTCCTCAGTGACCACTGAGGAAGGGGTCATTTTCGTAAATCCCCGAAACGCGTCTGGTATCAATTCCCCTATGGAGTAAAGAGATCCTGCAAAACCGAGGAAGTCTGGACAACTGCCATTTAACCAGAGAGCCGCTGAAGTGAATTATCGCTGCCACGCTGGTGATGTAAGACATCGACACCGCGTGCAACAAACACATCTCACTGGCGGCCAAAAACTTAAACCTGGACACCAGCTCTTGTGACCGGAACCAAGACAGGTACGCTGTGTCGAGAGCATAATATCCAGCATCAAAAGACCCTCGGGTAAGCCTTTACAAACCATCGATAAGCGATCGCTTTGTTATTAAATACAACGGGACGCCGCTGTGCGTATGAACAGCCTGAATATTATATACTATATAACACAAAACTTACAGGCTGCATACGCTTTTGATCATTGCTAAAATTGGCAAGTAAGGACTTTTCTACAAAACTATATACAACAACATACTAACCGTGTATGGGACTTTATACCTAGTAACCAGTGAGCTTATACCTTGTGACCGGTTATTCGCATTGAAAGTTTATATTGGGATCCATGCGCATATTGACTATAGTATCGTATTTAATATATTCTTATCTATTTTGTTTTTATGACCACTCATAATCTAAGGTTTAAATTTAATTTAATTTTATTGTCTATATCTATTGTATTTTTACATTTCTCTGCATTTTATTTTTAATATTACCGTCATTTCTGCATTTTACTAATAGTGTTAATAAAGATCCCTATACTTTGAGAGTGTGCCCCACTTTCATTATTTATTTATGCCATTTACCACTTTCAGACTGGGTGTTGTCTGTTAAGTGGGTGCACCTCTGTGTGGTTTTTCCACCTCATTTTAGTGCGACATTTCCCTGTTTCATTAACCTGTTTTATATGATAATAGAGCCACAGGCGCATTTGATAAGGTCAGTTTAGGATTCAGGGTATTAGTAGGGACCTGGCCATATGTTTGTTATAGGGCTCAAATCTGATGAAAGAATCCCTTTAAGTTGTCGTAATGGGACAAACCTTTTAACGTGTCAATCCCATTGGTTTCCAAGTGATAAGCGGTGACAGGAGACTGGAGGACACATCCTCTATCTTCTGCTAAGCACAAAAGGCATGTTAAAGTAGCTATTTATACACTACAGTAAGGTCCCCCTTTAAGAGCCAGGACACCATAAACCCCGACCATTTTCTAGTCCTCAACCAGCTGTCCGTACCTTGTCCAGCTCCTCCCGGCACACAGCACAATACCGCTGCTCGCACAGCACCCTCATCTTGGTGGAGCAGCGGAAGCACACGGGGTGGTCACATTTCCCAATAGCGAATATATCCAGCTCCTGACAGCACAAGACGCAATTCCCCTCCAGATCCAACGTCTTCCCCGACTTCAATGCCATGGCCAGTGGGCGAGAGACAAACACTGCGCTGCTGATCAGTGGTGACCCCCACTAGGGATAAAGGGAGGTGGGGAGAGGGGGCCAAGTAAGGGGGTCTCAAGAGAGAGCTGGAGAGCACTAGTGATCAGTGATCACAGAGAGAGAGGGGGTACACTGGTGATCACAGAGAGAGGGGGTACACTGGTGATCACAGAGAGAGGGGGTACACTGGTGATCACAGAGAGAGGGGGTACACTGGTGATCACAGAGAGAGGGGGTACACTGGTGATCACAGAGAGAGGGGGTACACTGGTGATCACAGAGAGAGGGGGTACACTGGTGATCACAGAGAGAGGGGGTACACTGGTGATCACAGAGAGAGGGGGTACACTGGTGATCACAGAGAGAGGGGGTACACTGGTGATCACAGAGAGAGGGGGGTACACTGGTGATCAGACAGAAAGTGGGGTACACTAGTGATCAGACAGAAAGTCGGGTACACTAGTGATCGAGAGTGGGGTACACTAGTGATCACACAGAGAGTGGGGCACACTAGTGATCACACAGAGAGTGGGGCACACTAGTGATCACACAGAGAGTGGGGTACACTAGTGATCACACAGAGAGTGGGGTACACTAGTGATCACACAGAGAGTGGGGTACACTAGTGATCAGACGGAGTGGGGCACACTGGTGATCACACAGAGAGTGGGGCACAATGGTGATTACAGAGAGTGGGGCACACTGGTGATTACAGAGAGAAAGTGGGGCACACTAGTGATCACACAGAGAGTGGGGCACACTAGTGATCACACAGAGAGTGGGGCACACTAGTGATCACACAGAGAGTGGGGCACACTAGTGATCACACAGAGAGTGGGGCACACTAGTGATCACACAGAGAGTGGGGCACACTAGTGATCACACAGAGAGTGGGGCACACTAGTGATCACACAGAGAGTGGGGCACACTAGTGATCACACAGAGAGTGGGGCACACTAGTGATCACACAGAGAGTGGGGCACACTAGTGATCACACAGAGAGTGGGGCACACTAGTGATCACACAGAGAGTGGGGCACACTAGTGATCACACAGAGAGTGGGGCACACTAGTGATCACACAGAGAGTGGGGCACACTAGTGATCACACAGAGAGTGGGGTATACTGGTGATCACACAGAGTGGGGCACACTGGTGACTGGGGTTTACAAGAGAGGCCACATTGGGGGGCACCAGTGGCTGGATGAGGTTACTCTAGTGAGGCCGGGAGCAGAGGCCACCCTGACAGGACAGGTTGGAAGAAGAAGCCGAGGAGCGGGCCGGACAGCAGCACGGAGCGCTGAGTTGAAGGATAACCGGAGGAGGAGCCGTTGAGGAGCCCCCGCCTAACGTCAGAAGCTCCGGGTGGAGACGGAGCCGACCCCTCGCTCCCAGCAGCGCACACACGTTACCGGCTAAGGAGACGTCACGTAGCTGACGTATTCCGCAGGAAGTGAACCATAGAGTCCTAGAGACAAGGCTAGAGTGTCCACTGCAGGAAGCGCTCATTGACTCCCGGAGGACTTGACGCTACTGTGTGCTCTGAGGACCCCTGCTGGTGAAGGTAGAGCATTGCATAATTGCCATTTTGTCATGCTGTGACCTCACTAATGAAGTGGATGAAGGATTATTAAATGTTGTGCAGCAAATACCAGGAAAAGAGACTCAAGAATTAGTCAAATACTGGTCATTTAAGTTGTTATTTAGTTACAAAAGCGACACCAGCAAGCGTGGCCAACTTGGTGGTTGTCATTTTTGGGTTATCCTCTCAGTAGCTGACGGTAAGACGGTCAGTCTGATACTGAAGAACATGATGCCAAAATAAACAAAAATGGCCGCTCCTGTTTTTACTTTGCTAAAAATGGCTGCCACAACAAAACTATAAAGTGGCGCTAGATCTGTGAATAAGACAAACCAATTTATCGCCTGATGGCTGCCGCCCTCCTCCGTGTCACTTACACCTGCTTCCCACGGCGTGTGGCCCCGTCAGGGCCTCGGGCACAATGCAGGACGGCGACCGCAGTGCATAGGATCCATCTTTAGACTCCGTTGTCAGTTCTCTCTGGCGGGCACTGTTTATGGTCAGTTCTCTCTGGCGGGCACTGTGTATGGTCGGTTCTCTCTGGCGGGCACTGTTTATGGTCAGTTCTCTCTGGCGGGCACTGTTCATGGTCAGTTCTCTCTGGCGGGCACTGTGTATGGTCGGTTCTCTCTGGCGGGCACTGTGTATGGTCAGTTCTCTCTGGCGGGCACTGTGTATGGTCAGTTCTCTCTGGCGGGCACTGTGTATGGTCAGTTCTCTCTGGCGGGCACTGTGTATGGTCAGTTCTCTCTGGCAGGCACTGTGTATGGTCAGTTCTCTCTGGCGGGCACTGTTCATGGTCGGTTCTCTCTGGCGGGCACTGTTTATGGTCGGTTCTCTCTGGCGGGCACTGTTCATGGTCGGTTCTCTCTGGCGGGCACTGTTTATGGTAGGTTCTCTATGGCGGGCACTGTGTATGGTCGGTTCTCTCTGGCGGGCACTGTTTATGGTCTGTTCTCTCTGGCGGGCACTGTTTATGGTCGGTTCTCTCTGGCGGGCACTGTTCATGGTCAGTTCTCTCTGGCGGGCACTGTGTATGATCACTTATCTTCGGCGGGTATTTTTTATGGTCACTTCTCTTTGGCGGGCACTGTTTATGGTCAGTTCTCTCTGGCGGGCACTGTTCATTGTCAGTTCTCTCTGGCGGGCACTGTCTATGGTCGGTTCTCTCTGGCGGGCACTGTGTATGGTCGGTTCTCTCTGGCGGGCACTGTTTATGGTCAGTTCTCTCTGGCGGGCACTAAGTATGGTCAGTTCTCTCTGGCAGGCACTGTGTATGGTCAGTTCTCTCTGGCGGGCACTGTGTATGGTCAGTTCTCTCTGGCGGGCACTGTGTATGGTCAGTTCTCTCTGGCGGGCACTGTTCATGCTCAGTTCTCTCTGATGGGCACTGTTCATGCTCAGTTCTCTCTGGCGGGCACTGTTCATGGTCAGTTCTCTCTGGCAGGTACTTTTCATGGTCAGTTCTCTCTGGCGGGCACTGTTTATGCTTAGTTCTCTCTGGCGTTACTGTTTATGGTCAGTTCTCTCTGGCGGGCACTGTTTATGGTCAGTTCTCTCTGGCGGGCACTGTTTATGGTCAGTTCTCTCTGGCGGGCACTGTTCATGGTCAGTTCTCTCTGGTGGGCACTGTTTATGGTCAGTTCTCTCTGGCGGGCACTGTTCATGGTCAGTTCTCTCTGGCGGGCACTGTTTATGGTCAGTTCTCTCTGGCGGGCACTGTTTATGGTCAGTTCTCTCTGGCGGGCACTGTTTATGCTCAGTTCTCTCTGTCGGGCACTGTTTATGGTCGGTTCTCTCTGGCGGGCACTGTTTATGCTTAGTTCTCTCTGGCGGGCACTGTTTATGGTCAGTTCTCTCTGTCGGGCACTGTTCATGGTCAGTTCTCTCTGGCGGGCACTGTTTATGCTTAGTTCTCTCTGGCGTTACTGTTTATGGTCAGTTCTCTCTGGCGGGCACTGTTTATGGTCAGTTCTCTCTGGCGGGCACTGTTTATGGTCAGTTCTCTCTGTCGGGCACTGTTCATGGTCAGTTCTCTCTGGCAGGTACTTTTCATGGTCAGTTCTCTCTGGTGGGCACTGTTTATGCTTAGTTCTCTCTGGCGTTACTGTTTATGGTCAGTTCTCTCTGGCGGGCACTGTTTATGGTCAGTTCTCTCTGGCGGGCACTGTTTATGGTCAGTTCTCTCTGGCGGGCACTGTTTATGCTCAGTTCTCCCTGGCGGGCACTGTTTATGCTCAGTTCTCCCTGGCGGGCACTGTTCATGGTCAGTTCTCTCTGATGGGCACTGTTTATGGTCGCTTCTCTTTGGTGGGCACTGTTTATGGTCGGTTCTCTCTGGCGGGTACTGTTCATGGTCAGTTCTCTCTGGCGGGTACTGTTCATGGTCAGTTCTCTCTGGCGGGCACTGTTTATGCTTAGTTATTTCTGGCGGGTACTGTTCATAGTCAGTTCTCTTTGGCAGACTCTGTATACTGTCAGGTCTCTCTGGCGGGCACTGTTTATAGTCGGTTCTCTCTGGCGGACACTGTTTCTAGTCGGTTCTCTCTGGCGGGCACTGTTTATGGTCGGTTCTCTCTGGCGGGCACTGTTTATGGTCGGTTCTCTCTGGCGGGCACTGTTTCTAGTCGGTTCTCTCTGGCGGGCACTGTTTATGGTCGGTTCTCTCTGGCGGGCACTGTTTATGGTCGGTTCTCTCTGGCGGGCACTGTTTATGGTCAGTTCTCTCTGGTGGGCACTGTTTATGGTCGGTTCTCTCTGGCGGGCACTGTTTATGCTCAGTTCTCTCTGGCGGGCACTGTTCATGGTCAGTTCTCTCTGACGGGCACTGTTAATGCTCAGTTCTCTCTGGCGGGCACTGTTTATGGTCGGTTCTCTCTGGCGGGCACTGTTCATGGTCGGTTCTCTCTGGCGGGCACTGTTCATGGTCGGTTCTCTCTGGCGGACACTGTTTATGGTCAGTTCTCTCTGGCGGGCACTGTTTATGGTCAGTTCTCTCTGGCGGGCACTGTTTATGGTCGGTTCTCTCTGGCGGGCACTGTTCATGGTCGGTTCTCTCTGGCGGGCACTGTTTATGGTCGGTTCTCTCTGGCGGACACTGTTCATGGTCAGTTCTCTCTGGTGGGCACTGTTCATGGTCGGTTCTCTCTGGCGGGCACTGTTTATGGTCGGTTCTCTCTGGCGGACACTGTTCATGGTCAGTTCTCTCTGGTGGGCATTGTTTATGCTTAGTTATTTCTGTCGCCCACTGTTCATGGTCAGTTCTCTTTGGCGGGCACTGTTTATGGTCAGTTCTCTCTGGCGGGCACTGTTCATGGTCAGTTCTCTCTGGCAGGCATTGTTTATGCTTAGTTATTTCTGTCGCCCACTGTTCATGGTCAGTTCTCTTTGGCGGGCACTGTTCATGGTCAGTTCTCTCTGGTGGGCACTGTTTATGCTTAGTTATTTCTGGCGGGCACTGTTTATGGTCGGTTCTCTCTGGCGGACACTGTTCATGGTCAGTTCTCTTTGGCGGGCACTGTTTATGGTCAGTTCTCTCTGGTGGGCACTGTTCATGGTCGGTTCTCTCTGGCGGGCACTGTTTATGGTCAGTTCTCTCTGGCGGGCACTGTTTATGGTCGGTTCTCTCTGGTGGGCACTGTTCATGGTCGGTTCTCTTTGGCGGGCACTGTTTATGGTCAGTTCTCTCTGGCGGGCACTGTTCATAGTCAGTTCTCTCTGGCGGGCAATGTTCATAGTCAGTTCTCTCTGGTGGGCACTGTTCATAGTCAGTTCTCTCTGGTGGGCACTGTTCATGGTCGGTTCTCTCTGGATGAGCTGCTATGTTTCCTTCTCTACCAGAGGGAGGTTTGGGAGTGCCCAATCTGAATTATTATGGCGCTCGCCTCGGAGAATGGTGGAGGGATCTGCATACCCAGCAATGGCTCCATATTGAGAGCTCTTTGTGAGAGGTCGCTCCCCAGGCCTACTAAGGGTCAGCGATAGATATATGGAAAAGAATAGTAGGCTTGTCCTTTCAGGATATTCCTCTTTTACAGTATCATATTCCTTACTCCAGGCTTAAAGGAGTATTCCGGTAGGGGGCTGCAGGGGGTACGGGGCACTATAGGAAAAAGCACCAGCCTATCTGCGCTCCCACGGTCCCGGCCACCAGAGAGGTTGGCACTTTCTCCTACAGTGTGCAAGCACGACCACCTCTGATGGATTTCAGGTCAGTCGTAACCATGGAAACGAGCAGTGTATAACGTTATGGGAAATCAAATGAAGCCAGCAAAGGAGGCAATATGGATAATGACAATACATTAGTAAGTGCCTTGTATTACCTTTCTCTACATGATAAATGCCGCTTGCTGTGGTGAGACGACCCCTTTAAGAGCTCCCATTGTATTAACCGCACTGAACAGTGTAGGAAAGTACAACTTAGGCCTCATGCACACGACCGTTGTTTCATTCCATGTCCGTTGTTCCATTTTTCGTGATTTTCTGCGGATTCATTGACTTTCAATGGGTCCGTTGAAAACTCGGCTAATGCACCGTTTGTCATCCGCGTCCGTGGTTCCAGTCCGTCAAAAAAATATAACCTGTCCTATTTTTTTTCACGGAAAACGGTTCGCGGACCCATTCAAGTCAATGGGTCCGTGAAAAAACGCGTAGGCACACAAGATTGTCATCCGCGTCCGTTTTTTTCCTATCATTTGCATGGCAAACTTGACTTAGACTTTTTTTTACTTTCCTTCATGTCTGGTGATCCTCCAAAAATAAAGGAAGACACACGGAAACAAAAACGGATCACGGAACAACGGAACCCCATTTGGCGGAACCGAACACAACAACGGTCGTGTGCATGAGGCCTTAGATGGTATTTAACGCCTTATAGGATTGTGCATATGAGCCCTGGCTATAGGCGGGTTAAGAGTTGCCCCCTCACACATGTGGCGGTATTACTCACTTAAATATTATAAAACTACATCCTTTATTATTAATTGTTTAAAACCAAAAAAGTCACTAGAGACTGAAAGAATAAGCAGTGTATATAAAGTGTTAATAAATGGAGGTTCGGAGATGAGACAACAACACCACAATCCACCCCCCCCCCCCACCCCCCCAAAAAAAGAGTGTTTATTAATAGCTCAGTTATAACATAAAGCACTGACTCTATTGCTGCTACTGTCAGTATAAGGCCTCATGCACACGACCGGTGTGTGTTTTACGGTCCGCAAATTGCAGATCCACAAAACACGGTTGGCGTCCGTGTGCGTTCCGCAATTCACGGAACGGCATGGACAGCCATTAATATAACTGCCTATTCTTGTCCGCAAAACGGACAAGAATAGGACATGTTATATTTTTTTTAGTGGGGCCACGGAACGGAGCAACAGAGTGCTGTCCGCAACTTTTGCGGCCCCATTGAAGTGAATGGGTCCGCATCCAAGCCGCAAAAACTGCGGCTCGGATGCGGACCAAAACAACGGTCGTGTGCATGAGGCCTAACTGACACGTGTCCCCTGCTACACCCCGACAGTTTTGCCCGACATTTGGTTTCTTTTCTGTGTTTTTTTTTTTTGTTTGTTTGTTTTAAACAATTAATAATAAAGGATGTCGTTTTATAATATTTAAGTTAGGACCAGTGGCGTACATAGAGAAGTCAGGGCCCCACAGCAAGGATCAAACCAGGCCCCCCCACAGGACAGAAGGGCTTCCGCCTAAACCCTTTCCAATGACCCTTGGGCCATTTTTCCACTGCATCATTTGCTAAAAGTTGTTCCTTTGAAGGGTAGAGTCCTGACCAAGTTTTCACCCCCAGTAGAAGAGGGTATGATCCCAACTGGGCCCCCTCTTGCCCTGGGCCCCATAGCAGTCGCATGGTCTGCCGCTATGGTAGTTACGCCCCTGGTTAGGACCCCTAAAGGGATTTTTTGGTCAATTGACCGTTATTTGTGTTTGTGGATTCATCCCGAGGGTCCCAACAAGGGCCCAAGAGTTTTTGGCTTTTGGTATTACTCATTACTCTCCCTTTTTGGGATTCTCTATTTAGACTCCTATCCCAGAGCTTCAAGGTTCTAGGATTCACCCCTCTCCTGGCGCTCTGGGGATAGCGGATCTGAAGGTTGATATACGCACATTTGCCCCTCTTTTGTGGAGCCGTACATAGGGTTGCCACCTTTCCCAGCAAAAAATACCGGCCAAGTTAAGCCACACCCCAAAGGGGGTGTGGTTGTGGGGCGTGGCTTAACACAGGGTGGCTCCCAATAACATTAATGCCCCCAGAATTAACAATGCTCACATTAGTTCCCCCAGTAATATTAATGCCCCATTAGTGCCGCCCAGAATTAATAATGCCCCCATTAGTGCCGTCCAGAATTAATAATGCCCCCATTAGTAGTAATGGTAAAGGCTGCACTAATGACGGCTCCACAATGGAAGCGCTCTTTAGTAGCAGTCCGCACAGGAAAATACTAAAAAATTACCGGCATCGGGAGGGCCACTAAATTACCGGCATCGGGAGGGCCACTAAATTACCGGCATTGGGAGGGCCACTAAATTACCGGCATCGGGAGGGCCACTAAATTACCGCATCGGGAGGGCCACTAAATTACCGGCATTGGGAGGGCCACTAAATTACCGCATCGGGAGGGCCACTAAATTACCGGCATTGGGAGGGCCACTAAATTACCGGCATCGGGAGGGCCACTAAATTACCGCATCGGGAGGGCCACTAAATTACCGCATCGGGAGGGCCACTAAATTACCGGCATCGGGAGGGCCACTAAATTACCGGCATCGGGAGGGCCACTAAATTACCAGCATCGGGAGGGCCACTAAATTACCGACATCGGGAGGGCCACTAAATTACCGGTATCGGGAGGGCCACTAAATTACCGGCATTGGGAGGGCCACTAAATTACCGGCATCGGGAGGGCCACTAAATTACCAGCATCGGGAGGGCCACTAAATTACCGGCATCGGGAGGGCCACTAAATTACCGGCATTGGGAGGGCCACTAAATTACCGGCATCGGGAGGGCCACTAAATTACCGGCATCGGGAGGGCCACTAAATTACCGGCACTGGGAGGGCCACTAAATTACCGGCCTTGCCAGTGAGATACCGGCCGGACGGCAACTCTAGCTGTACAGCCGATCGCCGTCATGTTATGATGATATTTTTTTCTCTTTATGTGTTGCCTGTTTTCTCCTGCTCCTCTTTCCCTCATTCCCCCTGTACCTCTTCCCAATCTGGTCCATTCCTCAGATCTGTCATATGTCACACATGGCATTTTTGAACCACCCCAGTACTGCTAATGGGGTTTTATATTTATGTCTACTTTGTGTTTTCTTTTATATATGCATTTACTGTACTACACACTGGGCATTTGTGATGTCTTTATATAATGGGACTGTTTTTTATTGTTGAAATATGCACTAAAAATTTATGGGGGGTGAAGAATTGCATTTGACTGCAGTTCCTGCTTGCCAACACAAGGTGGCACCAAACCCTCTGCAGATTTACTAGAGACCAGGGATCAGCAACCTCCCGCGCTCCAGCTGTTCTGAAACTACAACCCCCAGAATCCTCCTTTCACTTCTGTGGGAGTTGCAAGAACTGCCGAGTAAGTGTGCACGTTGGGAGTTGTAGTTTGACAGCAGCTGGAGTGCTGGAGGTTGCTGATCCCTGGTATAGACTAATCACAGGTAGGCGTCTTTCGGGGACTCATATTGGACCCTGCATTTCTTACCTGGAGATGAAGTCCGGAGTCAAGGCGGACAGTCTAGTTGTTAGGAACCTGACAACCAGAGTCTTTTACTCAGGGTTGTCAAGAAGAGTCATAAAAACCAGGATTGTAAAAGAAGGTAGATTTTATTTTGTTCCGTAAGCAAAAGTGCAGTAAAGTAACCTACGCGTTTCGATCGCCTAATCATGGCAACCATTGTCAAGAAGAGTCTTGCCAGACATTTTTTTCAATCTCTTACATATTCTTGCGAATGCAACACGCCAGACCTGCAGGGTATAGCGAAGCGAGGTCACGGTTATGGGCAATCGAGGGTTACTCACTGTATTGGAGAACCCTGGGCAGGCGCGTGGCAGTGAAGGAGAGGTAGACACAGTTCCTCTGGGGCACACTCTGTATGTAGGGACCAGGCCTGATGGTGGATGAGGTGCCCTGGATGTTACAGGTATTTTGAGTGCCTGGGGCAAGGTCCCTGTTGGATTCGTGACGCCAGTGCCTTTGACGGTGACACACCGGTTGGTAGTTGGAATGATTGAGGTACACAGGTATTATAGTGAACCAAAACGTTACTTTACTGAACAGTCCAACTTTGTACAGCAGGTGGTAAATGCAGTCCTTTACAGTTCCAAGAGTACAGCAGGTTTATATCACAGCAGGATGCAATCTTGCAAGATACGTGGAGGGTATATAATTAATGCTTGGCAGTGCTATGCTGCTCTATCCCCACAGCTATTCTAGCTGGCTGGATCCCAAGGCCCGGATGCCTAAAGGGTGGCTTAAATCCTTGGTATAAATTCCTTCCTCCAGTATTAGCGCTTGCTTAAGGTTACAAATACCTTTGCTTCCTAGCTGTATCTCTCTCTCTGCTTCCGCTGACAGGTGACTGCAGGTTGCTCCCAGGAGGTTCTGTCCTGCAACTGGGGTGTCTCTACTGAGCTAATCCTAGCCTCAGGAGCTTCAGATGGACGAAGTGACTCCTCTAGTCCCCTGGAATGAACTAACTCTTCCCTGTCTGGGCCTTCCTATATGTAACTAGGGCTCTCTAGCTCCCTCTAACGTCTGGGAGGCTAAATTACACCCTGACAGGCCTGACACCCAGATAACACAGGGGAAAATATGCACATGACATTCAATGCAGTGAAACACATTAACCTGTGCAGTGCCCACCTTTACCTAGTGGGACACTACATACCCCCACGTTATAACGTTGCCCGTCCTCGGCGCAACATGGAGGGTCCGCCCATCTGGAAGCGGCAGCCTGAAAGACAGATGAGAACATGCACATATAGCCATCACCACATTAATAATATAACAGTTGATAAATACACTGAAAGGAGTGGTGACAAGGGGCGTCATTCTCTTCTCTCAGGATAATGTGAGGGAACAGGGGCGCTGACCTGGCACAGCGTATCAATAAACCAGGATAGTCCATATAAAAGTAAATAAACATAAGTCCTTGGAGGCTCAAAGAACAACATGAGTCCATACCCAGGCTTGCAAAAGTTAAACAGGGGTTTCCCGTGAGGGGCTACCTGGACCCATAATGTAGTCCCCAAACCTCACAGGTCGATGCCCCCTGGTAGAACGGGTAGACCTCCTTACTGGCAGGGATTCTTCCTGCCTGGATTCAGGAATGTCAGAGGAGCCCACCGCCTCTGGAGCTTCTTCAGGAGGCTGAGGGCTAACAGGAACAGGAGCAGGAACCAATAAATTCAACCAAGGCGTGAGGGCCCAGTGGAGCGGCTCTTTATCATGGATTAAATTCTCCACAGCCTGCATAGGGTCCATAGGTGGAGCCGGCAACTCTTCCTCGGAAGGCTCAGGTTCCATCTCCTCCGCCGCTGGTTCTCCTTCTATACAGGGCTTGAGGCGGTTCCTGTGAACAACTTGGGGACCTTTTCCTTCCCTGGAGACCTGGTAAATGTGGGCCGCAGCATTGGGTATAGCAGTAATAAGGTAGGGAATCCTTTCCCATTTGCTGTCCAACTTGCTGGTTCGGTGGTTGTTTTTCAACGATACCTTGTCTCCCAGAGCCAGGGGTCCCGCATGGGCAGTCTGGTCATAGTCCTTCTGCTGCCTTTCTCGAACAATCTCCATCCGTTCCTGGACAATCTCCTTAGCATTAAGAAGACGCCTTTGGTGCTCCACTACCCAATCAGTCTTGGGCAGTGGGTTGATCTCATCCGGCACCTGTACCCCTAGGGAGTGGTCCGCAGGCAATCTCCCTTGTCGGCCGAACATCAAATAGAACGGGGTATAACCGGTGGAACAGTGGATGGTGTTGTTGTAAGTGTACATAAGCTGCGGCAACAGAGTAGGCCAATCTCCCCTTGTCTCAGGGGGTACTGCTCTCAGCATTTCAATGAGAGTCTTATTCATTTTCTCAGAGTCCGTTACCTTGCGGATGATAAGCGGTGGTCCGGACCTTCTGGCAGTTGTGTAGCAGGCACATCTCATGAAACAGCTGTGACTCAAACGCAGACCCTTGATCGGTGAGGATCCTTTCTGGGCAGCTGTAGGGCAGCAGGAAATGCTTCCAGAACGCCTCCGCTGTGGTCTTGGCTGTCAGGTCTTTCACAGGCACTGCTACGACAAACTTAGTGAAGTGATCAATTATAGTCATGGCATATGTATACCCGGAGCGACTCGGCTCTAACTTTACATGATCAATGGCAACAAGTTCTAAAGGAGTCTTACTTACAATAGGATGGAGAGGCGCCCTCTGGTCATGGCGTTCAGTTCGCCCCACAGCACAGGCAGTGCATTCTCGGCACCATTTCTCAATATCTTCTCTCATCCCGACCCAATAGAATCTTCTGTGAATGGTGGCCTCAGTCTTTTGCACACCGAAGTGTCCGGACTGGTTGTGGTACATATCCAGCACCAGGCTGGCATCCCGACGTGGCAGGAGAATTTGATACAGTTGGTGGCGATGTCTCCACAGTCTCACTAGCTCTGGGTCTGCACTCTTCCTGCGGATCCTCTCAGGGATTTTTCCACTGGCAAGGAAGTCAAGCAGTTCACCAAGGACTCTACTTTCGGACTGGAGCTTAATCCATCTTTCTTGATCGCCTCTGGACTCAGGACCATCTGATGAGGGAGGATCAGCAGCAGGGGAATCTTCAGTACGTATATTATCCTGCTGGGTAAATTTATTATAGAACGCTGGCATCTCCACCTCTTCCCAGGCATCGTTCGGTTCATCTGGGGCTTCTGTAGTGGGGAGTCGTGACAGGGCATCAGCGTTCTCATTGGAGCGGCCTGCCCGGTACTTCACAGTAAAATCATAGTTGGCCAGGCGGGAGGCCCATCTTTGCTCCAGTGCCCCTAATTTGGCTGTATTCAGATGCGCCAGGGGATTATTATCCGTGAAGGCAACAAACGGTGTGGCAGCGAGATAGTCCTTGAACTTTTCGGTCACAGCCCACACTAAGGCAAGAAACTCCAGCTTGAAAGAACTGTAATTCTGGTCGTTCTTCTCAGCTCCCTTCAGGGATCTGCTGGCATAGGCAATCACCCTTTCTTTGTTATCTTGCACTTGAGCCAACACGGCCCCCAGGCCTCTTTTACTGGCATCTGTGTAGAGGTGGAATGGCTTCTGGTAATCTGGGTAACCCAGAACAGGGGGTTCAGTCAACTTCTTCTTTAGGAGTTGGAAGGCAATTTCCCGCTCTTCATTCCACTCAACAGGAATAGGAGTCTTTGGGCCCTTTTTTGGATGCCCCCTCAAGAGTTCCTGGATGGGATCCGCAATTTGTGCGAAATGCGGGATGAATCGCCTATAATACCCTGCAAAACTGAGAAAGCTTCTCACCTCTTTCACGGTCGTAGGAGTAGGCCAGTTACGGACAGCAGCAAGTTTATCAGGATCAGGCTGTACTCCTTCGGCACTGACAACGTGCCCGAGATATTTGACGGCTGGTTTCAGCAGGTGGCACTTGGATGGCTTGATTTTGAGGCCATATTTAGTAAGAACTTGAAACATCGCACCCAGGTGCTTTAGATGGTCCTCATACGTCTTGGAATATATAATGACGTCATCCAGGTATAACAGTACCGTCTCAAAGTTCCTATGGCCTAAACAACGTTCCATCAGCCTCTGGAACGTTCCTGGAGCATTACACAGTCCAAATGGCATATAATTGAATTCAAACAGGCCCATAGGTGTAGTGAAAGCAGTCTTTTCTCGATCTTCTGGGGCCATGGGTACCTGCCAGTACCCACTGGTTAAGTCCAAGGTGGAGAAATAGGCTGACGACCCCAGGGCAGTCAAGGACTCCTCAATGCGTGGCAATGGATATGCATGTTTGTGGGTGATTTGATTAATTTTCCTGTAATCCACGCAGAACCTTATGCTGCCATCTTTTTTTCGAACAAGTACTAGGGGCGCAGCCCAGGGACTATGACTGTCCCGGATTATGTTAGAGTCTTTCATCTCTTTCACAGACTGATAAGTAGTAGGTGGTATGGGTCTGTGCCTCTCCTTAATAGGAGGGTGAGAGCCAGTGGGTATGGTGTGTTTGATTACACTGACCTCTCCATAGTCCGTGGAGTGTTTGCTGAAAGCCTGGTGGTGCTCCTTTACCAGCTTCAGGACTCCCTCTAGTTGCTCCTTTGGGGTGGATTCGTCCCCCACATGTAGTTCTTCCCACCAGGATGCCGTTGGAGTGCTGCTGCTCTGTGTGGTCTGGAACGCCTCCGTGGCGGGCAGACGGATCACATCCTGGAAAGACACCTGGAAAAGCTGAGCAACGGGGCAGTGTTTAAAGAGAGTAACGGGATGATCACCAAAGTTGATTAGACGAACAGGCACTTTACCTTGAGACACGGTCACCAGGCTCTTGGCTGTCCGTATGAAGGGATGATCTTTAATGGGAATAGGTTCCACTAGGGCTTGATAGTCCTGGCCCTGGATCCCTAATACAGCACGGCACCACAGGATGATCTGGGAATTTGGAGGCAAAATTACCGGCCGGTTATCCCGGATCCGGACAGTGCAAATTTCTCCTTTCTTGTTGGCGAACCTTTGTTGAGCAGACAGCACGCTAATAGTCTTTTGAATAACTCTTCTAGAAGCAGGTGAGGCGGAAGATATGGTTTGATTCAATGCTTCAAGCACTTCGGAGTAACAATTTTTAAGAACATTAGTCCCTAAGATCACAGGGTGTCCTCCTTTATCTCCGGCTTGTACCACAATCACGCCTTGCTGTGGCAGGGTGGCTTCTCCCACCTGAAGAGTAGGTTCCCAATACCCATGCACTTTCACTGGCTTACCGTTGCTAGCGATGATATCTAGCCAGGACTCTGGTGGCTGGGTGAGGAGACTTGGATCCCAGAACTTGTCAAAGGCAGGCCGTTGAATGGTGGTGACCTGTGACCCAGTGTCCAACAGGGCTTCAAAGGGTATCCCGTTGATACATATATTAATTTTCGGACAGGATCCTACATACTTAGGCATCCAGCTTGGATCCTTTGGACCTACTGTTCTACCTCCCGAGGGGCGGTCCTCTGCCTCAGGGGTTACTCGTTTAACTGCCAGCACATTGATTCAGTATGTCCATATTTCTTGCAGTGGCGGCAGACAGGCTGTTTTCTGCTTCTGGGCCGGTACTTCGGTCGCCCATCAGGCTCTTTTGGATATACATCTCCATATGCAGGTGGGAGCCTTGGAGGAAAAGGACCTTCATCTTCCAGTAACAATGGTCTCTCCCACTCCTCTATCTTCTTGCACACCTTCTCTAGACTTAGAGTAAGATAGTTCACTTGCTCCATTAGTGCTGCCACTACATCCGTGACTGGAGCTTGGGTGGCCTGACCGACTCCTGCAGCACCCACATTAACAGTCTTTGGCTGGCAAGCCTGGGGTTCAGGGAAGGTTGCTGGCCCTGGAGCAGGGTTCTGGCCTAGTATGCTGATGGCCAATTCTTTAAAATCCAAGAATGTACAGTGCGGGTGTTGGGCTGACAACATCCGTAGCGGGCCTTTAAATGCTCAGTACTTATGCCTGCAATGAATTGCTCTCTAAGAGTCCGGTCCTGGTCCTCAGCTTCTTTAGGATCCACTTGGACTACAGCTCTCAGCGTCTCCTGTAAGGACAGGGCAAAATCACGGAGCGACTCTCCAGGCTGCTGCTTTCTGCTGAAGAAACGCATTTTAACTTCTGACACCGTTCTGGCTTCAAATGTGGTGCCCAAACGTTCAAAGATCTGTTCCAGGCTATTTTTCTCAGAACGGGGCCATGACATTACTTCCCTGCGGGCGGCCCCTTCTAACTGAGCTAAGAGGATCTCCATTTGCTGCTCAGCATTGATGGGATAAAGCCGGAACAAAGCCAGTATCTGTTCCCTAAAGTCTTTTAACTTGTGGGCTTCCCCTGAATAACGTGGGAACCAGGGGGCCCCGAAATAGTACGGCATGGTTAGCGGCATCAGGCTTGGCGGGGACGCGGCGACAGGGGCCCCAGAGTCGGCTGCGGGTACTTCAGCAGGCACGACTGGGGCTGCCTGTGCGATTTCCTCAACTGCGGACATGGCGTTGCTAGGTGGGTATGGCCCTTTAAATGTAGCGGAGCGGACCGGAGCAGCAATGGCAGTAACTTTAACTTTTTTTTTTTTCAGACAAGTCGTTGGTGACTAGTGGGGGTCCCTCCGGTGCCCTGGCAGGGGTCGGGAAGCTCCCGGTAAGGTAAGCGGAGAAGCCGGCAAAAGTTTTTGAAGTCGGTACTTACTCCGGTGGTGCTCGCTCCAAGTCTCGCGAGATGCGCAGCTACGGGTGTCGGACGTCCTGCGTACCGCGTCAGCAGGTGAGCGCGGCCTCTCGTAGCTCCTGGACTCAGGTAGGCGGCGTTCTTCTTCCTCGTTGGCTGGGCGATGGCTCCGCCTGCTTCTTTTCGCGCCAAAGTCCTCTTTTTCGCGCCAAACAGCTCCACGAGGCGCACTTGTAATCCGATCAGGTTAAGTGGGCAATATGGCTGTCTATTCACTGACAGCAAGCGGTGACTTAAATCAGCAAAAAATAGTCCATATAGCACAATCTTCACACCGCAATTATTACAATTCACTTTGGCCCAGCAATTTTCAATAAAACAATTGGGGCTTGTCACTTTAAGGCAATTAATAGCACACAGTTTATGTATCCGCAATGGCGCAGGAATGTTCGGATCCTGTTCGTGACGCCAATTTATGCAACACGCCAGACCTGCAGGGTATAGCGAAGCGAGGTCACGGTTATGGGCAATCGAGGGTTACTCACTGTATTGGAGAACCCTGGGCAGGCGCGTGGCAGTGAAGGAGAGGTAGACACAGTTCCTCTGGGGCACACTCTGTATGTAGGGACCAGGCCTGATGGTGGATGAGGTGCCCTGGATGTTACAGGTATTTTGAGTGCCTGGGGCAAGGTCCCTGTTGGATTCGTGACGCCAGTGCCTTTGACGGTGACACACCGGTTGGTAGTTGGAATGATTGAGGTACACAGGTATTATAGTGAACCAAAACGTTACTTTACTGAACAGTCCAACTTTGTACAGCAGGTGGTAAATGCAGTCCTTTACAGTTCCAAGAGTACAGCAGGTTTATATCACAGCAGGATGCAATCTTGCAAGATACGTGGAGGGTATATAATTAATGCTTGGCAGTGCTATGCTGCTCTATCCCCACAGCTATTCTAGCTGGCTGGATCCCAAGGCCCGGATGCCTAAAGGGTGGCTTAAATCCTTGGTATAAATTCCTTCCTCCAGTATTAGCGCTTGCTTAAGGTTACAAATACCTTTGCTTCCTAGCTGTATCTCTCTCTCTGCTTCCGCTGACAGGTGACTGCAGGTTGCTCCCAGGAGGTTCTGTCCTGCAACTGGGGTGTCTCTACTGAGCTAATCCTAGCCTCAGGAGCTTCAGGTGGACGAAGTGACTCCTCTAGTCCCCTGGAATGAACTAACTCTTCCCTGTCTGGGCCTTCCTATATGTACCTAGGGCTCTCTAGCTCCCTCTAACGTCTGGGAGGCTAAATTACACCCTGACAGGCCTGACACCCAGATAACACAGGGGAAAATATGCACATGACATTCAATGCAGTGAAACACATTAACCTGTGCAGTGCCCACCTTTACCTAGTGGGACACTACACGAATGTCCACCATTTCTGCATTCCTTACTGATCTGGGTGGAATCCCGGTGGAACTACATAAAGTAAGTCCTGGGGGCATGGGCGTCTGCAGACATTTTTCAAGGGGGGGGGGGGGGGGGGCATATTCATTATCACAAAGTATAATAACGCATGAGCTGTGCAGTGACGGATCCAGAGCCGGGTCTCGGCAGGGGCACTTCCAGATTATTTTCTGTCCGCCGCCATAAAACAATGGTGCTTATAGAACAGACTACAGTGTAGTCTTATACTGTATATTGTGGGGCACAGCGTAGCGGTATACTGTATATTGTGTGGCACAGTGTAGCGGTATACTGTATATTGTGTGGCACAGTGTAGAGGTATACTGTATATTCTGTGGCACAGTGTAGAGGTATACTGTATATTGTGTGGCACAGTGTAGCGGTATACTGTATATTGTGTGGCACAGTGTAGCGGTATACTGTATGATGTGGGGCACAGTGTAGAGGTATACTGTATATTGTGTGGCACAGTGTAGAGGTATACTGTATATTGTGGGGCACAGTATAGAGGTATACTGTATATTGTATGGCACAGTGTAGAGGTATACTGTATATTGTGTGGCACAGTGTAGCGGTATACTGTATATTGTGGGGCACAGTGTAGCGGTATACTGTATATTGTGTGGCACAGTGTAGAGGTATACTGTATATTGTGGGGCACAGTGTAGAGGTATACTGTATATTGTGTGGCACAGTGTAGAGGTATACTGTATATTGTGTGGCACAGTATAGAGGTATACTGTATATTGTGGGGCACAGTATAGAGGTATACTGTATATTGTGTGGCACAGTGTAGAGGTATACTGTATATTCTGTGGCACAGTGTAGAGGTATACTGTATATTGTGTGGCACAGTGTAGCGGTATACTGTATATTGTGTGGCACAGTGTAGCGGTATACTGTATGATGTGGGGCACAGTGTAGAGGTATACTGTATATTGTGTGGCACAGTGTAGAGGTATACTGTATATTGTGGGGCACAGTATAGAGGTATACTGTATATTGTATGGCACAGTGTAGAGGTATACTGTATATTGTGGGGCACAGTGTAGAGGTATACTGTATATTGTGGGGCACAGTGTAGCGGTATACTGTATGATGTGGGGCACAGTGTAGCGGTATACTGTATATTGTGTGGCACAGTGTAGAGGTATACTGTATATTGTGTGGCACAGTGTAGAGGTATACTGTATATTGTGCGGCACAGTGTAGAGGTATACTGTATATTGTGTGGCACAGTGTAGAGGTATACTGTATATTGTGTGGCACAGTGTAGCTGTATACTGTATATTGTGGGGCACAGTGTAGCGGTATACTGTATATTGTGTGGCACAGTGTAGCGGTATACTGTATATTGTGTGGCACAGTGTAGAGGTATACTGTATATTGTGTGGCACAGTGTAGCGGTATACTGTATATTGTGTGGCACAGTGTAGAGGTATACTGTATATTGTGTGGCACAGTGTAGAGGTATACTGTATATTGTGTGGCACAGTGTAGCGGTATACTGTATATTGTGGGGCACAGTGTAGAGGTATACTGTATATTGTGTGGCACAGTGTAGCGGTATACTGTATATTGTGTGGCACAGTGTAGCGGTATACTGTATATTGTGTGGCACAGTGTTTGCTATATGTGTATAACATAAACATATTTCATATGAAAACTTACAGTTACTTGGCCCTTGGGGATCTCGGACGCCACTTCCACACTTTGGCCGGGGGCTCGGCGGAGCTGATGTTGTGTTTTATCCTAATGAGAAATATTTCAAAATAAGGATTTGGAGAAGGGGCAGAGGGATAGCAGAGCAGGGAGAGGCTGGTGCTGCTACTAGGGACTCATACCATGGGGGAGTAATAAAGCCCACCATAATGCCCCCCCAGTAGAAATAATTCTCCTTATAATGTGCAAAACATACCCCCTTGTAATGCCCCTAGTTGAGCTAATGTCCCCATAGTGCCCCCATAATGTGCCAGTATAAAATACCCCTATATAGTGCCCCCAGTAAATGCCTCCATAGTGCTCCTCTCCCCCCTTCCTCCTAGTGCCCCCCATAATGTACCAGTATAAAATGTCCCAGTAGATGCCCTCAGTGTCCCCCATAATTTGCAAGTATAAAATACCCCTTCTTAGTGCCCCCCGTAGATGACCCCATAGTACTCCTCTCCCCCCTTCCTCATAGTACCCACCATAATGTGTCCCAGTATAAAACTCTACTGTACAGAGCCTCCCATATAAAACACCCCTTCTTTGTGGCCTCAGTAGATGCCCCTATAGTGCCCCCAATAATGTGCCAGTAATAACAGCCCCCCCATCATGTGACAGTAATAACAGCCCCCCATGTGTCAGTAATAACAACCCCCCATCATGTGCCATTAATGACAGACCCCATTATGTGCCAGTATTGACAGCCCCCCCTTGTGCCAGTAATGACAGCCCCCATTATGTGCCAGTAATGACAGCCCCCCATTATGTGCCAGTAATGACAGCCCACCATTATGTGCCAGTAATACCAGTCCCCATTATGTGACAGTAATAACAGCCCTCCCATTATGTGCCAGTAATAGCAGCCCCCCCATTATGTCCCAGTAATGACAGCCCCCCATTATGTGCCAGTAATGACAGCCCCCCCATTATGTGCCAGTAACGACAGACGCCCATTATGTGCCAGTAATAACAGCACCCCCATCATGTGCCAGTAATGACAGCTCCCTAATTATGTGCCAGTAATGACAGCCCCCCATTATGTGCAAGTAATGACAGACTCCCATTATGTGCCAGTAATAACAGCCCCCCCATTATGTGCCAGTAATAACAGCCCCCCCCATTATGTGTCAGTAATAACAGCCCCCCATTATGTGCCAGTAATAACAGCCCCCCCATTATGTGCCAGTAATAACAGCCCCCCCATTATGTGCCAGCAATAACAGTCCTCCCATCATCTGCCAGTAATAACAGCCCCCTATTATGTGCCAGTAATAACAACCCCCCCATTATGTACCAGCAATAACAGCCCTCCCATCATGTGCCAGTAATAACAGCCCCCCATTATGTCCTAATAATGACAGCCCCCATTATGTGCCAGTAATGACAGCCCCCCATTATGTGCCAGTAATAACAGCACCCCCATCATGTGCCAGTAATGACAGCCCCCCATTATGTGCCAGTAATGACAGCCCCCCATTATGTGCCAGTATTGACAGCCCCCCCATTATGTGCCAGTAATGACAGCCCCCCATTATGTGCCAGTAATTACAGCCCCCCCATTATGTGCCAGTAATAACAGCCCCCCATTATGTGCCAGTAATAACAGCCCCCATTATGTGCCAGTAATAACAGCCCCCCCATTATGTGCCAGTAATAACAGCCCCCCCATTATGTGCCAGTAATAACAGCCCTCCCATCATGTGCCAGTAATAACAGCCCCCAATTATGTGCCAGTAATAACAACCCCCCCATTATGTGCCAGTAATAACAGCCCCCCATTATATGACAGTAATAACAGCCCCCCATTATGTGCCAGTAATAACAGCCCCTCATTATGTGCCAGTAATAACAGCCCCCCCATTATGTGCCAGTAATATCAGCTCCCCCATTATGTGCCAGTAATGAAAGCCCCCCATTATGTGCCAGTAATAACAGCCCCCTATTGTGCCAGTAATGACAGCCCCCTATTATGTGCCAGTAGCCAGAGACCCCCATTATGTGCCAGTAGCCACCAGTATTGTACACAAAAAAAATAAACACTTATACTTACCTCCTTGGCAGCGATGCGAGGCAGGCCTTTTCCGGCCTGTGTCTCGTGCTGTACGGCTCAGGCGGTGCGATGACGTCATCGCGCCGCCTGTGCCGTCCTCTGAGGAAGGGAAAGGGACACGCCTCTCCCTCCCCTGCCTCATCACATTCATCTGTATTGCTGGGGGTCATACCATGGGGGAGTAATAAAGCCCACCATAATGCCCCCCCCCCAGTAGAAATAATTATCCTTATAATATGCCTCCATAGTGCTCCTCTCCCCCCTTCCTCCTAGTGCCCCCCATAATGTACCAGTATAAAATGCCCCAGTAGACGCCCTCAGTGTCCCCCATAATTTTCAAGTATAAAATACCCCTTCTTAGTGCCCCCCGTAGATGACCCCATAGTACTCCTCTCCCCCCTTCCTCATAGTACCCACCATAATGTGTCCCAGTATAAAATTCGACTGTACAGAGCCCCCCATATAAAACACCCCTTCTTTGTGGCCTCAGTAGATGCCCCTATAGTGCCCCCAATAATGTGCCAGTAATAACAGCCCCCCATCATGTGACAGTAATAACAGCCCCCCTATGTGCCAGTAATAACAACCCCCATCATGTGCCATTAATGACAGCCCCCATTATGTGCCAGTAATGACAGCCCCCCTTGTGCCAGTAATGACAGCCCCCATTATGTGCCAGTAATGACAGCCCCCATTATGTGCCAGTAATGACAGCCCCCATTATGTGCCAGTAATGACAGCCCCCATTATGTGCCAGCAATGACAGCCCCCCATTATGTGCCAGCAATGACAGCCCCCATTATGTGCCAGTAATGACAGCCCCCATTATGTGCCAGTAATGACAGCCCCCCATTATGTGCCAGTAATAACAGCCCCCCATCATGTGCCAGTAATGACAGCCCCTCCATTATGTGCCAGTAATAACAGCCCCCTCATTATGTGACAGTAATAACAGCCCCCCATTATGTGCCAGTAATAACAGCCCCCCCCATTATGTGCCAGTAATAACAGCCCCCCCATTATGTGCCAGTAATAACAGCCCTCCCATCATATGCCAGTAATAACAGCCCCCCATTATGTGCCAGTAATAACAGCCCCCCATTATGTGACAGTAATAACAGCCCTCCCATCATGTGCCAGTAATGACAGCCCCCCATTATGTGCCAGTAATGACAGCCCCAGTAATGACAGCCCCCCCATTGTGCCAGTAATGACAGCCCCCCATTATGTGCCAGTAATACCAGCCCCTCATTATGTGACAGTAATAACAGCCTTCCCATTATGTGCCAGTAATAACAGCCCCCCATTATGTCCCAGTAATGACAGCCCCCCATTATGTGCCAGTAATGACAGCCCCCCCATTATGTGCCAGTAACAACCGCCCCCCATTATGTGCCAGTAATAACAGCACCCCCATCATGTGCCAGTAATGACAGCCCCCTCATTATGTGCCAGTAATGACAGCCCCCCCATTATGTGCCAGTAATGACAGACTCCCATTATGTGCCAGTAATAACAGCCCCCCCATTATGTGCCAGTAATAACAGCCCCCCATTATGTGTCAGTAATAACAGCCCCCCATTATGTGCCAGTAATGACAGCCCCCCCATTATGTGCCAGTAATGACAGCCCCCCCCATCATGTGCCAGTAATAACAGCCCCCCCATTATGTGCCAGCAATAACAGCCCTCCCATCATGTGCCAGTAATGACAGCCCCCTATTATGTGCCAGTAATAACAACCCCCCCATTATGTACCAGCAATAACAGCCCTTCCATCATGTGCCAGTAACAACAGCCCCCCCATTATGTCCTAATAATGACAGCCCCCATTATGTGCCAGTAATGACAGCCCCCCCATTATGTGCCAGTAATAGCAGCACCCCCATCATGTGCCAGTAATGACAGCCCCCATTATGTGCCAGTAATAACAGCCCCCCATTATGTGCCAGTAATAACAGCCCCCATTATGTGCCAGTAATAACAGACCCCCCATTATGTGCCAGTAATAACAGCCCCCCATTATGTGCCAGTAATAACAGCCCTCCCATCATGTGCCAGTAAAAACAGCCCCCTATTATGTGCCAGTAATAACAACCCCCCCATTATGTGCCAGTAATAACAGCCCCCCATTATGTGACAGTAATAACAGCCCCCCATTATGTGCCAGTAATAGCAGCCCCCCATTATGTGCCAGTAATAACAGCCCCCCATTATGTGCCAGTAATAACAGCCCCCCCATTATGTGCCAGTAATGACAGCCCCCTATTATGTGCCAGTAATAACAGCCCCCTATTGTGCCAGTAATGACAGCCCCCTATTATGTGCCAGTAGCCAGAGACCCCCATTATGTGCCAGTAGCCACCAGTATTGTACACAAAAAAAAATAAACACTTATACTTACCTCCTTGGCAGCGATGCGAGGCAGGCCTTTTCCTGCCTGTGTCTCGCGCTGTACGGCTCAGGCAGTGCGATGACGTCATCGCGCTGCCTGTGCCGACCTCTGAGGAAGGGAAAGGGACACGCCTCTCCCTCCCCTGCCTCAGCACATTCATCTGTATCGCTGGGGGTCATACCATGGGGGAGTAATAAAGCCCACCATAATGCCCCCCCCCAGTAGAAATAATTATCCTTATAATATGCCTCCATAGTGCTCCTCTCCCCCCTTCCTCCTAGTGCCCCCCATAATGTACCAGTATAAAATGCCCTAGTAGACGCCCTCAGTGTCCCCCATAATTTGCAAGTATAAAATACCCCTTCTTAGTGCCCCCCGTAGATGACCCCATAGTACTCCTCTCCCCCCTTCCTCATAGTACCCACCATAATGTGTCCCAGTATAAAATTCGACTGTACAGAGCCCCCCATATAAAACGCCCCTTCTTTGTGGCCTCAGTAGATGCCCCTATAGTGCCCCCAATAATGTGCCAGTAATAACAGCCCCCCATCATGTGACAGTAATAACAGCCCCCCATGTGCCAGTAATAACAACCCCCCATCATGTGCCATTAATGACAGCCCCCATTATGTGCCAGTAATGACAGCCCACCTTGTGCCAGTAATGACAGCCCCCATTATGTGCCAGTAATGACAGCCCCCATTATGTGCCAGTAATGACAGCCCCCCAATTATGTGCCAGTAATGACAGCCCCCCCATTATGTGCCAGTAATAACAGCCCCCCCATTATGTGACAGTAATAACAGCCCCCCCATTATGTGCCAGTAATAAGAGCCCTCCCATTATGTGCCAGTAATGACAGCCCCCTATTATGTGCCAGTAATAACAACCCCCCATTATGTGCCAGTAATAACAGCCCCCCATTATGTGACAGTAATAATAGCCCCCCATTATGTGCCAGTAATAACAGCCCCTCCATTATATGCCAATAATAACAGGCCCCCCCATTATGTGCCAGTAATAACAGCCCCTCCATTATGTGCCAGTAATAACAGGCCTCCCATTATGTGCCAGTAATAACAGCCCTCCCATCATGTGCCAGTAATGACAGCCCCCCATTATGTGCCAGTAGCCAGAGACCCCCATTATGTGCCAGTAGCCACCAGTATTGTACACCAAAAAAAAAAAACACTTATACTTACCTCCTTGGCAGCGATGCGAGGCAGGCCTCTTCCAGCCTGTGTCTCGCGCTGTGCCGGCCTCTGAGGAAGGGAAAGGGACACGCCTCTCCCTCCCCTGCCTCAGCACATTCATCTGTATCGCTGGGGGTCATACCATGGGGGAGTAATAAAGCCCACCATAATGCCCCCCCAGTAGAAATAATTATCCTTATAATATGCCTCCATAGTGCTCCTCTCCCCCCTTCCTCCTAGTGCCCCTCATATTGTACCAGTATAAAATGCCCCAGTAGACGCCCTCAGTGTCCCCCATAATTTGCAAGTATAAAATACCCCTTCTTAGTGCCCCCCGTAGATGACCCCATAGTACTCCTCTCCCCCCTTCCTCATAGTACCCACCATAATGTGTCCCAGTATAAAATTCTACTGTACAGAGCCCCCCATATAAAACACCCCTTCTTTGTGGCCTCAGTAGATGCCCCTATAGTGCCCCCAATAATGTGCCAGTAATAACAGCCCCCATCATGTGACAGTAATAACGTCCCCATGTGCCAGTAATAACAACCCCCCATCCTGTGCCATTAATGACAGCCCCCATTATATGCCAGTAATGACAGCCCCCCTTGTGCCAGTAAGGACAGCCCCATTATGTGCCAGTAATGACAGCCCCCATTATGTGCCAGTAATGACAGCCCCCATTATGTGCCAGTAATAACAGCCCCCCATTATGTGCCAGTAATGACAGCCCCCCCATTATGTGCCAGTAATGACAGCCCCCCATTATGTGCCAGTAATAACAGCCCCCCCATTATGTCCCAGTAATGACAGCCCCCCATTATGTGCCAGTAATGACAGCCCCCCATTATGTGCCAGTAATAACAGCACCCCCATCATGTGCCAGTAATGACAGCCCCCCCATCATGTGCCAGTAATGACAGCCCCCCATTATGTGCCAGTAATAACAGCCCCCCATTATGTGCTAGTAATAACAGCCCCCCATTATGTGCCAGTAATAACAGCCCTCCCATCATGTGCCAGTAATAACAGCCCCCCATTATGTGCCAGTAATAACAGCCCCCCATTATGTGCCAGTAATAACAGCCCCCCATTATGTGACAGTAATAACAGCCCCCCCATTATGTGCCAGTAATGACAGCCCCCCCATTGTGCCAGTAATGACAGCCCCCTATTATGTGCCAGTAGCCAGAGCCCCCCATTATGTGCCAGTAGCCAGAGACCTCCATTATGTGCCAGTAGCCACCAGTATTGTACACCAAAAAAAATAAACACATACTTTCCTCCTTGGCAGCGATGCGAGGCAGGCCTCTTCCGGCCTGTGTCTCGCGCTGTACGGCTGAGGAAGGGAAAGGGACACGCCTCTCGCTCCCCTGCCTCAGCACATTCATCTGTATCGCTGTCCTGAGGACAGCGATACAGATGACTATGGTGATGAGCGCTTCCACAATGGAAGCGTTCATCTCCCTGTGCCCCACGCCCCCCCCCCCCCCCCACACACACTTCTGAGCAGCTCAGGGGGGAGGCAATTGCCCCGTTGCCCCCCCCCCCCCCTCCTGGATCCGCCAGTGCTGCAGAGCAGAGGCAGAACTCAGTCACAGATTTCCAGGGCCCCCCCGTGGACGCCCATGCCTGGGGGAACTCTGCTATATATTACCTATGGGTGGGCTCAGTATGAATGATGCCAGAGTTTTCTTATTCCTAGTTTGACCAGCAGGGGGAGCAGTGAGTTGTTCTGGAGACAGAGACCCGCCCATTTTGGCAGATGCCTCAGGGTGCCACCTTGTCACAGAGCATGAGGATCCTGAATTTTGAGTCAGCGAGAAATGTATTATGGGTGATTTTGTTAAAAAAATAAAAATAAACAATACTTATACCACATTTCTACATTGACGGCGCTTCTATCCGCCTGTGTTTGAATATCCTATGGAGACGCTCCTTGAAGCGCAGCGTTTGCCTGCCCTAATTAGAAGAATTATCCATCGAGTGAATCGCTCTGTCTCCAACACGTCCATGTGACTGCTGCTTTTTCATCCTCTCCGTACAAATTAACCCCTCGAGTACGCCGATACGAAGACGTGCGCTCCGACGCGAGATGTTCTGCGAAGCCCTGACACATCAATCTGTTGGGATAATTGTTCCGCTGCGGCGTCACCCCGAAAGACTGACAACCCTGTCATGTGTAAAGTGGGACTAACTGGAAAACGAGTCTATTACCGGGGGAGGGGGGATCATGGGATGATTTGCGTTCGCACTGAATTTATGATGGCGCTGAAGTAATGGAGCTCGGCGACGGCGCTGCGGAAGCCACAGAGCGTAAAAATGTCATTTTGTGGTGAGAGCGACAGCGTCTCTTCTACGAATCCAATTAAAATGGGAGATCTATTGTCTGTGTCGCTATTTCTAAGGGATGGGACCTATATAATAGTCCGAATGAAAAGACCCTCCCCGGAGATGGATCACACAGGCACGTGGATTATTCATACAGTGCGATCGATGGCGGGGGCGTCCGCGCCGATAATCCCATCTATTATTTCTGAATTATGGAAATGAGGCACTGCTGGAGGGGAAATTTACATTCTTTACTATTGCAGTCATGGAAATTTCTATGGCGCATGATGTCGCTTTAAGAACTTTTTTATTTTTATTTTTGCATTTTTATTGGTGCTGTATTGAATAAATATAATGTATTGGAGACTTTATTTTTGAGTGGAATGGGAAAAAAAATGAGGGGGGGGGGAGGGGGTTAGTTGTTACGTCTTCCAATGTGCAGTATGCAGGACATGATCACTTTGAGGCCTCTTGCACGCGAACGTGTGTCCCCCGCGGCCGTATTGCGGCGCGCATACGGCGGGTCTGCAATACACGGGACACCGGCCGTGTTCATTCCGCATCACGGATGCTGACCCATTCATTTGAATGGGTCCGCAAATCCGGAGATGCGGAACGGAACCCTACGGAGTGCTTTCGTGGGGTTCTGTTCCGTGCTTCCGTTCCGCAAAAAAGATAGAACTTGTCCTATCTTTTTGCAGGACGGACGGATCGTGGACCCCATTCAAGTGAATGGGATTGCGATCCGCATGCAGCATCCTCACGGTCGGTGCCGTGCATTTCGGACCGCAATTTGCGGTCCACAGCACGGGCACAGGCAGCACACATTTGTGTACAAGAGGTTTAAAGTCTGCTGATTGGTATGATTTATATATTTATTTATTTACATTTTTCTACAATAAAACACCATTTATTTTTATTTTTTAAGATTTTGCATTGCCATAAAAAAAATTCATAATTTTTCTGGGTGATGCTTGTACTTTGGATGAGGCGCTGATGTTTTTGATCTGTGACCTGTCTTAGTTACATCTGACTTTTTGATCTCTTTTATATTTATGCTGTGTTTGGGAGGTGGGATGAACTAAAAAAGAAATCATTTCACTGCGTGGGTAAAATTATGGGATCATTATATAGATCGGGTCGTTATGGAGATGGTAATAGCAAATATTATTATTTTTATTGTAGAAAATATTTTTCATAGGGAAATGGTGTTTGATTTTGATTTTAAATATTTTTAACTTTAGATTTCGTTCCACTCTCTGATTGCTGGTATAATACACTGCAATACTTCGGTACAACAGTGTATTATACCTGTCCGCCTGGCTCACCCGATCCCAGCTAGGGGTAGCGCTTGCAGGCCTGGGAGCACGCGTTCCCATGTTATTTAGCTCCCAGGTGCCGTGGTCACATTTGACCATGGCATCTGGGAGGTGAAAATGTCTGCGATTGACGTTATCCTCGATCGCAGACTTCAGCAGGAACCCAGCAGCTGTGGCACCCGCTGCACTCACGAATGTGCACCGTTTTTAAACACCCACGCAGTGCCATACATGTACGGCACTGGGCGGGAAGGGGTTAAGGGTTTTTTTTGTTTTGTTTTTTGTTCCACTCGCTGATCGCTGGTATAATACACTGAAATAATTCTGTTAAATCCTGCCTCTGGCAGAGCCTAATAGGTGTGCTAGCCTCCCAGTTGCATATCAACTAATTGGCACCCCCACAATAGTGTCGCCATTGACACCTAGGGAGTTACTGTAAATGGCTGGGTATGGACGTATCTACGATCCTGGTTGTGGCAGCAGAATTCCAGTGGGATGTCAACAGCTGACTGCTCAGCCATGAGCTCACGCCACAGTCCTTTCTGACCGCTCTGTATATATATATACAGACGTGGACAAAATTGTTGGTACCCTTTGGTCAATGAAAGAAAAAGTCACAATGGTCACAGAAATAACTTTAATCTGACAAAAGTAATAATAAATTAAAATTCTATAAATGTTAACCAATGAAAGTCAGACATTGTTTTTCAACCATGCTTCAACAGAATTATGTAAAAAAATAAACTCATGAAACAGGCATGGACAAAAATGATGGTACCCCTAGAAAACACAGAACATAATGTGACCAAAGGGACATGTTAATTCAAGGTGTGTCCACTAATTAGCATCACAGGTGTCTACAACCTTGTAATCAGCCATTGGGCCTATATATATGGCTCCAGGTAATCACTGTGTTGTTTGGTGATATGGTGTGTACCACACTCGACATGGACCAGAGGAAGCAAAGGAAAGAGCTGTCTCAAGAGATCAGAAAGAAAATTATAGACAAGCATGTTAAAGGTAAAGGCTATAAGACCATCTCCAAGCAACTAGATGTTCCTGTGAGTACAGTTGCACATATTATTCATAAGTTTAAGATCCATGGGACTGTAGCCAACCTCCCTGGACGTGGCCGCAGGAGGAAAATTGATGACAAATCTAAGAGACGGATAATCCGAATGGTAACAAAAGAGCCTAGAAAGACTTCTAAAGAGATTCAAGGTGAACTTCATGCTCAAGGAACATCAGTGTCAGATCGCACCATCCGTCGTTGTTTGAGCCAAAGTGGACTACATGGGAGACGACCAAGGAGGACACCATTGTTGAAAACGAATCATAAAAAAGCAAGACTGGAATATGCCAAACTACATGTTGACAAGCCACAAAGCTTCTGGGAGAATGTCCTGTGGACAGATGAGACAAAAATCGAAGTTTTTGCCAAGGCACATCAGCTGTATGTTCACAGACGAAAAAATGAAGCATATCAAGAAAAGAACACTGTCCCTACTGTGAAACATGGAGGAGGCTCTGTTATGTTCTGGGGCTGCTTTGCTGCGTCTGGCACAGGGTGTCTTGAATCTGTGCAGGGTACAATGAAATCTCAAGACTATCAAGGAATTCTAGAGAGAAATGTACTAGCCAGTGTCAGAAAGCTTGGTCTCAGTCGCAGGTCATGGGTCTTGCAACAGGACAATGACCCAAAACACACCGCTAAAAACACCCAAGAATGGCTAAGAGGAAAAAATTGGACTATTCTAAAGTGGCCTTCTATGAGCCCTGACCTCAATCCTATTGAGCATCTTTGGAAGGAGCTGAAACATGCAGTCTGGAAAAGGCACCCTTCAAACCGGACACAACTGGAGCAGTTTGCTCATGAGGAGTGGGCCAAAATACCTGCTGAGAGGTGCAGATGTCTCATTGACAGTTACAGGAAGCGTTTGATTGCAGTGATTGCCTCAAAAGGTTGCGCAACAAAATATTAAGTTAGGGGTACCATCATTTTTGTCCATGCCTGTTTCATGAGTTTATTTTTTTACATAATTCTGTTGAAGCATGGTTGAAAAACAATGTCTGACTTTCATTGGTTAACATTTATAGAATTTTAATTTATTATTACTTTTGTCAGATTAAAGTTATTTCTGTGACCATTGTGACTTTTTCTTTCATTGACCAAAGGGTACCAACAATTTTGTCCACGTCTGTATATATGGCGGATGACAGGAAGAGATTAAAGTGGTCCTCTGACCTGGTGTATGTTCACACTTGCACTGCTTATAACAGAAACCACAATGCCATTGTACACCGGATACCAATGGGCTCCGTCAGGTTTCATCGTGGCGTCCGTCGATATTATACTTACTATCAGAATCTGCGACAGATGAGTGGATCTTTTGACGCAGATGTGAACAGAACCATATCTGCTTCTGTTCCAAATATAGCGCCACTCTTGTCAATTGGCTGTGTCTGGTACTGCATTCAATCATCATTCATTTGAATAGAGATGAGCTGCAATACCTGACACAGCCTGTGGGCAGATATGGCGCTGTTTCTGGATCCTTTTCTTCTAATTCTGAACACCCATTTTAAACCACCCACAAATACTGAATATCGTCATAGACTTTCAGCTTCTATGGAGTTATTTTTATAGAGCAGGGGCTGCCAGACACTACTGGTGCCACTTATCTCCAAGGGAAACAGAAACAATAGAATTAGACATTTCAGCTGGCTGTGTGTAATTCCCCACTTCTCCTGTGGCGGTGCTGTGGGGAATTTGAACACTTCCTGGCAGGGTTCTGCTCAGATCACAACAGATCACTGGGAATCTAAGCAGCGGGATACCCTTCATCAGGATTGTTGTTGGGGAAGCCTTCTAACAAAAAAGAGATTTCGAAAGCCGGCAACCCCTTTAAGGCCTAGGTTACACAGAGACACCAGAAATGCTTCGGTACAGCACAAAGGCCAATTAATTTTAATTAACTGGTCTAACAGTGAAACATTATGACAAATTGCCTTCATTGTGACGTCATTGTAATTCGTTCTGTTGTTCTTGGGTCATGACTATTCATCATTCATCGGGCCTGGGCCACCTCCATAGTGTATAGAAGGTCCACCATGACCTATCTAAACATACAGGCAATTAGAATGATTTGCGTCATGTTTATTTGGTGCATTTTACACGTTTTCAATCAAATCTTCTGCAACATCCTCGCTTAGCTTTCTTAAAGGGGTTCTCCACTTTGGAAAAAATCTCTACTTGTTAGAAGGCTTCCTTGACAATAAACTGACCAGAAAGTGTCGTCCTGCTGAGACCTCCAGAGATAAACTGTAATCTGTGGGGAAAACCCTTCACAGTATCCATTGTGTAATACAGGTCCTCCAGAGCAAGAGACGCTCTTTGCTCTCCAGCCACAAGATGAAGGTCTACACTACATCGATGCCGTCTTCAGCTTTGGACAATCCCTACTTTGTCCCTTGACAAGAAGCTGACCACAAAGTGTCCTCCTGCAATCAGCTGTAATCTGTTGGAAACCTGGCAGTGTTTAAATTTCCCTGCAGCGCCACCACAGGAGAAATGAAGTATTACACAGTGTCCATTCCTCCAGAGCTAGAGACGCTCTTTGCTCTCCAGCCAAAAGATGAAGGTCGTGGTCTACACTACATTGATGGAGTCTTCAGCTTCAGATAATCCCTACTTGTTAGAAGGCTCCCTTGACAATAAACTGACCTGAAAGTGTCCTCCTACTGGAACCTCCAGCAATCAGCTGTAATCTGTTGGAAACATGACAGTAAGTGTTCAATTTCCCTGCAGCGCCACCACAGGAGAAATGAAGTATTACACTGAGGAAGGGGCATGTAAGCCCCGAAATGTGTCTGGTGATACGTGAACGCAATTCTAAAAGAAGAGTCTCATACTGTAAAAAGGCTGCCTCTTCTTTCAGGAAAAGTGACAGTAAATTGCCGGCTGCAGAATATAGTTCGGCAAAGTAATTTGGGCGATATTCCTCTAATCCCCGAAGGGGCGATATTCCTCTAATCCCCGATGGGGTGAGATTCCTACAACCCCTATACACAGCCACAATCTGCAGCAACTGAACTATCCGGCAAGCGATACAGTCCACTGCCATAACCGGGAGTAAAAGCGCGCCAACACGTGGGACGCCAAGCGCGATTCAGCGCAGAAAGAAGAGCCGGGAGAGGATCTGTATGGTAATCTAGCTACATAGTAGCCATTACTAAGTACTTTAATGTCATAAAACACTATCACTTGATACACCGGAACAGTTTGATTACACTTAGGCCTCATGCACACGACAAAGCTGTTCCGTTGTTCTGTGATGCGTATCCGTTTTTGTTTCCGTGTGTCTTCCTCTATTTTTGGAGGATCACCAAACATGAAGGAAAGTAAAAAAAAATCTAAGTTTAGTTTGCCATGCAAATGATAGGAAAAAAACGGACGCGGACACGCGGATGACAATCTTGTGTGCATCCGTGTTTTTTCACGGACCCATTGACTTGAATGGGTCCGCGAACCGTTGTCCGTGAAAAAAATAGGACAGGTCTTATTTTTTTCACGGACTGGAAACACGGATCACGGACGCTGATGACAAACGGTGCATTAGCCGAGTTTTCCACGGACCCATTGAAAGTCAATGGGTCCGCAGAAAATCACGGAAAACGGAACAACGGACACGGGACCCAACAACGGTCGTGTGCATGAGGCCTTATCCTTATATCACTAGTGGAATACCAGCCATCACTATAACAGTATTTTCTACTCACGGATTAGATCTTTATATTCAAATCCTGTCCTTATAATTTTTTATCATCATGTTTTGAAGGATCACAATTTATTTATCCCAATCACTGGACCTTGTATCATTATTATTATCTCTTATTATAGCGCTGGACTCAACATATTTTTTCATCCTATAGTTTTTTACTTCATTTTTTTTATATCATTTTTCTTTTTTATATCTCACAATCACTGAACTGAATCCCTGTACATGGACTTAGCGCATCATAATTATTAATTGACTGATCCGGAATATTCTAGTTTTTATATATTTTTAAACATCTTTTTAAATTCCTTTATATAACTACTCTAATAAATTATATATACTTTTTAGCAACTTTAGGTATAAAAATCTTTCCATAAGGCCTCCTGCACACGAACGTTTTTTTACACGGTCCGCAAAAACGGGGTCCGTGGGTCAGTGATCCGTGACCGTTTTTTCGTCCGTGGGTCTTCCTTGATTTTTGGAGGATCCACGGACATGAAAAAAAAGTCGTTTTGGTGTCCGCCTGGCCGTGCGGAGCCAAACGGATCCGTCCTGAATTACAATGCAAGTCAATAGGGACGGATCCGTTTGAAGTTGACACAATATGGTGCCATTTCAAACGGATCCGTCCCCATTGACTTTCAATGTAAAGTCTGGAGTTCTTTTATACCATCGGATTGGAGTTTTCTCCAATCCGATGGTATATTTTAACTTGAAGCGTCCCCATCACCATGGGAACGCCTCTATGTTAGAATATACTGTCGGATATGAGCTACATGTGAAAATCAGATCCGACAGTATATTCTAACACAGAGGCGTTCCCATGGTGATGGGGACGCTTCAGGTTAGAATATACTGAAAAACTGTGTACATGACTGCCCCCTGCTGCCTGGCAGGTGCTGCCAGGCAGCAGGGGGCAGACCCCCCCCCCCTGTTTTTAACTCATTGGTGGCCAGTGCGGCCGCCCCCCCTCCCTCCCCTGTAGTTAACTCATTGGTGGCCAGTGCGGCCGCCCCCCCCCCTCCCTCCCCTGTGCGGCCGCCCCCCCCCCCCTCCCTCCCCTGTAGTAAACTCGTTGGTGTCCAGTGGGCCCCCCCTCCCTCCCCTGTAGTTAACTCGTTGGTGGCCAGTGGGCCCCCCCTCCGTCCGCTATAGATAACTCATTGGTGTCCAGTGGGCCCCCCCTCCGTCCGCTATAGATAACTCATTGGTGTCCAGTGGGCCCCCCCTCCCTCCGCTGTAGATAACTCGTTGGTGGCCAGTGGGCCCTCTCCCCTCCCTCCCCCTCCTAATTAAAATCGCCCCCCTATCATTGGTGGCAGTGGTGAGTACCGATCGGAGTCCCAGTGTAATCGCTGGGGCTCCGATCGGTAACCATGGCAACCGGGACGCTACTGCAGTCCCGGTTGCCATGGTAGCTTAGCAATTTGTAGAAGCTTCATACTTACCTGAAGAGCTGCGATGTCTGTGACCGGCCGGGAGCTCCTCCTACTGGTAAGTGAAAGGTCTGTGCGGCGCATTGCTTATAGCACAGACCTGTCACTTACCAGTAGGAGGAGCTCCCGGCCGGTCACAGACATCGCTGCTCTTCAGGTAAGTATAAAGCTTCTACAAATTGCTAAGCTACCATGGCAACCGGGACTGCAGTAGCGTCCCGGTTGCCATGGTTACCGATCGGAGCCCCAGCGATTACACTGGGACTCCGATCGGTACTCACCACTGCCACCAATGATAGGGGGGCGATTTTAATTAGGAGGGGGTGGGAGGGGAGAGGGCCCACTGGCCACCAATGAGTTATCTATAGCGGACGGAGGGGGGGCCCACTGGCCACCAATGAGTTATCTATAGCGGACGGAGGGGGGGCCCACTGGACACCAATGAGTTATCTATAGCGGACGGAGGGGGGGCCCACTGGACACCAATTAGTTAACTACAGGGGAGGGAGGGGGGGCTGGCTACCAAGAAGTTAACTACAGGGGAGGGAGGGGGGGGGGGTGGCCGCACTGGCCACAAATGAGTTAAAAACAGGGGGGGGGGGGGTCTGCCCCCTGCTGCCTGGCAGCACCTGCCAGGCAGCAGGGGGCAGTCATGTACACAGTTTTTCAGTATATTCTAACCTGAAGCGTCCCCATCACCATGGGAACGCTTCTGTGTTAGAATATACTGTCGGAAATGAGTTTTCACGAAGTGAAAACTTAGATCAGAAAAAGCTTTTATGCAGACGGATCTTCGGATCCGTCTGTATGAAAGCAACCTACGGCCACGGATCACGGACACGGATGCCAATCTTGTGTGCATCCGTGTTCTTTCACGGACCCATTGACTTGAATGGGCCCGTGAACCGTTGGCCGTGAAAAAAATAGGACAGGTTATATTTTTTTCACGGCCTCGAAACACGGGTCACGGGCGCGGTGTAAAAACGGTGCACAAGCCGAGTTTTCTACGGCCCCATTGAAAGTCAATGGAGCCGCAGAAAAAAAATTTTCTGCGGCTCCATTGACTTTCAATGGGGCCGTAGAAAACTCGGCTTGTGCACCGTTTTTACACCGCGCCCGTGACCCGTGTTTCGAGGCCGTGAAAAAAATATAACCTGTCCTATTTTTTTCACGGCCAACGGTTCACGGGCCCATTCAAGTCAATGGGTCCGTGAAAGAACACGGATGCACACAAGATTGGCATCCGTGTCCGTGATCCGTGGCCGTAGGTTGCTTTCATACAGACGGATCCGAAGATCCGTCTGCATAAAAGCTTTTTCTGATCTAAGTTTTCACTTCGTGAAAACTCATTTCCGACAGTATATTCTAACACAGAAGCGTTCCCATGGTGATGGGGACGCTTCAGGTTAGAATATACTGAAAAACTGTGTACATGACTGCCCCCTGCTGCCTGGCAGGTGCTGCCAGGCAGCAGGGGGCAGACCCCCCCCCCCCCTGTTTTTAACTCATTTGTGGCCAGTGCGGCCGCCCCCCCCCCCCTCCCTCCCCTGTAGTTAACTTCTTGGTAGCCAGCCCCCCCTCCCTCCCCTGTAGTTAACTAATTGGTGTCCAGTGGGCCCCCCCTCCGTCCGCTATAGATAACTCATTGGTGTCCAGTGGGCCCCCCCTCCGTCCGCTATAGATAACTCATTGGTGGCCAGTGGGCCCCCCCTCCGTCCGCTATAGATAACTCATTGGTGGCCAGTGGGCCCTCTCCCCTCCCACCCCCTCCTAATTAAAATCGCCCCCCTATCATTGGTGGCAGTGGTGAGTACCGATCGGAGTCCCAGTGTAATCGCTGGGGCTCCGATCGGTAACCATGGCAACCGGGACGCTACTGCAGTCCCGGTTGCCATGGTAGCTTAGCAATTTGTAGAAGCTTTATACTTACCTGAAGAGCAGCGATGTCTGTGACCGGCCGGGAGCTCCTCCTACTGGTAAGTGACAGGTCTGTGCTATAAGCAATGCGCCGCACAGACCTTTCACTTACCAGTAGGAGGAGCTCCCGGCCGGTCACAGACATCGCAGCTCTTCAGGTAAGTATGAAGCTTCTACAAATTGCTAAGCTACCATGGCAACCGGGACTGCAGTAGCGTCCCGGTTGCCATGGTTACCGATCGGAGCCCCAGCGATTACACTGGGACTCCGATCGGTACTCACCACTGCCACCAATGATAGGGGGGCGATTTTAATTAGGAGGGGGAGGGAGGGGAGAGGGCCCACTGGCCACCAACGAGTTATCTACAGCGGAGGGAGGGGGGGCCCACTGGACACCAATGAGTTATCTATAGCGGACGGAGGGGGGGCCCACTGGACACCAATGAGTTATCTATAGCGGACGGAGGGGGGGCCCACTGGCCACCAACGAGTTAACTACAGGGGAGGGAGGGGGGGCCCACTGGACACCAACGAGTTTACTACAGGGGAGGGAGGGGGGGGGGGGGCGGCCGCACAGGGGAGGGAGGGGGGGGGGGGCGGCCGCACTGGCCACCAATGAGTTAACTACAGGGGAGGGAGGGGGGGCGGCCGCACTGGCCACCAATGAGTTAAAAACAGGGGGGGGGGGGGTCTGCCCCCTGCTGCCTGGCCGCACCGGCCAGGCAGCAGGGGGCAGTCATGTACACAGTTTTTCAGTATATTCTAACCTGAAGCGTCCCCATCACCATGGGAACGCCTCTGTGTTAGAATATACTGTCGGATCTGATTTTCACGATGTAGCTCATATCCGACAGTATATTCTAACATAGAGGCGTTCCCAATCCGATGGTATAAAAGAACTCCAGACTTTACATTGAAAGTCAATGGGGACGGATCCGTTTGAAATGGCACCATATTGTGTCAACTTCAAACGGATCCGTCCCTATTGACTTGCATTGTAATTCAGGACGGATCCGTTTGGCTCCGCACGGCCAGGCGGACGCCAAAACGACTTTTTTTTTCATGTCCGTGGATCCTCCAAAAATCAAGGAAGACCCACGGACGAAAAAACGGTCACGGATCACGGACCCACGGACCCAGTTTTTGCGGGCCGTGAAAAAAAACTGTCGTGTGCATGAGGCCTATCAGATACTATTGAATATATTCCAGTGGCCAAAATATCCAACCAATTGGCCCCTGGGATATATATCCTTGTACTATACTTTGGTGTGTACAATATATGGGTACAGTTCTGGATGATAGAGTGCCTACTATACAAAATTATTCCTATCTATTGACTTTATAGGGTTCCCGGGGAAAACCCTCCTTTTTAGCAGAGCACCTAAACCATCTGTCACGAAAGGTGAGCCACCACATGCTTTTCTGTATTTAAAGGGGTATTCCCATCTTAGACAATGGGGGGCATATTGCTAGGATATGCCCCCTTTGTCTGATAGGTGCGGATCCCACAGCTGGGACCCGCACCTATATTGAGAACAGAGCGGGGAGCGCTGTGGCTTGAGGACCCCAGATTTCCCGGGGTCTGTCCACCACCAAGTACTAATCCCCGCCTCTCCCATAGAAGTGAATGGGAGCGTACCACGCATGCGCGGCCGATGCTCCCATTCATTTCTATGGGGCAGACGGCAATAGCCGAGCCAGCGTTCGGCTATTTTCGGCGGCCCCATAGAAATGAATGGGGGGCGGCTGCGCATGCGCAGTGCACTCTCCTTCACTTTCGGGGCTCCGTTCTCGATATAAGACAATGGGGGCATATCCTAGCGATATGCCCCATTGTCTGAGATGAGAAACCCCTTTACGTATTACACAGTGTCCATGTCAGTGGATTGTCTGTGTAATGCAGGACAGATCCTCCAGAGCTAGAGACACTCTGCAACCTCTCTCTGGCCTCTACATGATCCTCTACTAAACCTAAATGACCTCCATACTGTCAATTTGAAAAAAAATTGGCTAGTAGCGAGAAAAATCATAAATTTATCACACGTCATCATTTGTGCTTTTGTTTGTTTATTTTTTTATTATTTTAGTGCATTTAACACCAAAAAGTGTTAATAAATGTGGGTCACTCAGTCCGAGGCTGTGAATGCTTTTTTTGAATGCAAAAATTAGGCAAATCTTATTTTACCAAATGCATCAGGACACACGGGGGCTCGTGAAATGGCACAATTTTAGGCTACATGCACACGACCGTATGTGTTCTGCGGTCCGCAAATTGCGGATCCGCAAAAAAAACTGATGATGTTACGTTTTTTTTTGCGGATCAGTTTTTTTTGCGGATCCATTGTAATAATGCCTATCCTTGTCCGCAAACTAGAAAAAAATAGGACATGCATCCTATCCGCAAAAAAAACGGATCGGACACTGAAACAAAATACGGTCGTGTGCATGTAGCCTTAGGCCTCATGCACAAGACCGTTTTTTTTGAAGATCCGCAAAAACGGGGTCCGTAGGTCCATGATCTGTGACCGTTTTTTCGTCCGTGGGTCTTCCTTGTTTTTTGGAGGATCCAAGGACATGAAAAATGAAAAAAAAATCTAAGTCAAGTTTGCCTTTGAAATGATAGGAAAAAATGGACACGGATCACGGACACGGATGACACTCTTGTGTGCATCCGTGATTTTTCACGGACCCATTGACTTGAATGGGTCCGTGAACCGTTGGCCGTGAAAAAAATAGGACAGGTCATATTTTTTTCACGGCCAGGAAACACGGATCACGGATGCGGCTGCCAAACGGTGCATTTTCAGATTTTTCCACGGACCCATTGAAAGTCAATGGGTCAGTGAAAAAAAAAGGAAAACGGCACAACGGCCACGGATGCACACAACGGTCGTGTGCATGAGGCCTTAAAGGGTACTTTCACACTGCCATTTTTCTTTTCCGGCGTTGAGTTCCGTCCTACGGGCTCTATACCGGAGAAGAACTGATCAAGCATATCCCCATGCATTCTGAATGGAGAGTAATCCGTTCAGGATGCATCAGGATCTCTTCAGTTCAGTCATTTTGACTGATCAGGCAAAAGAGAAAACTGCAGCATGCTACGGTTTTATCTCCGGCCCAAAAAACTGAAGACTTGCCTGAATGCCGGATCCGGCATTTAAAGAAATATATTAGTGCCGGATCCGTCCTTCCGGTCCGCGCATGCTGGATCCGTTTTGCCAGATGACACCGGGAAGACAGATCCGGCATTTCAATGCATTTTTAAGACTGATCAGGATCCTGATCAGTCTTACAAATGCCATCAGGTGGCATACGGTTTACCGGATCCGGCAGGCAGTTCCGGCGACTGAACTGCTTGCCGAATCACTCTGCCGCAAGTGTGAAAGTAGCCTTATATTCAGAGCATATGACACCATTTCTCTCCCAAAGTGATATCTAGGCCGGCCTCGACTTCAAATTGTGTAAAATTTCAAAAAGTGCTGCATGACGTGACGCGGGTGGATAGATACCGCCATTATCAGCAGCAGGGGGGGTCGGGGGGGCGTTAATGGTGCTTTATATAGGAGAAATTCTGTGTATAGACGGCAATGTGTCCTCTGAGTGAAAGCGTACAGGAAAATACACCGGAGAGGACAAATTAGTCGGGAGTGACGAAGGTAATTACTCTATGAAATCACCCCCCCCCCTCCTTCCACTAATAGTAGTTATGTAAAATGGGATTTCATGTCAAAATGAGCACATCACCCGTCACAAAGTGCAATTAGCATGAAATGAGCCGAGGTCCAGCAGAACTAATGGAGAGGCTGAGTATCAGACACTGCCAGCCGGCAATTAACACCCCCCCCCCCCCCCTTCCTATCCCCAGATTAAGGGAGAATGGAGCTAAACATAGAATCTGAATTTTGGACAATGCTTCACCAGCCAGGCTGTATACCAATGACTACTGTATAGGGGGTGTCTAGTTTAGAAAACCCTATTAATGTGACACATCCCCAAAACATATTCTGTATTTTTTCAAAACCAGCACCTGGACACTTTTGCAATTGCATGTAATTAAAAATTTAGTATGGCCACTGAGTTATTCAATAAAATCTATCTGTATAGCGCCACCTGCTGTTTGTTCTTTTCCTTATTTTTTTTGTCCGTGTCACTGAGCTGGTCACACGCGCTCAGTTTAAATCTTCTACTGCCATATGTTTGGCAGTTACAGGGAGAGAGCTGCAGCAGAAAGGACACGCTCCCCCCCCGAGCTGCCAGGCTGAACATAATTTAGCAGAGCATTTGGAGCAATGAATGGGGAGATCTCTGGATCCATGTGAGGCACAGGGCTGGTTCTAGCTTTGTTAGAAAGAGGTTGTCAGGTACTATACTATAGGATGTTTATTTTTTACATCAATCATGGTATAACCATGAGTGAGGGGGTCTCTTCGTTCTGGATCCTTGTCTCTAAACCATTAGTGGGGATCTTCTCTCTGGAGGACTCGGGACGCCCATGCCTTAGGGCTTGCTCACATGAACGTGCCGTGTTTTGCGGTTCGCGAATTGCGGATCCGCAAAACACGGATGCCGCACGTGTGCCTTCCGCAAAACACGGAGCAACGGATGTGGACAGCACACAGAGTGCTATCCGCATCTTTTGCGGCCCCCTTGAAGTGAATGAGTCCGCACCCGAGCCGCCAAAAATGCGGCTCGGAAGCGTAACCAAACCACGGTCGTGTGAATGAGCCCTTACACAGACAGTGCATTGACTTCAGCAGGAGCTTTGTAATGCTTTATTTTCCCCAGTGGTGGCGCTGTAGGGAAACGGAACACTTCTTACCTCTTCCACAGGTTATAGCCGAGTGTGGGCTGCAGACCCTAGACCAGACCTCCCACCAGTACAGACCCCAAACCGGACTAGACAGACCCAAACTCAGACCTCACACCCTGGAAAAAACACCCCCAGGTACAGTATATACCATACTTTCCTGGGGGAAAATTCTTAATTTTTGAACATGGTGCTAATTTCAGGTCACACCCCTTTTAGCACAAACCATGCCTCTTCTGTACGGAAATACCATCAAGCCCTGGGGTTGCCAGGGATGGGTTTGATGACACACGACGCTTTCCGTGAGGTTTCTTCGTCACCTGGGAAATTCGCCATCTCTGCGGGGAGGCCGAGAGGTTTTCCTTTTTTATTCCCAGATGCTCGGCATCAATGGTATATATCTAGCGCAGTGCCACCCGCAATTCGTGTTTCTTGATGCCCGGGCTGAGTCCAATGGGCAGTTTTTTGCCATGCTACCTTCCAAGCAATTTCTCCGTACCCAGTCCTGAAGAGGTTAATGTTCTGACGCACTTTACACGTGTAGACATTGATGTAATGTAGGGATATGATGTTCCTTGAAGAAGCGGGCCCAGCTACATTGAAGAGGGATCCTTACGTTTTTAGTCTGCCTTTTATCAGAGCCGCAGGTGGCGATGAGGAGAACGACTGCTGGGATGGAGGGGGGGGGGGCAGTTGTATTTCATATGGAATCCCAAAGATTGATGAAATTAGCTTCAAGGCAAACCACATGCAGACATTTTTTTCCCCCTACCTGGTACAGTCTTATGGCATACCCTCCAACATTTGGAAATTAGAATTAGGTAAAAGACCGCCATCACCATGGAGAAATCGGAACGCTATTGGTGGTGCGTGTAGTCACCTAATTTGTTTAGATGACACTTTTTGGGGTTCTGCCCTGCGAGTGTACGAGCCAGTGAGGTGCCCATAGCAGAACCCGCTGTGCCCCTGACAATGCCCGGGGTGGCTGCAATGGGACATCTGACATCTCAGTGCAAATATTGCATTTTGGGAGCGCTGTTATTTGGGTACTGTATAGTGTTTTCATTTGGGTGCCACATACATTTTTTATTTTAGTGCTATATAGCATTTTTATTTGGTTGCTATATAGGCGTTTTTTATTTGGTTGCTATATAGGCGTTTTTTATTTGGGTGCTATATAGAGTTATTTGAGTACAATATATCGGTTTTATTTGGGTGCTATATAGAGTTGTTATTTGAGTATTATATAGCGGTTTTATTTGGGTGCTATGTAACATTTTCATTTGGGTATTCTGTGGAAGTGTTATATGGGTGCTATGTAGTGGTGCTATTTGGGTGCTGTATGGCACTCTTCTTTGAGCACTGTATAGCGTAGCTATTTTGGCATTATAGAGGCCTTTTGGGGCAATTTCTTAATATTGCCTTCGGGTACTGATTTTGCACTGTGTGGCACTGCTATTGTGGCACTACGTGGCCTCTTTCAGGTAATGCAATTCACAGATTTTAGGCACATGGAGAACATGGAGGACATTGCTATCTGCGCTCTGTGTGACACTGTTCTCCGCTCATGGAAAGGCAGCTCTGTATTATAATGACCACTCCTATTTTTGTGGCTTTAGGGATGAGGCTTTCTTGCAGCCACCTGACATTGTGCTCTAGGCGCTTGTCTTGCAGTATAATGTCCTCAGTGCGTCATGTATCAGACTACAAAAGAGCAAAAACTGATCGATGGAGCGGACCGGTGAATTACAGCTCTGGGGTTATGACTACGTCTGGGTGCGGACCCATTCATTCTCAATGGGCAGTAATGGATGTGGAGAGCACACAGTGTGCTCTCCGCATCCGCATTTCCGGAACGCGGCCCCGATCTTCCGGTCCGCAGCTCCGGAAAAAAATAGAACATCTCTTATTCTTGTCCGCAATTGCGGACAAGAATAGGTAGTTCTATGGGGGGGCCAGCCGGGTGGATTGCGTATCCGCAATACACCACGGACGTGTGAATGGACCCTAACGAGCTCTTCTGCGTCATCATTAGTGACGGCACAGATAGGTGCAATGGATCTTTTTAACATCAGACGGCTAAGAGCCAATACTGTCTGTAACGGAGGTCATTTTATATTCTTGTTTTTGCCTTTTCAATCATATGGAAATAATCCGAGGAGTGTGGAGTCATTTGAAGACCTACATTCCTATATGAGGGAATTGCTTAAATAGCAATCCCCTTACAAAGAATATTCATAGAATCACAACCATGGCCTGTATAAATGGGAGTCACAGAGTATTACAGTTTGCAGGCACAGGGACTATACCGGGGCCATACTTGGCCGCCATTTTTTTTGCATGTTTTGCCCATGAAGGATAGTTAATTGTTCCATAATCAAAAGTCCTGCAGCTTTCTTATTGGCTTTGTGTTTCACTTCCTCACCATTGTGCTAGGTTTTTCTGCTTTCGAGAAACGGAAAACCCATACAGACTTCTCACAGCTGAGGTTTTGCTACAATTGTATATCCAGTCCAGACTACAGGCTGATACATTTTATGTGCACTTGTAAAAAACAATCTGGGCAGGGCGAGTGCCGCTGACGTGGACTGTCCGGACTGGATACATTGTAATAAAACATGTCGGTTTTGGTGTGCCCAAAAAAAACACAGCAAATCTGCGTGGTAATACACATGGAACGGGCTGCCTCCCCGTAGGGCCCTCTATAACGCGACCCAGGTGTAGGAATGCCGAGTGGTGTAGTGCGGCCTAAAATGTCTCTTTATGTGTGTCACGGTGCTCCTACCTGGATACGGCTGGATCCCAGGCTTGGCTCCGAAGCAATAAATAGGGGGAATAATTGAGGGATAAAAGAATAACTGGAGTCCAGACCTTGAGATGAAGTTCAATGGCAGCTTTACTTTGCATAAACGATCTCCAAAACTGTTTACAGGCTTTGTCTTGGCTCTAGCAGGCTTTAGCATGAAACTGGCAGGCAAACTCCACTCTGCTATATCTGTTTCTCTCTGACTTTGCTGTACTGACAGGCTGGCTGTATAACTCAGCTTCTTCTGTATGCTGCACTTCACTTTGTAGTCTGACTAGGTTATGCCAGGGAACTTTCCTCCTGGCTCCTGAGGCTTTAAGGTTTGGCCTCCATGTCCAGCAGAGATATGTTCCTGCGCACCTTACCCTAGCAGGAGGTAAGCTAGACTGACTAGAACTTCTGTCCCACCCTTCCTGCAGGAAGTAGGACTCGCCCACCTCTCTGACGTGTTTGCTGCCATCTGCTGGTGAACCAGGTGCATTACATGAACAGTTACATAACATTAGAAATGCACAGTGTGGAGGACCTGGAAATAAATGCATAAGATGACATGAGGTTAGCCCATTAGAGATAGTAGCAGGGTGCAGGAGAGGTAACACCACTCTGGGGTGTTACACACACACATGCAGATTTTTCCTCTACGGGTTTAAAATCCACGTTGCGAGTGCACACATCGATTAGCCCCACGTCAAACTGCAAATCTGAGGGTAAGCCCTGATATTCCGCCACGGATTCAGCGACAGATTTTTTCATTCAGAAAAAGCCACCTTCTGAACATAGCCTTAGGTCTCAGCCTTTGGACATAACTAAGAATGTTCCCATTTACTGACAGCAAGCAGAGATCTGTAATATGAATTAGAAGGTTCTACCCAGCTGACTATGTCAGGGCATGCTGGGAGTTGTATTGTACCACAGAGGGCCGCAGGTGGCACACTGCCACCTTAGATACAACCGTGGGTGCTGTGGCCTTGTGTTTCTGCCCCCAGATAGCGTAGATCAGCGGCGGCAGATATTGCTGCTACATTACGATTTTATGAGCAGCTTCATAGGACGAAGGCCACAACGTTTTGTGCCCCTGGTCGTATTGCGGCCCACATATGGCGGGTCCGCAATACACGGGCACCGGCCCGTGTGCACTCCGCATCACAGATGCGGAACCATTCACTTGAATGGGTCCACAATCACGGAGATGCGGAATGGAAGCACGGATCGGAAGCACTACGGAGTCCTTCCCTGGTGTATCTGTTCGTGCCTCCGCACCGCAAAAAAATAGAATTTGTTCTATTTTTTTGCAGTGCGGACGGATCACGGACCCATTCAAGTTGAATGGGCCTCGATCCGTCCCGGCCACCGCACGGACATTGCCCGTACATTGGGGACCGCAAATTGCAGTCCCCAATGCACGGAACAGATGCACAACGTTTGTGTACAAGAGGCCTAAGTATATGAGGAGCTTCTGTCCATTACCCAGGAATGTGGAGGGTCCTCCTCGGCTGATGTTTTATTGACGCAGCTGGGATTCATGTCTGAAGAGCCCTCGAAGTGGAAAATAATTGGAAGAAGCGGCTACGATCGTAAGGAAGCGATGACACATCTCACCTGGTGCACATGGGAAAGAACATGCTGTTTACGTAGTGGAAAATAAACCTGTCCACTGGGGGGCAGGATGCATCTTACCCTTAAAGGGGTTGTCCAGGATTAGAAAAACATAGTGGCTTTCTTCCAAAAACAGCACCACCCATGTCCACAGGTTGTGTGCGGTATTGCAGCTCTGTGTCATTGACTCCAATTGAGCCAAGCTGCAATTCCAGACGCAATCCATAGACTGGAGTGGTGCTGTTTTTGGGAAAAAGGAGCCATGTTTTCTACCCCTTTAATGCTCTAAAGCAGCGATTTTCAGCTTGCACTCTCCAGTTGTTCCAAAACTTCCCTGCGGCTGTCAGAGCCTGTTGGGAGTTGTAGTTTTTTGCACCAACTAGAGTCCCAAGTATGAGACCGCTGCCTTTAGGAAAAGCTACGGATCAAACTAAACTCTACGGCCAACCATAGAGTCTCATCGTCAGTGGCACTTGTGAATGGGAAGGAAACAGGGATCGGAGAGGCTGCATTTATATTTTGGGACTACCCCTAACCCCTTAACAATGCATCAGGGATGCCTAACCTGCAGCCCTTCAGCTGTTACAAAAGTACAACTCCCAGCATGCTTGGATAGCCTACAGCAATTAGGGCATGCTGGCAGTTGTAGTTTTGCAACAGCTGGAGGGCCGCCGGTTGAGCATCCCTGCATTAGACTATTGCTTAAAGGGGTAGTTTAATTTGGACTATCCCTTTTAGCTGATCATAGGTGGCCCTGCTGCTGGAACTCATAGCAATCGGTAACCTGCTTGAGAAGCAAGTGCTACATTTCCTTACAGCACCTCCACAGGTGAGATGAAGTAATACAGGGTCTCAGTCAGACTCTGATGTGTCTAAACCCAACATACACGGAACCCATAGCAATTGGTAACCTGCTGAGGAACCTGGAAGCAAGTGTTACATTTCCTTACAGCACCTCCACAGGTGAGATAAAGTATTACAGTCACTGTTGTGTCTAAACCACGACATACAGTACAGACCAAAAGTTTGGACACACCTTTTCATTCAAAGAGTTTTCTTTATTTTCATGACTATGAAAATTGTAGATTCACACTGAAGGCATCAAAACTATGAATTAACACATGTGAAATTATATACATAACAAAAAAGTGTGAAACAACTGAAAATATGTCATATTCTCGGTTCTTCAAAGTAGCCACCTTTTGCTTTGATTACTGCTTTGCACACTCTTGGCATTCTCTTGATGAGCTTCAAGAGGTAGTCACCTGAAATGGTCTTCACTTCACAGGTGTGCCCTGTCAGGTTTAATAAGTGGGATTTCTTGCCTTATAAATGGGGTTGGGACCATCAGTTGCGTTGTGGAGAAGTCAGGTGGATACACAGCTGATAGTCCTACTGAATAGACTGTTAGAATTTGTATTATGTTAAGAAATAAGCAGCTAAGTAAAGAAAAACGAGTGGCCATCATTACTTTAAGAAATGAAGGTCAGTCAGTCCGAAAAATTGGGAAAACTTTGAAAGTGTCCCCAAGTGCAGTCACAAAAACCATCAAGCGCTACAAAGAAACTGGCTCACATGCGGACCGCCCCAGGAAAGGAAGACCAAGAGTCACCGCTGCTGCGGAGGATAAGTCCATCCGAGTCACCAGCCTCAGAAATCGCAGGTTAACAGCAGCTCAGATTAGAGACCAGGTCAATGCCACACAGAGTTCTAGCAGCAGACACATCTCTAGAACAACTGTTAGGAGGAGACTGTGTGAATCAGGCCTCCATGGTAGAATATCTGCTAGGAAACCACTGCTAAGAACAGGCAACAAGCAGAAGAGACTTGTTTGGGCTAAAGAACACAAGGAATGGACATTAGACCAGTGGAAATCTGTGCTTTGGTCTGATGAGTCCAAATTTGAGATCTTTGGTTCCAACCACCGTGTCTTTGTGCGACGCAGAAAAGGTGAACGGATGGACTCTACATGCCTGGTTCCCACCGTGAAGCATGGAGGAGGAGGTGTGATGGTGTGGGGGTGCTTTGCTGGTGACACTGTTGGGGATTTATTCAAAACTGAAGGCATACTGAACCAGCATGGCTACCACAGCATCTTGCAGCGGCATGCTATTCCATCCAGTTCGCGTTAAGTTGGACCATCATTTATTTTTCAACAGGACAATTACCTCAAACACACCTCCAGGCTGTGTAAGGGCTATTTGACCATGAAGGAGAGTGATGGGGTGCTGCGCCAGATGACCTGGCCTCCACAGTTACCGGACCTGAACCCAATAGAGATGGTTTGGGGTGAGCTGGACCGCAGAGTGAAGGCAAAAGGGCCAACAAGTGCTAAGCATCTCTGGGAACTCCTTCAAGACTGTTGGAAGACCAATACAGGTGACTACCTCTTGAAGCTCATCAAGAGAATGCCAAGAGTGTGCAAAGCAGTAATCAAAGCAAAAGGTGGCTACTTTGAAGAACCTAGAATATGACATATTTTCAGTTGTTTCACACTTTTTTGTTATGTATATAATTCCACATGTGTTAATTCATAGTTTTGATGCCTTCAGTGTGAATCTATAATTTTCATAGTCATGAAAATAAAGAAAACTCTTTGAATGAGAAGGTGTCCAAACTTTTGGTCTGTACTGTACATAGAACCCATAGCAATTGGTCACCTAAAAGCAAGTGTTACATCTCCCTACAGCACCTCCACAGGTGAGATGAAGTATTACACAGCTTCCATTGAAACCAATGGGCTGGCTGTGTAATGCACTGACATGCTGGGTCCTCCAGAGTTAACTAGGCTCTGACTAATCGATCATGTTCACACAGTACAGTCAGAAAAATCAGTTTGTGAATCTGCCTCCAAAATCTGTGAGTTTTCCACTCTGACTTTGGATGCAAATTTCAGAATGCACAGTTTTTGACACTATTTTATTTGGTATATGATGATTTGTTTTGCACCTGCTAAACAATATTTAATAGTAGTGGTGTAGTGTTGGGGATGTCCAGGATTAGTAAAACACTGCAGATTTTAGCCCAAAGCAGCGCCACACCTGATCACAGGTCACGTTTGGTTTTGCAGTTCAGCCCAATTCACTTCTATGGAGATAAGCTGCAATAGCCAACCAAACCTGCGGACAGGTGTGGCGCTGTGAAGAAAGCAGCCATGTTTTTCCCCATAGACTCCTATCTCTTTATTGCAAGCCTCTTCACCTTCCACCCCCCCCCCCCCCCCCCCCAAAAAAAAGACGGGTCAATTACGTAACAATCGTATTAACTGGTGTGAAATGGCTCCGATGAAATTCATCAAGTGGGCGGTGTGCCGTGGAGCCGCAGATAGCAGGGAACAAGCTGTGAGAGTGCACTTTGCCGGGTGCACGCCGTCACCTTTACAATAATAGTCAGAACACTGAATGGGGTAATTGGCGGCACATTAACCCGTGGGAGGATCAGCGCCACGGGGAAGGAGCGTTAGACTTCCTGTGTGTCCGGCAATGAAAGGGTTCCTACCTCTCCAAAAATACATAGAATTCTTGGAAGCTCCTGACATCTTCTTAGTCATCCCAATTGTGTACTATCATGTGCACAAACACTAGCCCCCGAGTGCTACACCACATACTGTAATAACTCGGCTTCATCAGGGGTCTCAGTCACTCTCTGATATGTCTAAACCCGACATACACAGACCGTTTCTCTCTTGCCGACCCCAATTTTTGGGGTGCAGGGACTTCAGACGCCCTCCGCCAGCCAAACTTGGAAACAGTAAATTTGGCCATGTTGGTACTGTGTGGCGGTATATAGGTATTTAGGCATCTATGACAATTTTATTTGGGCACTGAGTGGGAAATACATGGCAGTGTTATGCGGGTACTATATGGCAGTCTTATTTAGTAAACTTTATGGTGGTATTTAAAGGGAGCCTGTCAGCAACGTCGTGCTACCCTAACCATAGGAAGCATGAACTACTGACAGGCTTTACAAAGAGCTGTGTTCCATTCTCAAATCCTGCATTATTTCAGAGAAGAGAGTTTTAATAAAAGCCAGGCACAGGGAGAAGTGGTTGTCGGGCAGCATCCCACTGACTTCTCCCCACCTGGATATGCTTTATTTACGGATCTCTCCCTACTTGCATAATACACTGACACTTCTTCTTGATCATCTCTGGCAGTATTACAACAACAGGTTATATATATATATATATATATATATATATATAAAAAAGAAAAGAAGTGGCAGCACCGTCTCTGATGCAAACAAGAGGATGCAACTAGCCCAATGAGGATATAAGCAAATCCAATGGATAGAAATGAAAAAAATGGGCAGCACTCCAAAAAATCTTTATTTACCCAAACAGGACATGCGACGTTTTTCGGCTCTATGCTGGAGCATTTCTCAAGCTTGTGGACACCCTGTGATTAGCTTATCTGGGGACTCTTGTAACTAAAAGGGGTTGTCTAAAACGGGCCACCCCTTTAAGTACAATATAGGAGACCATGAGAACTTTGATGACATGTGGACCTCAGTAGAGTCTCATGTAGAGACAGAAATCATACACAGAGATTTACGGTTGTATTTTGTCTATATGAGGCCTCATGCACACGACCGTATGTATTTTGCGGTCCGCAAAAAAAACGGATCCGAAATAAATACAGGTGACGGGAACAGCTGGCCCCTAATAGAACTGTCCTATCCTTCTCCGTAATGCGCATAATAATAGGACATGTTCTATTTTTTTGCGGAACGGAAATACGGACATACGGAAACGGAATGCACACGGAAAAAATGAATGGTTTCGTATACGGTCTGAACGGACACGGAAAGAACATACTTTCTTGTGCATGAGCCCTAAGTATGTATAATATTTGTCCGTAGGCTGATACATTGTAACAGACAGCAGCTGTATGAGCAGGACATGGTCAGGACAGCAGTCTATTGAATGACCCTGCCAGATTCCCATGAAATAGAAATTCAAGATTCTGCAGTTCCTCTGTTATTCCTCTTGGAAGCGTATGACTAGACCTCCAACTGGGGGTTACCATTCCCATTGTCAATGGAGAGTGGCCCTACACAATCTGGCCTTGTCCTATCAGTCCTGACAGACGCTTCATTTTGACAAGAGGAATAGGAAAAACTGCAGTTATCACTTAGTCATACACTTCCAGGAGGATTAACAGAGGAACAGCATAGTGGAGAATTCTAAGAAAAGATGCTCCAGAATTGTTATTACATAAATCAGGTCAGGAAAGATGGGGGGTCAGGCAGACAGCAAGCAGAGATCTTGAAAACGGTGCCAGATGGAGGCACAAAGTATGTTAGAAAGTTGCAGAACTCTTCGCAGCGTCTTCTTTTCGGTTGGGTATTATTTAGCCTGAGCTGTCTGTGATGTAGTAAATGATCTGGTATTATGTGGCTGACATTTCGAACAATCCGGCTTCATTACCATGAGTAATTAGAGGCGTTTTATTGCTGGATTTGCCATCTTTTGTCTCGCTGTAAAGTTTAACGTTCAGAGATAATTTCTCTTATTAGATAGAGAGGCGCAGACCTATTTGTTTGCAGCATAATGAGGTTTTCTACATGTGTTCAGATTGTCAACCACAATAGAAGGAATTACAAATCAACCTGTGTAATTACCAAGTGGTATTGTCTAGAGGAACGCATTGAAGCCTGCGCCGAGTGCACACTGCTACATCTCCTGGAAGTCATTGTTCACAGCTGACAAGCCATGGGGTTTGTCATCTACTGTACGGAGGACATAAGTGATCCGAAGAACGTGGACAGACATAACCAGTCACCGCCATATAGATGTCTGTAGGGAGGATGACAAGACCGTGGGCACTGATGTCTGTGCTCCAGAGCAATGAGAAAGTGACCCTCAAGGTGCAGGATAATGACACTGACACTTGGGGTACAGGATAATGACACTGACACTTGGGGTACAGGATAATGACACTGACACTTGGGGTACAGGATAATGACACTGACACTTGGGGTACAGGATAATGACGCTGACATTTGGGGTACAGGAAAATGAAGCACTGACACTTGGGGTACAAGATAATGACGCTGACACTTGGGGTACAAGATAATGACGCTGACACTTGGGGTACAGGATAATAACACTGACACTTGGGGTACAGGACAGTGACACTGACACTCGGGGTACAGGATAATGACACCGACACTTGGGGTACAGGATAATGACACTGACACTCGGGGTACAGGATAATGACACTGACACTTTGGGTACAGGATAATGACGCTGATGCTTGAGGAACAGGATGATGACACTGACACTTGGGGTACAGGATAATGAGGCTGACACTTGGGGTACAGGATAATGAGGCTGACACTTGGGGTACAGGATAATGACACGGACACTTGGGGTACAGGATAATGACACTGACACTTGGGGTACATGATAATGACACTGACACTTGGGGTACAGGATAATGACACGGACACTTGGGGTACAGGATAATGACACTGACACTCGGGGTACAGGATAATGACACTGACACTCGGGGTACAGGATAATGATGCTGACACTTGGGGTACTGGATAATGACACTGACACTTGGGGTACAGGATAATGACGCACTGACACTTGGGGTACAGGATAATGACACTGACACTTGGGGTACAGGATAATAACACACTGACACTTGGGGTACAGGATAATGACACTGACACTTGGGGTACAAAATAATGATACTGACACTTGGGGTACAGGATAATGACGCTGACACTTGGGGTACAGGATAATGACGCTGACACTTGGGGTACAAGATAATGACACTGACACTTGGGGTACAGGATAATGACACTGACACTTGGGGTACAAAATAATGATACTGACACTTGGGGTACAGGATAATGACGCTGACACTTGGGGTACAGGATAATGACGCTGACACTTGGGGTACAAGATAATGACACTGACACTTGGGGTACAGGATAATGACGCTGACACTTGGGGTACAGGATACTGACACTTGGGGTACAGGATAATGACACTGACACTTGGGGTACAGGATAATGACACTGACACTTGGGGTACAGGATAATGACACTGACACTTGGGGTACAGGATAATGACGCTGACACTTGGGGTACAGGATAATGACGCTGACACTTGGGGTACAGGATAATGACGCTGACACTTGGGGTACAGGATAATGACGCTGACACTTGGGGTACAGGATAATGACGCTGACACTTGGGGTACAGGATAATGATGCTGACACTTGGGGTACAGGATAATGACACTGACAATTGGGGTACAGGATAATGACGCTGACACTTGGGCTACAGGATAGTGACACTGACACTTGGGGTACAGGATAATGACGCTGACACTTGGGGTACAGGATAATGACACTGACACTTGGGGTACAAAATAATGATACTGACACTTGGGGTACAGGATAATGACGCTGACACTTGGGCTACAGGATAATGACGCTGACACTTGGGCTACAGGATAATGACACTGACACTTGGGGTACAGGATAATGACACTTGGGGTACAGGATAATGACACTGACACTTGGGGTACAGGATAATGACGCTGACACTTGGGGTACAGGATAATGACGCTGACACTTGGGGTACAGGATAATGACGCTGACACTTGGGGTACAGGATAATGACGCTGACACTTGGGGTACAGGATAATGACGCTGACACTTGGGGTACAGGATAATGACGCTGACACTTGGGGTACAGGATAATGATGCTGACACTTGGGGTACAGGATAATGACACTGACAATTGGGGTACAGGATAATGACGCTGACACTTGGGCTACAGGATAGTGACACTGACACTTGGGGTACAGGATAATGACGCTGACACTTGGGGTACAGGATAATGACACTGACACTTGGGGTACAAAATAATGATACTGACACTTGGGGTACAGGATAATGACGCTGACACTTGGGCTACAGGATAATGATGCTGACACTTGGGCTACAGGATAATGACACTGACACTTGGGGTACAGGATAATGACACTTGGGGTACAGGATAATGACACTGACACTTGGGGTACAGGATAATGACGCTGACACTTGGGGTACAGGATAATGACACACTGACACTTGGGGTACAGGATAATGACACTGACACTTGGGGTACAGGATAATGAGGCTGACACTTGGGGTACAGGATAATGAAGCACTGACACTTGGGGTACAGGATAATGACACTGACACTTGGGGTACAGGATAATGACACTGACACTTGGGGTACTGGATAATGACGCTGACACTTGGGGTACAGGATAATGACGCTGACACTTGGGGTACAGGATAATGAAGCACTGACACTTGGGGTACAGGATAATGACACTGACACTTGGGGTACAGGATAATGACACTGACACTTGGGGTACTGGATAATGACACTGACACTTGGGGTACAGGATAATGACGCTGACACTTGGGGTACAGGACAATGACGCTGACACTTGGGGTGCAGGTTAATGACACTGACACTTGGGGTGCAGGTTAATGACACTGACACTTGGGGTGGTTAATGACACTGACACTTGGGGTACAGGGGACACACTGGCACTTGGAGTGCAGGGGACACACTGGCATTTGGAGGGCAGGGGACACACTGGCACTTGGAGTGCAGGGGACACACTGGCACTTTGAGTACAGGGGACACACTGGCACTTGGAGTACAGAGGACACACTGACACTTGGAGTACAGGGGACACACTGGCACTTGGAGTACAGGGGACACACTGGCACTTGGAGTGCAGGGGACACACTGGCACTTGGAGTACAGGGGACACACTGGTACTTGGAGTACAGGGAACACACTGGCACTTGGAGTACAGGGGACACACTGGCACTTGGAGTGCAGGGGACACACTGGCACTTGGAGTGCAGGGGACACACTGGCACTTGGAGTACAGGGGACACACTGGCACTTGGAGTACAGGGGACACACTGGCACTTGGAGTACAGGGGACACACTGGCACTTGGAGTGCAGGGGACACACTGGCACTTGGAGTACAGGGGACACACTGGCACTTGGAGTACAGGGGACACACTGGCACTTGGAGTACAGGGGACACACTGGCACTTGGAGTACAGGGGACACACTGGCACTTGGAGAGTTTTCAGGAGCTTTGACCATGAAATATTCTATGTAGCAGCCCCCACCATGTCCTGCACAGTTGCAATATTTTTGGGATAATAGGAACGAACGTTCTGCACTGGGCGACCTCCCCCTCCCCTTGAAGTGCTATTTCAGTGATGATGTGATGACTCCCCCCCCCATATGTCTCTGTATATAAGGAGGAACAAGGGACTCCGTTACAGATCTGATACATCTCCAGGCTGACTTCAGAGGACTACAGCAGGCTTAGACCTCATTCTTCCATACAGAACCTGAGAACACATTTGCCTGTACTTCTCCTCATCTCATACCAGTTTAACCAGTCCAGGAGGACACTCAGAATAAACTCCTCTCTTCCCGTCTTGGACAGGTAGACTATGGGCTGGTTGATGAGCTCTGTCAGCTGTTGGTTTTTAGGGACCCTACTTCTAGTTGCACCCTGTCCAGGAGCATCCTGGTACAAGCACTCTGCCAGTCCCAGGTACCACACCGTGGGCAGAGCCTCAGGACTCCTCATAGGGGTCCGCCGCTCACCTTACTTATGGAAAAGAGATGCTAAAGTAAACCCCTGGGCGGTCATCCAGCAGAGGGAAGAAGAGAACACAGGGTTATTAAAAACACCCTGGATTGGGGAAGGTACAGGACCTCAGTTATCCCCAGATCCAGGAGAGAAGAGGTTAATACAGAAATTGATGGAAGAGAACAGGCTGAGGAGCTTTGAAGAGGAGAGAAATGTCAATGAAGTCCAAGATGAGAAGAGGCTAGAAAAAGACATGTACAATGACCTGGGAGAAGAGGGAAGTCCGGAAGTCCAGAGCCAGATGACCAGGAACCCAGAGGAGAAGGAAAGACGGGATCTTGAGGAGAACATGGAGTTCCGTATGAAGCCAGGAGAAGGAAAAAGGAGCCCAGAAGAGACTTGGATCACAAAAGAGCCAGGAGAAGTAGTGAGGAGCCTGGAAGATGGGCAGAGGAAGACGAGGAACCAAGATAGACATTTAAGGAGTTCCAAAGAGTCCGCACAGGAGAGAAGACCCAGTGGAGAGGATATCTTGTCCATGTTCCTTCATCTGCAGGAGGAGAACAGGTCATATCCCCAGCCATGGAGAACACCCACTACTACAGACAAGCAGGTAACATTTGTTTAAAGGGGTTGACAAATCTGGGTGTCAACCAATATGTCCACAATAAGATGACCACCCAATGCCGCTCAGTCCATAGGCTGTGCCTGGTATTGCATCATTAGCTTGAGCTGCAATACCAGACTCAACCTATAGACAAGGGTGGTGCTGCCTGCACAAAAAGAATGGATTCAGTCTCATCTAAGATTAGTTTCTTGTAAAGTTGGGTGGAAGCAGAGGTCACTGTAAAAATCAATATGTAGCCCTTAATAGGTGGGCGCGCAATGCCCGCAGATGCCAGCACTGTTCAGTGCCCACCACAGGGCAACCATATTGTTCTAGGAGCTGAACCAGTGGTAGATCTATATGCAGCCAGAGCTGAGCATATCGGATATAGCAAAGCTGTTTGTTCAAGAGTTAGGCTACATGCACACGACCGTTGTTGGTCCGCATATGAGACACAGTTTTTGCGGCTTGGATGCGGACCCATTCACTTTAATGGGGCAGCAAAAGATGCGGACAGCACTCCATGTGCTGTCCGCATCGGTTGCTCCGTTCCGTGGTCCGCCAACAAAATATATAACCTGTCCTAGAAGGCAGTTAGGCTACATGCACACAACCGTTGAGTGTTTTGCGGTCCGCAAAATACGGATGGCGTCCGTGTGCGTTCCGCAATTTGCGGAATGGCACGGACAGCCATAAATATAACTGCCTATTCTTGTTCACAAAACAGACAAGAATAGGACAGGTTATATATTTTTTGCGGACCACGGAACGGAGCAACGGATGCGAACAGCACACGGAGTGCTGTCCGCATCTTTTGCGGCCCCATTGAAGTGAATGGGTCCGCGTCCAAGCCCCAAAAACTGCGGCTCGGATGCGGATCAAAACAACAGTCGTGTGCATGTAGCCTAATATTAATGGCTGTCGGTGCCTTTCCGCAAATTGTGGAATGCACGCGGATGCCATCCGTGTTTTGCGAATCCGCAATTTGCCATGTCATATGATTATTAATTCCGTATATAAACTACATAGAACCAGCGGCATAAAAATGCATAATACAATATGAGAGAATGTAGCGAAGTTACAGTATATTAGCAAAGTAGAGCAACAGTTAAAGTGGCTCAGTGAGCAAGAGCGCAGGTGATACTGGTACAATGAAGCAGAGTGAAAATTATAAAGCTACTAGTGACACTGAGGTAGTAAGGAAGGACAGGAATGCAGTTGGAATGCTAAGTAAGAGCAGTCATTTTATTGGTGCAGTGAGAAAAAGCAACCATGATAGTGGTAGAAAGGAGAATGATATCGGTGCAGTGAGAAGGAAGATCAAAAGAAAGAGAAAAAAAAAGCTGTGCCAATGATGACGCAGTGAGAATGTGCAATGGTGACATTAGTACAACAAGATCTCTGATGATATATAATACTACTTTCCATTTAGATATGGGTACAGTGAGGAAGAGTTTTTTTAAATAAAGGTTCGGTGAGAGAGAGGTTCTAACCGTGGTACAGCGAGAAGGGTAGCCAAGAAGAAAATGTAGAAATGAACTATGTTTCTTCTTATGATATTTGTAGTGATATTGGAACAATGAGGAAGAGATGAAATGTAGACGAGTGGTTCAGTGATGAAAATGTGTCATGGTGATCTGATAAGAAAGAGAACTCATCATACGGGTACAGTGGTATAATAAAAAGCTGAGTACATATGATAGAGTACCATTAAATAAATACTGAGGAAAAGTACCTGCAATAGTGGTGCAGTGAGGAAGAGCAGCAATGTTTGTACTGCGACATGCAGTATCTAGAATGATTGATCAGTAAAAAAGAGTAGCTATAAACTGGTACAGTAAATAAGAGTACTCGTAATAGTGATTCAGTGAAGAAGAGTGCCTAGAATAGTGGCCCCATCAGGAAGAATACCTATTTCAGTGATCCAGCGAGTAAAAGCAACCATTTAGAGGGGCAAAGGTTTAAAACTAGAGGGGCAAAGGTTTAAAAGTAATATCAGTAAGTATTACTTTACTGAGAGAGTAGTGGATGCATGGAATAGCCTTCCTGCAGAAGTGGTAGCTGCAAATACAGTGGAGGAGTTTAAGCATGCATGGGATAGGCATAAGGCCATCCTTCATATAAGATAGGGCCAGGGGCTATCCATAGTATTTAGTATATTGGGCAGACTAGATGGGCCAAATGGTTCTTATCTGCCGACACATTCTATGTTTCTATTATAGTAGTAGATTCAAGTGGAGTACCTTTACTAGTGATCCAGCAAGGAAGAGCAGTGATGTTGTTACAGTGAGGAAGAGTACCTATAATAGTGATAAAGTAAGGAAGAGCACCAGTAATAGTAGTTTAATGAGGAAGAGCATCTATAATAGCGATCCAGTGGGGAAGAGTACCAATAATATTGGCACAGTAATAAATAGAACCTATAAGAGTGGTTTAAAGAGGAAAAGTGTATATAATAGTGATACAGTAAGAAAAACCACCCATCATAGTAGTTCAGTATGGAAGAGGACCTATAAGAATGAAGCAGTGAGGAAGAGCACCCATAATAGTAGTTCAGGGAGAAAGAGCACTCATAATAGTGGTGCAATGGGGATGAGTACCAATAATGTTGGTTCAGTGAGAACACTAGAGGTGTAGAGAGGAAGGGCACCTATTAAATTGGTGTAGTAAGGAAGAGCACCCATAATAGTAGTTCAGTGAGGAAGACCACCTGTAATAGTGAAGCAGTGGGATGAGTGGTAATAATGTATGCCCAGTGAAAAGCAGAACCTATACTAGTGGTGTAGAGAGGAAGAGCCCCTGTTACATTGGTGTAGTAAGGAAGAGCCCCATAATAGTAGTTCAGTGAGGAAGGGCACCTATAATAGTGGTGCAATGGGGATGAGTACCAATAATGTTGGTTCAGTGAGAACACTAGAGGTGTAGAGAGGAAGGGCACCTATTAAATTGGTGTAGTAAGGAAGAGCACCCATAATAGTAGTTCAGTGAGGAAGACCACCTGTAATAGTGAAGCAGTGGGATGAGTGGTAATAATGTATGCCCAGTGAAAAGCAGAACCTATACTAGTGGTGTAGTAAGGAAGAGCCCCATAATAGTAGTTCAGTGAGGAAGGGCACCTATAATAGTGGTGCAGTGGGGATGAGGCCAGTGTGAAGCAGAACCCATAATAGTGGTATGGAGATGAATTGAAGAGCACCTGTAATAGTGGAACAGTGAGGAATAGTAATGTTGGTGCAGTGAGGAAGAGTCCAAATAACAGGCATCAGTTAAATTCTCATAGAATTGCTAATGATTAGATCTCTGCCCCCTGCATTGTAAAGCCTCATTGCTGGCAGAGCTGCCATAATACAGGCACAATCTATTTTAATAGATTTATTTTAATAATCTTCATGTCGGGTAGCACCAGGGAGCTCTGGATGATGCACCAGTGGGCTCTAGATGATGCACCAGGGAGTTCTGGATGATGCATCAGGGAGCTCTGGATGATGCACCAGGGAGCTCTGGATGATGCACCAGGGAGCTCTGGATATGCCTGACATAGTAATTGATGACCTCTTCAGACTGAGTGCTGTAATGAGCTGCCGCTATCGCTGGGGAATTGTCTGTGAGATGATAAAATGATTAGGATATAGTATAACATTAAACCATTTCTCTTTACTCACAGCGATCATTATATTCTCCAGTCACACCGTGACGACTACTGTTATAAATAATCTGACAACCGCCGTTTGTAGGAGAGCATGCTGGGATTTTTGGCAAAGATGAGCCCCCACCACGATACTGTCTAATACCTTACTACTCATTGTACTCATGTCATACATTATGTTACTTGCAGAAGCTGAAAATGTTTAGAAACCTAAGGCCCTGTTCACACAGCGGTATTGCAAAGGCAAGTTCTACTGTGTACTTAGTGGCAGAAACCACTCTGGCTACGGCCATGGTTTTTAATTTTGAAAGCGGCGCACCTGCTTGTGGTTTAGCTCCTTTCAATGAAGTTAAAGGGCATCTGTCAGCAGTTTTGTCCCTATGACACTGGCTGACCTGCTACATGTGCGCTTGGCAGCTGAAGGCATCTGTGTTGGTGCCATGTTCATATATGCCCGCATTGCTGAGAAAAATGAAGTTTTAATATATGCAAATTAGCCTCTAGGAGCAACGGGGGCGTTACCATTACACCTAGAGGCTCTGCTCTCTCTTCAACTGCCGCACCCTCTACATTTTGATTGACAGGATCAGGCAGTGAAAAACATCATCACACCTGGCCCTGTCAAAGAGTAGAGAGCGTGGCAGTTCCAGAAAGAGCATAGCCTCTAGGTGTAATGGCAACGCCCCCGTTGCTCCTAGAGGCTCATTTGCATATATCAAAACTTCATTTTTCTCAGCAAAACTGCTGACAGATGCCATTTAAGTAGAAAGTATGGCAATATTTAAATTTGACCCCTTCTGTCTCCGCAGCCATTGTATTCCAAGCCCAGGATGTCTGAATGGATAGGCTGCGAAGACTTCAGACAGATCTCCTATAAAGTCCTCTGCAGAGCCGCACTACAGTTCCTGTCCCGTTCACAGCTGCGGCCCGGCAGACTCAGGATCGAGGCCAAAGACCCCAACGCTGATTTATAAACTCAGACCAAGAAAGATTCAGACATTGACTTCAAAGCTCATATGGACTTTCCTTCAGTCACCTATGACAGACCATTGCTGCCGGCTATCACCAATTCCTCGAAGTCCACACTATAGCCCACATCCAACGCTCCATATGTACGTTCATACATTCCAAAACTGATCCTGGTCACTAAGTTACCAGCAGATTGGAACTTGTGTATTGTATTGGCTTTTAATGAATGTTCCCCATCTAGACAATAAAGTCGTTTTCTTGTTTGTTCGGCAGAATGCACGTATTGAATTTTTTAAGAAAAAAAAAAGAAGAAAAAATGCCGTCATCACCTTTTTGTTTTTCTAGTCAAAATAGATCCAAAATTCTCTGCTGAGTTTCTTTTCATATCAGTCAGAGCTTATTTTAATTTGAGATGATGAAATTTTATCTGCCTGCAGCCACCACTAGGGGGAGCTCACTGCATACAACATCTATATTGAACTCCATAATAAATCTGTATGCAGTAAACTCCACCTAGTGATGAGTTATATGAATTGACTCTCTTTCTATGCATGGGATTTGAAGTTCTGTATCAGAAAAACAGCTCTCTCTATATATATGTATTATGAACTGTCTCCTTTGCATAGCTTTTGCCTGAAGCCGCCACTAGAGGGAGCTCAGGGCATACAACATCTATATTGAACTTCATAATAAATCTGTATGCGGTAAACTCCCCCTAGTGATGAATTATATGAATTGACTCTGTGTCTATGCCTGGGATTTGGAGTTCTGTATCAGAAGAACAGCTCTATAAATATGTAATACAAACTGTCTCCTCTGCGTAGCTTTTGCCCAAAGCCACCACTAGAGGGAGCTCAGGGCATATGGAGTTATACAACTATAAAATAATGTAAAAATCTGTATGCATTACACAGGGCTTACCTACGAGGGGGCTGTAGAGGTAGCAGTGGTCACAGGACACGTTAGCCCCTCTGCCACAAATGGATTCAGTAAAAAAAAAAAAAAACTCAATACAAGGGATACATACAAATAATATTTTATCTACATAGAGAAAGAAACATGAATGATAGCTACAATGCACAGAAAAACACGACAAATGCATGAAATTCACGATGGCAGAATCAAGTTCAGCTTCTCATGATGGGTTCGGAGCGATGCGGGAATTTTGGTTGAAGAATCTTCTCTTTCCAAAGATTACACTGCAAGAAAGGGAAATACAGGAAGTTAACGTGTGAAATGTGGTTTACTTAAAGGGGTAGTCCACCCAGTAGGCACCTGCTGCCCCAACATCAGGCTGATCACCAGGGGTCCGGCTGCTGCACCCACCAGAAACGATTATTTGTTAGTTACCATTGATCACAATGGAAGTTGCTATGAGCTTCTATGGGTAGAGGGGGCACCATATCCCTTTGGACCATCCTAAAAAGTAGTTGGCAAGTGTCAGTTGCCATTCTCTTCTGACAGGGACGATGGAAGATGGTGGCATGAAACGGGGAAAGGATTGAAGTCCCATCTGCCTATGTAAGTGGAAGAGGCTGTCTGTCTTCAGGATCCTAAAGAAAGACAACCTGTACCTTATAGGGATTGTCCAGGACTAGAAAAACATGGATGCTTACTTCTTCCTAAAACAGCGCCACACTATTGCAGCTCAGTCCTATTCAATGGCGCAGAGCCACAATACCACACGATCCATTAAACTCATCAAGCTACTGAAGGACCTACCATTAACTGATCCTCAGATGGTCGGAGCTAATTCTGAACGGTTTGGTAGACCACCCGAAATCCTTTCCCGACAATGCTTGAGTCACTGGTGAAGACAAACTGCATTGACCTTGTATAGGAAGTGATGGGTGAGGGGAGATTCTTCCCACAGAGGTCGTTCATCTGATACAAGGTATTGAAATCCCATCCATTATAAATCTTCAGCTTGTCGAATGGACATCTTTTACCGTCGCCCTCGATGTCAATGTCTGTGAAGGTGATGGTGAACTGAAACAAGGAGATAGAAGCAAAAATTTTGGTTGACATTTCGGACAATTATGACCCCGATGACTAAAGGGAGGAGTAAGGTTCCCATCCTTCAATGTGGGGAATACAAGCCATGTCATTACCTGTATGTTGGTGGTAATATTCCAGTGACAGCGTACGTTATTGGGGTAATTGTTTGGAAAATTTGGAGTTGCAAAAGATCCTGAAGATCCAGTCAGTGTCCCTCCACACCCTGTAAGATATAATATAACCTTATAAACCCAGGATGACACGTATGGACTGAAATTATTGAAAGGGAATGGTCTTCTTACCGGTAAATGTGGACATTTTGGTAGTGGTGGTGGTAGTAGTTCTCGTTGTGGTTGGTTTTTTGGTCATAGTCTTGGTGGACCTGGTGGTTGTGGTAGTAGTGCTGGTGGTGGTGCTAGGGGGTTTTGTGGGGTTTCTGCTGGGAGCTCCTGGTGTGGTGATAAATTGTGCCAGAAGAAAAAAAACACAGATAAGTTAGTGAATTATATTTATTCTCTTTTTTTGGCCAAGATTCCACTCACAGACTGGATGTCCTCCACGAGTAAAGATAACTCTTGGTTGAACACTCGTTAAGCCAACGGCTATCTCTCCTGATCCACTCATGAACATACAGTACATGCTCGGCCATGTGCTGTGAATAACAGGGCGGCGGTAAGTTGCCTCTAGATATCTCTGAGAACAAAAGGATCAGGCATAGTTAAAGGGATTTTCTGGAATTATCATATTAATGACCTATCCTCAGTAGAGGTCATCAATATGAGATCGGTGGGGGACCCCTTCTGATCAGCTGATTGAAGAGGCCGCAGAGAGCGGTGAGCGCTTACACCTCTTCCTATGTCAGTGACGTCACATTCATTGGTCACGTGGCCTAGGCGCAGCTCAGTCCCATTCAAATTAATGAGGCCAAGCTGCAATGCCAAGCACGACTACTATCAAATGGACAGCACTGTGCTTGGTAAACAGTGAGGAGGCGCGGCACTCACTGAAGCTGATCGGCGGGGGACCCCCACAAATCTCATATTGATAAGATCATCAATATGATAATCCCAGAAAACTTCTAAAAGCCCAACCCAACACTCTTTACCTAAAAGGGTCAAAATAACATTGCCTCGCCACTCTCTGCAGACCTATAGCCAGGGGTGCACCTAGCCTTTCTGCTGCCTGAGGCTAAAATTTAAGCGGCGCCCAACCCCGATACAGTTGAATATAGAGAGATATTCCCACAGCCCTGCCACTGCCCCCACGTGTCTCTAGGTCTTGCCGCCTGAGTCACCCGCCTCACCTGGCCTCGTTGGTGGTTTACCCCTGCCTATAGCTACCTGTTTATGTAATGAAACACCCCTGTTCCACCCAGAGGATCAGTTTTGGAGACCACTCAGTCTTTACCTGCAGATCTGATCGGAGGTTTATTGCACTTGTATAGGGTGTTAAGCTTTACGATGTCCAGTTCACTCATGGAGAAATCTTGTCCTAGCTGGATAGTGCTGTCGGGTATAGCAATCAGGGTCGGCAGAACACCATCGATGGAAAAGGCCGTTCTGGGTGAGAAGATGAATATGTGAGCATAACCTGATCGACAGCTCTGGAACCAATCCGCATATGGCCTCATGCACACAACCGTTGTTTTATTCCGTGTCTGTTTTTCGTGATTTTCTGCGGCCCCATTGACTTTCAATGGGTCTGTTGAAAACTCGGCTAATGCACCGTTTGCCATCCACGTCCGTGATCCGTGGTTCCAGTCCGTCAAAAAATATAACCTGTCCTATTATTTTTGCGTAAAACGGTTCGCGGACCCATTCAAGTCAATGGGACCGCTAAAAAACGCGGAGGCACACAAAACTGTTATCCGCGTCCGCGTCCGTTTTTTTCCTATCATTTGCATGGCAAACTTGTCTTAGACTTTTTTTTTACTTTCCTTTATGTCTGTGGTCCTCCAAAAATAAAGGAAGACACACGGAAACAAAAACGGAAACGGATCACGGAACAACGGAACCCCATTTTGCGGAACGGAAGACAACAACGGTCGTGTGCATGAGGGCTAAGTCACATCTCAAGCACACAGAGTCGAGTCAATATCATAGGAAACTCATGTGGAAGAAACAGGACCACACAGCCTCAGGGAGGACATTTAAGCTCCATACAGATGTGGTCCATGGTCAGATGCAAACCCAGGACCCTACGCTGCAAAGCAACAGTGCTAACCACCATGCTGCTATTGTTAAGGGGGCACCCTTCAAGCTTTTACCTACATACCAAACCCTGAAGGGGCTGTTGAGGATTTAACTACTGATGGCCTATCCTCAGGATAGGTTATCAATATCTGATTGGTGGGTGTCTGACTCCCGGCACCGCAAACCGATTAGCTGTTCTCCAGTAGTTCCAGTGCCGGAACGACACAGCTCCGTCCATTGTGCAGTGCTCCAAAAACCAGCTCTGTCCACCGCACAGCCGTGTAGCTCTGCTGCCAGAGCAACTTAGGAACAGCTCCTCGTGGTGGTTCGGGGTGGACCTCCAGCGATCACATATGGATAGCCTAGGTCCTGAGGATAGGCCATTCACATTAGATGCAAGTTGGCTGAACCTGTCTAATGGGTATAGAGATATATATCTCCACCAATGACAGATGTCTGGAGAAGTCCCATATAGCTTTACATTGCAGAACGCAGGCAGCCAACAACAAACACATGGATACAGATGATGCATGGACTCACTTTGAATAGTGCATGATGGAGCCGTAGTCATAGAGGCTAAGTTCTTGGTTATAGCTTTGAGCAATATAAAAATTACCCAGATTTTCTGTAATGAGAGATTGTTAGGTTACTCAACTTTCATGTAGATTATATAAGGGAGATGATATGCGTTTCACAATCCAGTCATGTGACGTGTAACATACCCGCATGAATGTTTTTCCACTGAACCTGTACATAGTCATTTCTGTCATTTCTCACATGTTCATGTTGAAGACCTAAAGCATGCAGAACTTCATGAGTGACAACGCCTGACCAGACACAATCTGGTCTCTGTAGGGAGATGAACTGCTGACCACCGATGCGACCCACTGAAGACCAGCACCTGCCGAAGAAGACATAGATTGGAAGAGGAAAAATGGTTAGGAACATAAGAGTGGTAGGGACCAGTTCTCAGAAGATCTAATGCCTGAGCCCTGCCATGCCACCAGCCAAGGTGTTGGCGTCTTAAGGCGGCCATGCCATGCTATCCATCTTATGTTCTTGTACAAACCAAGATCAAGGTACGTATCTCCAAATCATGGTGGTTCACTACATCTGTCTTGACCGTGCCTAATGACAACCCTGAACCTTAACCGCCAACTGTAAACCCATCAGCCAGTCAAGTAGACACGTTGTGAGAGTCACAATGGTCCAACAGTGAGGACCACTACCATGACAGGAGCGTACATAGCTCCAACTGGAGTTCCCAGCTGCCCGGTTTTCACATATCATAGGAGTCATTAGAAAACTGATTTTGGCCCCAAGAAGTGGACTCCATCACTGAGGACCCTCATCTATTATCCAAAAATGAGAAGAGGGCCACTGGAGGACCTCAGATATCCATGCATTAAAAAAGATAGCAACTTGATTTCAATGGAAACTGTGCAATGCTTCATTACCCCTGTGGGGGTTCTGCAGGGAATCTGAATGTTCACTAGCAGGTTCCCCACAGATTACAGATGATCGATGGGATCACCTTGCAATAAGCTTTATGACCCCTTTAAGAACATGACCTAGTCTATACTGTGTCCTGATTATTATAGAATAATAATGACTGGAATGACCTACTTATATTTATACGTACCCGCTAAGAGATGCAAAGGTGATGTAGTCAGTCTCTGATGTCCGAGGTATGAAGCGTATGCAGGTGGTGTCCCCAATGTCATTTAGGGCGGCTGCAATTACGGCTGTTTCATAGGTGCCTGAGGAAAAGAGCAGAATTACATTGTACGTCACCTAGAAGCTGCTTTCCTCTAAGTAGAGGTGTTTTTTTGCGTTGTTTTCCAGGCGGCTTTCTGTTTGAATTGTTTTGGTTTTTTTGGGGTGCCAATTTCTATGCTTTTTATAGCCCTTCCATTGATTTCAATGGGAATTCCCACCATCTGCCCCAAGAATGAACATACATTCCTTTTTATTTATTTTTAAATCAATCCAGAAAAAAATTCCGTATGAACTACATTTGAAACATTGAAAACAATTGGAGCGGATTCTGCCCAAAATATGCCAAAATCCGCATGTAAAATCCGTAATCCGAAAATCCACATGCAGCAGAAAATTCACTGCAAAATCCACATGTGGATTTCGAATTAGATTTGCCGCAAAGCAAAAAGGTAAAGTAGCCAGGCATAGGCAAAATTGACATACTTCCAATTTAGAATCCGCACCTCGGTGTCAATTTCCGCTCGGGTAAAGCTGCCATATGGGCAACGTATATTGCAGTATACTACGCTGTGGCCCTATAAGTGGCCAGGGAATGAACATAGTTGAACGGGGGTATAAATTGAGGATGAATTTTTCTTTTGACAGCTACTTCTATTTCTTTGTGCATTTTCAATAAGCAGTGTGCTCCTGCTTAAGCGTGGGCGTAGCAGGGTAAAACTTGGGCTAAGCGGGGGCGGATCACTGTTACAATGTTAAATGCAAAAAAGCCCAAAGACTTAAGAAAGCTGTCAAAAAAAAACAAAAAAACTCTCGACTTTTGTCGAGAGCACCTTTTTTTTAATCAGCGGGTTGGAGACACGTATGACACCGCTTATCTCTGCAGAAATACCAGCAGAGCTTTTATTTCAAACAACGGGGGCCTGTACAAGTCAGAAAGGACCACTGATAACTCCTATGACCCCCATCAGGACACTTTCTTGAAACAGATAGGCGTTGATGCACTCATTACCGAAATCACTGGATATGGTGTAAGGGATGTACACGAATCCATCTGGAGAATCCGGCCACAAGCAAGCATTGTACTGACAGAGTGGTGTAGTTCTTCTTCCAATGGGAAAAGCAATGTCCAAATTTCGGATTACAAATGATCCATTGACAAAGGAGGCTGTTGGGAAAAAAACGGGTTGAGTAGAGGGGAATGATGGAGCGTTATCACTAATGGTATCAAAAAGTGACAAGAAAACGGAGTGACACCCGCTAACCCTTACCATTGTTGACGGCAGAAATTCTGTCAAACCAGCCAGGAACCATCCCGGTATCTGTAAGCAGAAAACAAGTGATACACTTTTAGGATATGACAGCACTGTTTGTGGGGAGCATTCTGCTGGCAGTGTTTGTGGGGAGCATTCTGCTGTCAGTCTTTGTGGGGAGCATTCTGCTGACAGTGTTTGTGGGGAGCATTCTGCTGTCAGTGTTTGTGGGGAGCATTCTGCTGACAGTCTTTGTGGGGAGCATTCTGCTGACAGTGTTTGTGGGGAGCATTCTGCTGACAGTGTTTGTGGGGAGCATTCTGCTGACAGTGTTTGTGGGGAGCATTCTGCTGACAGTGTTTGTGGGGAGCATTCTGCTGTCAGTGTTTGTGGGAAGCATTCTGCTGTCAGTGTTTGTGGGAAGCATTCTGCTGACAGTGTTTGTGGGGAGCATTCTGCTGTCAGTGTTTGTGGGAAGCATTCTGCTGACAGTGTTTGTGGGGAGAATTCTGCTGACAGTGTTTGTGGGGAGCATTCTGCTGACAGTGAGTGGGGAGCATTCTGCTGACAGTGTTTGTGGGGAGCATTCTGCTGACAGTGTTTGTGGGGAGCATTCTGCTGACAGTGTTTGTGGGAAGCATTCTGCTGACAGTGTTTGTGGGGAGCATTCTGCTGTCAGTCTTTGTGGGGAGCATTCTGCTGACAGTGTTTGTGGGGAGCATTCTGCTGTCAGTGTTTGTGGGGAGCATTCTGCTGACAGTCTTTGTGGGGAGCATTCTGCTGGCAGTGTTTGTGGGGAGCATTCTGCTGGCAGTGTTTGTGGGGAGCATTCTGCTGACAGTGTTTTTGGGGCGCATTCTGCTGACAGTGTTTGTGGGAAGCATTCTGCTGACAGTGTTTGTGGGGAGCATTCTGCTGACAGTGTTTGTGGGGAGCATTCTGCTGACAGTGTTTGTGGGGAGCATTCTGCTGACAGTGTTTGTGGGGAGCATTCTGCTGACAGTGTTTGTGGGGAGCATTCTGCTGTCAGTCTTTGTGGGGAGCATTCTGCTGACAGTGTTTGTGGGGAGCATTCTGCTGTCAGTGTTTGTGGGGAGCATTCTGCTGTCAGTCTTTGTGGGGAGCATTCTGCTGGCAGTGTTTGTGGGGAGCATTCTGCTGACAGTGTTTGTGGGGAGCATTCTGCTGACAGTGTTTGTGGGGAGCATTCTGCTGTCAGTGTTTGTGGGGAGCATTCTGCTGACAGTGTTTGTGGGGAGCATTCTGCTGACAGTGTTTGTGGGGAGCATTCTGCTGACAGTGTTTGTGGGGAGCATTCTGCTGACAGTGTTTGTGGGGAGCATTCTGCTGACAGTCTTTGTGGGGAGCATTCTGCTGACAGTCTTTGTGGGGAGCATTCTGCTGACAGTCTTTGTGGGGAGCATTCTGCTGACAGTGTTTGTGGGAAGCATTCTGCTGACAGTGTTTGTGGGGAGCATTCTGCTGACAGTCTTTGTGGGGAGCATTCTGCTGACAGTCTTTGTGGGGAGCATTCTGCTGACAGTCTTTGTGAGGAGCATTCTGCTGACAGTCTTTGTGGGGAGCATTCTGCTGACAGTCTTTGTGGGGAGCATTCTGCTGACAGTGTTTGTGGGGAGCATTCTGCTGACAGTGTTTGTGGGGAGCATTCTGCTGACAGTCTTTGTGGGGAGCATTCTGCTGACAGTGTTTGTGGGGAGCATTCTGCTGACAGTGTTTGTGGGGAGCATTCTGCTGACAGTGTTTGTGGGGAGCATTCTGCTGTCAGTGTTTGTGGGAAGCATTCTGCTGTCAGTGTTTGTGGGGAGCATTCTGCTGACAGTGTTTGTGGGGAGCATTCTGCTGTCAGTGTTTGTGGGAAGCATTCTGCTGACAGTGTTTGTGGGGAGCATTCTGCTGACAGTGTTTGTGGGGAGCATTCTGCTGACAGTGAGTGGGGAGCATTCTGCTGACAGTGTTTGTGGGGAGCATTCTGCTGACAGTGTTTGTGGGGAGCATTCTGCTGACAGTGTTTGTGGGAAGCATTCTGCTGACAGTGTTTGTGGGGAGCATTCTGCTGTCAGTCTTTGTGGGGAGCATTCTGCTGACAGTGTTTGTGGGGAGCATTCTGCTGTCAGTGTTTGTGGGGAGCATTCTGCTGTCAGTCTTTGTGGGGAGCATTCTGCTGGCAGTGTTTGTGGGGAGCATTCTGCTGGCAGTGTTTGTGGGGAGCATTCTGCTGACAGTGTTTGTGGGGAGCATTCTGCTGTCAGTGTTTGTGGGGAGCATTCTACTGACAGTGTTTGTGGGGAGCATTCTGCTGACAGTGTTTGTGGGGAGCATTCTGCTGACAGTGTTTGTGGGGAGCATTCTGCTGGCAGTGTTTGTGGGGAGCATTCTGCTGACAGTCTTTGTGGGGAGCATTCTGCTGACAGTCTTTGTGGGGAGCATTCTGCTGACAGTCTTTGTGGGGAGCATTCTGCTGACAGTGTTTGTGGGAAGCATTCTGCTGACAGTCTTTGTGGGGAGCATTCTGCTGACAGTCTTTGTGGGGAGCATTCTGCTGACAGTCTTTGTGGGGAGCATTCTGCTGACAGTCTTTGTGAGGAGCATTCTGCTGACAGTCTTTGTGGGGAGCATTCTGCTGACAGTCTTTGTGGGGAGCATTCTGCTGACAGTCTTTGTGGGGAGCATTCTGCTGACAGTCTTTGTGGGGAGCATTCTGCTGACAGTCTTTGTGGGGAGCATTCTGCTGACAGTCTTTGTGGGGAGCATTCTGCTGGCAGTCTTTGTGGGGAGCATTCTGCTGGCAGTGTTTGTGGGGGGCATTCTGCTGACAGTGTTTGTGGGGAGCATTCTGCTGACAGTGTTTGTGGGGAGCATTCTGCTGACAGTGTTTGTGGGGAGCATTCTGCTGACAGTGTTTGTGGGGAGCATTCTGCTGACAGTGTTTGTGGGGAGCATTCTGCTGTCAGTGTTTGTGGGGAGCATTCTGCTGACAGTGTTTTGTGGGGAGCATTCTGCTGACAGTGTTTTGTGGGGAGCATTCTGCTGACAGTGTTTGTGGGGAGCATTCTGCTGACAGTGTTTGTGGGGAGCATTCTGCTGACAGTGTTTGTGGGGAGCATTCTGCTGTCAGTGTTTGTGGGGAGCATTCTGCTGACAGTGTTTGTGGGGAGCATTCTGCTGTCAGTGTTTGTGGAGAGCATTCTACTGTCAGTGTTTGTGGGGAGCATTCTGCTGACAGTGTTTGTGGAGAGCATTCTACTGACAGTGTTTGTGGGGAGCATTCTGCTGACAGTGTTTGTGGGGAGCATTCTGCTGACAGTCTTTGTGGGGAGCATTCTGCTGACAGTCTTTGTGGGGAGCATTCTGCTGACAGTGTTTGTGGGGAGCATTCTGCTGACAGTGTTTGTGGGGAGCATTCTGCTGACATGTTTGTGGGGAGCTTTCATTAACATTTTATATAATCAGATCATTATCTAGAAATCAATTATTGCTCAGGATGTGCTAAATATACGGGAGATGTCGGAGAGGCCTCATTGTTCTCCATCTGAGGCCTCCTGACGCTGCGCTCCGTGTACTACTTCATGTCATGCAGGCACACGCAAAACAGGTCAAATACAACTGCAATAGCGCCACCTAGAGGACTGTCAACAAATTTCATTTAAACTTTCCAAAAAAATAAATAAATTACATTTTGAATTTTCAATTTTTTTAATTATTCTAATTTTAATATATTGAGCTCAGTCGGGAAGTCTGGGCAGCTTTTCCTTCTTAGGCCCTATAAGTCGCTAATACAAGTTTGAAACGCATAACTTACCGTCACCGCTGGATTCTTCTGATGGATTATTTACTTCTGGCTGTCTGCTGTCTGCAAATCCACAGATAAAGAGTAATGAGTATTTAATCAGAGGCTTACATTCCCTGTACCTCCCCTATGCTTTATACTGCAGCACTGCTACCTACAAGGTTCCGCCCCCCACACCACAAGCTCTACAGGTAGTCAGTGCATCCAAAACTAATTGCTAACAAAGCAGCTAAATTACCAAAGACTAGGTAATCGCCACATATAGACTGAACTAAAGGAGGCCTCTACCTCCATAGCCAGGCAGATTAGACAAACATGGTGAAAGGTGGAGCAGCTGCCATATTGTATAACAACATAAATGTAAAGAAAGTCACAATCCATTCACCATTTATAGGGGCGTCCTCTGTGCCTCTTCTCTTCCTTTGAGGCAATATCTGTCAATACACGAAAAATACCAGTTCATTAGTCAAGCCATAGACATAAGAGAAGATGTGAATGGGTATGTTGTTTCTAAGGAGGGAGATCAGCGGCTGTTGGCCATGTCTAATGCCGCTTATCTCAGAGAGGACAGATACAAAATAAACTATACCCTACTTTTTCAAGCAGCCCCTGTAAGCAATAGATAGCTGTGAATGGGCATGTCCTCTGTCTGAAGGGAGATCAGTGGCCACCAGAAACGTCTGAATGATGCCGCTTATCTTCGAGAGGACCAGTAAAAACCACACAATCCTATAAATGTTTCCCCCTCATGGCAGTCCCTGTGAATGGGCATAGGGATAGCGCTGCCAGACAGATTGAATGCCGCTTATCTCTGGGGAAACAATGCATGGGACAGGTAAAAAATAAACTATCTTACTATACTGTACCATCCCTGTTTCCCCTGAGGGGCGTTGTAGGCACTCCCTATAGAGATAATATAGCTGTGACCAGACATGTTATTACTGGGAAACATAGGAGATAAGTGGCCGCCAAATACACTTGATGATGCTTATCACGTGGAAAACAAAGGGTCAGACAGATAAAGAACTATCCTGTCCCAAAAAAAGCGCCACACTTGTCCATGGGTTGTGATTGGTATTGCAGCTTACCTTTATTGTAGTGGGTGAGGCTGAGCCGCTATATCACACACACAACCTGTGGACAGCTGTGGCTTTGTTTGTGGGAGACAGCAGCCATGTTTTTCTACGGCTGGACAACCCCTTTAAGGGGACCTGTCACCGATTTCATGCTGTCCAGCGGAGGACTCCAGGTGGTCTTGTGTATTGGCAGCTTTAGATCCAATGATTTATACAAAGAGAGTCTACACTATGCACCAGCAAGTCCACCCAATGCTGCATACTCTTCCCAGTTATGGTCAGCCCCATTGGGCAACGGATTCTTGGGTCTTCTAGAGATCACCTACGTTCCTCAAATTTTCTCAAACATGAAGACAATTGATGTAAAAATTCTTAATTTTCCAAAAAATACTTACTGGGGTGGGAAATGCAAAACACGCACAGCATAGGGCAGCCAGCAGTAGACTCTTCATTGTCTTGATGGTAAAGCTCTTGAGATGTCTATACAGGTTCTTCAGTGACCATATGTGCACAAGTTGACTTGGTCTTGTCTTAGCCCTTATATACCTGATCAACACACCCATGTTTCCACTTGGATACTTAGTATCTACAGTAACAATGGACCATGCCAACGTCTTTTCTTTTTGGGATCAATCCTTTATCTACTCAATGCATAATTAGATATTTCTACAGGAGGCTCTAGGCTCTGCCATTGTATCAGGGTATCAGTCCTTTGTTCTGAGGACAATAGCAACTTATTTGATCTTCACAGCAAGCGCTTGAGGTCGTTACCTTTATTTACAAAGGCAACGCATTGAGGTGTCTAAAAATGTGAATAAAGTCAGGCCAAATCCAGGATTTTAGTGGGGCCAGCTGACTATCTTGGGGTCTGCCAACCTGTCCCTCATGGCAGATATCAGGGGAAAGAAGGATTGGTGGAAAAAATGTCAGCCAACAGCTATAGAAGGTGTATAGGCATCTTACTTGAAGCTAAGCCTGAATGCTGGCATCTATGGCCTTTGGCCAGTCTACTATAGTTGCACTCATGAGGCCTTCATTCATCTCCAGATGTTCTACACCTTAAACTTTTAGCAGATGTGAGCCCAAGACCGAAGCTTGAAGTTCCAAGTATAGTTTATCAGATGAGGGGTATCAGAATACTTATGTTAAAGGGGACCAAAAGCTCTTTAAGGCATATTAATACTGTAAAAAAATACATTTTTTTATGATGTTTTCATTTCTATGATCACTTAAAGTTGAAGGCTCAAAGCCTGAAGCTGCACTACAGAGACATGCTATTGGCAAGATGGCCCCTTCACTTCAGTCAGAATGTTGTCATGGAGAACGTGTGGATGCTAATCCACAGATACATGGCCGTTCCTGCTCTATTTGGGCCTGGAAGGATGTAAATATTGGTGTATTTGGTCATTTGTGGTCACACAAGGTCCCAGGGACAAATCTGCATCTGACAGAAAGGAGAAGAGAACCTTATGTCATTAGATCCAGGCCTAGATTGTTTCCAGGTCTTACCACCCCCAACATTTGCCGTCTGGGAAGAGTCAAGAGGCCCCCTATAACCTACCACCAGAGGGGTCCACCAAGATAAGCAGCCACCGTATCTAGCAGTGGCTTTCTCCTCTCTACCCATTGACGACACATACATGTGTTGAAGTAATTTGCCATTTTGTTTTCCTTTTGTTTTCATCTTGTCTGGTTACATTTATACATACAGGGAGTGCAGAATTATTAGGCAAGTTGTATTTTTGAGGATTAATTTTATTATTGAACAACAACCATGTTCTCAATGAACCCAAAAAACTCATTAATATCAAAGCTGAATATTTTTGGAAGTAGTTTTTAGTTTGTTTTTAGTTTTAGCTATTTTAGGGGGATATCTGTGTGTGCAGGTGACTATTACTGTACATAATTATTAGGCAACTTAACAAAAAACAAATATATACCCATTTCAATTATTTATTTTTACCAGTGAGTGAAACCAATTTAACATCTCAACATTCACAAATATACATTTCTGACATTCAAAAACAAAACAAAAACAAATCAGTGACCAATATAGCCACCTTTCTTTGCAAGGACACTCAAAAGCCTGCCATCCATGGATTCTGTCAGGGTTTTGATCTGTTCACCATCAACATTGCGTGCAGCAGCAACCACAGCCTCCCAGACACTGTTCAGAGAGGTGGACTGTTTTCCCTCCTTGTAAATCTCACATTTGATGATGGACCACAGGTTCTCAATGGGGTTCAGATCAGGTGAACAAGGAGGCCATGTCATTAGATTTTCTTCTTTTATACCCTTTCTTGCCAGCCACGCTGTGGAGTACTTGGACGCGTGTGATGGAGCATTGTCCTGCATGAAAATCATGTTTTTCTTACCTTGCAGACTTCTTCCTGTACCACTGCTTGAAGAAGGTGTCTTCCAGAAACTGGCAGTATGACTGGGAGTTGAGCTTGACTCCATCCTCAACCCAAAAAGGCCCCACAAGCTCATCTTTGATGATACCAGCCCAAACCAGTACTCCACCTCCACCTTGCTGGCGTCTGAGTCGGACTGGAGCTCTCTGCCCTTTACCAATCCAGCCACGGGCCCATCCATCTGGCCCATCAAGACTCACTCTCATTTCATCAGTCCATAAAACCTTAGAAAAATCAGTCTTGAGATATTTCTTGGCCCAGTCTTGACGTTTCAGCTTGTGTGTCTTGTTCAGTGGTGGTCGTCTTTCAGCCTTTCTTACCTTGGCCATGTCTCTGAGTATTGCACACCTTGTGCTTTTGGGCACTCCAGTGATGTTGCAGCTCTGAAATATGGCCAAACTGGTGGCAAGTGGCATCTTGGCAGCTGCACGCTTGACTTTTCTCAGTTCATGGGCAGTTATTTTGCGCCTTGGTTTTTCCACACGCTTCTTGCGACCCTGTTGACTATTTTGAATGAAACGCTTGATTGTTCGATGATCACGCTTCAGAAGCTTTGCAATTTTAAGAGTGCTGCATCCCTCTGCAAGATATCTCACTATTTTTGACTTTTCTGAGCCTGTCAAGTCCTTCTTTTGACCCATTTTGCCAAAGGAAAGGAAGTTGCCTAATAATTATGCACACCTGATATAGGGTGTTGATGTCATTAGACCACACCCCTTCTCATTACAGAGATGCACATCACCTAATATGCTTAATTGGTAGTAGGCTTTCGAGCCTATACAGCTTGGAGTAAGACAACATGCATAAAGAGGATGATGTGGTCAAAATACTCATTTGCCTAATAATTCTGCACGTAGTGTATATAAATGTGAGCCTAATATACACTCACCCAAAGAATTATTAGGAACACCTGTTCTATTTTTCATTAATGCGATTATCTAGTCAACCAATCACATGGCAGTAGCTTCAATGCATGTAGGGTTGTGGTCCTGGTCAAGACAATCTCCTGAACTCCAAACTGAATGTCAGAATGGGAAAGAAAGGTGATTTAAGCAATTTTGAGCGTGGCATGGTTGTTGGTGCCAGACGGGCCGGTCTGAGTATTTCACAATCTGCTCAGTTACTGGGATTTTCACGCAAAACCATTTCTAGGGTTTACAAAGAATGGTGTGAAAAGGGAAAAACATCCAGTATGCGGCCGTCCTGTGGGCGAAAATGCCTTGTTGATGCTAGAGGTCAGAGGAGAATGGGCCGACTGATTCAAGCTGATAGAAGAGCAACGTTGACTGAAATAACCACTCGTTACAACCGAGGTCTGCAGCAAAGCATTTGTGAAGCCACAACACGCACAACCTTGAGGCGGATGGGCTACAACAGCAGAAGACCCCACCGGGTACCACTCATCTCCACTACAAATAGGAAAAAGAGGCTACAATTTGCACGAGCTCACCAAAATTGGACTGTTGAAGACTGGAAAAATGTTGCCTGGTCTGATGAGTCTCGATTTCTGTTGAGACATTCAAATGGTAGAGTCCGAATTTGGCGTAAACAGAATGAGAACATGTATCCATCATGCCTTGTTACCACTGTGCAGGCTGGTGGTGGTGGTGTAATGGTGTGGGGGATGTTTTCTGGGCACACTTTAGGCCCCTTAGTGCCAATTGGCCATCGTTTAAATGCCATGGGCTACCTGAGCATTGTTTCTGACCATGTCCATCCCTTCATGACCACCATGTACCCATCCTCTGATGGCTACTTCCAGCAGGATAATGCTCCATGTCACAAAGCTCAAATCATTTCAAATTGGTTTCTTGGACATGACAACGAGTTCACTGTACTAAAATGGCCCCACAGTCACCAAATCTCAACCCAATAGAGCATCTTTGGGATGTGGTGGAACGGGAGCTTCGTGCCCTGGATGTGCATCCCTCAAATCTCCATCAACTGCAAGATGCTATCCTATCAATATGGGCCAACATTTCTAAAGAATGCTATCAGCACCTTGTGGAATCAATGCCACGTAGAATTAAGGCAGTTCTGAAGGCAAAAGGGGGTCCAACACCGTATTAGTATGGCGTTCCTAATAATTCTTTAGGTGAGTGTATAATAAAGTAAGCACAACCATAATGGTTATTACAACTTAAAGGACCACACCATGCAAAACTGATGTACAGTGCTATGCCACTTGCGGAAAAGTAGGGGGCGGAGCATAAAGTAGTTAATCCATGTGTCAGGCTCCACCCCCCTCTGACAATACTAGGCGTAACAAGTGTATTAGTTCTGTTTAGAGTGTTCCTTTAAAGGGGTTGTCCCGTCTAACCAGAGGGGCTCTGACTGCTGGGGCCCCTGCCGATGATCCATACTCCCAGTTTGAATGGAGCAGTAGACTGCATGCGCACTGCTGTTATATTTAAAGGGGTTATTCGTAAATTATATATATTTATATCCGCACCATATCCTCAGCATAGGTCATCAACATCAGATCCGACGACCCGGGAGCCTCTGTGAGCGCTGCGGCCTCATCCTAGGCCGTGTGACGTCACTGTACATTGGTCACATGACCTAGTTGCCGCTCAGTCCCATTCAAGTGAATGGGGATCAACAGCAATACCAAGCACAACCGCTATACACTGTACGGCACTGTGCTTAGAAAGCTGCTGTCCCTGAAACCGCTGATCGGCAGGGGTGTCGGGACTTGGACCCCCGCCAATTTGATAATGATGACCTACAGTATCCTAACCCCTTTAACTCTATGGGACTGCTGGAGATAGTCCAAGCGCTCGGCTATCACTGGCAGTCCAATAGGGCTGAATGGAGCAGCAGTGTGCATGCATGACCGCCTCGGGGGTGTGGACGGACCCCTATTCTTGTGTCTTAAAGGGGCAACCCCTTTAACAATAATGATAATAATGTGCTACATTGAGGGTCTTCTATGTCATATAAGGAGATTTATAAGTGGCACATGGTAGATGAGGAGGTAGAGTCTTCCAGGGTATAGTTAATATCGGATTGACCAGAGCGGGTGTAGTCCCTTTCAGGATGATTGTCCTCTTGCCCTGCTGTCGCCCATGGGCGAGGTGCTGCCCAGTGTCGTTAAACACCACAGCCATAGTGACAGCATCCGAGGATGGAGCAGAAAATTCCCACCTGTGCCCTATCCCGATAGATGCGGCAGTTATCTGCTGTCACTGGTGCCAGCGTTGCTGGAGGATATAACTGCTGAGATAAGGGGCAACTTCAAAGACACCTATCATCCTCCAAAACAATGCTAGAGCTAGTGATCGGCTGGTAGAGATAAGCAACAATCACAGAAAAAAACACTATTATGGTCCTGCTCTTACACCACCCCACATACCTACAGGTATATTAGGGCTCATTGCTTATTTGTCTTTATACTTTTTCACTGACGCCAATCTGATCTGCGGTTACTTAAATCCTTGCAACCCAATGGAGCGAGAATGGGACTATTCAGCTGGGGCCCTTCTTCTGTATAGACCCTTAAGCAGCTGCATGGGCTACCTCTGCATTCTGTACTCTCTTGTACAGACCTTCTTAGAACTCTGCATTGTGTCATTCCTTCGTTATTCCTCTTAGAAATGTACGACTATGTTGACCATTCTTCTTGGCATAGAGGTGTGTGCGTAGTCTGACACGGTCAGCGCTAACCGGACGGTATCAAATGGTGAAGGGAAACAACTCCAACTGGTAATGTTGAGTTGTCATAGTTATTCCTAAATTTCTGGGAGGAATAATAGAGGGATTGTACAATGCAGGGTGGGCAAACTGAATATTTTCTCACTCCAAAGACATACTGATAGGGACCTTAGATTGTGAGCCCCATTGGGGACAGTTGGATGATAATGTCTGTAAAAGCGCTGCGGAATTAGTAGCGCTATATAAGTGTGTATAATAATAATAATAATAACTCTTTAATTCGCCAAGGATGCTGGGTCTGGCAGTGGCTCTCTTCTCTCTTCCCATTGACGACACATACATGTGTTGACCTAATTTGTCTGCCATTTTGTTTTCCTCCATTGTGCCTGGTTACATTATAAAATGACTTCATGTCGTCAATTGTTTTCTATTCTCTATGTCTTAGGGATGTGCTAATAAGATGCATTGGCCCAATTTATGTATCAATGTCTTAACGAGGTAGGTTACTGTATCCAATGATGTATCCATTTCTGTTCTATATCTCTTTTCTACGCATGCGCAGTAGGACGTATCCTGATAAGAACTGTCTATATATTCTCCTGATTTTCCGATAAACTTCAGAACTTGGAGCCACCTCCTTAGGTCTCCGCCTGTAATATACATAACCTGGGAGTTAATTGAGAAATTGCTGTGACGTTTCAGTGCTAACACATGTATATATGTATTGGGGAGTCGGGAGAGCGAGCTGATCACGAATTCTTGGCTTTAGTAGTGCTACTTTACATTTGTACTTTTTACACCCCCCCTTTCTTCTCATTGTGTACAGTAAATAACAATGAGCTGCAGCCGATCTGCATAAATCTCCATACAAATAGCTGTGTCCGAATCTCCACTACAAAGCCTCTTTTAGGACGTTATCTACATGCCACTGAAATCAGGGAGCTGACTGCCTCAGTTGTTGTAATATGTACATACTGGGATTTTCTATAATTAGGCTCCCAGCAAGATCCACGTCCCCGCCCCCCATCAGATGGATATCCTATGCAGTGGTGTAGCGTGGGTTGCCAGCACCCAGGGCAAGCCAAGTATTGCGCCCCCTAACCTATGGATCCTACTCTTTTTTAAATAAAAACACCCCACAGTATACCGCTATATAAAAGCCAAATAATACCGCTCCACCAGGACCATACCCCATTTAGGTCCCGGTCATTAATATATATACAGAGCAATGTGGCCAAGGAAAGAAAAAGGCGCTTATAGGGTAAATAAGGTAAAAGACGAGCCTCCAAAGGAACAGGAAGACTGGTACTGCTCACCTGTTGTTGTGAAATGGAGGTGAATAACAGTGATTACGTCTCGCTGGTTGGTGCTGACGACTCCGTCCCGCGTTCCCCTTTGGCGGGGGCCAAGCCGCCGTCTGGGTCAATGAGTAGGGTATATTTCCACTGGATCGGGGGTGAGGTGGACCGTAGGTGCAAAAACGCAACCCGAGTTTTTTTACAAACCAATCGTTTTTTTTATTGTTATCGTGACAACGCGTTTCGGGGTTCTGCGGACCCCTTTTTCAAGTCGGTGGATGATACCGCTGGTGGAGAGAGTGCTGCTCCCAGCTCCTGGCACGTGTGGCGTCCAGATGCTGTGTTACAGCATATAGAACCCCCGAAACGCATTAGTTTGTAAAAAAACTCTGGTTGCGTTTTTGCGCCTACGGTCCCCCTTGCCACTCGACTCCCGGTCCAGTGGAAATATACCCTATTTATACAGAGGGCAGTTAATAAATAAAATCACACTCTGCGATGCAGGCCTCTTCCACCCTATGGCCCTGGTTGCCCATGTCCCGGCGCAGGCGCTCGCATTGATATAATTGCAACCTTCTGCGCAGGGTCTCAGGTGGCATGATGACGTCATGGGGTTGCGAGGCCTCACAGCCCTCAAGCCTTGCTGCATTCAGCCTATGAGGCTAACGGGAACCAGCACAGATGCCTGCAGGGCTCCTTAGGAACTACAGCCGTAAAAGCCCTGGTTTCTTCAGAGACCCAGACTTCTACATATAACCAACGGGGAAAGCTGCCTCAGATGCCACGGTCACGATTGACAAGCATGAGACCCCGCTGTGACTGACAGGCCCCCCCATCCACAAAACATGGCGCAACCGGATGCATTGTTTCAGGATCCAAATCCAATTGCTGCCCCTAGCAACCAATCAGACGCTAGCTTTCATTTTGCCAGTTCCGGATAAGACTTGAATGCAGCCATTTTATTGGTTGCCATGGGTAACACATACTTGCCAACTGTCCCGAATTCGCCGGAACTGTCACTGATTTTCAGAGACAGTCCTGGCAAATTTTCATTGTCCTTGCGCAAAAATGGGCCAGGATAACAAAACTCCCCACGCATAAGTGGGCGTTCCCTGGCAGGTCCAGGGCATTCCAAGGGGGCGGGGCTTATGTGCCGCGATTTTACCAACTTGGTAAGTATAGTAACACCGCCATCTTGTCTGCACCGATCCAAACTTTCTGTCATATTCTTCGCGGAACCTCTTTCGGAGCTTAGTCAATTCACAAATACGTCTTTTTATTCTTCAATCTCACAAAGAATGAATTCATCTCATGAATAGGACGCATTGGCTAAATATAGCGGATGAACTGACAGCTCAATACATGATACGACACATGACATAATAAGAAACGTGCGCTTACAGGCGTTTTTATCTAGGAGAACTGGTGGGCTGACATATCACATGTGAAAAATAAAAGCACACAAATTAAAAACAGCTCTGTCAGGCCTGGAACTTGTAGTACCACATGCATAATGCCTCCATCTGTCGTGCATATTATATAGAATAATGTGAGGGGCACATGGCAGGTATAATGTGAGGGGGCACATGAAAGGTACAATGTGAGGGGGCACATGACAGGTATAATGTGAGGGGGCACATGACAGGTATAATGTGAGGGGGCACATGACAGGTATAATGTAAAGGGGCACATGACAGGTATAATGTGAGGGGGCACATGACAGGCATAATGTGAGGAGTACATGACAGGTATAATGTGAGGAGTACATGACAGGTATAATGTGAGGGGGCACATGACGGGTATGATGTGAGGGGGCACATGACGGGTATAATGTGAGGGGGCACATGACAGGTATAATGTGAGGGGGCACATGACAGGTATAATGTGAGGGGGCACATGACAGGCATAATGTGAGGAGTACATGACAGGTATAATGTGAGGGGGCACATGACAGGTACAATGTGAGGGGGCACATGAAAGGGATAATGTGAGGGGCACATGACGGGGCTAATGTGAGGGGCACATGACGGGGAAAATGTGAGGGGCACATGACGGGGATAATGTGAGGGGGCACATGACAGGGATAATGTGAGGGGGCACATGACAGGGATAATGTGAGGGGGCACATGACAGGGATAATGTGAGGGGGCACATGACAGGTATGATGTGAGGGTGCACATGACAGGTATAATGTGAGGAGTACATGACAGGTATAATGTGAGGGGGCACATGACAGGTACAATGTGAGGGGGCACATGACAGGTACAATGTGAGGGGTACAAGACAGGTACAATGTGAGGGGGCACATGACAGGTATGATGTGAGGGGGCACATGACAGGTATAATGTGAGGGGGCACATGACAGGTATAATGTGAGGGGGCACATGACAGGGATAGTGTGAGGGGGCACATGACAGGTATAATGTTAGGGGAACATGACAGGTATAATGTGAGGGGGCACATGACAGGTATGATGTGAGGGGGCACATGACAGGTATGATGTGAGGGGGCACATGACAGGTATGATGTGAGGGGGCACATGACAGGTATAATGTGAGGGGGCACACTACAGATATATTGTGAGGAGCACATGACAGGTATGATGTGAGGGGGCACATGACAGGTATGATGTGAGGGGGCACATGACAGGTACAATGTGAGGGGGCACATGACAGGTACAATGTGAGGGGGCACATGACAGGTATAATGTAAGAGGACACATGACAGGGATAATGTGAGGGGGCACATGACAGGTATAATGTGAGGGGGCACATGACAGGTATAATGTGAGGAGTACATGACAGGTCTAATGTGAGGGGGCACATGACAGGTCTAATGTGAGGGGGCACACTACAGATATATTGTGAGGAGCACATGACAGGTATGATGTGAGGGGGCACATGACAGGTATGATGTGAGGGGGCACATGACAGGTACAATGTGAGGGGGCACATGACAGGTATAATGTAAGAGGACACATGACAGGGATAATGTGAGGGGGCACATGACAGGTATAATGTGAGGGGGCACATGACAGGTATAATGTGAGGAGTACATGACAGGTCTAATGTGAGGGGGCACATGACAGGTCTAATGTGAGGGGGCACATGACAGGTATAATGTGAGGGGGCACATGACAGGTATAATGTGAGGGGGCACATGACAGGTATAATGTGAGGGGGCACATGACAGGTATAATGTGAGGGGGCACATGACAGGTATAATGTGAGGGGGCACATGACAGGTATAATGTGAGGGGGCACATGACAGGTCTAATGTGAGGGGGCACATGACAGGTATAATGTGAGGGGGCACATGACAGGTATAATGTGAGGGGGCACATGACAGGTATAATGTGAGGGGGGCACATGACAGGAATGATGTGAGGGGGCACATGACAGGAATGATGTGAGGGGGCACATGACAGGAATGATGTGAGGGGCACATGAAAGGGATAATGTGAGGGGTACATGACAGATATAATGTGAGGGGGCACATGACAGGTATAATGTGAGGGGGCACATGACAGGTATAATGTGAGGGGGCACATGACAGGTATGATGTGAGGGGGCACATGACAGGTATGATGTGAGGGGGCACATGACAGGTATGATGTGAAAGGGCACATGACAGGTATGATGTGAGGGGGCACATGACAGGTATAATGTGAGGGGGCACATGACAGGTATGATGTGAGGGGGCACATGACAGGTATGATGTGAGGGGGCACATGACAGGTATGATGTGAGGGGGAACATGACAGGTATAATGTTAGGGGAACATGACAGGTATAATGTGAGGAGTATATGACAGATCTAATGTGAGGGGGCACATGACAGGTATAATGTGAGGAGTACATGACAGGTATAATGTGAGGGGGCACATGACAGGTCTAATGTGAGGGGCACATGACAGGTCTAATGTGAGGGGGCACATGACAGGTATAATGTGAGGGGGCACATGACAGGTATAATGTAAGAGGACACATGACAGGGATAATGTGAGGGGGCACATGACAGGTATAATGTGAGGGGGCACATGACAGGTATAATGTGAGGAGTACATGACAGGTCTAATGTGAGGGGGCACATGACAGGTATAATGTGAGGGGGCACATGACAGGTATAATGTGAGGGGGCACATGACAGGTATAATGTGAGGGGGCACATGACAGGTATAATGTGAGGGGGCACATGACAGGTCTAATGTGAGGGGGCACATGACAGGTATAATGTGAGGGGGCACATGACAGGTATAATGTGAGGGGGCACATGACAGGTCTAATGTGAGGGGGCACATGACAGGTATAATGTGAGGGGGCACATGACAGGTATAATGTGAGGGGGCACATGACAGGTATAATGTGAGGGGGCACATGACAGGAATGATGTGAGGGGGCACATGACAGGAATGATGTGAGGGGGCACATGACAGGAATGATGTGAGGGGCACATGAAAGGGATAATGTGAAGGGTACATGACAGGTATAATGTGAGGGGGCACATGACAGGTATAATGTGAGGGGGCACATGACAGGTATAATGTGAGGGGGCACATGACAGGTATGATGTGAGGGGGCACATGACAGGTATAATGTGAGGGGCACAAGACAGGTATGATGTGAGGGGGCACATGACAGGTACAATGTGAGGGGGCACATGACAGGTATAATGTGAGGGGGTACATGACAGGGATAGTGTGAGGGGGCACATGACAGGTATAATGTGAGGAGTACATGACAGGTATAATGTGAGGGGGCACATGACAGGTCTAATGTAAGGGGGCACATGACAGATCTAATGTGAGGGGGCACATGACAGGTATAATGTGAGGAGTACATGACAGGTATAATGTGAGGGGGCACATGACAGGTATAATGTGAGGGGGCACATGACAGGAATGATGTGAGGGGGCACATGACAGGTATAATGTTAGGGGAACATGACAGGTATAATGTGAGGAGTACATGACAGGTATAATGTGAGGGGGTACATGACAGATCTAATGTGAGGGGAACATGACAGGTATAATGTGAGGAGTACATGACAGATCTAATGTGAGGGGAACATGACAGGTATGATGTGAGGGGGCACATGACAGGTCTAATGTGAGGGGGCACATGACAGGTCTAATGTGAGGGGGCACATGACAGGTCTAATGTGAGGGGGCACATGACAGGTCTAATGTGAGGGGGCACATGACAGGTATAATGTGAGGAGTACATGACAGGTATAATGTGAGGGGGCACATGACAGGTATAATGTGAGGGGGCACATGACAGGAATGATGTGAGGGGGAACATGACAGGTATAATGTTAGGGGAACATGACAGGTATAATGTGAGGAGTACATGACAGATCTAATGTGAGGGGAACATGACAGGTATGATGTGAGGGGGAACATGACAGGTATAATGTTAGGGGAACATGACAGGTATAATGTTAGGGGAACATGACAGGTATAATGTGAGGAGTACATGACAGGTATAATGTGAGGAGTACATGACAGGTATAATGTGAGGAGTACATGACAGGTCTAATGTGAGGGGGCACATGACAGGTCTAATGTGAGGGGGCACATGATAGGTCTAATGTGAGGGGGCACATGACAGGTATAATGTGAGGGGGCACATGACAGGTATAATGTGAGGGGGCACATGACAGGTATAATGTGAGGGGGCACATGACAGGTCTAATGTGAGGGGGCACATGACAGGTCTAATGTGAGGGGGCACATGACAGGTATAATGTGAGGGGGCACATGACAGGTATAATGTGAGGGGGCACATGACAGGAATGATGTGAGGGGGCACATGACAGGAATTATGTGAGGGGGCACATGACAGGTATGATGTGAGGGGGCACATGACAGGTATAATGTGAGGGGGCACATGACAGGTATGATGTGAGGGGGCACATGACAGGTATGATGTGAGGGGGCACATGACAGGTATGATGTGAGGGGGAACATGACAGGTATAATGTTAGGGGAACATGACAGGTATAATGTGAGGAGTACATGACAGATCTAATGTGAGGGGGCACATGACAGGTATAATGTGAGGAGTACATGACAGGTCTAATGTGAGGGGGCACATGACAGGTATAATGTGAGGGGGCACATGACAGGGATAATGTGAGGGGGCACATGACAGGGATAATGTGAGGGGGCACATGACAGGGATAATGTGAGGGGGCACATGACAGGGATAATGTGAGGGGGCACATGACAGGGATAATGTGAGGGGGCACATGACAGGGATAATGTGAGGGGGCACATGACAGGGATAATGTGAGGGGAACATGACAGGTATGATGTGAGGGGGCACATGACAGGTATAATGTGAGGGGCACAAGACAGGTATGATGTGAGGGGGCACATGACAGGTATAATGTGAGGGGGCACATGACAGGTATAATGTGAGGGGGTACATGACAGGGATAGTGTGAGGGGGCACATGACAGGTATAATGTTAGGGGAACATGACAGGTATGATGTGAGGGGGCACATGACAGGTATAATGTGAGGGGCACAAGACAGGTATGATGTTAGGGGAACATGACAGGTATAATGTGAGGAGTACATGACAGGTATAATGCGAGGGGAACATGACAGGTATGATGTGAGGGGGCACATGACAGGTATGATGTGAGGGGCACAAGACAGGTATGATGTGAGGGGGCACATGACAGGTATGATGTGAGGGGGCACATGACAGGTATAATGTGAGGGGGCACATGACAGGTATAATGTGAGGGGGCACATGACAGGTATAATGTGAGGGGGGCACATGACGGGGATAATGTGAGGGGGCACATGACAGGGATAATGTGAGGGGGCACATGACAGGTATAATGTGAGGGGGCACATGACAGGTATAATGTGAGGGGGCACATGACAGGAATGATGTGAGGGGGCACATGACAGGAATGATGTGAGGGGGCACATGACAGGTATAATGTTAGGGGAACATGACAGGTATAATGTGAGGAGTACATGACAGATCTAATGTGAGGGGAACATGACAGGTATGATGTGAGGGGGAACATGACAGGTATAATGTTAGGGGAACATGACAGGTATAATGTGAGGAGTACATGACAGATCTAATGTGAGGGGGCACATGACAGGTATAATGTGAGGAGTACATGACAGGTATAATGTGAGGGGGCACATGACAGGTATAATGTGAGGAGTACATGACAGGTCTAATGTGAGGGGAACATGACAGGTATGATGTGAGGGGGAACATGACAGGTATAATGTTAGGGGAACATGACAGGTATAATGTGAGGAGTACATGACAGATCTAATGTGAGGGGAACATGACAGGTATGATGTGAGGAGTACATGACAGGTATAATGTGAGGGGAACATGACAGGTATGATGTGAGGGGGCACATGACAGGTATAATGTGAGGGGCACAAGACAGGTATGATGTGAGGGGGCACATGACAGGTATAATGTGAGGGGGCACATGACAGGTATAATGTGAGGGGGTACATGACAGGGATAGTGTGAGGGGGCACATGACAGGTATAATGTTAGGGGAACATGACAGGTATGATGTGAGGGGGCACATGACAGGTATAATGTGAGGGGCACAAGACAGGTATGATGTTAGGGGAACATGACAGGTATAATGTGAGGAGTACATGACAGGTATAATGTGAGGAGTACATGACAGGTATAATGTGAGGGGAACATGACAGGTATGATGTGAGGGGGCACATGACAGGTATGATGTGAGGGGCACAAGACAGGTATGATGTGAGGGGGCACATGACAGGTATGATGTGAGGGGGCACATGACAGGTATAATGTGAGGGGGCACATGACAGGTATAATGTGAGGGGGGCACATGACGGGGATAATGTGAGGGGGCACATGACAGGGATAATGTGAGGGGGCACATGACAGGTATAATGTGAGGGGGCACATGACAGGTATAATGTGAGGGGGCACATGACAGGAATGATGTGAGGGGGCACATGACAGGAATGATGTGAGGGGGCACATGACAGGAATGATGTGAGGGGCACATGAAAGGGATAATGTGAGGGGTACATGACAGGTATAATGTGAGGGGGCACATGACAGGTATAATGTGAGGGGGCACATGACAGGTATAATGTGAGGGGGCACATGACAGGTATAATGTGAGGGGGCACATGACAGGTCTAATGTGAGGGGGCACATGACAGGTCTAATGTGAGGAGGCACATGACAGGTCTAATGTGAGGGGCACATGACAGGTATAATGTGAGGGGGCACATGACAGGTATAATGTGAGGGGGCACATGGCAGGAATGATGTGAGGGGGCACATGACAGGAATGATGTGAGGGGGCACATGACAGGAATGATGTGAGGGGCACATGAAAGGGATAATGTGAGGGGTACATGACAGGTATAATGTGAGGGGGCACATGAAAGGTATAATGTGAGGGGGCACATGACAGGTATGATGTGAGGGGGCACATGACAGGTATGATGTGAGGGGGCACATGAAAGGGATAATGTGAGGGGCACATGACGGGGATAATGTGAGGGGCACATGACGGGGATAATGTGAGGGGGCACATGACGGGGATAATGTGAGGGGGCACATGACGGGGATAATGTGAGGGGGCACATGACGGGGATAATGTGAGGGGGCACATGACGGGGATAATGTGAGGGGGCACATGACGGGGATAATGTGAGGGGGCACATGACGGGGATAATGTGAGGGGGCACATGACGGGGATAATGTGAGGGGGCACATGACGGGGATAATGTGAGGGGGCACATGACGGGGATAATGTGAGGGGGCACATGACGGGGATAATGTGAGGGGGCACATGACGGGGATAATGTGAGGGGGCACATGACGGGGATAATGTGAGGGGGCACATGACAGGGATAATGTGAGGGGGCACATGACGGGGATAATGTGAGGGGGCACATGACGGGGATAATGTGAGGGGGCACATGACGGGGATAATGTGAGGGGGCACATGACAGGTATAATGTGAGGGGGCACATGACAGGTATAATGTAAAGGGGCACATGACAGGTATAATGTGAGGGGGCACATGACGGGGATAATGTGAGGGGGCACATGACAGGTATAATGTGAGGGGGCACATGACAGGTATAATATGAGGGGGCACATGACAGGTATAATGTGAGGGGGCACATGACGGGGATAATGTGAGGGGGCACATGACAGGTATAATGTGAGGGGGCACATGACGGGGATAATGTGAGGGGGCACATGACAGGTATAATGTGAGGGGGCACATGACAGGTATAATGTGAGGGGGCACATGACGGGGATAATGTGAGGGGGCACATGACGGGGATAATGTAAAGAGGCACATGACGGGGATAATGTGAGGGGGCATATGGTTGGTGTAACAAGTAGGGTGATAATGGTACAAGGTAAAGCTGATCTGCGGACAGCATGTTGCCAATGATTCCTCATCTTATTATCCTGAACTCTGAGATATGTCTCCACTTCTGGGGTCCCGCTAACGTCATTCCTGCCTCGTAGAAGTTTTGTGTCGGGCGGGTTATACATTGTATTCCTCTGTGTGTTTCAGCAGCTGAAATCAGATTACCTTTCCCATTGTAAAAGTTGTCTCCTGGGGAACCCCTGATAAGGGCTTAATGACCCCAGGGCTCACTCACCTAGGGCTACCTTCACACTTGCGTTTTTGCCTGATCCAGCAGGGCTCAGCAAAAACGCTTCCGTTACTGATAATACAACCATCTCCGGTTGTATTATGTCTTACATAGCCAAGACGGATCCGTCATGAACTCCATTGAAATTCAAAGGGGGACGGATCCTTTTTCAATCGTGTCAGAGAAAACGTATCCATCCCCATTGACTTGCATTGTGTGTCAGGACGGATCCGTTTTGCTCCACATCCAATGACAGAAAGAAAACCGCAGCATGCTGCAGTTTGCTCTCAGTTTTGAGAACGCAACTAAGTTTTTTTTCTGGCATTGAGCCCCTATGACAGAATACTGGAAAATAGAAATGCTGGTGTGAAAGTAGCCTAAACCATGTGGCCACCTACAGCTTTAGGTTACATGCACACGACCGTATGCCATCCGTTTTTTTTGGGGGGCGGATCCATTGTAACAATGCCTAAAACGGACAAGAATAGGACATGTTCTATTTTTTTTTGCGGGGCTACGGAACGGACATACTGATGCGAACAGCACACAGTGTGCTGTTCGCATTTTTTGCGGACCCATTGAAATGAATGGGTCCGCATCCTATCCGCAAAAAATGCAGAATGGACACGGAAACAAACAACGTTCGTGTGCATGTAGCCTTAGTAACATAGTTAGCCCTCTGTCCGTCCAGTTCGGCCTGTCATCCTGCAAGTTGATCCAGAGGAAGGCAAAAAACAAACAAACTGTGAGGTAGAAGACAATTTTCCCCACTTTAGGGAAAACAAAATTCCTTCCGGACTCCAATCAGAATAACTCCCTGGATCAGCGACCCCTCTCTAGTAGCTATAGCCTGTAATATTATTACGCTCCAGAAATACATCCAGGCCCCTCCTGAACTCCTTTATTGTACTCACCATCACCACCTCCTCAGGCAGAGAGCTCCATAGTCTCACTGCTCTTACCGTAAAGAATCCTCTTCTATGTTTGTGTACAAACCTTCTTTCCTCCAGACGCAGAGGATGTCCCCTCGTCACAGTCCTGGGGATAAATAAATGATGGGAGTGATCTCTGTACTGACATCTAATATACTTATACATAGTTATTGGATCTCCCCTCAATCGTCTTTTTTCTAAAGTGAATTACCCTAATTTTGATAATCTTTCAGGGTCCTGTAGTCCACCCATTCCAGTTATCGATACTGTAGTCCACGCATTCCATATCTCTGCTTTGTCTGCCTTGTTCACAGGAGCCCAGAACTGTACACAGTACTCCATGTGTGGTCTGATTTGTAAAGTGGCAGGACTATGTTCTCATCACGGGCATCTATGCCCCTTTTGATGCAACCCATTATCGCATTGGCCTTGGCAGCAGCTGCCTGACACTTTGTGCTGATTAGGTTTGATGGGAACACATGGTAAACAGAGACACCTAGTGGTCAGTATGGAATACTGCAACAAATCTCATTAGAAAAGGCTAAGGAACTGTCTGCAAGCTACAGGCACAAAAACACAAGTCCTGCATCATTACACCATGGAAATCAAGGATTGTGTTAAAAATTTCCAGCCATAGCAACACATTATCTTAAACAGAGCCGGCGATGGTGTGTGCAAATTCGGTACTGCTCAGTGCCCCATGCCCAAATAGCTCCACCAGAGATCCGGGGCACCGGACTTTTGTCCTGGTCCACCAGATTGCCAAGATAGCATGCTTTTTCAATTGTATCTGCGTCCTGTATCTGCACTCCTTGCTCTATCATTCTGTGGGCCTCGTGCCTAAAGTGGCCTTCAGGCTAAGGGCTCATGCACACCGCCGTTGACCGGCTGTTCTGTGCATTACCGCAATTTGCAGTCCCCAATACACGGGCAACATTGAATGGGTCCATGATCTGTCTGCACCACAAAAAAAAGAACATGTTCAAGTGAATGGGTCTGTATCCGTGATGCGGTTCTAAAACGGCTGGCGCCAGTAGATTGCGGACCCGCTGTTTGTGGGACGCAATACGGGCCCAGGTGGCACACATTTGTGTGCATGAGGCCTAAAGACAGTAAAAACCACGCACAGTACATCGGTGCCCCGAAGCCAGAGACATGATGAGATCATTGCATTGCGCCTCCTGCACCAAACTGCTGTTTACACGGGCCCCGAAGATCTTTCTGAGGTTATGGGGACACTATTACCTATTAGAGGGCACAGAGGTGGGCATTTTTATGGGACCCCCACAGCTGCTTGAGAAGGCTGCGGCGTTCACAGGAGCACTGCAGCCTTCTCACAGCTCACCCTAAGGCCTCATGCACACGACAGTTGTTTTTCTCGGCCTCCATTCAGGTTTTTTTGCGGATAGGATGGGGACCCATTCATTTCAATGGGTCAGCAAAAAAATGCTGATAGTTCATCCGTTTGTGTTCTGCCTCCGTTGTCCGTGTTTCCCTTCAGCAAAAAAAATAGTGCATGTCCTACTTTTTTCACATTTGCGGACAAGGATAGGCATTTATTACAAGGGATCTGTGGAAAAAAACGAATCCTCCCCCCAAAAAACGGATGCCGCATCCGTTTTTTTAGCGGATGCACAATTTGCGGACGAAAAAAAACAACTGTCATGTGCATGACCTCTTGCACGCAAACGTTTTTTTTTCCCGTTTACGTTCCATTTTTTGCGTTCCGCATACGGACCGTATACGGAACCATTCATTTCAATGGATCTGCAAAAAAAAGGAAGGTACTCCGTATGCCTTCCGTTTACATAATTCCGTTTTTCCATTATTGTCCACATAACGGACAGGGATAGTACTGTTCTATCAGGGGCCAGCTGGTCCGTTCAGCAAAAAACAGAATGCACACGGACGTCAACCGTATTTTTGACGGATCCGTTTTTGGCAGACAGCAGACAGCTGAAAAAGCTATACAGTCCTGTGCAAGAGGCCTAAGGGTCCATTCACATGTCCATAGGTGTTTTGCGGTCCGCAAATTGTGGATTCGCAAAACACAGACACCGGCAATGTGCTTTCCGCATTTCGCAGACCGCACATTGCCGGCACTATAATAGAAAATGCCTTTTCTTGTCCGCAGTTTTGGACAAGTATAGGACATGTTCTATTTTTGGGGGGAATTGAATTGCGGATCCGGAAGTGCGGATCCGGAAATGCAGATGCGGACAGCACATAGTGTGCTGTCCGCATCCGTTCCAGCCCCATAGCAATTTAATGGGTCCGCACCCGTACCGCAAAATTGCGGAACGGATACGGACCCAAGTTGCGGACGTGTGAATGGACCCTAAGCTAGTGATGTCACGTTCATCAGTCACGTGGCCTAGGAGCAGGTGAGTCCCATGGAAGTGAATGGGGCTGAGCTGCGATACCGTGCAAGAGCCGCTATACAATGGACGACGCTGTGCTTGGTGATCTGCGAGGAGGCTGCTGCAGAGCTCGTTGGGGGTCCCAGGTGTCAGACCCCCACCAATCAAACACCTGAGGATAGGTCATCAGTTAAAATAAGTCAGAAAACCCCTTTAACCTGCCTTCTGAATTGACTGAATGAGAACATACTATTGGTATTGCTTTTGATGCACCTTTTTAACTCTTTGCAGGACTAACTTTTGTCTAAAGCCGACCCAGAGTGGCCCCTACACCTCACACAACACAGGAACCTGAATCCCCTTCACTAATGTGAACACAATACAAAGTGGAGTAAGTAAAAGTTAACGCTCCAGCGGCGCCCATTGTCCTGCTGGTCTGCCCCCTGCTGATATCTTCATGGCGGCCTGTAGACAATTGCTGAGCGGGGTCTTTAGAGATATTTGAGTAGTGATACCCCAGGCGGGGTGATATGACTCTCCCTTGGGCAGGTCGCGGTGAGTTTAGAGCTCAGTGTCAGATGTCACCCTGCCTTATAGGAAAGCAGCACAGGAAGCAGGAGGGGTGCCCGATCCGCAGTCTTTGAGGAAACCTATTGTCTTTTGTACGAGGAGGAGAAGCATGGAATAAAAGGAAAAAGTGACCGCAGTGAGGGCCCTCCTGCAAAAAGCGAGTCTTCCTGTCTGCAATATTGACCCCCTCATCCTGTATGTAGGAGTCGCAATGAGTGACAAGTGGATTGACACGTAAAGACTCTTGCCTCTTGATTAGTTGAACAGAAGAGACGTGTGGCCCCTGGGATCCGGTCCTTGTGAAGATTCACTGGCTATGACATCTATTATATTGATAGTTTCCGGCAGAATTAGGATTGCCGCCCTTTCCACCCAAAAAAATACTGTGTGTTATCTTGTCGATCGTGACTTCATATTATGATTATTTATCTGGGATTATAAAAAAAGGTTAACACCAACATCCCTGGTGGTTCCTGGTGGCAAAGGGGTTAATGAAAGCATCTCTGTTGGAAGATTGCAGAAAAGAAGGTAAAAATCAACATCCCTGGTGGTCTAGGGCAGTAGTAGGGCGAATGTTTGCGCTGTTCATAGTGCGCTGCCTGCGCTGTTCATAGTGCGCTGCCTGCGCTGTTCATAGTGCGCTGCCTGCGCTGTTCATAGTGCGCTGCCTGCGCTGTTCATAGTGCGCTGCCTGCGCTGTTCATAGTGCGCTGCCTGGGCTGTTTAAAGTGCGCTGCCTGCGCTGTTCCAAGTGCGCTGCCTGCGCTGTTCATAGTGCACTGCCTGCGCTGTTCATAGTGCGCTGCTTGCGCTGTTCATAGTGCGCTGCCTGCGCTGTTCATAGTGCGCTGCCTGCGCTGTTCATAGTGCGCTGCCTGCGCTGTTCATAGTGCGCTGCCTGGGCTGTTAAAAGTGCGCTGCCTGCGCTGTTCCAAGTGCGCTGCCTGCGCTGTTTATAGTGCGCTGCCTGGGCTGTTTAAAGTGCGCTGCCTGCGCTGTTCATAGTGCGCTGCCTGCGCTGTTCATAGTGCGCTGCCTGCGCTGTTTAAAGTGCGCTGCCTGCGCTGTTCATAGTGCGCTACCTGCGCTGTTCATAGTGCGCTGCCTGCGCTGTTCATAGTGCGCTGCCTGCGCTGTTCATAGTGCGCTGCCTGCGCTGTTCATAGTGCGCTGCCTGGGCTGTTTAAAGTGCGCTGCCTGCGCTGTTCCAAGTGCGCTGCCTGCGCTGTTTATAGTGCACTGCCTGCGCTGTTCATAGTGCGCTGCTTGCGCTGTTCATAGTGCGCTGCCTGCGCTGTTCATAGTGCGCTGCCTGCGCTGTTCATAGTGCGCTGCCTGCGCTGTTCATAGTGCGCTGCCTGGGCTGTTTAAAGTGCGCTGCCTGCGCTGTTCCAAGTGCGCTGCCTGCGCTGTTTATAGTGCGCTGCCTGGGCTGTTTAAAGTGCGCTGCCTGCGCTGTTCATAGTGCGCTGCCTGCGCTGTTCATAGTGCGCTGCCTGCGCTGTTTAAAGTGCGCTGCCTGCGCTGTTCATAGTGCGCTACCTGCGCTGTTCATAGTGCGCTGCCTGCGCTGTTCATAGTGCGCTGCCTGCGCTGTTCATAGTGCGCTGCCTGCGCTGTTCATAGTGCGCTGCCTGCGCTGTTCATAGTGCGCTGCCTGCGCTGTTCATAGTGCGCTACCTGCGCTGTTCATAGTGCGCTGCCTGCGCTGTTCATAGTGCGCTGCCTGCGCTGTTCATAGTGCGCTGCCTGCGCTGTTCATAGTGCGCTGCCTGCGCTGTTCATAGTGCGCTGCCTGCGCTGTTCATAGTGCGCTGCCTGCGCTGTTCATAGTGTGCTGCCTGCGCTGTTCATAGTGCGCTACCTGCGCTGTTCATAGTGCGCTGCCTGCGCTGTTCATAGTGCGCTGCCTGCGCTGTTCATAGTGCGCCCTGCGCTGTCCATAGTGTGCCCTGCACTAATGAATGGCAGGAGAAGTCTAAGGCATATTGGTACACCGTAGACATTTTCCAGGGTGCGGGTGCCCACAGAGAGGGCTCTGGGTGCCGCCTCTGGCACCCGTGCCATAGGTTCGCCACCACTGGTCTAGGGCAGGAAGACTGATCACTGTGAGCTCCCTGAACAAGAGTAGACATGAATTTGCCTCTGGAAATATAATACCAGCACCGGTCTTCCAGTTCACTTACTTGTAGGCCGATCACTCACCAGTTGGGTGGCAACCCAGATTTGATGTATCATTACCCAACCTACATCGGTTTTCAGGTTGTATGTAAATAAAGCTTAGTCATTCAATATTTAAATATTTGCAACTTTCTAATATTCATTGTTACAATCTTCTGAATAATGATTTGCTGTCATTGAATGGCAGCATTCATTGGTTATACCCTGTCCTGATTATGTCCTGATCATACCCGTGAATGGATCACTACGATAAGAGATTGATGACGGGCTCCTCCAATGTCACCACGATTGGTGTGTGACCCCAATATGTCCCTATTGGGAGGGGGGGGGGGATAATGTGACAATTCCAAGAATGAAACCAGCCTGCAACTTCTTCCCTCCTAGGGAGCATTCTGTCAGAGGTGTCTGGGCGCCACTTGTCTCCCTCCCTTTATTAGGGCCTTGAGTAATCCAGCATCATATTCCGAAAAGAACCGGCACCAGGAAGTAATGAATTAGATCCAGACTCAGTATCGGAGTAATTAAGTCAATTACACCCAAGTCAGGGTGGCAGCCATGTCGCTTGTGTGCTCTGTAATTAGAGCGTCTAATGACTTGATGAAATATCTTTCCTCCATGGGCAGATGTCTGCTTCCAGATAACAATAAATCACAAGGTTCTGCCAGGGCTTCCCTCTCTACGATCAGCCGGTGCTCCAAAGACACTGTTTCCCCAGACACAGCGCCGTACCTGCCACTGTGGCGGAGCCTGGTACTGCAAGTCGCAGCAGTTTAGTCCTAATCAAGTGAATGGGACTTAGCTGACACAGCTATACCCGCATGTACACCATTGTGCCTGGGTAAAGAATACTGGCGATATCACTTCTGGATTATGGCTGATGGAGTAAGGTCATGGTGCCAGTGTTCGAACCCCCACAAATCAAATATCCAAAATAGTTTCTGTCGCTGGATATCAAGCGTTTGTCAATGATTGTGAAGCGTAATAATATATTTTAGCGTTGAAATCCAGATGTCAGTGAATGCAGTTAAGCAGCAGGTGGCGCTGTGCAGCAGGTTTTTACAAGATTCAAGAAGAAATCTCAGGACTGGGGAGGAAAAAAGTTTCCCCCATTCCCCAAATACTAGGATTTCAGAGCCTATTAAATGAATTTCTTGAGGTCTTCTCTGTTATGCAATATTAGACGTAGTTTATTTATGACTCGGCTACTGCTTGCGTAGACTACTATCCCCATCATTTGATTTACAATGCTTTAAGGAACTGGCTTACGTATTCCTTTTTTTTGTAACCAGATGTTTGGAGTTTTTGTAAACACTGGAGAAGGCCACGCAGCTGGGGGTGCAGAGGTTAAACATCTGCAGTCGTGCTAGACAAGCCAGAGTCACTTTATAGGTTGCTGGCGGTATGATCATTATGGCCGTCTGGCAGAGGATTCTGGGTGACTCAATATCATTTGCATATATGATGAAATTAATTATTGGTTTCTGAGTCAGGTAGGTAAATCTGCACAATTTCTGCCTGCTATTTACTTCTTAAATGGCAAGTATGACCGCAGCAAGTGATTATGCAAGCAGCGGCCGTAGCGAGGTACTCAGGGCTGCAGGCAGGAGTGCACATGCCCAAAAACTGGCAATAAGCCTTGCTGCAACAGCACTTGGCTTTTGGGAGGGCCTCAGTGTGGCTTTTTGCAGACTTCACCCCTTTTTTGTTGTGAGGCAGGGCTAAGTATGATGAGGCATCTTCCCGGGGCCAAACACACCCTGGGCGGCTTTTCCAAGAGGTTTCAGTGGCAGATTTGGCAACTGTTGCGGGAGTTCAGGAGGTCTCCACCTTTTTATTTAGGGGGGGGGGGGGGTATGAAAATACTCTACCATTGTGCTCTAATTGGCCCTCTCCTTTTGCCACATGGGACTCTCCTGGGTAGATTTAGTTGGTACGCCAACGAAGGGTCCTACTATACGGGACAAATGCAATCAACGATCTACAAATCAATCAGTCTTCGTTTACTGTAGGGGGACAAATGATCGTTATTACGATCATTCGATCCCCTTCCCATTCAGTTTTCATATTGTCAGCAGCACATCCTTATTTACTTGGGCGGAAGATTTACATGAGCTGGTGTAGTCGTAGGCTCCAGTGTTGGCGGGTTTTACCTCGGAATTTTGGTGCTGAAAATATTTGCATCCATCTCCTTTCTGCCTCCACGATCCTCAGCACTTTCTTCCACTGAAATGAATGGGAGGCAGAACGGACGCAGCTGGCGGCGGGATTTCAGCAAAATTTTCTGTGACAAAATTCCAAAGTAAAACCCGCCATGTGAACGGTCTCTATGGCCTGTGACATATGTAGATTAAGAGATTCATATTTAAAGGAACACTCTGGACAAAACTGCTACATTGTGTTATGTCCAGTGCATAGACTTAGAGGGTGGAACAAGACACAGGGACCATCCCTTGGTGCTCTTTAAATTTGTATGTCCTGCCCCCCCCCCCCCCTCACATTGCCATATGTAAATTAAATTACTTGTATTTAAAGGAACGCTCCCGGCAAAAACGTATACCTTGTGTTATACTTAGTGCAGGGTCTGAGGGGGGGTGGAGCATGACATGGGAATGCTCTCTATGTCATACTCCTCCCCTTCTGGCTCTGCACTAGATGTGGCACAGTTTTGCCCATAAACACTGAAAAATCCCTTTAAATTCTAGCATGACACGTGCCCCGGGTGGGCCGTCACTCTCCCCCTCGCGTCATCACCGCTCATGTTTTCAATTAGACTAACTTGTTGGCTTGTATACTCAGAAATATAAGCAAAAGCAGGCCTTGCCGTATGCAGACAGCGAACATCGAGCAAATGTCAGCTGGGTTCACGACCCCCTGCTGGATGACCATGCTTTTCCACAGTCAGCAGAACTGGAGAAAATTGTGGCAAATTTATCAAAATGGTGCATGTAGTATAGTGAATTTGCAGCAACTAGGCATATTCTTCTTCCTTGGGCCACCTCCTCGTGGATGGTATACAGGTACTCCTCGTGGATGGTATACAGGTATACAGGGACTCCAGGGACTTCTACCATGTGGGGGACCATATAAATATGGGGGACACAGCAATTAGGGTTAGGTAAGATTGTCAGGGAGAAGAGGGGGCTGCATCCACTGTAGAGCCCGGAAGAAAGTGTACCCATCAGAAAGCGCTGTAGTACCCCCCTAAGTGCCAGCGGGATGATTTACTATAAGCATTGTGGCATCAACCTGGTTCAGGGGTAGACTGGCCATAGACACTAAAGGTGGGCAGATACTCCTAGGGCCACCCAATCTCCTCCTCACTATTGCTGGCCGGGTACATACTACTGGGGGAACTATTAGAGGAAGTCCCGGCAGCATGCTGACGGTAGGGCTGACGTGATGTTGTGGCCCACATCTCACCTCCTAAGCCCCCTGCTCCATATCCATATTAGAGATATTTGGAGGCGGACATAACGTGGCAGCTATTGATGGCCACCACAGAGGGATAACTTCTGGGGAGGTATTTTGTGCTGCGCTATGGTATTACTAAGCCTGCCAACTTGCAATCGCCCCAGCTACTTGTTTTGTGACACCTACAACATGAGGCCACTTTTAGGTATTTTCCAGGCCACTATAAGCTCCCAGTCCTCCCTTGACCTGGATGCCAATCCCATAATACCCAATCCAGCAACAGTACTATGTATACACTGGGCACCACTATTACTTTAGTATTTACACAAGAGTATCAATCTGGGTAAATGCAATATAATCTTCATAAGGAAATTAGTACTATAGTATTCACCAGGTACCAGCAACATAGTATCCACCTGGGTACCAGCAACATAGGGTCCACCTGGTACCAGCAACATAGGGTCCACCAGGTACCAGCAACATAGCATCCACCAGGGTACCAGCAACATAGTATCCACCAGGGTACCAGCAACATAGTGTCCACCTAGTACCAGCAACATAGTGTCCACCAGGGTACCAGCAACATAGTAACCACCAGGGTCCCAGCAACATAGTGTCCACCAGGGTCCCAGCAACATAGGGTTCACCTGGTACCAGCAACATAGTATCCACCAGGGTCCCAGCAACATAGGGTCCATCTGGCACCAGCAACATAGTATCCAACTGGTCCCAGCAACATAGTCTCCACCTAGTACCAGCAACATAGTGTCCACCGGGGTCCCAGCAACATAGTGTCCACCAGGGTACCAGCAACATAGTATCCTCCAGGGTCCCAGCAACATAGGGTCCACCTGGTACCAGCAACATAGGGTCCACCAGGTACCAGCAACATAGTGTCCACCAGGGTACCAGCAACATAGTGTCCACCAGGGTACCAGCAACATAGTATCCACCAGGGTCCCAGCAACATAGGGTCCACCTGGTACCAGCAACATAGTATCCTCCAGGGTCCCAGCAACATAGGGTCCACCTGGTACCAGCAACATAGGGTCCACCAGGTACCAGCAACATAGTGTCCACCAGGGTACCAGCAACATAGTGTCCACCAGGGTACCAGCAACATAGTATCCACCAGGGTACCAGCAACATAGTCTCCACCTAGTACCAGCAACATAGTGTCCACCAGGGTACCAGCAACATAGTGTCCACCAGGGTACCAGCAACATAGTGTCCACCAGGGTACCAGCAACATAGTATCCACCAGGGTCCCAGCAACATAGGGTCCACCTGGTACCAGCAACATAGTATCCACCTGGGTAGCAGCAACATAGTATCCACCTGATAACAGCAACATAGTATCCACCTGGGTCCCAGCAACATAGTATCCACCTGGGTACCAGAAACATAGTATTCACCTGGGTACCAGAAACATAGTATTCACCTGGATACCAGAAACATAGTATCCACCTGGGTACCAGAAACATAGTATCCACCTGGGTGGCACAACATAGTATCCACCTGGGTAACAGAAACATAGTATCCACCTGGGTACCAGAAACGTAGTATTCACCTGGGTACCAGAAACATAGTATTCACCTGGGTACCAGAAACATAGTATCCACCTGGGTACCAGAAACATAGTATCCACCTGGGTACCAGAAACATAGTATTCACCTGGGTACCAGAAACGTAGTATTCACCTGGGTACCAGAAACATAGTATCCACCTGGGTAGCAGCAACATAGTATCCACCTGGTAACAGCAACATAGTATCCACCTGGATAGCAGCAACATAGTGTCCACCTGGGTCCCAGCGACATATTCTGGAAGGCTGTGTGGTTCTTTTTGCACCATAGCCGCATCTTTGCCTGAGTAGTATTACTATAGTATCCACCTGAGTATTATTAGGGTATATTCATAGGGACAAATTCCACAACAAACAGTGGCAGATGGGTTGGCTGATGCGGTGGTACTGCTGCCAAAAGCACACAAAAATACTGCCTATCTGCTTCAAAGAAGTAACACGCCACTCATCAAGCAGATTTGAAATCAGCAGCGAAAATAAATGTCACCATGTGTAGATGGCGGCATCTTTCTAACAGAAGTCAATGAGGAACTGTTGGGGGCGCTTTGATAGCAGATTACCCTATAGTATATTACATTCCCTGTGATAAATACATTGCAATGCAAGGGTTAAAGGCTACCCTGAAGTACTCCTGAAGTATTGCGACACTCTTCTGGCAAAAATCTGGTAGACACGTGAATAGAATCAAGGGTACAGAGCCGCACATCTGGCTAATGTCACCGTGACCTCCAGGGGTCATCAGCAGAATACTTAGAATATTCTTTTTATAAAGTTTCTGCGCTCTCCAGAAAATGTCACAGCCCCAGTCTAAGGCCGGAGATTTCGGATCTGTAATATGCGGAAAAAAGTCATCTGACTAATCAGCATTTATTAGTACACGTTGCGAGGCCCTCACAGGAAATGTATGACATTCCAGCACTAAATCCATTGCACAAAGCACTCACAGCAAGGACTTGCCCAAAATGTACTTCTACATGGAGACAGTCAGCATGGGGGCATGAAAGACAAAGGCATTCTGAAACTCAGGACCGTGATCCACTGCAACCGAGTGCAGCATTCAGACCTAGATCGGGCCCTGTTCACACTTCATGTTAGTTATAAACCTAATAGACAGTTAATGGGATCCATCATCATGTGCACCATGTCTATGGCCTGCAGGCTTTTCACAACCACGTACTGATTCTGTATTATACTCCAGAGCTGCACTCGCTATTCTGCTGGTGGAGTCACTGTGTACATACATTACTTATCCTGTACTGATCCTGAGTTACATCCTGTATTATACTCCAGAGCTGCACTCACTATTCTGCTGGTGCATTCACTGTGTACATACATTACATTACTTATCCTGTACTGATCATGAGTTACATCCTGTATTATACTCCAGAGCTGCACTCACTATTCTGCTGGTGCAGTCACTGTGTACATACATTACATTACTTATCCTGTACTGATCCTGAGTTACATCCTGAATTATACTCCAGAGCTGCACTCACTATTCTGCTGGTGCAGTCACTGTGTACATACATTACTTATCCTGTACTGATCCTGAGTTACATCCTGTATTATACTCCAGAGCTGTACTCACTATTCTGCTGGTGCAGTCACTGTGTACATACATTACATTACTTATCCTGTACTGATCCTGAGTTACATCCTGTATTATACCCCAGAGCTGCGCTCACTATTCTGCTGGTGCAGTCACTGTGTACATACATTACTTATCCTGTACTGATCCTAAGTTACATCCTGTATTATACTCCAGAGCTGCATTCACTATTCTGCTTGTGGAGTCACGGTGTACATACATTACATTACTTATCCTGTACTGATCCTGAGTTACATCCTGTATTATACTCCAGAGCTGTACTCACTATTCTGCTGGTGCAGTCACTGTGTACATACATTACATTACTTATCCTGTACTGATCCTGAGTTACATCCTGTATTATACCCCAGAGCTGCGCTCACTATTCTGCTGGTGCAGTCACTGTGTACATACATTACTTATCCTGTACTGATCCTGAGTTACATCCTGAATTATACTCCAGAGCTGCACTCACTATTCTGCTGGTGCAGTCACTGTGTACATACATTACTTATCCTGTACTGATCCTGAGTTACATCCTGTATTATACTCCAGAGCTGTACTCACTATTCTGCTGGTGCAGTCACTGTGTACATACATTACATTACTTATCCTGTACTGATCCTGAGTTACATCCTGTATTATACCCCAGAGCTGCATTCACTATTCTGCTTGTGGAGTCACGGTGTACATACATTACATTACTTATCCTGTACTGATCCTGAGTTACATCCTGTATTATACTCCAGAGCTGTACTCACTATTCTGCTGGTGCAGTCACTGTGTACATACATTACATTACTTACCCTGTACTTATCCTGAATTACATCCTATATTATACTCCAGAGCTGCACTCACTATACTGCTGGCGGAGTCACTGTGTACATACATTACTTATCCTCAGGTGAGTTGCTAGGGTATGAAAACCAGGGGGGGAGGGGCTTCACAGTGAATGGGGGACTGCTGAAAGGGGTTGATAACTACTGTGAAGGGCCTAGCCACCTGGGCAACCCCACAGATCGTCCCCTCACCCCCCTTGTACTTGTTCCGCTGGCTGCATGGGCATGAGTTAAATTTCAGTCACTTTGGTGCAAAATCCCATCCTGCGGCGTGTGATCCCGCAAGTCCCGTGACCTACAGCCCGCGCAGCCTGCAAGTAGCGGAACAAGTACAAGGTGGGTGGGGCCAGCATAACATTCGGGGCACTGGACAAAACCTCCGGGGCGCAGGCCCCGAATGTTTTGACCTAACGACGCCCCTGCTTATCCTGTATTAATCCTGAGTTACATCCTGTATTATACTCCAGAGCTGCACTCACTATTCTGCTGATGAAGTAATTTTATATACAAATAATTAAATATTGGATTTAGCCTTCAGGGCCCTCCTTTGTTCTTCCTGTCATTAGTTTATGAGGTCAGGAGTCCCAGTAATAACATGACCCTGCCTATTTTGTGAGATTTTACTACTTTTGTTGGTGTTGGCTGTTTATGGGTAAATTCTGTACTGTGACTGGGAGGTGCACGTGGCCTGTTTATATGACAGGTCTGGGAGATGGGGGACTGTGTACACATACGGTCGGAGTCCTGACCTTTGTTCCTGGCGGTGACCTCTGTTTGTTAGCAAACACTAAAGGCTAAATATACATCTGTATCTTCCCCAGATTAGGAGACGTCACTATCCGGTCACTTTTTCCAGTGTGGAAGATATTCTCTGAAGAAAGTGTAGATTTTCTTTTGTAAATTTCTCTTAAAGGGGATAATGATCATAATGGAAAAAAATATGAATTCCCCTTTAATGTTATCAAATTCAAAGACTTAACATTGAGCAAGGACAGCGTTAGGCTGTTAGAATGTGCCACACGTGGCTGACCACCCAGAAATCACACATCAGCTGTCCTGTGCTTAGCCCTTTAAGAATCAAGGATTCTGAGACAGGCTGGTTATATGGACTATCTACCTGACAACCCCATAGACTGTATCTGTCAGACAATGCATTATCCCTAGCAACCAGGTCGTCTCAGGTGTTCAGCTCAGTCGGATTAGCATTACACAGACAGGGGAGACGGTTAGGAGTCGTCATGTGTCTACACTACCCTTAGTTGCTAGATATTGTACAATTAGATGGATAGATAGATAGATAGATGATTAATAGATAGATAGATAGATATGAGATAGATAGATAGATAGATAGATAGATAGATAGATAATAGATATGAGATAGACAGATAGATAGATAGATAGATAGATAGATAGATGGATATGAGATAGATAGATAATAGATATGAGATAGACAGATAGATAGATAGATAGATAGATAGATAGATAGATAGATACCGTAGATATGAGATAGATAGATAGATAGAGAGATACAAGATGAAATTATGTGGACTGTCCAGAGATCCTGCAGGGAGATTTTCTGGTGGGCTGATGTCCAGGGGGCCACCAAAGGCTTTTCACCACTGCTGGTCGGGTACATAATGATCTGATGCTCTCAGCTTTATTTAACTCTAACAGGAACATATGCACCCGACTGGCTGAAGATGGTGCTCTCCTGCATTCAACTGTATCACTGTCCTCAGGAAAGTAATAGAGTTGAATGTTGCAGCAGTATTTTGTGCTGCACTGTGGTATCTGGTTCTGCTGGGGCGGTATTTTGTGCTGCACTGTGGTATCTGGTTCTGCTGGGGCGGTATTTTGTGCTACACTGTGGTATCCGGTTCGGCTGGGGCGATATTTTGTGTGGCACTGTGGTATCCGGTTCTGCTGGGGCAGTATTTTGTGTGGCACTGTGGTATCCGGTTCTGCTGGGGCAGTATTTTGTGGTGCACTGTGGTATCCGGTTCTGCTGGGGCGGTATTTTGTGGTGCACTGTGGTATCTGGTTCTGCTGGGGCGGTATTTTGTGGTGCACTGTGGTATCTGGTTCTGCTGGGGCGGCATTTTGCGCTGCACTGTGGTATCCGGTTCTGCTGGGGCGGTATTTTGTGTTGCACTGTGGTATCCGGTTCTGCTGGGGCGGTATTTTGTGCTACACTGTGGTATCCGGTTCGGCTGGGGCGATATTTTGTGTGGCACTGTGGTATCCGGTTCTGCTAGGGCAGTATTTTGTGTGGCACTGTGGTATCCGGTTCTGCTGGGGCAGTATTTTGTGGTGCACTGTGGTATCCGGTTCTGCTGGGGCAGTATTTTGTGTGGCACTGTGGTATCCGGTTCTGCTGGGGCAGTATTTTGTGGTGCACTGTGGTATCTGGTTCTGCTGGGGCGGTATTTTGTGGTGCACTGTGGTATCCGGTTCTGCTGGGGAGGTATTTTGTGGTGCACTGTGGTATCTGGTTCTGCTGGGGCGGCATTTTGCGCTGCACTGTGGTATCCGGTTCTGCTGGGGCGGTATTTTGTGTTGCACTGTGGTATCCGGTTCTGCTGGGGCAGTATTTTGTGGTGCACTGTGGTATCTGGTTCTGCTGGGGTGGTATTTTGTGTTGCACTGTGGTATCCGGTTCTGCTGGGGCGGTATTTTGTGGTGCACTGTGGTATCTGGTTCGGCTGGGGCGGTATTTTGTGCTGCACTGTGGTATCCGGTTCTGCTGGGGCGGTATTTTGTGCTGCACTGTGGTATCCGGTTCTGCTGGGGCGGTATTTTGTGCTGCACTGTGGTATCCGGTTCTGCTGGGGCGGCATTTTGTGCTGCACTGTGGTATCTGGTTCTGCTGGGGCGGTAGTTTGTGCTGTACTGTGGTATCCGGTTCTGCTGGGGAGGTATTTTGTGCTGCACTGTGGTATCCGGTTCTGCTGGGGCGGTATTTTGTGCTGCACTGTGGTATCCGGTTCTGCTGGGGCGGTATTTTGTGCTGCACTGTGGTGTCTGGTTCTGCTGGGGCGGTATTTTGTGCTGCACTGTGGTATCTGGTTCTGCTGGGGCGGTATTTTGTGTTGCACTGTGGTATCCGGTTCTGCTGGGGCGGTATTTTGTGCTGCACTGTGATATTGCTGGCCCTGGCTACTTATATTGGCCCCACCTTCTGTCAATTTGGACCAGCCTAAAACACGGGGCCACTTTTACTATATTTTCCAGGGCCGCCCCTGGTAGGGATTGTATTTCTCTACTTCTCTACCTCGAGCGGCTGATGACGGAGTATAATAGCTCGCCTCCAGCCGCTCACTGAGTGGAGTGAGGATAAATCCTACGATTGCGGTCCCTGCATAGTCATCTCCTCTCTGCTCTCCATTGTTTACACCATGACTTCTGACCTCTGTTGGACGGCATGATGGGAGTAGTTATTACAGAGCGGTGCTGAGTCAGGGAAGATTTCTGTAAACTCCTTAAAACACCAATTAAAGAGGATTTATTTAGAGATTGAGAAAGGAGCCGTCCCTCCCCCGCCGCCTCCTCCCTGGTGATGTGGAGCTTGCAATCTTGTCCTGATCACAGGGACCTTCTGGCCCGAGGGCCGCGACTGCGGGACAAGTCTGTGCAGCGCACAGTATCATAATGTTCCTCAGATGTTATTACAGGTGCGGACAGACTGCGCTGAGGCGACACTGCTGTGAGCCTGCTGTCACTTCATGGGCCTAAGGGGACAGAAATGTTCTCAATCAGATTTCTGTGCAGATTGTCTATAGCGCGGTACACCGTCCTCCATGATGTAGGAGACGCTGCATTCCTTCATTACTGTGCCCCTGGCACCTCTGCCATATTCTGGTGGCTATGTGGCACCCCCATTCACTTAACTACTGTACAGTACCTCAGTTCCCCATTTTTACCTCAGTCTTTTTACCACAGTTCCCCATTATTTTTTTCCCAGGTCCCCATTTTACTTAAAGGGAACCTGTCATCTTCAATTAACTAACAATCTTTTCTTTACTTCCCGCCTCAGAAACGCCCCATATCGATGTAATCTCGCGCATGCGCATTATTCTTATCATTGAAAACGAGGTTGCGTCGCTGTGAAGCAGGAACTAACGCGCCGCTATCTACTGTCGCTGGGGGATCGGAGAGTTGGGAAAATTTCAGCACGTTCTGGCGTGAGGAGACATACACTGAGCTATCTGATTGCTCCAAGAAAGAAAGGGCAATGGCGCATGCGCGCGATTTCAGATGCGACTTCGAGCGAAGATGCTGAATATTGGCTGTCAATCAAAGTCCTTCTGATGGTGTGAGGGGAAGTAATTAAATATGCTAATGAGCATAACGGCGCGAAAGCTTTAGGGGGCGATATATTAGGATATGGGGGTCCAGAGAAGGTTATGGATAGATCGCTGGAAACTCTCATGGTAGACAAGATTTAGGGTACCTTTAGTTTAATATGTAAAAACATGGTGACAGGTTCCCTTTAAGCTTCTCAATGTTTTTACCTCAGTTCTCCATTATTTTTACTCCAGGTCCCCAATTCTACCTCAGTTCCCCATAATTTTTATCTCGGTTTCCCATTTTATCCCAGGTCCCTAATTTACTCTCATTCCCCATTGTTTTTACCTCTGTTCTCCATTATTTTTACCTTAGTTTCCCATAGTATTTACCCCAGGTCCCCATGTTAATTTTCATTCCTATTGTTTTTACCCGAGTTCCCCAATTTTTACCTCAGTTCTTCATTGTTTTTACTCCAGGTCCACAATTCTACCTCAGTTCGCCATTGTTTTTACTTCAGTTTCCCATTTTATCCCAGGTCCCCAATTTACTCTCATTCCCCATTGTTTTTTACCTCTGTTCCCCGTTGTTTTTACCTCAGGTTCTTATTGTTTTTACCCAAGTTCCCCATTTTTACCTCTTCTCCATTATTTTTAACTTAGTTTCCCGTTGTATTTACCCCAGGTCCCCATGTTAATCTTCATTCCCATTGTTTTTACCCGAGTTCCCCAATTTTTACCTCAGTTCTTCATTGTTTTTATTCCAGGTCCACAATTCTACCTCAGTTTCCCATTGTTTTTACCTCAGTTTCCCATTTTATCCCAGGTCTCCAATTTACTCTCATTCCCCATTGTTTTTACCTCAGGTTCTCATTGTTTTTACCCGAGTTCCCCATTTTTACCTCTGTTCTCCATTATTTTTACCTTAGTTTCCCATTGTATTTACCGCAGGCCCCCATGTTAATCTTCATTCCCATTGTTTTTACCTGAGTTACCTAATTTTTACCTCAGTTCTTCATTGTTTTTACCTCATTTCTTTATTGTTTTTACTCAAGGTCCACAATTCTACCTCAGTTCGCCATTGTTTTTACCTCAGTTTCCCATTTTATCCCAGGTCCCCATTTTACTCCCATTCCCAATTGTTTTTACCTCAGCTTCTCATTGTTTTTATCTCAGTTGCCTATTGTTTTTACCTCAGTCCCTATTTTATCTCAGATACGGACAACTGGTCCACTTTTGGTTTGCACCAGTATTGATAAATCTCCACTATTTGCCTTCCAGGCACATGGATACCCCGACGTCAATATATTAAAGGGGTTGTCCCATCTGGACATGGATGGTATATCGATAGGATGCTCCATAAATGCCCGTTTGGGGCGATTCTGACCCTTTCTCAAGAACAGGGCCCCACGGTGAAAGGAAAAGACGCAGCCATGGCTTGGCTATATTCAGAAGTCCCATAGCTGTGCATGTTCCGTGTCCTCTCTTTTTGTGGCGGTGCCCCATTGTTGAGATAGGAGCAGGTCCCAGAGGTGGGGTTGCACCTAATGGACAACCCCTTTAAGGCTGTGTTCACCTCTGCATTATGAATTTTGTCTTTTTCAGCCCTGTTGTGGGAGCGGAAAAATAGAATTGAAGGGATCGGTCATATGTTAAACACCAACAGAGCCCGATGGACCCCGCTGAATCATATAATAGAGCCTGTCGGAGTCCACACAGATGCAAATTGAGCCTAAAGGATGATGACTACAAGGCCAAACGTTACAGTTTTGTAGTCGGTTACCGTGGAGACACATAGAACTGGCAACAGGGCCAAACTTTACAGCTTCGTAGTCTGTTACCATGGAGACACATAGAACTGAATAGAAGCTGTATATGCTAAATAATAGTGCATTTTTAATTATCAAAACTTTTTGCAAAGTTGTCAAATTTTGGATTTTAGATGCATTGGTTCAATGACAAACTCGCCCCCCTTCACATGCTGAGATCGGCCGATAATTATCTGTGCATGTGATGGGTCAGACATTGCTGTGTCTATGATGAGCTTGGCACGGTCTTGACAGTTGCTGTGTCCCCCCTATTGTGCGCCCCCCACAGCCTCCTGACCCTCAGTTGCTGTGTCCCCCCTATTGTGCGCCCCCCCCCCAGCCTCCTGACCCTCAGTTGCTGTGTCCCCCCTATTGTGCGCCCCCCCCTGCAGCCTCCTGACCCTCAGTTGCTGTGTCCCCCCTATTGTGCGCCCCCTGACCCTCAGTTGCTGTGTCCCCCCTATTGTGCGCCCCCCCCTAGCCTCCTGACCCTCAGTTGCTGTGTCCCCCCTATTGTGCGCCCCCCCGCAGCCTCCTGACCCTCAGTTGCTGTGTCCCCCCTATTATGCGCCCCCCGCCGCCTCCTGGCCCTCAGTTGCTGTGTCCCCCCTATTGTGCGCCCCCCGCCGCCTCCTGGCCCTCAGTTGCTATGTCCCCCCTATTGTGCGCCCCCCGCAGCCTCCTGTCCCCCCCAGTCTGGAAGATTCCAGGTCGGAGCAGGGGGCGGAGCCAGAGCAGCATCTTTGTGGCTTTTCCTTGTTTGCAAGTGAAACACAAGCCAGAGCGGGAGGAGGAGAGGAGCCGCCAGCAGCACTGCAGCCGCCAGCCCTGCCGCACTATGCCCCGCTGAGCGCTGCCAGTGCCCGATCACCCGCCGCGGTCCGTCAGCATGGCCCAGGAGCGCCTCCAGCCCCGGCTGTGTCACATCCAGAAGGGGGAGCAGGGCTACGGCTTCCACCTGCACGGAGAGAAGAACAAGACCGGACAGTACATCCGCAAGGTAGAGCCTGGCTCCCCGGCGGAGCTGGCCGGCCTGAGGGCTGGGGACCGGGTGCTGGAAGTCAACGGGGCGAACGTGGAGAAGGAGACCCATCACCAGGTATGATAACGGGAGAGTGGGGTCACCCGGACGGGTGTATACTGGAGAGTGGGGTCACCCGGACGGGTGTATACTGGAGAGTGGGGTCACCCAGACGGGTGTATACTGGAGAGTGGGGTCACCCGGACGGGTGTATACTGGAGAGTGGGGGCACCTAGACGGGTGTATACTGGAGAGTGGGGCACCCGGACTGGTGTATACTGGAGAGTGGGGTCACCCAGACGGGTGTATACTGGAGAGTGGGGGCACCTAGACCGGTGTATACTGGAGAGTGGGGTCACCCGGACGGGTGTATACTGGAGAGTGGGGGCACCTAGACCGGTGTATACTGGAGAGTGGGGGCACCCGGACGGGTGTATACTGGAGAGTGGGGTCACCCGGACGGGTGTATACTGGAGAGTGGGGGCACCTAGACCGGTGTATACTGGAGAGTGGGGGCACCCAGACGGGTGTATACTTGAGAGTGGGGGCACCCAGACGGGTGTATACTTGAGAGTGGGGTCACCCAGACGGGTGTATACTTGAGAGTGGGGTCACACGGACGGGTGTATACTGGAGAGTGGGGCACCCGGACTGGTGTATACTGGAGAGTGGGGAACCCGGACCGGTGTATACCGGAGAGTGGGGGCACCTGGACAGGTGTATACTGGAGAGTTGGGGCATCTGGACCGGTGTATACTGGAGAGTGGGGGCATCTGGAGCGGTGTATACCGGAGAGTGGCCGCACCTGGAGCGGTGTATACTGAAGAGTGGGGTCAGTTAGACATCTGTATACTGTACACCTCGCTCACCCCTGATTTATGATACACTGTACACTGGGGACTATAGTTATAGATAGAATATACCACTGTCACCTCCACTTCTAATAGTTGCAGTAACATTATAAAGCAGTGGAGATGGCGCTTACCTCTCCTCAAGTGTAACTGGTTATATACCAGGCAGAATATACGTATAGTATATATATATATATTCTGTGTACTGAACTTGTAGTGGCTGCTTTTCACTATTATAAGATTCCACCCTGTACATTATACCCTCACCACAGCAGAGGGGCACTGCATACCCCCATATAGTCACATAATTATCCGTCATGTGCACTGACACCATGTATACAGTCACTGGGATATAGTTGTGCAGAAGGGGATCTGTCATATCGTGCCTGTCATGTCTTGTCTGTCATGTCTTGTCTGTCATGTCTTGTCTGTCATGTCTTGTCTGTCATGTCTTGTCTGTCATGTCTTGTCTGTCATGTCTTGTCTGTCATGTCTTGTCTGTCATGTCTTGTCTGTCATGTCTTGTCTGTCATGTCTTGTCTGTCATATCGTGCCTGTCATGTCTATCTATCTCCTATCTATCTATTTATCTACCTCATATTATATCTCTGGATCACATTATTAGAGTTTTCTGGTGGTAACTACCCCATCATCATATCAGGGTAGATGAGTTTTGGATATTATGATTCCCTGTCTTCTTCATACCACCCTCCCCTCATGTCACGGGAGTCTGGGAAGCTGAGGTTTGAGGAGCTGTTTGATGGCTTCCCTACACTTGAGAGCTGCTGCCGCTGTTCTCGTGTCATAATTGGTGATTACTGTCATCCTCATATACACTTCAGACTCCAGTACTACAGATCCACCGTCTGCTCTAGATGGAGCCTTTTACATCAGCCATACTTTGATTTTCTTGATTGACTCCACCACCACCGCATCTTCTCTGAGATAAGCCGTGGCTGGGTTCTTGGCACCATTTCTTTCCCTTCATCCAAGACGTATCACCGAAGGATGTGGATTTTGGAGATGATAAATCTCAGTTTACACCCCGTGGCACTATTCTGGCATGTGTATGGGGTGTGGGGAGGGATGGCTGTAGGGTGAATGAACCTTCTAAAGTGTATGGTCAGCCTTTCCAAGCGATAGCAATAGAGGCTTCATCAATGGCTGTGGTGAGAAGAGAGCCTAGCCCTGGCTCTGGTTGGCTGTACCCCTTTCCCATAAGCTTCAATGGACCTTCCCCATGTCAGTAGGCCCTGTAATGTAAGTAAAAACCAAGAAGACCTAAAGGTCCCTCTGCCCCTTTGTTCTTGGAGACACATGAGCCTGAAAAGGGGGTACGGTGGAAGAAACAAGGGGCAGCGTTTATCCCCTTGTAATCTGGAACAAACTGAATATTCCTGAAAGCTGGAGAACAGTTTTTGGAGCCCATCCCTCCTGTTCTTGGTATTACAAAACAAGGAGCCACCAGAGGAACCACCAGAGGAGACCAAAGTGAAGGTCCCACCACGAGTCTTTTTATAGGGACACCACCCAAAACATATTACATCTAGCAAATGGAAGGTGGTCCAAGTCAGAAGCCCCCTTGTGTAGACTTAAAAAGCTCTACTGGGTGGTGACTATATGGAATATATTTATGAGGAAACTTTTCTAAGGCCCCCTTCACACGGGCGTAGCGGGTGAGGGCCGGATGCGATGCAGGTGCGTTCAGGGAAAATCGAGTAGGCACGCAATTTCAGTCAGTTTTGACTGCGATTGTATTCCGTTGTTCAGTTTTTTCCGCGCGAGTGTAATGCATTTTGCATGCGCGTGAGAATAAACGAATTGTGGTACCCAGAGCCGAACCCGGACTTCTTCACTGAAGTTCGGGTTTGGGTTCGGTGTTCTGTAGATTTGATTATTTTCCATTATAACATGGTTATAAGGGTAAATAATAGCATTCTTTAATACAGAATGCTAAGTATAATGTCAATTGAGGGTTAAAAAAATAAATAAAAACATAACTCACCTCATCCACTTGATCGTGCAGCCAGGATCCTCTTCTTTGTTCTTCTTGAAGGACCTGCGAAAGGACCTTCGCTGACGTCATCGCGCTCCCCATGTGGTGAGCGCGGTGACGTCGGCGCAGGTCCTACTGAATGAAGATAAAAGTCCGGGTTCGGGTCTGGGTACCACATTCAGTTTTTTCTCCCGCGCGTGTAAAATGCATTGCACTCGCTCGGAAAAAAAACTGAACAACGGAACGCAATCGCAGTAAAAACTGACTAAAATTGCGTGCCTACTCGCACGATTTTCCCTGAACGCACCTGCATCGCATCCGGCCCTCACCTGCGACGCCCGTGTGAAGGGGGCCTGACCCTAAGTTCACACCTGAGCGTTTTACATCGCGTTTAAACGCGCTGTAAAACGCTCAACACATGAAAACCAATGCTTCCCTATGGGAATGGTTCTCACCTGGGCGTTTTACAGCGCGTACGATCGCGCTGTAAAACGCCCGGCGCATAATCAAGTTCTTGAGCTTCTTTGGGGCGTTTTGACGCGCGTTTGTGGCCATAGGACACTGCAGTCAATCACACAAACGGGCGTTTACTATTGCAAAAAACGTGCATAAAAACGCACGTCAAAAACGTGCGTAAAACGCGCGTTTGAGAAACGCTCAGGTGTGAAAGCAGGGTTAGTGTTGGCCACTTTTCAGTCGGTGATAGAGAGCTGGACACGGTCCAGTTGGCAGGGAGCATAGGTATAATAGGCTTGTTGGTCATGGGATTACGGTCATACCACAGGCATGTGAAATGGAAATGAGCGATGTATACACCCTGTGTACCTGTCACCTCAATCTCCGTGTGACCGTGTCTGCACGGCAGGTTGTTTATGGACTGGAGAAGCTGCCATGTTTGATCTGCTCGGTCGCTTTTCATAATGCGTGTTATGCGGGATTATCAATATCTCTTGGTGAAAGAGTCTTGAGGAGGATCTGATCTAGGTGCTGGGTGTTTTAACATGAAATAAGTAAATATATTTATTCGCTTAGCCTGCTAAGCCTATTTATTCTCGAATCGTCGAATTCACGTTAAAACCATGTGGGATCATTTATCAAGCTGGTTTAGTTGCCCATAGCAACCAATCAGATTCCACCTTTAATTTTTGACAGATTCTTTGGAAAATGGGCTATGGGCAACTAAACCAGTTATACTTTACACCAGTTTGATAAATGACCCCCATGGTACCTATTAAAATCTAGGGGCCATGCCTTTTAATGCATGAACATGCTTGTAGTATAGGTCCTGGAATAAGAGCGGGCGTCCTGCATGCTAACCTCGCCCTGGTAGCTCATTTGACCATATTGTAAGGACCAGACACCTGTAAAAATAAGTCAGCTGTATAAAAGCAGGCGGTGTCTTTGTCTTCTTCACTTCATCAGGTTCAATGCGGAATCCCGAGATGACCCGAATCTCATGAGAATATCTCAGGATGCTTGAAAACACCTTGTTCAGCCTCGCAGCGCCGTCTGTATTGATCTCCACCTTGACACCGTCAAGCTTTGCAAGCAGCTGATTGGCATTGAGACCCTCTGGCTGTCATAATAGTAAGCTCTGATGGCCAGCCTGTCCTCTTGACGCATCGGGAGTACTGTATACCATTATGTCTCAGGGTTTTTCGTTAGAGCGTACATCCCATTGGAGGGCCCTGTGGGTCTGGAGGGCACTGTACGGCATACGGAGCGATCCTTAGGATCCACGTGGCGTGAGGCGTCTGTCGTTAAATATCTGCAGTCTCAGCGTGAAGGAGGCGCGATATAATGCCCAGGGGCGCCTAATATAATATAATACTCTAGCTGTACTTGGTGCCAGGGTGGTGCATCATCAGACGGTCTGATACGCCACAAAATGGGCGTAGTTTTGGAAAAATAGCACGCCATTATTTTGGCGCAAAATATTGGAGTAACTTTAGCAAGCCATGAGGTGACGAAAGGACGTGTCTATCATTTCTGGCACATATGTCACACAGCCTGCACAACTGTGGTAAATGTGGCACAGTTTGGTCTAGTTTTATGCTGTTGCTCTCCAGCTTTGGGAAAGCCAACTGATAACAAATATGGCCGTCTTTCGAGCTGCCATCTTTCTCAAGTCCGCCTAGTGATACAGGGATAGCTGGTTATCCCTAACAACCAATCGTAACGCGGCTTTAATTTTTGCAGTGTAGGTTAGAAGATAGAAGCTGCGATCCGATTGGTTGCTATGGGCCACCCTTCCCCTTGCTGCCTGCGCTCTGTTGCCGAGGGCGGCCCTCTGCCTTTACATGTTTCTGCTTCATGGCGTCTGCTGAGGAGATGCCGCCTTCTTGTATAATCGTCTGTCAGTGTATATTACCTCGCTGTATACCTCACGCCACGTGCACACATTGACGCTGGTGTAAATACGTGACCGCAAACATAGGCGAGGACATTTTCATCCCTCGGTTCTTCTCATTCCTTCCAGTTTTACTAGAGACAGTAAATCGCTCGTTAAAAATGGAAAGCTCTTCTTGTTTTTTTTTTTAAACAGCTCTGCTTGCTGTCAGTGAATAGGAACATTTCTTTCTTTACATTCCAAAGCCGAAAACCCGTGTAGAAACCTTCTATTTCTCACAGCTTGAGGGTTCGCTACATTCATATCAAGTCTGGACTCCAGGCTGATCTACTTTAGTGTTAGTTCACATGGCGACTTTTACCTTTGCCGCGTATTCCGTTTTTCAGTTATGGCGGGCCCGCTCATGGATAAACCCCCATTGAATAGAGTTAAACAGCAAGCAGGCGACATGCCAAGAAAGAACACACCTCGTGGCGCAGTCACAGACGAGGAACGGCAGGCAGGACTTCTATTATTTTCTGCGTGTTACCCCGCGTCCAACCCGCAGTTTTTGGAGAAAAAATTCTGCAGGCAAAAAACTCCACGTGAATGGCATAACATTCCGTTTTCAGCCTCCATTTGACCTATGGACGTGTCGGTACAAACGTATTTGCCGTTTGACATGCCACGTTAGGGCCACGTTCACACAGATGGTTTTTGGCGCTGTTTTTCACGCATTTTACGCACCAAAAGAAAAATACACCTATAAAAAGCCTCCCATTCAGTTCAATGAGAGGCACAACTTGCTTTTTCTTCTGTGCTGATTCTCCCATTGAAATGAATAGGAAGTTGAAAAAAAGCGTCAAAAACCGCGCAGATTCTGCGCAGATTTTTTCAGCGTATTTTTTTTAACCACTTATATAGTTTCAGCCGTAAGAATGGACATGTCGATTAGTAATTTTTTTCACAATATTGATTACAAATCCGCGGACAAATCTACTCACGTAAACTACGCTGGCGATTTCCCATGGAAATCAGTGTGTGTGTGGGGGGGCGGTATTGACGTGACCATGCACAGCGCATATTAGGCAATCGCTTATAAGGCAGTCGCTGGAACGTGACTTCCCTGACGATGACTGTGTGTCGTAGGTTTAGCCTGGAGGTGAAGGGGTTACGGAGGGAGCGTGACACTGTGTCTGGCCGTGTCACTGCTGCTGACATAACCCTCGCATTGTGCTCGCCGATCTCTGAGTGACATTGTGTTTGGTTTCATCATCGTCACTTCATGTCCCGGGACCTTAGCGTTTATTCTTTCCTTATGCTTTTTTTATTTTCCATTATTTTTTTTTTTTTACCCCCCCCCCCCCCCTCGTCTGTTTGGGGCTAAAACAAAGTCCTGTTTATGTCGGGCGGCCATGATGATTTTAGAATTGGCTGCTCTTTATCCTGTGCTTTCTGCATGCCCTGAATAGTGTATGCACCTCATCTGAATGTCAGTCTTTACTGCCAGAATGGTATTTGTGAACCAGGAAGATCACGATGAAGAAAACTATCGGTCCCACCCACATAGGAGTCTTCTGCATGACATCCTATACTGCTGACCTATGTGCGTGTCAGTTTTTATTGTAGTTCTGGGATTATATTCGTGAGAAAATCATAATGATCACTGCTATAGGTCCTGTGCCTATAGGAGAATGCATGGAGGCTTAATACTGCAGCTGTATATGGGTGTCAGTCTTGACTGTAGTTCTGGTATTGCATTCATGAGCTTTAGGATGAATAGTGCTATAGGTCTGGGAGATTTAAAGGGGTTGTCCTTTCTTCTGAAAACAGCACCACCTCTGTCCATGGATTGAGCCACATTGGAGTCAATGGGGCAGTGGTGCAATGCCACGAACAACCTGTGGACAGGGGTGGTTCTGGACGACCCCTTTAATACTGCTGCTCTGCCTTGTGTCAGACTTGTGCTTTTAGGACTATCTTCATGAACTTGGCGGATCAGGATGAACAGTGCCCATAGGAGAATGCATTTAAATACTGCCCTACCTGTGTGTCAGTCTTAACTGTAGTTCTGGGATTACATTCATGAAATAGGAAGTTAAACATGATCACTGTTTTGGGTCCTGTGCCCATAGGAGAATGCATGGAGGTTTAATGTTGCATGTGTGTGTCAGTCTTGACTGTAGTTCTGGCATTACATTCATGAACTAGGAGGTTCAGGATGAACAGCGCTATACCATTTTCCCATATAGCAGAGAACATGGCGTTTGAAGGAGCATTTGGGAGGAGTGTGGCATCCGGGTCATTTCAGGGGAGGGATCGGCAACCTCCGCCACTCGAGCTGCTCTGAAACTACAACTCCCAGAATCCTCCTTTTACTTCTGTAGGAGTTACAAGACGAGTACGCATGCTGGGAGTTGTAGTCTCACAGCAGCTGGTGTGCCGAAGGTTGCCGACCCTCGTTCCAGGGCAAAGACCCTTACCGAATACAACTTCTGACAAAAAGTGGACTTCCCCTTTAAATTGTATTTCTGCGCTGCGAGGATGGTGACACCCGGTCTCACAGCTGGCTGAAGGCTGGCATTGTTGAGAAGTTGCCCGGTTGGCACGGCCCCCCTGACATTCTCAGGTGTCTAATCCTTATTGTATAGACATAATCGGGCATTGAGGGGAATTGGGACATAGCCATGCAGGGAGGGGGCGTGTAAACCAATTTCCCTGTGACGCAGGCAAGCAAATGACGATGCTGTCCTGGCCGACAACCATTTAAAGGGAGAGCCAACGCAAAACTGATGCACTGAGGGGGCAGAGCATGACTGAAGAATTAGAAAAACACCAAAGAGATCATGCCTGTGTCATGCTCCGCCCCCTCGGAGTGCCCCTTTAAAACCTTAACAATTACAGTTTCCCAGAAAATTCTGGACCTCACAAACTTTTAAACTTCTGTCCTACTTTTGAGGGAACCAAGCGGTGAGAACCTGCATAATGGGCCGGGTGCCCAAACGAGGAGAACAATGATCATTGTCCCTAAGAAAAGCTTTTCCATAAATAAGTCCGGGTGTGGTGAACTCCGGGGCCCCCAGGGGGATACCCTGGCCCCTAAAATCCGGGTAAACAAAGTCCAAGACTAAGATGGTATCAAAATGAAAGCCGACTTGTGCCCTGTCCTCTGCAGAAGGTCGGATGTGCTCTGGGCCTGGCATCGGGGCTGGCGGGTGGTCCGCTACGTGTATGCTTCCATATGGGGGGAACCCATACAAGAGGGTACTGCTTAAAGAGGGTCTTCTGGTTTTATGTAAGTAAAGCTTAAAGGGGTATTCCCACTTTATGATGTCTTATTTATTGGTTAAGCGATCATGAGAATGAAGGGGCTGGAAGCTGATTTAGTGATACGGCCCCCTCAAACGGGCGTGACTGGCTGCAGTATAGGGCCATTGGGCCGCCCCATCATATCCTAGTGATGAGGGATGGAATACCCCTTTAAGGAAAAGTACTGCAGCTTTGTGATATACTTTATGTTAAAGTTTTTCACAGTTTTCAAGACCTCTGCTTGTTGTGAGAAAATGAAAATGTGGCCATTCGAGAGATGGCAGCCATCCCAGGTTAGCCCCGCAGGCAAATAGGGTTAAACAAGAGCAAGTCTCCCTGGTTAGGGGGGTGTCGGTGACAACCAGCAGCAGATCTTTATGTAAAGTGGGAACCCACTGTCGCCGTAGTAACTTGTCGCCTTTCTTTTTGTCTCAGGTGGTGCAGCGCATTAAAGCCATAGAGAACGAGACGCAATTGCTGGTCATAGACAGAGAGGCGGACGAGTACCGGCGCCTCTCACAATCCAGCTCGCTCCCTGAATCCCAGCCGAACTCCAGTGCCCCGTCCTCCCCGACAGTGGGCAACAATAACGGCGAGATATGGAAGACGAACGAGGACACAAGCCTGGAGGACCAGCTGCAAAATAACCACAGCACAGAGAACGGAAAACAGGTAAGAGCCACGTGATGTCACGTTTACAGGCGGCTATGCACGCACACGTCAGCTGATAACGTGGCAAAGGTTCATGGAAGATTTTTCAGCAAATTCCGCACGTGCAACCAGTTAGCAGTAATCTGCATGCAGTTACGGTGGCCTCGCCGTGTACAGTGGCTGCGCCGTATTATGTTCACTCAGCTTTCACATTCACACAACCGTATGTATTTTGCAATCCAGAAAACGCAGGTCCGCAAAAAATACGGATGACGTCCATGTTGCATCCATCGTAACTGCCTATTCTTGTCCGCAAAACTGACAAGAATAGGGAATGTTCTATTTTTTTGCGGGGGCGCGGAAATGGACATTTATGCGAACAGCACACACTGTGCATTCCTCCTTTTTTTGCGGACCCGTAGAAATGAGTGGGTCCTTGTTCGATCTGCAGAAATACAGGTATACTCACCTACCCAGATGCAGGGCAGCTGGGTAGGTGAGCATGCTAAACAGAACCCCACTTATCTTTTCAACAGTCCCGCTTCCAGCACGGCGGCTCCCGTCTCTGGAGCGGAAGTGTGACGTGCCATCTACATGCAGTTACCGCTGCCGACGAATCGCTGTCCTCAGCGGTAATGTGACGTGAGCAGCATGTGACCACTGAGCCGGGTGTATGGTAGAAAGTCATGTCTTTACCCACTAATCACAAGGCTTGTGGGGGAGGGGTGAGAACGGGAGCACATGATACAGTCGGGGCAGCGCATGCTAGAGCGTGGCCTGTCGTTTCGATATCGGAGCAGTGATTTGATTGGTTGCTTGCTAACGAGGAAAGCACTATAAGCATGCATTGGTCGGTGGAGCTGCTTCACTCCCAGCACTCTGTTTACAGTATCCCAGGGGCCCATGCTTTCTGTTGGGGGTCTGTTTCCTCTCCCCTGCCCCCGCTTCCTCATACTACACGCTCCCTCATAGTTTGGGATTTGTTGCAGAACTTGGAGCCTTGACATAAAGCAGAGCCGGGAGCTAAGTGTTCGGGATGGGAGGGGGGAGCTGCGTAAAATCTGGTGATTCCTCTCTCCTAAAGGAACTGAAGTGACCCGTGACAGTAGGAAGTAGACGTGTAACGTGTTTGTTTTTCTGCTCAGTACCTGGCATGACGCTGGCGCAACCGTATATACAAGGCCGGGGCGGCATGAGCAGTTTTTCGGTGACGATCGCCAGTGGTGGTTTTAAGCATTGCTCGTAGTTTAGAATTATTCTCTTTGCTCCAATAAATGTCAACTCTCCATTTACTGACACGCATCTGGTGAGCAGCCAGTCTGAGCACACCGAGCTTTAGTATAAAGCATGAGGGAAGGGCAGAGCAACAGCCTGAATATCCGCATTCCATACATTGATTTTTATCTGGTGAACTTGTATTTATAGAGGAGCCAATCTAAGCCCACGAGCTGCAGTATAAAGCATGATGAATGAACGGAGCAACAGCCTGAGCCCTTGATGGAGCCACAAGGTGGATTTCAGCCCACCTCTCAGACTCCAATAGACAGTGCAGCTAGGCTAGAGTCATTGATAAAAAGCCAACCACCGTGAATGATGTGCACTCAACAGTTACATAATAGCGCAGGGAAGCTGCAGGAAGGTTACCTAGGGAAGCGTTGAGGTCTCCTACAATTTGGGTTAATAGAGCCCTAGCTTAGGCCTGTCTCACACTGCTGGCATAGTTCAGGCGGAGAACAGCCTGGCTGAGCTATCTGGATTTGGCATTACCAGATGTTACTGGATGCCCTCCGGCCCCATTGACTATAATCTATCTGGGATTCAGCTGCAGAGGTGGGAGGGGGGGTCCTCTATTCTGGATCTTCATCTCTTGGCCATAGTGGAGAAAGGTTACAAAGAGCGTCTCTCGCTCTGGAGGACCTGCCCTGTTTCAGTGGGAGCTCTGTAATGCTTCATTTTCCTTGTGGTGGCGCTGCAGGGAAACCGAACACTTACTGTCGGGTTTCCCCCCTAATAACAGGTGATCGCTGGGGGGGGGCAGCACTTTCTTGAGACCCTTCAGACGAGTAGGGGGTTATCCTAAGTGCACAACCCCTAATAGTATATAGGAAATATTGACAGGTCTACATGCACAGCATTTCAGTTTATGCATTGTTTTCTGGGGTCGGTTGATGAAAAAAGACCCCCAAAAAAATAACACAGTTGAAGGAGCCCTAACAGGGTAAATAATTGGAAATGTTCTTCCTTAGTGGCGGGCGAGAGTAGTTCCTGACTTTACTAGCTCCTGTGCAACACATAAAAATATATCAGCCATAAACCACAGTCACGTTCCCTCAGCCTCCTCCGTGGTCATTGACCTCTGTGCTCCAGGTAATGCGCCCATATTGGCTGCGTGCCTTGGATGCAAACATGGACGGCTGAGTGCAGAGGTGACGGTCATCTCTGCAGCGCTTCCATGAGAGCAGCGTCCCCCCTCCCTGGTGGCAGGCCTTCGACCTGGGGACTGCCATATAATTGAGTTAGCGTCTGTAATGAGGCTGAATATAGAATCTCTTAGGATCACACATACTGCCGCTCTCCTACCTCCCTCATATCATGCAGGTAACTGTATGGTGGTGTCTACGGGGAGCGCCGACAGCTGGGATATCACTTCTCTGTGCAAATAATTACATTCTCAGAAGAGATCTGCTCCCGGAGTCACATTTTATTTGATTAGAATGAGCCCTCTTGTCATAGAAACCATCAACAAGCAGGTTAGCTGCAGCTCACAGATCATATTATGGATCTTTTGGCCCTGCATGACAAATGGTTAAAAATTACTGTTTTTGTGTCCGCAGATCTATGCATTAGGGCTCATGCACTCAACCGTTTTTTTTGCGGTCCACAAATTGCGGATTCGCAAAACACTGATACCGGCCATGTGTGTTCTGCATCCAGCCCATAATAGAACAGTCCTATCCTTGTCCGTAATGCAGACAATAATAGGACATGTTCTATTTATTTATTTATTTATTTTTGCAGAATGGACATACGGACATGGAATGCACACTAATTTCCGTTTCTTTTGCAACCCCATCGAAGTGAATGGTTCCACGTACTGCCTGCAAAAAAAAAAAAACACAGAATGGACACGGACAAATTTTATTTTTGTCTGCATAAGCCCTTACCCACAACCTGAACCCCTTTATTAAAGAGCACCTGTAAGAAGGATCAACCCTTACTAAAGCAGACATGCCGCCTGGTGGGGTCGATCCTGACGATTAAAAATGATACCTGTCTTTTGAAAATCGGTTGCTGCGTTCCCAAGAAGAAGAAAAAAGACTTTTATTCTTTATGCAAGTGAGGGCCTCAGTGCACCAAGGGGCGGGGCCTAGTCACTCAGTGCTGGCCATGCCCTTCGTCCACTGAAGCCATCATTTGCATAAAGAATACATATTTTGTTTCTCTGTAATGCCTCAACCAATTTTCACAAGACAGATATCACTTTAATCCGCAGGATCAACCCTACCTGGCATCATGTCTGGTTTAATAGGGTTGATTCTGCTGCCATATATTCTTATGTGGTGGTGCTGTTCCGCCCCCTCATTAGTAATGTCGCAGTGTGTTCGTTTTGCCTGGCTTGATTTACGCACTCTCTTATAGGAGTGGGTAAATTCTGCACATGTTCTGTATACACAAAACGGTAGTGTATCTAGCGTTATTGTTACACACAGGCATAGCCGGCATGGTCCTCTTTTCATTTCACTTTTCCTCGCTCACTTTTCATGCTCCACAAGGTTCCGGGTTTTTCTGCCAAGGCTGAACAGTAAGATGTTCATTGCACAAATCAGACTAATTATCCGGGAACGCGGCAACCGCCGGATCTTGTTTCCTAGTTAATTGCAATTATATCCTGAGCTTTTCATCTTGGTTTATTTTTCTTATATTCAGCTGTGTGAACGGTACCGGGATGTGAAGATCTAGGGTCTGCTGATGATGGTCAAAAACGGATGACCTGCAGGTAAATACCGAGAAGCAGTGGGTAATACCTGGATTATAAAGCCTGTGTGCCCTGAGGAACTTTACAGTAGTCCTATGGGTGGGATGTTTTTTTTTAAGCTGGCCATAGACTGAAGAAGGCTGCTAGTTGGTCATATAGCCATGTAAGAACCAACAATGAGTCATCCTGAAAGTTTTCAGTCCTTACCTGGATTGATCGTTCAGCACCATAAGCGTCGGCTTACAACCTATCCTTGCCTTCTGTCATTAGTCAACCAATAATGGCAGATGACTGGTGAAGAAAGTGTTCAATTCTTATGTCTATGGACCACTTTTTGTTAGACTGGTTCATTAGGTCCACCAAAAGAACCATTTTGGGGGCCATCCTCCATCTATACTAGGTCAAAAAGATTATTATAAGGTCTCAAAATGTGGACCAGTTAGGCCCATTTCTGTTTCTGAGCCTAGCCTAGCCCCTGGTGTTTTGGTGGACCAGTCCAAACCTTAGGTCCACCTTAAAGAAGCTCATCAAGTCTTATCTGGTTGTTCTGAAGGACATGCATAAGACACTGAAATACCACCACGGCGGCACTTGTTCCATCAACAACACCTTTACTCTTCTTCCTTCGATGCCACCTTTATTGATCTGCCTTCCCCTGAGTGACAAGAAACCATCGTGAGGGAACATCACAAGGACTCCACCACCATAGCCTAGATGAAGACGTAACCTATAATTTAGTAGGCCAACTCCTTAGACCGCAGTGTAAATCTACATCACTTCAGATGGCAGTGTGACCACATCGGCCATAATTTTGAACTTCGGCATATTCAGTGCCGAGAAAGTTCAAGTGAGATTTAAGGCACAATGGCGCACACACCCTGGAGGACACATTCTCAGTCCCGCTCAGAATCGGTACGAATGGCTTCATGATGGTACTGCACCTGACTCATGTTCAGCTCACGTCTCTTCTTTTCCACGTCGTGTCATGGGTATATTCCCTACCATAGACGTGCTCAGTGTTGCAATCCGATGTTACTGCTGTCAACAAAGCTTGCACTGAAAGAAACTCGCCCTCGGGGCGTCATGCTCGTAGAGACTCTGCAGGTATTTAGATGACGTACATGAAGAATGCACCCACTACTTAGTGTGGACACGTTATACAGGTTGAATTACACTCCCAGTCCTGGTGGTCCAACCATTCAATTTCTTAATACCTGTTTATTTTGGGTGGACCTCGATAACATGCCCCTGTGGTTCAACTACGTGAGTGACGCCATCTTGGAATTTGGGTTGTGCCCTCTTCTAAGACAAGGGCCTTAGACTTGATGGAAAAGAATGGAGAAAGCCATGAACTGAGGGTTAGTGGTAATCGCTGGTGCCTCCAACATCGTTGAGAAGAACATATCCCCTAAATATGGAAGACCATGAAGCCCAGTATAGGCTCACATATAACTAGCTTGAATCATGTGGCGTTTTAAATATCCAGAACATATCGGCGGTATCTTTCCACTCAGGGCCTGAGAACATCTCTTTCTGAGAACATGTGACGACTTCTAGCCAAATTTTCAAGGTTCTCGGTAACTGATTAAACATGTTTATTTGCTTTTGTTCCTGTTGACTCAGGAATTTGAGATGTTGATGGTTGTTGCACCATGTTGGTTGACTCCAGTTTATCTTTTCCTGTTCAGAGGTGTTGGTCACTTCATCCAAGTCTCCGACTCCCATGTTGCCGCCAGCTTGAGGGCCACCCTAGAGATGGTTTCCTACTGCTCAGAGCCCCATCATTTCATTATGTGGTTTTTGTTTTTTTGTTCTCCCAAGGCAGATTTGATCAAGGAGAAGTGGCCTTCAATTCCGCCCAGGATGGGGTGGTCCACCTAGTCTCTGCCCTGATAATCGGTTGTTGTAAAATTACATCTTAATTGGCCATCACCCAAATCTACACAAAACTGGCCCCGATCCAGACCACAGATCTTATCCAGCTGAAGTCAGGAGTCATTGTATGTGTAGAAACCTGAATTTTAATAATAGGCTTTTGTCCCAGCAAGGTTGTCTAACATGAAGAGTTTGTGGTTCCTGTTGTGCAGCAGTCCCTGATTAGTCCTGAACCCAATAGAGAAGATTAACCTAGTTTATTGGATCCAAATGTTAGAAGTTTTGCCTACATGTATTTAAAAGAATATCTGAAATTCTACAGCTGCTAAATATGGACTATAAAGTACAGTATCTATCTATCTCCTATCTATCTATCTATCTCCTATCTATCTATCTATCTATCTATCTATCTATCTATCTATCCATCCCATATTCTCATATCTATAGATCTCATATATAAAAAAGAAAACGAGAGCTGCACCGCTGCAATTTGTAGAAATGGTGTGCCGGCGGTTATGAACATGATCAAAAAGCTTCCATAAAAATAATTGAAGAAATTCCACGGCACAAAAAAATTCAGTAATAATGCCTTTTTTTCGCCAATGTGACTTTTCAGTCCTCTTACTGGTGCTTTTCTCAAGAAATTAGTGCTTGCGTTGCTTGAGAAAAGTCTCAGTAAGAGAACTGGTGAATAAAGGATTCTTTTTTGGGGGAGTGCTGTGGAATTTATTCAATTTTCTGTGTCTATCTATAATCTGTATCTTTTGTATCATTGCATATGTTCCTTTGTCTCTATATGGGATTCGCCATTCTCCCAGAGGAAGTACAGAACACGTATACATGTATATTTGTACGGTCCCTTACCATATTACAGCTGTGTGTCACAGGCCATGAACGGGGAGCGTGTGGAAGGGCAGATATCGCTGGGAGCCGATCCACTTGGAAGAATCCCGTTTCCTGGCTGTGAATGGAGATGAGGGAAGAGTTGTAGCTGCTGCTTAGGACGCCTTTTGTGTTAATTTCATATGGAAGTGATTTTAAGTCAAGTGGCTGTTGTAGACAGAACGTGGATATATGACCGCCCTGAGGATAAAATCAGAGGCCTGCAGCTCACTTCCCAATTACATCACGGGTCTGTCAAAGGGATTGTCCAGGATTAGAAAAACATGGCTGCAGCGCCACACCAGTCTGTGGGTTGTGTGTGGTATTGCAGCTTGGTTCCACTGAAGTGAATGGAAATGAACTGCAGTACCACACACAATCTTCTAAGGTCCTCCTGTAAAGGCATGTTCGCACTGTGAATTTTCCATGTGGCTTTTGGCTTGAGTTTCCAAACAGAAACCATAGCGGGTGATGTGCGAAACATGCCCTTAAACAGTTTTCCCCCAGATTTTACCTCTCCCACATACCTGGTAGAAAGAGCTTCTCGTGAAGCCGCATCCTATTGTTCTATCCCTGTGGCACAATGTACCGCACGCTGTGTACAGTAAATTTATTTACAGTGTAAATGAGGATTAGTAAATGCCCCGGCGACAGTGGTTGGCAAATGCCCGCTGACTGACTGCGCTAGGACCTTATGGATGCAAAGATGGGTAGCAGCCGATCACAGCGCTTCTGTAAAATAGGCGTAATGCTAAATCCAACCTTACCTACAGTGTATTATACGCCGGCACGCAAAAAACAAACTAGACCACACTATATGTTGCACCACACTGCTCCATGCGACACATGCAAACACTGGAGAAACATGGGTTAATCAGAATTGCATTATTACTATACTTACTATATGAATATTAGAAGTTCTTAGTGCATATTTTTGATCACAACTGTGTTGGACCCATCTACCCGAGACAAGGTGGACTCTGCAGATGGGACCTACACTATCGGACTTGCCTCTCCTGTTACTAAAGCTTATACTAGACGGGCAGATAATCTTTAAAGACTATGTACACCTTTGTGGGCAATTTTTTTTAAATTATTGCATTGTATTCATTTTGAGCTAAAAATATATATTTTTAATTTGGTCTTTATTAATAAAAAATATGGAGCTCTTTTTTCTGTACAGGGCTGAGATGCTCTAGTGGCACCCTTTGGATTTTCTGTCTTTTCCGTCAGACCAGGAGCTGACAGACTCCTTCTCTCTGCTCTTTGACCTCCTAAACACTCATTATAGCTCAGGTCTTATCTTACTGATAAGAATGTAGCTTAAATAAATGTTTATGATTATGACCTCTCAGAAGTGTAGATGTCCAAAGTGAAAGTATCAGTTACACAGCTAGAAAAACCCTTTGTGACAAAACATCATAATATTTTTAATAAAGGCCAATTGAAAAAAATATTTTTAGCCAAAAATGAGTAGCATGCAGTCATAAAAAAAATTGCCTTTGAAGGTGTACATAGCCTTTAAAGGGAACCTGTCACCAGGATTTTGGGTATAGAGCTGAGGACATGGGTTGCTAGATGTCCGCTAGCACATCTGCACTACCCAGTCCCCATAGCTCTGTGTGCTCTTATTGTGTATAAAACGATTTGATACATATGCAAATTACCCTGAGATGAGTCAGAGCTTGAAAATATGACTCTTCTCTGGTCACACAAGTAAGATATGACTCTTTTAAGTTAATTTGCATATGTATCAAATCGGGATTGTTACACAATAAAAGCACACAGAGCTATAGGGACTGGGTATTGCGGATGTGCTAGCGGCCATCTAGCAACCCATGTCCTTAGCTCTATACACAAAATCCCGGTGACAGGTTCCCTTTAAGTTCATCGTTAACAAGCGTTGGTATAAATGCTTGTTAGCGATGATCTGACGCAGATTACCTTTAGCGATTGACGCAGATTTATCTTTAGCGATTATCTGACGCAGATTCATCGGGTAATTGGAATCTTTCAGCAGGTTTAAAAATCATTGTTTGTCGGCGGCAGATTGTGCCGTGTAATTGCGATCTGCTGCCGGCATACAATAATTCGGTATGAGGACGAGCAATGGCATAAACGATCGCTGGTCCCCATACTGAGGAGGAGATGTCTGCATGTAATAGCAGTGGTCTCCTCCGAAAGTGAGCAGGCGATTGCTGGAAAGGAACACTTCCCTCCCGACAATCGCGTAGATGATCTGTAGGTGTAATATAAGCTTAAAAGGGTTGTCTCATCATAGACAATGGGGGCATATCGCTAGGATATGCTCCCATTGTCTTATAGGTGCGGGTCCCACCGCTGGGACCCACACTTATATCGAGAAAGGAGCCCCGCAAGATGGTGGCTGGAGGACTCTGGTCCGACCACCACCAAGCCGGCTCCCCGTAGGAGTGAATGGGATCACACCTCGCATGACCGGCCACCGCTCCCATTCACTTCTATGGGCTCAACGGAAATAGCCGAATTTTCGCCGGCCCCGTAGAAAATGAATAAAGGGCGGCTGCGCATGCGCAGTGCGCCCTCCTTCACTTTCGGGGCTCCGTTCTCAATATAGGTGGGACCCGCACCTATAAGACAATGGGGGCATATCCTAGCGATACCCCCCCCCCCCATTGTCTGTCATGAGACAACCCCTTTAATCCTAGGATGATTGTCCTAAATACATGATAGATGTACGTGGTTATAGTCTGATTATGGTATGACCTGAGGTAAACACAGAGCATATAAAAAGCCAGCATTATCTAACTGGCTGAGGTCCCAGATCTGGCTGGTCTGGGGTCGAGCGCCCCCTATTGCATCAGTCTCGTTGTGTAGTCTGCAGCGCCCCCTATAACAGCAGTCTGGATGTGTAGTCTGGAGCACCCCTAAAACAGCAGTCTAGATGTGTAGTCTGGAGCGCCCCCTATAACAGCAGTCTGGATGTGTAGTCTGGAGCGCCCCCTATAACACCGGTCTGGATGTGTAGTCTGGAGCGCCCCTAAAACAGCAGTCTAGATGTGTAGTCTGAAGCGCCCCTAAAACAGCAGTCTAGATGTGTAGTCTGGAGCGCCCCCTATAACAGCAGTCTGGATGTGTAGTCTGGAGCGCCCCCCTATAACAGCAGTCTGGATGTATAGTCTGGAGCGCCCCCCTATAACGGCAGTCTGGATGTATAGTCTGGAGCGCCCCCTATATCAGCAGTCTGGATGTGTAGTCTGCAGCGCCCACTATAACAGCAGTCTGGATTTGTAGTCTGGAGCGCCCCCTATAACAGCAGTCTGGATGTGTAGTCTGGAGCTCCCCCTATAACAGCAGTCTGGATGTGTAGTCTGGAGCGCCCCCTATAACAGCAGTCTGGATGTGTAGTCTGGAGCGCCCCCCTATAACAGCAGTCTGGATGTATAGTCTGGAGCGCCCCCTATATCAACAGTCTGGATGTGTAGTCTGGAGCGCCCCCTATAACAGCAATCTGGATGTATAGTCTGGAGCGCCCCCTATATCAGCAGTCTGGATGTGTAGTCTGGAGCGCCCCCTATAACAGCAATCTGGATGTGTAGTCTGGAGCGCCCCCTATAACAGCAGTCTAGATGTGTAGTCTGGAGCGCCCCCTATAACAGCAGTCTGGATAAAGTGTTTCCTATTCTATAGTATAGAATGCCCCCTAGACCAGTGGTGGCGAACCTATGGCACGGGTGCCAGAGGCGGCACTCATGCCCCCTTTTTGTGGGCACCCACACCCTGGAAAAAGTCTATGGTGTACCAATATGACTTAGACTTCTCCTGCCATTCATCAGCGCAGGGCGCACTATGAACAGCACAGGCAGCGCATTGTATGTAGGCAGCTATTATAGCTAAATGACAAAGTACATAGAAGATACACTATACTGGACTGTAGTATTCAGGTTAACTTGCCGCTTTGGCACTTATAAATATAAATGGCTATAAATAAGTTGGTTTTGGGTTGCAGTTTGGGCACTTGATCTCTAAAAGGTTCACCATCACTGCCCTAGACCATTAAAATGTATAGACCTAAACCGTAAGTATTCTACTCTGCCATTATGTTAAGTTGGGGATATTTGATCACTGACTCGGTTGGCACTGTTGTGGCCCATTATTGTAGCAGGCACAAGGAGGCCTGTCCAATCATACATGAGGAAGCACGTGAGCAGCAGGTCCTATGTAACACTGGCGATAATCGGGAGTGAGCAGCAGGTCCTATGTAACACTGGCGATAATCGGGAGTGAGCAGCAGGTCCTATGTAACACTGGCGATAATCGGGAGTGAGCAGCAGGTCCTATGTAACACTGGCGATTATCGGGGTGAGCAGCAGGTCCTATGTAACACTGGCGATAATCGGGGGGTGAGCAGCAGGTCCTATGTAACACTGGCGATAATCGGGAGTGAGCAGCAGGTCCTATGTAACACTGGCGATAATCGGGGGGTGAGCAGCAGGTCCTATGTAACACTGGCGATAATCGGGGGTGAGCAGCAGGTCCTATGTAACACTGGCGATAATCGGGGGTGAGCAGCAGGTCCTCTGTAACACTGGCGATAATCGGGGGTGAGCAGCAGGTCCTATGTAACACTGGTGAATATCAGGGGGGTGAGCAGCAGGTCCTATGTAACACTGGCGATAATCGGGGGTGAGCAGCAGGTCCTATGTAACACTGGCGATAATCGGGGGTGAGCAGCAGGTCCTATGTAACACTGGTGAATATCAGGGGGGTGAGCAGCAGGTCCTATGTAACACTGGCGATAATCGGGGGTGAGCAGCAGGTCCTATGTAACACTGGCGATAATCGGGGGTGAGCAGCAGGTCCTATGTAACACTGGCGATAATCGGGGGTGAGCAGCAGGTCCTATGTAACACTGGCGATAATCGGGGGGTGAGCAGCAGGTCCTATATAACACTGGCGATAATCGGGGGTGAGCAGCAGGTCCTATATAACACTGGCGATAATCGGGGGTGAGCAGCAGGTCCTATGTAACACTGGCGATAATCGGGGGTGAGCAGCAGGTCCTATGTAACACTGGCGATAATCGGGGGTGAGCAGCAGGTCCTATGTAACACTGGCGATAATCGGGGGGTGAGCAGCAGGTCCTATGTAACACTGGCGATAATCGGGGGTGAGCAGCAGGTCCTATGTAACACTGGCGATAATCGGGGGTGAGCAGCAGGTCCTATGTAACACTGGCGATAATCGGGGGTGAGCAGCAGGTCCTATGTAACACTGGCGATAATCGGGGGGTGAGCAGCAGGTCCTATGTAACACTGGCGATAATCGGGGGGTGAGCAGCAGGTCCTATATAACACTGGCGATAATCGGGGGTGAGCAGCAGGTCCCATGTAACACTGGTGAGTATCAGGGGGGTGAGCAGCAGGTCTTATATAACACTGGCGATAATCGGGGGTGAGCAGCAGGTCCTATGTAACACTGGCGATAATCGGGGGGTGAGCAGCAGGTCCTATGTAACACTGGCGATAATCGGGGGTGAGCAGCAGGTCCTATGTAACATGGAGCAGCTTTTCTTTGTGAAGCAGAACGTAGAATCCAGCTTTAGCCGCTAAGACTGTGCTCCATTATTTGTCAGGCGGGTGCACAGAGGAGCCTTTGTTAGGCCATTTCTCTAGAGCCGGATTGCGGAGGGTGGGTGCAGGCTTAATCTAGACCTTTCACCTTATGCAATCACTTTTGTGGCAGGATTTGTACATGAGCCTTCCACAGCTGACTTACAAGTGTTTGTCCTTGAAGGCACGGCTGTCGGGAGAACATATTACATAAGGTGGCAGAAAAAAATTTAATCAGACTACTTACCGGGGAACAGAATGTAACTAAGCAGGGCCTTAAAGTGTTCATCCTGTTCCTCCTGGTTCACCCTGGGACCTAAGGAGGATCGGAAACTATCCATCCCCCATCTTGCTGGTCCATAATGGGGCCTAAGCAGGACCTAAAACTGTTCATTTTGATCTCCCTGTTTCTTCATTGGACCTAAGGAGGATTGGATACTGTTCAACCTGATCTTCCTGGCTCACCATGAGGCCAAAGCAGGAGCCGAAAATGTTCAATCCCATCCTGGTCCATAATGGGGTCTAATGAGGACTTGAAAATGTTCTTTCTGATCTTCCAGGCTTTAGGGGACTCCCGCCCGTCCATATGGTCAGCTATTAAAGGGTTGTCTGGGATGGGGGTGGGGAATGCATTTTTTTTAAGGGACTAGAGTGGATTAAAAATAATCACTACTCGCCTCACCGATCCCCACCAATGCCGATTCATAGCTGCTCCGGCCCGCACTTCTCTCTACTTCCTGCTCCCAGCTGGAGATATAGGAAATGGCTGGAAATGACTGCTCAGCCAATCACTAGCTGCAGTGGTGACCCGCCTCCGCCAGTGATTGGCTGAGCAGGCACTTCCAGCCTTTTCCTGTGTGTCGAGCCAGAAACGGGATGTGGAGAGCATCGGGGACTGGAACGGCAGCAGCAGGGGATCGGTCAGGGTAGTAAAGCTTTTTTCTTTTTAACCTATTTCTTTATGTATTCCTCTGGGACACCCTTTTACACCGCCACATAATACTACAGACCCTCACAGCAGCCATTTTGTTTCACCTCGCCATATTTTATAAAAAAAAAATTTACGCATGGAAAACCAATTTTTTTTTCCTCAACGTGTTTCTTGCAGAGACAATAGATGAGGCCAGTTTGTTTTCTGTTGGCGGAGTGGCAGGATATGCCTCCCACTGAGGAAGAACCCACACCCCAGGACTAAAATTTCCTCTCCTGCGCCTATATTTAGTTTCCTACCAGAACACTCAACAATGGGGTCTCGATGTATTGTCCGAGTGGGATTTTTGACCTGTGGTTAATATATATATAACCCTAAATAAAGCCGATTCCAAATTTAGGTTGATGAAGGAGTCCTAATGGGAATAATGTCATATTAAGTGGTTGCCTTTCATGCAATTTCCTATATAAAATGTCTCCCCTTTAGTGAGGCTGACCGGTCTCCCAAGTCTTTCCCCTTATTATTTGGGTTGTTCATTTCCAGCACCCCCTTTTTTTTTTTTTGTCCATGCAAAGGGAATTTATGGGTGTGTATTAAAGGGGTGGTACAGGCGTAGAATAACATGGCTGCTTTTATCCCCAAACAGCGCCACACCTCTTTGCAGGTCGTATGTGGTATTGCAGCTCAGCCTCATTCACTTTAGTGGAGCTTGAGCTGCAGTAACAGGCGCCACTTTTTTCCATTTTTGTGCAACCCCTTTAAAAACCTTGTATGTCCATTGTCTTTAATAGACTTTGGCGGCAACACTCCTTTTGATATGTGCAGTCCATTAGGTGCTTATTAGAATTCTAAAATGGACAATCCCTTTAAGAAAATTAAAGGGGACATCCAGGATTTTGATATTGATTGCCTATACTCGGGAAATGCACCTCCTGTTTCATTAGACTCTCAGGCTTCTGTTCTGTCCCCCCGCCATGCTTTACACAGCAGCTCTGCTTGTTCATATTTCTTCGATTTCAAATTTTCAGAGAGTAAAGCCCCTTTCAGATTGACTAGATTGAGGAAAAGCACTGGCAAGAAGACTTGACGGGAACCGTTTGGCCGATGACCAGTGATGTCATCGGTTTAGAAGTTGTGTATGGTTTTAATTTTCCAAAATGGCGCCACCGCCGAATGTTTTTGTGCTGCTCCCTGAGCTGATGTACTGGCTGTCGGATGAAAGGACCCGGGATGACGCGCTTACATAGTGTTGTGGTGTCGATGGGACGAGATTAGAGAGACGTTATCTGCTCTGCTTCATTCACAGCGCCGGACTGGACGCAGTTTCTGCCCTTATGACATACTTTCACTGTCAGCGGGGGATTCGCCAGAACTGGGCAGCCGTCCTGCTTTTTGTTTTTAAGGCCTTCACAAAAATGCAGTCATTTGGTAAGCAGTTTCTCCATCGAAATTAAGTTCTGAGTTAAAGGGGTTGTCCTGGATAAAAAAAAAAAAAAACGAAACATGGCTGCTATTTTCCAAAAACGGCGCCTCTGCATGGGTTCTGTCTAGTACTGCAGCTCAGCTCCACAGAAGAAGTGAATAGGGCTGAGCTGCAGTACCACACACAACCTGAGGACTGAGGCTCTTGGTAGGAGGCAGCCATGTTTTTCTTATACTTGTCATATGTAAATCCTCTGGCATTTACATATAAATGACCGATGCTTGGTATAGGTCATCAATATAAGATCGGTGGGGCTCCCAGGAGTTGTATAAAGAGGCCACTAAGCCATGTGACGTCACATTTATCGACCACATGGCCTAGGCGCAGCTCAGCCCCATTCAAAAGGGGGGGTTAAGCTACAGTACCATGCACAGCCACTATCCAATTGGATGGCGCTGTGCTTGGTAAACTGCGAGGAGACCGCGACGCTCATGGGGGAGCACTGTGACCTCTTCAAACAGCTGATCGGGGAAGTCGGACCCCTGCCGATCTCATATTGATGACCTATCCTGAGGATAGTTCATCAATTTGTTAACCCCGGAGAACCCCTTTAAGTCCTCCTAAGCCCAATGGTACTCCTGCCTAAGTAATGTGACACGGACTGGTTGCTAGGGACTAATTCACCCATTGAAAACACTAGTTTTTGGGCAATGTATCCTTAGCAACCACAATTTATTTCAGCAGGAGCCTTTTCGGAGGCCTATTGGATAAATGTTTTCCCTTACACTGCAAGGCTCGTTGAATAGCTGTTCTTTCTGACTCCCAGCGGCCGAGCATGCATGTGTTTACAGTGGGGAGAGGGGAATAAGCTGCTGCCAAACTTCTGGCAGTGGCTTATCTCCTTTAGGAAGAAAGGATTGGACATTTTGAAATCCAACAGCCCCATCCATATCTCTCCCAACATCTGCCATTGAGAGAAAGGGTGCATATCCCATACAAATTAGATACTCGGCAGGTTCCCTGCAGCTGAAATAGGTATGAATATGGCCTTTTGGATGCCTGGTTCCTCTACTTGTAAAAATAGATATAGCTCATAAAATGGTGACCCGGAGGCGAGGTTAAGGTCAGTCATCACATGAGTGCAGGACTTTTACTAGACAAATTCTTTCTAAACCATTAACAGTTTCATTACCTGGATCAGAAAAACATGGCTGCTGGCTTCAAAAACGGTGCAGCACCTGTCCACAGGTTGTTTGTGGTATTGCAGCTCAGCAACATCAACTTCAGTGGTTGACGGGGGAAAGTGTTCTTTTATGGCAGCTTCTGACGCCTGGTTCTTGTAGGATGAGCCCACGGAACAAAGCCTTAGGGCAGGGCCCCAGCTGCGGTCCGCAATGCACGGGCACCGACCGTAGAGACGCCATATGCCGACTCAGAACCTATTAGGGCATGTGCTACTTTTTTAGTTTGCAGAGGCATGGACAGAAAACCACTGAAGCACTCCGTAGTGGTTCCGTGCTTCCATTCCGCACCGCACCCTCTGGATTGCAGATTCCACATCCATGATCCAGCACACAAATTTCCGATGCCCGTATATTGCGGGGCCACAATACGGGCACCGGCCGACAACGGTCGTGTGCATGAGCCCTTATGAGTCTTGAGGGGAGGCGCCTATCAGTCGAGTCTATTGCCTTTAGTAACTCCTCACTATATTCCTGGAATCGTAGGCCCCGTTTATAGTAACTGGAAGGCGGGAGAAGCGAATAACTCCAAGAGTCCAGTAACCAAGTATCAGACTTTTTGAGATCTCGTGGACTGTCCACCAAAAATATTAAACTGGCTGTGGTGGTAAATGTTGTAGATGGTGGGGGCTGGTGGTCCTTGGCTGAGCATGCAAGTGTTCTCTATACGGAGAGAGGAATACACAGGTTGATGCAGGGCACTAAACAAATCAGTTAGTGCTTATTTAAAGGGCCTTTTACACGGCCCGATGCAAAGAGAAAGGGGGGCAAACAATCGTTATTAGGACTTTTCGTCCCCCAGTCACTTTGCATATTGTCAGCAGCACCTCCCCCTGTTTACAGAGGGCGATGTGCTGCTGACAACGATTTTAGGAGCCCCATGAAAGACACCATCACCCGACAAACATTTTGCTCATTTGACTGATCAGCGGGGTCTTTACATGATTGAGCTTTCCTGATCCTGGTTTATTAGGGCCCTAAGTCGTTGCCAGACATCTCTAGTGGCGGCTTATCTCACTTGAGAACCTTAAGGATCAGACCTGTTGAAATCCATCTGCCTGATCCATACATCTGCCATCAGGGCACCCCCGTACACATTACGTGGTCGGCAGGTTTGGCCGACGGTCATCTAATGCTTTTCTTTGGACAGTACCATAGCCTGGAGTCCTCCTTTATGTATATGTGAGCAGATAAACCTCAGTGAGACACGTCAATGGGAAGAACAGACCCCCACAGCTCTTGGAATCTGCTGTATCCTTTTATCTTCTGTTGGCTACACCTAAGTAGTCTTCAATCATCATAAAAAGACCATAGGTCTTCCATCAAAGTGAGACTGACGATACTGCCGATGAAAGCCGATGGGGCGCCACACGCCCTCTTTATTTTGAAAACATGGGGGTCCCACTTATGGCCTCTCACTGATATCATCCTCTGACTTGTCCCAATGAAAAGGTGTAGACACTGTGGGTTTTCGCTCCTGTAGATGGGGTAAGCGGGCGCAGTACAGAGGCAGCATACAAGTTCTTAACTCAAAACGTCAGTGTTTATTCACACTTGAGGCAATTGCACAAAACAGCACGTAACTTTGCAGTCTTGGTTTTAATTCACACACAATGGAAAGTTCATATACCTAGCTGGCAGTTCTGCCTCCAGTAGTCTACAGCAGGATTTAGGGGGCCTGTTTCCCCAGCGTGCGGCTCTTAGCCCTCCAGCACAGCACAAAGCCTCAGTTCCCAAAAACAGAGACATCTCTGCTGAGCCCAGCTGCCTATTTAAGGACAGCCAGGTGCTGCCAAAACTGGGACCGGCATTTCAACTCCGGTCCGGTATTTGACCTCACCTGGCTGGAAACCAGCCCAGCAGCACATGCTGGGAGGAAAATACCTGCCTTGCCAGATACAACCCCTCACTATGTCACATACCACCCCCTTTGTTCAACCCTGAGGGGGTGGACACACGCCATATTTGACCTCACCTGGCTGGAAACCAGCCCAGTTGCACATTCTGGGAGGAAAATACCTGCCTTGCCAGACACAGCCCCTCACTGTGTCACAACACTTAATAAATAATAAAATCATTAGGGTCACTTTTTCGTTCTGTCGTCCGCCACCATCCGGCAGGTTTGTGGATCTCTAGATGCAATCCATAGAGCACGCGTTATTCCGTATCGCCTATCGTACAGGTGGAAACAATTCTGAGCATCTCTGTGATTAAACCTCAAGTGGTTCCACATGTCTGTGAACAGATCGGATCCATCACCCTGCGTGCACACATCATATTTTCCGCTGCCCGCTCTCCCACGCGCTGGTTAGCAAATCTTACGTTTGCAAGTGTTTGTTTTGCCTGCAAAATTGAATATTTATCCAGAGAGACAGAGGATGAATTTGCACACAACCGTTTCACGCTCGTTCTGTTCATCGTCGTCGTCGCCGCCTCCGGTCGGCCGGTCAACCAGAGAGGCGTAGCTTCTAATGGGATAATTGTTTTACCGCCAAAGTGGTGCTCCGGTCAAATGCAAAAATTTGGTGGTGGATATTCTACTTTGGTCGCCTAGTGACAACCATTTTCGGAGCCAGAAATATGCTCAGAGCAGTTGTCGTATTCCTTCCCCCACTCTTCGTGGCTGCTTACAAAAATGCATTCCTCATCAGGGGGGTGACACCAAGCAATAAAGAAGGCTCCTCCTTGTACATAAAGAAGCAATCTCCGGGCACACTGTAACACTGTATATCCAAACAGAAGAACGCGTTTCGACCCGTCCAGCCTTCATCAGCTGATGAAGGCTGGACGGGTCGAAGCGCGTCCTTCTGTTTGGATATACCTTTATGGAATAAAAAGCATATGAATTCAAAGTAACAAGCGTCCGCTGGGAATTTGTTACAGTGTATCCGGGGATTGCTTCCTTTCCATGCCGGCGCGCACCAGGATCGCGTGCTGACCATTTTGCTATTTTGATAATCTTTCTTTGGCGGCGGGTATTTGCATCGCATCATCGTCAATAGCATACTTACCGACACTGCAGTTGATAATTCCAGACATCTAAGCCCCGCCCATGGGAACACACAGGACCGCCCACTTATGGGCAGGGCTTACATAAGCCCGCTCTATTTTCGGCCAGGACTGTCTCTGAAAATTTGAGGACAGTCCCTGCAAATTCTGGACTGCTGGCAGATATGCATTGGTGGTCTAAGAAGCCGCCGCTGCAGCCCTTAGTTTAAAGGGCTTATTTAGGATGAGATAACCCCTTTAAGGGTGTTCCTAATCGTGTCTTGAACCTCTATCATGGGTTCTGTCAAGAATAGCGATAGAAATACTGGAACCCGATGGACGCCACTCACCGATGGACGTGTGTATTGTAATGGAGCCAGAACATTGTGACAGACCTGTTGTCCAACAGATCACCGGCTGACCAAGTTGACTCGAGTTCTGGTTCATGGCCTAAGTGTGGAACCACCTACCACAGTGCGCCCTATTACTGCCACACTTGGGGTCATCCTCACCCCTGATTCCTGTGGTCGCTGAGCGTGGTGGCATAATGGAAAGATAGCGAGGTTCATGAATGTGAGTTCACATCCAGGATGCATGTAAAGTGCGTGCGGAGGTTGAAGAGGGTCAGGAATCTGGGCAGGGAGGGAGACCTGAACAGTTTAGCTCATTTTTCCCCCCACATCTTCCAGCATTGTGTAAACACTGATAACTGGGTGGAAACGTCACCGCTTTATGAGCCATCTGTCAAGAGGATTACAGTGTTTTCCCTGATTACAAGACAAGCCGGCTGCTCTCAGTAAATATTATCAATCTGTTTGCCCGTTTGCTCAGTGATCGGCTTTTTTGCCCTTTTCGAGTGGTCCTCCTTAGCCTTCCTGAAGTTCCTCTTAGTGGTTCCCACTGAAAACCAAAATTCTCACTCTGGATGGACCCCTTGCCCCTTACTCTCGCTTCTCCAAATTATAATTAAATGAGGTCCCAAATTTTGAGGTAGCAACTCAGGCTTCGTTTCACATCTGCAATGATGGGAATCTTGTTGTCACCCACACTTCCTGATACGGCGATATAGTAAATGACAGGGTTGTAAGGCCAATTTTTAGGCGCAACAATCCAAAAGTTATTATGACAGCCATCTGTAGTGTTAAAAGTAAACCTAAGATAGAATTTTTGGATTAGGGTAAACTTGCCCTTTAAAGGGTTAGACTGTATTCACTTTGAGTTTGCTGTATGTGTCGGGCAAGCTCCCAAGAAAAATGTATCCATGGGCCCCACATTCACCCAACGGAAGCTTGTGAACCTCGTTGAATCCATATACTGCTTGAGGGGGATCCATATACTGCTTGAGGAGGATCCATATACTGCTTGAGAAGGATCCATATACTGCTTGAGAAGGATCCATATACTGCTTGAGAAGGATCCATATACTGCTTGAGGAGGATCCATATACTGCTTGAGGGGAATCCATATACTGCTTGAGGGGAATCCATATACTGCTTGAGGGGAATCCATATACTGCTTTAGGGGAATCCATATACTGCTTGAGGAGGATCCATATACTGCTTGAGGAGGATCCATATACTGCTTGAGGAGGATCCATATACTGCTTGAGGAGGATCCATATACTGCTTGAGGAGGATCCATATACTGCTTGAGGAGGATCCATATACTGCTTGAGAAGGATCCATATACTGCTTGAGAAGGATCCATATACTGCTTGAGAAGGATCCATATACTGCTTGAGAAGGATCCATATACTGCTTGAGAAGGATCCATATACTGCTTGAGAAGGATCCATATACTGCTTGAGAAGGATCCATATACTGCTTGAGAAGGATCCATATACTGCTTGAGAAGGATCCATATACTGCTTGAGAAGGATCCATATACTGCTTGAGGGGAATCCATATACTGCTTGAGGAGGATCCATATATTGCTTGAGGGGAATCCATATACTACTTGAGGAGGATCCATATACTGCTTGAGGAGGATCCATATACTGCTTGAGGGGAATCCATATACTGCTTGAGGAGGATCCATATATTGCTTGAGGGGAATCCATATACTACTTGAGGAGGATCCATATACTGCTTGAGGTGGATCCATATACTGCTTGAGGGGAATCCATATACTGCTTGAGGAGGATCCATATATTGCTTGAGGGGAATCCATATACTACTTGAGGAGGATCCATATATTGCTTGAGGGGAATCCATATACTACTTGAGGAGGATCCATATACTGCTTGAGGGGAATCCATATACTACTTGAGCAGGATCCATATACTGCTTGAGGAGGATCCATATACTGCTTGAGGGGAATCCATATACTACTTGAGGAGGATCCATATACTGCTTGAGGGGAATCCATATACTACTTGAGGGGAATCCATATGTTGCTTGAAGAGGATCCATATATTGCTTCAGGAGGATCCATACGTTGCTTTCGGCACCATATGTTGGTGCAGTGTGTACGGCTCCGTAATAGGCAGTCCTGGGGTCTCGCCTCGTGCACAGTCCCTCACAGATAATGTTACCTTTCCAGTAGGACTGCAATGGATTTGCTATTTAAGCAATTCCTTAGTATGTTCTGACCGTGACCCTGTTCTGAACTGGTTTTACGGCTTTAATGGAAAATAATTTAGCTATTTCGAGCACTTCTCCAGCTGTGTCATGTCAAGTCTATTTTTAGCGTAATTTTGTTAACTGGCTCATAGTGGGCCGCAGTTCATGCTCACGATTTTTTATATATTTTTTGGGTTCTACTTACGTAAAAATAGCCAGAAACCTGCCTATTTCTATGCAGGGGGGCTGCAAACAGCAAACCTTTATCAACAGGCTACTACCGATGAGTTTCTTCTAGTGAGAGTCCTTGCTAGCAATGGCGAATTTATACCATAAATGTATGGTGGGACCACCGCCAATCCCCTGATCCGGTGCGGTGGATCAGGGGATTGGCGGTGGTCCCACCATACATTTATGGTATAAATTCGCCATTGCTAGCAAGGACTCTCACTAGAAGAAACTCATCTTTGAAGATTCTAGTTCTCAGCAAGAGTGGAAGAACTGTCCCGTTGATCAGATCGAACGTCTGATCCAGCGACGGGATGGCTCCAAACGCCTCAGCCTCTCAGGATCGCTGGCGATCACGGAGGCTGTGCAGGAGGACACTTTTACCATCAATTAAAAATCGGTGTGGTCTGTCGGTTACTGGTGGCACCCATTACTTTATGGATCCGTTGGGTCGAATCGCAACGTTGCTTGCCGTGACTGGCAGCGATTTGCTGCGCGGTGCTCCATGTTGTCTCCTGCGAGACTTCTGGATGTTGTTGAATTGTCCGTCCTGTGGAGCGGAGGAGCTCTGATATCAGCTGCTTTCTGTGCATTCCTCCCGTTAGTGCTGAGGGCTGATAAGAAAGGGCAGGGTCACTTTGGCTGTATGGTCCGTAAGATCATGTGTGAGAAAAACAAGCTCAAAAAATAAAAAATTACAAAAGGAAATGCTGAGCTGTGTGAACTGGACAGGGGCCATCAAAGCTGCTGCGGACAGCAGAGTCACATGTTTTACTTAAAGGGGCAGCCCAATTTTTTATATTGATGGCTTGTCCTTAGGAGATGTCATCAATATCTGATAGGCGGTGGTCCGACTGCGAGTACCTGTACTGATCAGGTGTTTGAAGAGGCCACGGCGCTCCGGTCTCTTTCTAGGCCAATCGCATGACCTACGCGCAGCTCAGTCCCATTCAATTGAATAGGGCTGAGCTCCAATTCCAAGCACAGTCGCTACACCAAGGACGGCGCTGTGCTTGGTAAACTGTGAGGACGCCGCCACGACCACTGGAGCACCGCGGCCACTGAAACAGCTGATCAGTGGGGGTGTCAGGAGCCGGACCCCAGGATGGGCCATCAGTATCAAAATCCTGGAAACCCATTTTAATTAAAAATATGGGGTGACAACCAATATGGCTGCCATTACAGCTCGCATAAGGGTTGTCGATTAACCTATGCTCTACAGGAGCTGTTATGACAGTGAGGTCATACTTGCCATAGAGGCAGCAGCTGCTATGGGACCCTGGAACGAAGGGCCCGCTCCTGGTTGAGGCTGTCACTTTTGCTATTGGGTGGTGGGAGTCTATTCAGACATGGAGGTGGGGGTGTGGCCCCAGGGAAGAGGGACATTAAGGGGTAACTCCTGCTGCACAATGAGTGCCCCCCTCTCTTCTGTGTATGCCACTGAATGGCGGCCATATTGGTTTCCCAGCAAATGCTGTAGTATATCTATTTTGTAAGATGGTTCTATCTAGATAGTACTAGAATTTTTTTACGAAATGGAAAACCTGTAAAGGTCAGCGCTTTGTATGGTAGTGGCCACAGCTGTGGACACAGAAACCTCTCGCCCTCCCGCATGGCTATTTCCAGCTTAATGTCACATTTTCGCGGAAAGCCATGTGTTATGTCGCACAGATCAGTGAATGGAAAGTGTCCTGCGGGATATTCTTGCAGACAGTGAAAACCCATTTTCCTGCCATACACAGATGACCATTGTCGGAGTATCTTCCGTTTTTAGCCTGGGGACGGTCCTGACAGCATGGAGAAAGTCCCACCACAATAACGCATTCAGTATTTGGGACATTATGACTTGGGGTTACAATCACTGTAACATCCCAGGAAGAAGGGAAACACCCATCCATTTAGAGAAAGGCACAGTGTCCATCTTTTAGAGGGGAAGACGGCCATTTAGGAGGCTGCGGCCTAGGAAAAAAAAAACTGTTTTGTTTCCATAGCAACCAATCAGACTCCCCATCTACAAGATGGGCCAATGTGCTAAGTGGAATAAAAATGGGGCATATATGATATCCCAGAGGGCGGGATAATGAGCTCTTCTGACTGTCGGGTACTAGGAGCGGCAGTTACAATTTCGGTCGGCAGTGCCATACCTGATTTTCTCTGGATTGTCCTGCAGACTGAACCACAAAGAAACCGAGTTCATGACGGTTTCCATAATCAGGTGCTGTTTTGGGTGACGTGGGTGTCTGGCAGCCGCTTATCTCCTTTCCGCCATAGCACCCATTCACCAGGCAGGCATGTGGATGGCGGGGTTAGGGAGAAGGGCTGTCAGCTGAACTATCCTCTGAGACCAGCTAAAGGGGTTTCCCACAAAGTCACCTTAATTGCACAAAAACACGCTTGTAGGAGAAAGTTTGCAATATACTTTCCAATTTGCATGAAGAAAGTTTGTAATATACAGTACTTACAGTTCAAAAGTTGCCTGGATCGGCCTCTCAGGAACCCATCACAAGGGCATTGCTCTTCTGAAAATCCAGCTTCTGCCAATGTCACGTCCTTTACCAGGTTTCTGGCATGGTCTATGGACCCGCTAAGGACGGCTCCAGGACTATCCCTCTCCCTGGCGCATGCAGGAACTTCAGAATCCAACACATCTGCGCATGCGCCAAGCAGAGGAATAGCTCTGGCCCCGTCCATGGCCCAGAAAACCTGGTAAAGGATGTGACGTCGGCAGAAGCTGGATTTTCAGAAGAGGAGCGTCGCGTCACGGGATCCACGCAACTTTGGAACGGTAAGGGTACTTTCACACTAGCGTTTTTCTTCTCCGGCGCTGAGTTCCGTCCTAGGGGCTCAAATCCGGAAAATAACTGATCAGTTTTATCCTAATGCATTCTGAATGGAGAGTCCGTCCCTCAGGATGCATCAGGATGTCTTCTGTTCAGTCTTTTTGACTGATCAGGCTTTTCAGAAAAACGTAGCACGTTGTATTTTTACCTCTGGCCAAAAATCCTGAACACTATGACTGAACGCCGGATCAGGCTTTTTTCCCATTGACTTGCATTAACGCCGGATCCGGCGCTGTGTGTTCAGTCAAAACGGATCCGGCTTTTGCATGTTAAACCCGAAAAATAGGAAAAAAAAGTCCATAAATGGCAGATCCGTTTTTTCCATTGTGATCGAAAGCCTGATCAGGATTCAAATGTAATCAGTTTTCACACGTTTTTCCGGATCCGGCGGGCAGTTCCGGTGTCGGAATAGAACGCCGGATTCAAACAACGCTAGTGTGAAAGTAGCCTAAGTACATTACAAGCTTTCTCTATGCAAGTTGGAAAATATATCGCAAACTTTCTCTTATAGGTGTTTTCTGTGTAATGACAGTAGATTTTCTAAAACCCCTTTAAAAGGATCATCTCGGAGGATAAATAAGGATTAAATTTACTTTTTCATCAGAAACAGCGCCCCTCTTGCCTATAGGCTGTTCCCCATATTGCAGCTCGGCTCCATTCAGGTGAATATAAGGTGAGCTCCAACTACCCTTAGCATCTGTCCACTATGGGTATTAGCTGGGGGTCCCAAACAGGATGACCTAGGTCAGCTGTTGTAAAACTATAACTCCCACCATGCCCTGCTGTAGGCAGTCTGGGCATGCTGGGAGATGTAGTTTTCCAACAGATGGAGAGCCTCAGGTTGGCCATCCCCGTCCTAGGTTGTTATCCATACAGGTCCCCTGTAGTGTGAACCTGCCACCATACCACAGGGATGACACCTCGTCTCTGGTAAGTCCTGTATAATTACCAGACAAGATAATTACACGGAACGTAAAAGCAGAACCGGCCGCTCCACCAGCTCTCCCCTCCTCCACCTGAGCGCAGGCATCAGGGGGTGTCTTAGATACTTCAGACGTGTTTTTGGGAAATATTGTGACAGTTGCGTCTCTTGCTCTTTCCCTAATGACAGATGTTCCCGCTGCCTCATATGATGAAATGCAGCAAGCATTCAGCCAAAGAATAGGTTCAATGAAGCAATCGCCAGGAGGTCGATAACCCCGAGACAATGCGAGGAGTTTCCAGCATCACAGTCCAAGCGACTAATAAAAGCAACACACACCTTGTGCACCTGCGAAATCCTGCAGATAGCAATCTTCATACGTCCTTGTGCATTGTGTGTCATTTCTCAGACGGACGCAAGATCCTCCCTTTTCTTATATACAAATGATAACCAAACCAACCAAAATGCGTATAGCTGCCCTCTTCTGAAAACAGCGCCACTCCTGCCATAGGCTGGGTGTGGTATTACAGCTCTGCCCTATGCACTTCAATGGAGTTGAGCTGCTTCTAAACTGGAAGAAAGTAGCCATGCCCCCTTTAGGCCCTATTCACAAGACAAAGGGGCTGCCGTGCCCATGTCGCGAACCGGCTGCGTGAACCCCGCATCGCGTTGCGGCCCATTGTCTTGAACGGGTCCGCGATATGGCAAAAGATAAGACACACTGAAGCCCTTGAATAAGACGGTATGGCTGAATTACTGTTTAAAGTGAGATCCGTATAAGATGCCTACGAGCAGCGCTCCTCCCGAACCGCAGCCGGTCTATCAAACTACAAGTCCCACCAAAATCTGACATGTTCAGCACCAGTCAGAGACCAGTCTACATCCGCGTGAGGATTACTGGACCAGGCCGCTGATACCGGGGCATAGATTTACAAGCAAGGATGAATGGAGCGACAGGGTGCATGTCCAACCTGCCCCTCCATCAGATCGGGGAACAGGAACCCCGTTCTCGGGATCGGTCGGACTTCCACCAATCAGGTAGTTAACCCCTGTGGATAGGGGATAACTTCAAAACTTGGCACAACCCCTTTAAGCTCCAAAGACTAGTCAGACGTTCAGTTATTTTGGTGGGACTACTATGTGGGTTGGGATTTTGCATTTCCAGAAAGGAAACCCCACTTTCTAAACCTGCTCTGCCAGATATTACAAAATCTTCCCCTCCAGTGAAGGGTTAACTGCGGCGCTTCTAAGAATCTAATCGATGCTACAGGGTCAATTCTGGGGACAACGGATTGCACAAGGATGGGGTGGATTTATGTCTTTCTCAATCACTAAATATTGGTACATAGAAGTTGTCAGTACATACAGTTGTGTACAAAATAATAGCAGTCAGACATCACTAACCTGATCAGTCACTGTTTTTGGTAGAAATGATATTTCTACATGGCAAATAATTTACTAGCAGGTGTAGTAGAGTAATAGAAACCCAACAGTCAGGACACGCATGCTGCTGATTCTCTGTAATTCAATCACTAATTGAAAGGGGCATGTTCAAAATAATAGCAGTGTGGAGTTCAATGAGTGAGGCCATTCATTCTTTGAAAAACAAGTTGCAATTATTGCCCTTATTTAAGGAAGGAAGGCAGCAAATGTTGTACATGCTGGTTACAGTGCATTTCTCTCTGAAATTCTGAGTAAAATTGGTAGTTCCAGACATTGTTCAGAAGAACAGCGTACCGTGATTAAAAAGTTGATTGGAGAGGGGAAAACATATAAAGAAGTGCAGACAATGATAGGCTGCTCAGCTAAACTGATCGCAAATGCTTTAAAATGGCAACCAAAACCTGAAAGACGTGGAAGAAAGCGAAAAACTACCATTCAAATGGATAGAATAATAGCCAAAATGGCAAGGACTCCGCCAACAATCAGCTCCAGGAAGATCAAAGAAGGTGTAAAGTTACCTGTGAGTACTGTTACTATTAGAAGACGCCTCTGTGAAGCCGAGCTTTCTGCAAGAAGCCCCCGCAAAGTCCCACTGTGGAAGAAAAGACCTGTGCCGAAGAGCTTACAATCTGCCGAAGAGCACATTGACGGCCTAAAGAGACATTCCGTGGACTGATGGAAGTAAGATTGTTCTCTTTGGGTCTAGTGGCCGGAGACAGTTTGTCAGACGACCCCCAAACACTGAATTCAGCCCCAGTACACGGTGAAGACAGTAAAGCATGGTGGACAAGCATCATGATATGGGGATGTTCTCATACTACGGTGTGGGGCCTATTTATCGCAGACCAGGGATCATGGATCAGTCTGAGTCCATCAGAATACTGGAAGAGGTCCTGCTGCCTTATGCTGAAGAGGAAATGCCCCTGAAATGGGTGTTCCAACAAGACAACGACCCCAAACACCCCAGTAAACGGGCAACATCTTGGTTCCAGACCAACAAGATTGACGTTATGGAGCGGCCGGCCCAATCCCCGGATCTGAATCCAATAGAAAACTTGTGGGGCGACATCAAAAATGCAGTTTCTGAGGCAAAACCAAGAATTGGAGAAGAATTGTGGGATGTAGTCCGATCATCCTGGGCCGGAATACCTGGTCACAGGGGCCCGAAGGTGGTGACTCCGAGCAGCACAGACGTCCAGCAGGTCTCAGAGACAGCGGTTATACAACGAGATATTAGTGAAGGGATTCAGAGGAAAGAAAATCTACAAACATTTCTCAGTTTATATAGTGAGTCTTTGAGTTTGTAAAGAAGAAGACAAACACTGCTATTTTTTTTAACAGTCTAATATTCACTTTTCTTAAATTTTTGGAGAGGAACAACCCAAATTTGATATTTTTATTCATGTTTTTATTTGGAATAGAACGTGTAGTGTTCCCAATGCATCTGTGTGTCTGGAAATAGAAGCTATTGGAAGGATTTTGAGCTTTATTCACTTTTTTAAACACACTGCTATTATTTTAAACACAACTGTATGTGTTAGGGAAAGTTGTCGGTTCCACCCTGCAGAGCGAGGAGCGTACTGCGCAGCTCTGCTGCATTGTTAAGGGGCGGCAGCGATTGCTATTTTTGGTTACATTTCTCCATTTTGTAGCCCCTGAAAAATGTCTATATTGTTTCCTTCTATGTCCTCCCCATCCTGTGCCCTGAACAATCCGAGGAAGAGCGTGTTCAGGGCGTGTGCGCTGGGATCGGGAGCGCAAAGGAAAAGTTTAAAATGTGCACATAGGACTTATGTGAAAGAAATTACTACCCCTCCCCCACCCCATCTAATTCGCACGTCCAGTTGGTAAAAAAAAAAAAGACTCGCTTTTTAAACATAGTTTCTGGCCAATTACTTATGCAGTGAGGACCCCAGCAAACAGCTCCTCATATCTCAGCTTCCTGGACCCTTGTGATTTTAGGGATTTTGGAGGGGTACGGTTCTTCATATGCCTTTAGGTTCTCTAATTCCTGGGAAGATGCCTTAAAACTGAAGTGCATAGAAATAGTAGTAACAACATATTTTTTTTTTTCTTGAGGGGTTTTCAGGATGTTGATATTGATGGCTTATACTCAGGATAGGTCATCAATATCAGATCGATGGTAGTGGTGAGGGAGGGGGGGTCTGAATCCTTGCACCCCACAGTCAGCTGGCTGAAGGGACTCCAGCGCCCCCTTTAGTTGTTTACCAGGCACAGCGCCGTGCTGCACTGAGTACTGCAGCCTGACACACTTGACCTGCTTAATGTAGAAATGAAGGGAACACAATCCTTTTGGGACATTGTGTCCCTTCAGCCACCTGATCAATAAGGGTGTGAGGAGTCAGGACAGTCGGGACTTGGTAGTGGTGATGGGGGTCAGGACAGTCGGTAGTAGATAGGGGTGATAGCGGTCAAGACAGTCTGAAGTAGATAGGGGTGATGGGGGTCAGGACAGTCTGAAGTAGATAGGGGTGATGGGGTCAGGACAGTCGGAAGTAGATAGGGGTGATGGGGGTCAGGACAGTCGGAAGTAGATAGGGGTGATAGAGGTCAAGACAGTCTGAAGTAGATAGGGGTGATGGGGGTCAGGACAGTCTGAAGTAGATAGGGGTGATGGGGGTCAGGACAGTCGGAAGTAGATAGGGGTGATGGGGGTCAGGACAGTCGGAAGTAGATAGGGGTGATAGAGGTCAAGACAGTCTGAAGTAGATAGGGGTGATGGGGGTCAGGACAGTCGGAAGTAGATAGGGGTGATGGGGGTCAGGACAGTCGGAAGTAGATAGGGGTGATGGGGGTCAGGACAGTCGGAAGTAGATAGGGGTGATGGGGGTCAGGACAGTCGGGAGGTTGTAGGGGTGATGGGGGTCAGGACAGTCGGAAGTAGATAGGGGTGATGGGGGTCAGGACAGTCGGAAGTAGATGGGGTGATGGGGGTCAGGACAGTCGGAAGTAGATAGGGGTGATGGGGGTCAGGACAGTCGGAAGTAGATAGGGGTGATGGGGGTCAGGACAGTCGGAAGTAGATGGGGTGATGGGGGTCAGGACAGTCGGAAGTAGATAGGGGTGATGGGGGTCAGGACAGTCGGAAGTAGATAGGGGTGATGGGGGTCAGGACAGTCGGAAGTAGATAGGGGTGATGGGGGTCAGGACAGTCGGAAGTAGATAGGGGTGATGGGGGTCAGGACAGTCGGAAGTAGATAGGGGTGATGGGGGTCAGTACAGTCGGAAGTAGATAGGGGTGATGGGGGTCAGGACAGTCGGAAGTAGATAGGGGTGATGGGGGTCAGGACAGTCGGAAGTAGATAGGGGTGATGGGGGTCAGGACAGTCGGAAGTAGATAGGGGTGATGGGGGTCAGGACAGTCGGAAGTAGATAGGGGTGATGGGGGTCAGGACAGTCGGAAGTAGATAGGGGTGATGGGGGTCAGGACAGTCGGAAGTAGATAGGGGTGATGGGGGTCAGGACAGTCGGAAGTAGATAGGGGTGATGGGGGTCAGGACAGTCTGAAGTAGATAGGGGTGATGGGGTCAGGACAGTCGGAAGTAGATACGGGTGATGGGGGTCAGGAAAGTCGGGAAGTTGTAGGGGTGATGGGGGTCAGGACAGTCGGGAGGTTGTAGGGGTGATGGGGGTCAGGACAGTCGGGAGGTTGTAGGGGTGATGGGGGTCAGGACAGTCGGGAGTAGATAGGGGTGATGGGGGTCAGGACTGTCAGAAGTTGGTAGGGGTGATGGGGGTCGGGACAGTCGGGAGATAGTAGGGGTGATGGGGTCAGGACAGTCGGGAGTTGGTAGGGGTGCTAAGGATGGGTGAAAAGGCCTTATAATGTTCCTGTTATGCCTCAGAATGGAACATAGATGTCTTATCTTCCTCCTTGTTCTCATTGTTACCCCCCGGAGAGTAAGAGGTGTGTGGGGGAAGGGACGTGACAACTGCTGGGGGCACATATAAGGCTCATTAAAGAGGTTTACGCTTTTCATGCCCATTGGCAGGACAGACTTAAAAACAATGGTATTTGATCGGTGGGCAGTTCCCAGGGACCTCACGACATGACAGACCAGGATTTGCTGACGCAGCCTTAATCTGTAGATCCCCATTATCCCTGGATCTAATAAAGCAGAGCCGAGTATGTCTCGAGGTTGCACAGGAACAAGCGCGATTCAATTTTCTGCTTTTCTCTAATCTGCATTTTGTAACATTATCCCCGGATTAGTTCCTGGGCTTCCAGCAGCGGATGTAGTCCTATCTTTGTGTAACAGCGGGGAGGACAAATTTAACTTCATTGCGATATAGAAATGATGGACTTCTTAGCCCTTGCTGTGAAGGGGTCATCTAGAATACGCGACTTCAGCTTAGCTGCATTGTCTATGGGAGCCTGAGGAGGTCTGAAATCCTCAGCAGACATTCAGGGTCCTCTTTGCTTTACACTGCAGTTCAGCTTGTAAGGAAAGCCCAAGAGTTGAATCTATAGTCCCCTGTCAGTTTCCTAGAGGTATGACAGACAATTTCAGGATTCCGGATTAGTTCTTTGGTGACTTTGGGACAATTTAGCAGCAAAAACAACCAGTTACGTTTCTAACTCGGGTCTCCGTGGGACGTCCGCAACCTCACCCCACCCATGACCGCCAGTAAATTGAACGAATTTGTAAGCTGCAAATCCATGTCGTCGTTGGTCGCCGCAGGTGGGCGAGGTTGTGGCTGCTGTGTCGTAGCCACCCCACGAAGACCCAGCCTTAGAGGGGTTGTTTCATCACAGACAATGGGGGCATATCGCCATTGTCTTATAGGTGTGGGTCCCACCTCTGGGAACGGAGCCCCGCAAAGTGGTGGCTGGAGGACTCCGGTCCGGCCACACCAAGCGCTCTCCCCATAGAAGTGAATCGGAGCGTATCAGGCATGACCGGCCACCGCTCCCATTCGATGGAAAAAGCCGAGCCATTTTTTAGCGGTCCCATGGAAAATTAATGGAGGGCGGCTGCGCATGCGCATTGTGTCCTTCACCACTTTTGGGACTCCATTCCCGATATAGCTGCAGGTCAGACAATGGGGACATATTTTAGAGATATGCCCCCATTGTCTGTGATGAGACAACCCCTTCAAGGCTGTATTACACAGCCCGATTTAACAGGCGATTGTCGGAAGCAAAGCATTCCTTCTCGGCAATCGTCTGCTCACTAGTGGCGGAGATTGCCAGTATTACACGCAACGATTAGACACCACGAACTGCCGCCGGCAAACGATTATTTCTTAACCTGTCAAAAGCTATGGATTGCTTGTTCATTGGGCAAACGGCGGCAGTATTAGACTGCCAGATGATCGCTTACGAGAGTTACTAGTACTACAAACGCTCGTTAGCGATCATCTGCTGAAAAAGGCAGGTGTAATACAGGCTTTAGGGATTACTCTTTAAGCAATTCCCTGCCTAAATCAAACCCATCACTGTACATGAAGATGTCGGCGCGCCGGCTCTATAAGAACACCTGCTCTTCAGGGAGCTTTCCATTAATTACACAACTCTGTAAACAAAAGGACAAATTAAGGAAACAATTCTCTTGTAAACTTCTTGCCAAGCCGAGAAGAAAAACCCGTTTTCTCAGTGCGAAAGACAGGAAGGCTTAGTCAGAGCGTACACCGAAGTGACAGGGGCACTCTCCGTCTTACAGTGCAGCGGAGAGGTGACATTCCTTACAAGTGATGGGGGCGAGCCTTGCGTGGATTACATCCTATCCCACAGAGAACAAGATGGCCGAGTACTTATATTAACCAATCAGCAACTACCATCTATCAAAGCAGCTCCAATAAAACTTTAAAGGGCTATTTCAATATTGGAACGCAGCCAGATGTAACAGGCTGTTTCCGTATTTCTAATCACCCTTAGGGCTCATGCACACAAAGATATTTTATTTTTCTTGTTCGTGCCGGTTTTTTTGCGGTCTGTATGCGGAACCATTCACTTCAATGGGGCCGCAAAAAAAAAAAGAAATGTATGACTCGGTGTACATTCCGTTTCCATATGTTCGCATGTCAGTTCTGAAAATTACAGAATGCGCAAGGCCGGTATCCGTGTTTTAAGAATCTAAAAACCGCAAAACATCCAACGGTCGTGTGCAAGAGCCCTTAAGCCTCATTCACATGTCCGTGCTTTAATCCGTGAAAAGGTGGTCAGTGATGCATCCGAGAAGATGTCCGTAAAAGGATCAGTGTGTGTGATCCACGTGTCAGTTTTTTTGCTGGCCGTGTCTTATCCATGTTTCGCGGATACTGTGCGGCTGAAAGATTAATTTTCAAAGCATCTCTTCCTAATAATCCGCTAAACACGGATGGCATCCGTATTGCATCTGTGGTTTTCACAGAATCATAGTTTATAATGGGTGTGATGGGGATAAAATGAAGCATGCTTTCGTGCTAAAAACACGGACCCACGGGCCATGGTAAAAAACTGATTTGGTGTCCCAAATGCCTTACATAGAGTTAAAAGATAACATTCTGGCTACTTGCAGCCACCAGTAGAAGGAGCTTTGGAGCTTACTACATAAATAGTATGCAGTAGGCACCTAAGCTCCCTCTAGTGGTGGCTGCTGGAGATTTTTTTTTTTTTATGTTGGAACAGCATTGCCACCATGTAACGTGTATCATAAGAACAGCTAAAACAGCCCTACCACGTCATGATCCCACCAAACAACTCCACGAATCTCAGCGTCTTATGATTGTAAAATAATGATATTTGAGATTCTCTAAAATGATGTGGCTTCTGGCCGTGGATCTTCAGGAAGCCACTTGGTCTCTCGGGGATCCTGCTTATGTACCACCTTTTATCTGGTATTGCACTTCAGCTCCATTGAAGTGAACGAGGCTGAGCAGCAATACCACACACAACCTGTGGACAGATGTGGCACTGTTTCTGGAAGCTGGCAGTCATCGCCTTCCATTCTGGAAGGGACGTAGCAGCCTCTATGGGTGCCACATATCAGAGCAGGTGGAAGTTACACGGCATGAATATCAAAAGGCCATATGATTTCTGCTGCTTCATCTCTTGCAGGACTTTAGATTTCACCCACCCTGATGTTCAGCCTCCCCTTGAGATCACAGACTATGGATGGCATTATGAGGCGTATGGGATAAATGTGGAAAGTGCTTTTATGGCCCCAGTGAGTGGCCCTCATCTGATCCTTTGTCTTGCTGAAGTGGATGGCCGTATTTCCAGCTATTCAGGGTCCTGCGAGGGGCGTCTGAAGCCTTTGTACACAGAGTCTGTTCTGTTTTCACAGCTGATTCTGACCTCTTAGCGAATGATTTATAAGTAACACAAGCTCCATTGTATATTTTGGCTCCACCACAAGTTACACACAGGTACATATTCCCATCACGTTTCCTCAAGATCACCTGATGAAAACCTTTTTCCGGCCTCTTGGAGCCGTTAAATTAATATGAAATGCCAGGAAATGTTCTACAATAAAAGTAAAATTATATTATTAAAGAAAGTGCCGTAATCATTCATGAGTTACAGAGGCTTTAAGTATACCACAACCAAGTACTATAATACTGCCTCCTATGTACAAGGATATAACTACTATAATACTGATCCTATGTACAGGAATATAACTACTATAATACTGCTCCTATGTACAAGAATATAACTACTATAATACTGCCTTCTGTGTACAAGAATATAACTACTATAATACTGCCTTCTGTGTACAAGAATATAACTACTATAATACTGCCCCCTATGTACAAGAATATAACTACTATAATACTGCCTCCTATGTACAAGAATATAACTACTATAATACTGCCTCCTATGTACAGGAATATAACTACTATAATACTGCTCCTATGTACAAGAATATAACTACTATAATACTGCCCCCTATGTACAAGAATATAACTACTATAATACTGCCTCCTATGTACAAGAATATAACTACTATAATACTGCTCCTATGTACAAGAATATAACTACTATAATACTGCTCCTATGTACAAGAATATAACTACTATAATACTGCCTGCTATGTACAAGAATATAACTACTATAATACTGCTCCTATGTACAGGAATATAACTATTATAATACTGCCCCTATGTACAGGAATATAACTACTATAATACTGCCTCCTATGTACAAGAATATAACTACTATAATACTGCCTCCTATGTACAAGAATATAACTACTATAATACTGCCTCCTATGTACAAGAATATAACTACTATAATACTGCTCCTATGTACAGGAATATAACTACTATAATACTGCCCCTATGTACAAGAATACAACTACTATAATACTGCTCCTATGTACAAGAATATAACTACTATGGGGGGCGGAGCCTGACAGCCGACCGGGACAGACGCATGTGAGAGAGCTCCTCTCCATGTGAGCCAGCAAACCAGTAAATTCTGCTATCTAGCCGTACAAGAATGGGCAAAGTAGGCAGATATATCCCCAGAGAAACACCAGAACGCTACAGGTTGGACAAAAATCCGCCAGAAATGGATAAATTCTTCCACAAGAGATCACCAGCCGCAAGTGCTGCTAAGATGGCGCCGCTTGAACAAGATGAGTGGCCACAAGACGCAGAAGGAGCGGAAGGCGTCTCTCCTGACACTGACACCCAGACCCGTGCGATTGCATCGGCACCCATCTCACGCCAGTTTATACAACAAGCTCTGACCACAGCACTGGCGCCGGTGATGCAGGAACTCACGGAGATTAAGAACGATGTGAAGCACATCGGGCACCGGGTGGACAAGTTGGAGCACAATCAGGCAGCCATATTAACTTTCGCTCATACCTTGGGCGACAACAGTGCAGCGATTGCCTCCTCGCTAGATACTGCTTTTGCTCTAATAGAAGACCAGGAAAATCGTAGCCGTCGGAAAAACATCAGGCTGCGTGGTCTCCCAGAGCTGGTGCCTCATGACGCACTACCAGAAGCGGCTGCCGCCATTTTCTCGGGCCTATTGGGAGCAGAGCGGGCTGCTGAGATTTGTGTGGAGCGAATCCACAGAGCGCTAAGGCCGAGGCCGAAAGACACAGACCCGCCTAGAGATGTAGTATGTGGTCTGCTACGATACATTGATACAGCTGCTATACTCAAAGCAGCCAGAGAGCAGAGGGAGCCGACGTATGAAGGAGCCAAGATCCTACTATATCAAGATCTAGCACCCTCGACCCTAAGCAAGAGGAGAATTCTGAGGCCACTAACAGAACATCTACGGGCGATCAAACTACCCTACAAGTGGCTATTTCCATTTGGACTAACTTTCTCTTCAGAGGGCAAGAGATGCACGATACGTGCCCCAGCGGACTTACCAGCAGCATGGTCCCTTCTTCAGACGCCTCCACTGGACATACCATCCTGGCTGCCGTCGGCTGACACAGGAGTTCCATTGCCTGACCTACCGGTGGAGCAGAAGTGGATCAGAGCAACGAATAAAAGGAAGCCCAACGTCAGGCCCTAAGCGATATACATGGTTTTTCAGCATTGCCTATGCTTACAGATGGCGATTGTTGGAAGCGGGAAGGCCGGCTAGGCCACACTATGGACGTTGATTTTTGATGCACCGCTCTGCAAGTATAATGTATAATTATCTATGTTTGCCTTTTTCATAGCCGTTAATGAGACGCCTAGCCGCCGCCTCGTGGTCGGGTCCTGGACGGGGCCTGGCTGTGATGCTGCGGATGGGCCGCTCCATGGCGGGCTGACGCAGTTAGTTGAATATAGACGCTGTGGTACCCCCTTTCCTGGTTTTGATCCGGGAATGTAGTCACTTATGTACATATTTACAGCATATATTGGTGCCTTGGGGTTAAGGTTTATTAGTCTCCCTATAGCATATGAACGGTGATATGGTGTGTTAGAGACAAAGTGTGGCCCTAGGGCCGGCCGGGCTAGGTTTTTACGCTGTTTAATATACTTGAGTCAGTTTGCTATGACTCATGGGACAGGTTGGCCTTCTCCCCCCGTACTGCCACCTGCCTTCAGTTCCTGATGGCACTCACCAGGGATCTACTGGCGCAGTCCTGGTGCAAGCGCCTTAGTACAGGCTGGCTTGGGCCATTCGCGCTTTGCCTTTTTCTGATGGGCTGCGCGTTAGGCACAAGTCACCCGACACACATGTTGGAGTTTTGCTCCACTTCTCAATTGTTTGTAGTGTTGTTTCTGTTAATGAGTTTCCCTGGTCACACACATGCATCAGATCCATTGCTCGCTCTAAAAAACCTAATCAGACGCTATAATGGCATTAATTAAATGTACGTCATTTAATGTCAGGGGGTTTAACACCCCGCAGAAGAGGTCACAAGTTATAAGGTTGATGAAGAAATTGCATACTGACATCTGTTTTCTGCAGGAATTGCACTTTAAGTCGGCGCATGCGCCTACCCTTCCCAGGACTTATTTTCGGCATTGGTTCACTAGTGAATATAGTAAGGCAGCTAGAGGTGTGGGCATTGCCATAGCTAAGAATGTCCCTTTTCAACTGATTTGTAAACAAGTAGACCCGGAAGGGCGCTATGTATTTGTGAAGGGTTCAATTGGTACCCAGGTAGTGACTCTTGCCAGCTTATATAGTCCTAACAGAGGTCAAGCAAAATGGCTCATTGGTACTCTGAAAACGTTTGCCTCCTTTGCAGAAGGGATAAGAATAATAGGGGGTGACTTAAATATGACGCTGAATCCCTTAATAGACACTTCAGATGGCATTTCACAATTAACTCAAATGGTCATAGGTAGGGTTAATAATTATCTTGCGGATGCCAACTTGGTGGATTCGTGGAGACTGCTTCACCCTGTTGACAAAGATTTCTCGTTCTTTTCAGCCCCACACAACACCTATAAGAGGCTGGACTATGTCCTGATCTCTGGCAGCTGTGCGGACAGGCTGGAGCGGTCCACCATTGAACCCATCACAGTTTCTGACCATGCCCCGGTGACGGCTTCACTCCAATTCCCAACTTTGCCGATCCACGCTAGACAATGGCGGTTAAATGAAACACTCTTAGACAAACAATCGGACCTCACTACCCTCACTCAGAAACTGACCTTGTTTTTTAGGGAGAATTGCACGGAAGGCATGCCGCTCACGACCGTCTGGGAGACGCACAAACAAGTCATGAGGGGGGAGCTCATTGCACTGGGCAGCAGAGTCAAAAAGGTCAGACAGGAGCACATCAATAGCCTGCTTAGGCAAATAGCTGATATTGAATCGCTACATAAGAGGTCTAGAGCCATAGATGCCAGAGAGAAGTTATCCGTCCTACGTAAACAGCTGTTGGATCACCTAAATGTAGGCTATGCGAAGACGTACCAGTACTCGCAATTTCGCTTTTATTCTCATGGAGATAAAGGCACGAAACTCATGTCCGCTTTGCTTAAACAAAAAAAGGACTCTATGTATATTGCAGGCATTGACACAAAAGATGGCACTACTCTGCATAAAACGTCAGATATAGCCACTGAGTTCCAAAAATTTTATAGCGATCTTTATGGGCTCCCAGATGGAGTGGCAGGATCCGCTGAGGGAAGGGATACCCTGATAGATAACTTCCTAAAACATCTGAAGCTGCCCACTTTAACCGAGGTAGAAGGTCAGGCTTTATTATCTCCTGTAACAGAGGAAGAAGTCACTAAGCTACTGGGTTCCATGCCGCTAGGGAAGAGCCCAGGACCAGACGGCTTCCCAGTGGGTTATTATAGAAAATTCTCTAAGGTACTGACTCCCTACTTGGCTGCCTGGTGCAATGAGCTTCTGAACGGATCCCAGCTACACAAGCAGTCCCTTGAGGCCACAGTCACTATCCTACCCAAACCAGGGAAGGACCCTAAATTATGTGGCAGCTACAGACCAATCTCGCTCCTAAACGTCGATATCAAGGTCTGGGCGAAACTTTTGGCTTCTAGGATAAGTGCTCTTCTCCCTAAACTTATAAACCCTGAACAAACAGGTTTTGTACCGGGCAGGGAAGGCAGCCACAATTCGTGCAGAATCCTGTCTATCATGCAGCTAGCTGTTAGGAAGAGAATTCCCCTGGTCCTGCTGGGTATAGATGCGGAGAAGGCCTTTGACCGGGTGAATTGGTCATACATGATGAGTACCTTACAAAAGTTCGGGTTTCCTCAACAATTCCGGAACGCTATCATGTCACTATATGGAGATCCAAGCGCCCGGATTAGGGTTAATGGCACTCTGTCACCTCCCTTCCCCATACGGAATGGGACGAGACAGGGTTGCCCGTTATCGCCTGCCCTATATATATTAGTGATGGAGACATTGCTCCAATCTATTCGGGAACATCCTGGTATCAAGGGCATTAAACTGGAGAACAGTTCTACAGAACACCTTAATGCAGCCTACGCAGACGACCTTTTGGTTATGGTGACTAACCCGGTCGAGGCCTTCCCGCATCTGATAGCCCTGTTCGAACAGTATGGACAGGTGTCCAACTTTAAAGTAAACCACACGAAATCGGAGGCAATGAATGTGTCGGCACCAGTTAGCCAGATTAGCCTACTTAAATCCAATACTCCCTTTATATGGCAAACGTCTCACCTGTCCTACCTGGGTATCAAAATTCCCTGTAAGCTGGATAAATTGTTCCAACTAAACTATGCTACATTACTGAAGGACATACAACAACAGTTGCACAACCTGCGTATTCCATATGTATCATGGATGGGCCGGAAGAATATGCTGAAAGCATTTATTATGCCTAAATTATTGTATACCATGCAGATGCTGCCTGTCTTTCTTCCCTCCTCCTTCTTTACGCAAATTAGACGACTCTTTAGCACGTTCCTTTGGAGGGGGGGGGGGAGCGAGACTGGCGCATCACATGTTAATACTGAGGAAGGCTCAAGGAGGGATGGCTTTACCAGATGCTTATCAGTATTATAGAGCCATACACTTGAAGAGATGGCTTTATATCCATGCCCCGTGGTCCAACACCCTGAGTAGAGAACTAGAGATAGCACAACTTGACAGGAAGCAGAGGGCGGGTTTATGGGGCCTGAACTCCTCTTCACTACACTCACATGTGCTGCTCAAAGGCACGGCAGCGGTGGTGAGACAACTAAACAAAGATAAATACTTGTTATCTGCTCCATCTTCACTGATGCCAGCTGACCTAGCTCCATTCCTAGTTAGACCCACTGCAGAAAATATATCGCCAGCGTGGAACAGATTGCAATCTTACACCATAACAGAATTCCTAGATGGGGCATCAAAGGCTCTTCATGACCAACACCCCATGAATAGCGTCTTATCAGCCTGCCATTTTCTGGACTCCATTGAGTTTAATTCGGTCAGCAAACCATTATTAAAAGATAGGAAGAGTAAAGCAGAAACCACTTGGTTTGAAAAGTTAATACATTTAGAGTCCCCCCCCAATAAACTAATATCTAAACTGTAACTGGCACTTAACGTCCAAAACCCTGTAGGGATCCCAAATTATATAAAAACCTGGGCCACAGAACTAGACTTGAAATTCTCGGAAACTGACATACTACGTATTCATGCCCACTCACATGGATTTTCCAGATGTGTGAGGGTACAAGAGCACTCATACAAGCTACTGACTCAATGGTACCAGACTCCGAAACAATTATTCATTAAAGGTCTCTGCACATCTGATCTGTGCTGGAGGTGTAAGGAGGCGAGTGGATCGCAAACCCATATATTTTGGTCGTGCCCAAAAATACGGGGATATTGGGAGGGAGTATCGGAGGTAATCAATGAAGTCATGAATAAAAACATTCGACTGTCACCAGAATTGGTGCTCCTCTGGCTTCCCACACCAGCCTTGTTTCCGTCCAAAGCGAGCTTACCTACACATCTAATACAAGCTGCGAGACTCCTAATACCACAAAAATGGCTCAGCGAGGAACCACCTACACTCTCACATTGGGAGACAAAGGTGGATCAGATATGTAGAATGGAGGAGCTAGCTGGCTGGGAAATCAGGAGGCACGAAAAATTCTTGAAAACATGGTCCCCATGGTTGACTTATAGGAACCAGAGGATGGGTTCTCAGGCCCAATAAGACGAAAGGCGATTAGTATAGTCTTCATATCATAGTTTCATACCGTGACCTTTAAAAATTGGAGCTGTCTACATAGCGTTCATAGGTAGAGTGCATATAAAAAGCATTTGAAATATGTGTGTACAGGAGGGTCTCCCCAAGGAGATCTCAACACCCAAGTTCCCTTCCCTCCACGTTGAGGGGTCACAGTCCATCCCCCCCTCCCCTCTTTACCCCCCTTTCTCCTGTTTAGAACGTTACCTCCTCCTCGCCTGTCGAAACTGTAAAGGTACACATAGGATCAATTTAAGAGCTCTAAGGGTCCCTCAGTGTTGTCTAACCTACGCAGGGGTACATGATGCTAATTTATGTTGGACACATATATGTGATTGCTCTGTGAGTTTAACAGGATCTTAGATACTTATGAACATGCATAACGGGTGCTATTTATGTTACAATTTTCGGCAACTCGACTGGATGTATTTTGTATTTGATCGCATGTATCACCTGTAACGAAGTGTACTGTCTATGTACTACTTGAGTTTGTCTGGCGACTTATGGAAATGGAATGCTCAGACAATGTTTTGATGGTTTTTACTGCATCAATAAAAAGAAATTTGACAAAGAATATAACTACTATAATACTGCCTCCTATGTACAAGAATATAACTACTATATTACTGCTCCTATGTACAAGACTATAACTACTATAATACTGCTCCTATGTACAAGAATATAACTACTATAATACTGCCTCCTATATACAAGAATATAACTACTATAATACTGCCTCCTATGTACAAGAATATAACTACTATAATACTGCTCACATGTGTTAGCCGGCAGATGGTGGTCTAGGATATAGCCATTGGTGACGGGGAGTTGCTTAGGCACACTACAGTACTAATTTGTGGCAATTAGTCGGCAGCCTGCCATCTGCGGGGTTAACTAGAAGCCAGGCTTACCATCCTCTGGTCTAAATTACAAGGCTGAGGGGATGAATGGAAATGATTGTGAGAAAGGGACGCTCCAGAGAGGGGCGCTGAGTGTTAGGGCTCGTTCACACGACCTTGTGAAGCCCGTGCTCGTGCTGTGGACTGCAAACTGCAGTCCGCAATGCACGGGCACAGTCCGTGGGGCAGCCGCATTCACTTGAATGGGTCCGCGATCCATCTGTTCCGCAAAAAGATAGAACTTGCTCTATCTTTTTGCGGTGCGGAGGAACCGAACCGAACCCCAGAAAGCACTCTGTAATGCTTCTGTAGTGTTCCGTGCTTCCATTCCGCATCTCCGGATTTGCGGACCCACTGAAGTGAATGTGTCTGTATCCGTGATGCGGAGTGCACACGGAACGGTGCCCGTGGATTGCAGATCCGCAAAACGGCAACGGGCAGCACACGTTCGTGTGAAAGAGGCCTTAATAGGAAGGGCTCCGCAAGGTCAATCAACTCTTTCCTTATATTTTTGCTGGCAGTCTGGCGGTGTAATGATTAACCCCATAACTGCTGGGAACGGAATCCACAGACAATTTTGATTTCTGTGCAGATGGCCTTTATATATTATATATAAAAATTCTCTTCCACCGGAACCTCCAAGAGGACAGCTCAAATGTAAGACAAAATATGGCGCTATACCTTTTCAGTGGCACAGAGTATTTCAGCAGAGGTGAGAAAACTTCTGCACAAACAGATTGGCCTCTGTTTCAAGCGCCTGAGCCTTGGTGTTCTGGATCTAGAGATTGGCTGATCTCCTCAGAACTTCGTCCATCCCGCAGGTTCTCACACCCCCAGCGCAGAGCACCGCAGGCCGCGGGCAGAGCGTGTGCCAGGGCTCTGCTTAGATATTCTGTGGGAGTGCGGCACTGGGAATGTTTCCCCTATGAATTGTACATTCCAGAAAAAGTCTATTAAAATACTCTGCATTCTCGTGAAATCTAACACCTCTCTTTAGAAATCTGCTCTTTTTTTTAAAGGTTTTTATGATTATTTTTAGATGTACATATCTTGTTCAGAAAGAAATCGAAGTCTTCTATACAGTTTTATTCGTAGTAGCTGCCATACTGATACAAAGAGCAAGAGAACAGCGCCACCTGGTGGCTACAATATCATGCAAAACCATATTATATGTATTTACTTTTTATACATTTGCTTGCAGGTGTCGGCTAGATTTCCAATACTCAAAGCCCAGTTGTCAGAATAGATAGGAGCATGCTGCCCCCAGATTTATTTTTTTGTTTTTTTTTTACGTCAGGCTTTACTTAATCCGACCAATGACTGAATGATCTTCCAAGTCGCGCCAATTTTTTTGGGCCAGAACTCTATTCGTTCCCTTCTTCTGCAGCTCATACATAATATTTGACTTGGCAGTGGGTGAAAAACTCCTCCCACTGATGAGACCCATCTGTTCTCTGTGTTCAGAGGGATCTAGGAGCAGCGGGGGCGTTCCCATTGCACCTAAAGGCTCTGCTCTCTCTGCAACTGCCGCGTCCTCTCCACTTTAAATGACAGGACCAGGCAGTGAATATGTCGTCACACCTGGTCCTGTCAATCAAAGTGCAGGGGGCGTTGCAGAGAAAGCAGAGCCTCAAGGTGTAATGGTAACGCCCCCGTTGCTCCTAGAGGCTCATTTGCATAAATTAAAAACTCATTTTTTTTTTTCAGCAATGCGGGCACATATGAACATGGGAGCAACACAGATGCCAAGAGCACATGTAACAGGTCATCCGGTGTCATAGGTACAAAACTGCTGACAGATGCCCTTTAAGTATCTTTCTCCGCCCTCTCAGATCCTTCCCTAGCCATGCTGGAGTGCTTCTTTAAGAAAGCTCAGTCTTCCACTACTGATGGCACTGACTGTACGTGTTGTCGTCTTGTCGGGCACCTACCTTGACTGATAATACAGTAGTCTTCTCATTATCTCTTACCTGATAACACTGTTAGTCAGGAGCTGATTTATCAGCAGCTTTACAATCTCCCTTCTTTATGGAGCCTCCACCTCATCTCAGGGAGCCAGGTTCCTCCGGCTGCCGTCTTGGCACACCCAGATTTCCTTGATACTTCTTTGTTGCCACATGAAACAGAGTTGTTTCTTTATTGAATAAATTCGTTCGACTCAGGTTACCGTTAGATTTTTCCACCGGAATTTAAAGGGGTATACCATACTACATCAGAAATGTCTGGAAATCACATTGGTGGAGATCCAAGTTTTGAATGCAGTGAAACGGGGGGGGGGGGGGGGGGGGGGGCATAGGACTTTGGCATTCACCTTTTTTAATCAAAGGATCAGATCACCTCTGATCACTTACGTAGCCATCAATGTATAAATCTGGAAAGCCCCTTTAAATCTAAGAAGGTGCTATTTACATGTTTTTAAAGGGGTATTCAGCTCACTAACAACCCCTATCCACTGACCGTGGGGGCTGACTGCTGGGACTCCTGTATCCGCATAGGACGGCACTTTGAGCACGCACCCTGCCGCTCCATTCATTCACTGGCGGAGAGAATGCATGGAGCGGTAGGGGGCATGCTCGACCGGCTGCTCCATTAGGTCCTCCGTTCTCAGAATTCAGTAACTTATTTCGGAGTAACTTGTAGTAATCGGAATACAACTATAATAGAGGAGGCCCTCTGTTCAGCATCCTCTCTGGATCGGGGAAGGGTAGAGCAGTTACAAAGAGCGTCTCTCTCTCTCTCTCTCTCTGGAGGACCCGTCCTTCCTGCAGTACACAGACCACCCATTGATTTGAACGTGCACTGTGCAATGTTCAGTTTCACCTGTGGTGGCGCTGCAGAGAAATTGAACACTTACTACAAGGTTACAGCCGATCGTTTGTGATCTGCTGATTATCAAGGAATTTTCCAAAGTAGAGAACCCCTTCGCTGCCTTGATTTTTGGAGGCATGATGGAATAGAGTAACTCCGCAACTGCTGTTTTATGACCTGCATCCATCAGGACATGCTGGGAGTTGTAGTAATGTTGTAATATAGAATATCTCTTGTGTTTTTTTTTTTTTTTTTTTGTAAATTTGGCAATTCTATGCGAGATCTAATGCATAACACAGAGCACAAATATATGGCCCCCCTGGGGAACTGATGAAATGCCGCATTCCTGTCTTTATGGGCAACACCTGGATCGGGGGGGGGGGGGGGGGTCTCCTTTAATACAGATAACCTTAATATTGGTTCCAGTCCTTGATCGCAAGTAACGTCAGCTGCAAGTCACATTATGCTGACTGATGGAGCTAATGGGTTAACCGCGTGTGGGGACTGACGTCAGCAGCCCTCGACATGCCATTTCCTCCGAATAGACAAACATGAGAAGTCAACTTTATGAGCGTGTGAACGTTTATGGCAGCATGTATGTCCGTTGCTGCGTATAGATTATCGGAAGCGAGGGCGAATGTCATTTATTAGCCGCCTCCTCAAAAGAGCCCTGGGAACCCCTATTTCACTTCAAAGCCCCGTTCACACAGGCGGAATTTGGTGTGGATTCTGCACCAAAAAGTGTCCGACAGCGGCATTTTTCTGACGGCACTGAATGTAGCCGCCGTTTATAGCTGCAAACACGCCCAGAAAGATGTTTTTTTTTTTTTTTTTTTGGCACGGTGTCCGGAATGGACGCCTATGGAAACCGTGGTGGGTGTCCATTAACACTGAAAAAGTGCAGGAGAAATCTCGATTTTGCATGTGAATGAGCCCTAAAGGGGTTGTCCAAGATTAGAAAAACGTGGCTGCAGTCTTCCATAAATAGCGCCCTCCCTCCGTTCACAGGTTGCATGTGGTACTGCAGCTCAGCCCCATAAACTTTGAAGGAGCTGAGCCGCAATACCCAACACAACCAAGGACAGGTGTGACGCTTTTTCTGAAAGATAGCCCTCCCAATGGTCAGACCCCCACGATCAGACTCTTATGCCCTATCCTGTGGAGAGGGGATACATTTAAAACTTGGCACAAATCCTTTAAATCGGCGCTTTGTAACCTGTGGCTGTCCAGCTGTTGTGCTAACTACAACCCCTAGGTGTCAGTGCATGCTGGGAGTTGTAGTTGTGCAACCGCTGCAGAGCCTCAGGCTGGAGAGCGCTGATTTGAAGCCTATTTAATCAATACGGCCTCCATTTTTACGATAGAAAGAAACCCCTTTAAGAACAGATTTAAAAGCAGCCCAACAAATAGATTCACCAAAAATGGCAGGATCCATCAACAGCAGTTTAATGCCATGTGGTTTTTATGTCGTCCAATGCAACAACAGGATAAGAATAGGCGATATAACCATGATCCATTCCATTTTAGGTCAGTGAGGATCAGTGCTGGTCAGGGCATGGGATCTAGTAGATCCCTTGCTCTGATGCGGGCACCCGTAGGGGTGATATCAGGCTGAAAACGAAGTGAAAGGAATGTGAAGATTGCAAATGGTTAAAGTGCTGTGCAGGTGGAGGGCGTCCTGCATTCTGCCTCAATCTGGTGTTTACTATGCAAAAAAAGGAATCGTGTCCAATGCAAATGATTGTTTGATGGGCACACAGAGGCCGGGTAGTCACCAGCGCGTGGATCGTATGTGCACCAGTATAGTTAGTTGCCCAGTGTCAGTAAAATTTATTTTGGGGCCCACCGTACCACTAAATTCAAATTTAATAAATCTATGAAGTTTTTTATGTTAACATAGGCTGGTTAAGGTGCTGTACACTGAATATATGTATGTAGTGCAGTAAGTCTACTGTGCTATGTGCCATTTGTGTAGACAGTGGGAGACTAGCAGGGGATGAATGGGAACTAAAAGTGGCCCTGGAAAAAATTGTTGGGTCCAAATTGATGGAAGGCAGGGCCAGCAATACTATATTGTGGCACATTATACCACCCCATCAGAGCCAAATACTGCAGTCCATCACAAAATACTGCCAGCAGCACAAAATTTATCCCAAAAACTTAAAATGGCCCGCCGTGAGGAGGGCCCAGGAGGCCCCCTGGGCATCGGCCACCGGGAAATTTCCTTGTAAGGGCTATGGCCAATCCTCCCTTGGAGACTAGGAGCCCACCTTGCTCAGGGGCCCACCGGGGGATTCACCTGTACCCCTGTGGGCCAGTCCGAGCCTGTAGGTGCCTGACCTGCCAGTAGTCAGGACTCCCTAAAAGAGCGGGCTTAGGTAAATTTGCATAAAAGGGGCATCTCTTGGCAGATCAGGGGTGGAGCTTTAAACGCCCAGCAGTTGGCAATAGAAATGACGGGACTCATCAACATATAGTGAATGAGAGTGACATTTTCAGTGTCGTGTCGCCCACTGTCCTTGGCTTGGGTCTTCTAGTAGTGGGCCATTCGCAAAAATTGTGGCCATTTTTATTTTTTTCTTATGAGAGTTTCCCTTTAAATGCTCTCTCGAAATGGTCCGCTGAAGGGAGGGCCCTCATGACTGTTTTAATGAAAGCTGTGTTAGGTGATCACTCTCAGCCAATCAGTCGAGGGATGGACCTCATTTGCATATAGTTTCAGCCTGCCACCTCAGGTCTCTGTCCGCGTGGCACATCCGGATAGCGGCCAGGCATAGATATCTGACTCCCCTGTGCGTAAATAAGCGTATAATTAGGGCTGAAGTAAACGGGATCCTGTCATGTAATGGGATTGTTGGAAGCTTACCGCAATTATCTGCTTTATGCCGTCTACGCTTATTACACAGCTAATCCGTGGTGGCTGCGGTAGTCACAGGGCGAACCAATGGTTTTAAAGGGTATCTCCACACCTGGTATCACAGGGACCCCACTGATGCCTGAAGAAAAGAGGCCCTGGTGCTTTGCAACGCACACCTTGGTATCGGACAGACTTCTCTTTTAGGCCTCGTGCACACAACCGTTTTTCGGGTCTGCATTGGAGCCGCAGTTTTTGCGGCTCGGGTGTGGACCCGTTCACTTCAATGGGGCCGCAAAAGATGCGGACAGCACTTTGTTCTGTCCGCATCTGTTGCTCGGTTCCGAGGCCCCGCAAAAAAAAAAAATAGCATGTCCTATTCTTGGCCGTTTTACGGACAAGAATAGGCATGTCTACAATGGGCCGCCCGTTCCGCAAATTGCAGACCGCAAAAAACGGCACAGTTGTGTGCATGAGGGGTGGTCATCTTTCCTGTCGATGGATGGGGAGAAGTGTTGTTCAGGGGAATTAGGAATTGATTAGGTTTATTAGGAGTCATCGGGTTCTCCAAAGCAGGAGACACTTTCCGAAATTATTCTCCAGTCTGTCCGATACCTGTCACCATCATACCCTCCAGTAAGACATATAGAAAGGGGCCAGTCTCCTGTCCATATACAGGGTTAGCAACCAGTCTGTTAAATTACTCATGCCATTTCATGACATCAAGCCCAGTTTGTATATGGGGTTGCCAGGTAAAAGGTTCCTTAGCAACCAGCCTATCAAATTACTCATGGCATTTCATGACAACAACCCTGTCTCTATATGGGGTTGTCAGGCAAAAAGTCCTTAGCAACCAGTCTGTCAAATTACTCAGGGCATCTCATAACAACCCCTGTCTTTATATGGGGTTGTCAGGCAAAACGTCCTTAGTAACCAGTGTGTCAGACTACCATGGGCGAAGATGTTTATCCCGTACAGTCCCCCCTGTGCAGTCGCCGCCTTCCTTCTGACAGACATGATGTATGATTTGTGGACATTTTTTGCATTGGTTGGTCATTTTTTATCCTCCAAACCAAGCCTGTCAGTTGTGTTTGCACTGGGACTCGTCCCACCAGATAATCTCCTCCGGCCATTACACGTGGTGACCTGGGTTGGTCACGGCAGTCGTTAAACCGAGCGTTGGCTTTCTGAACGACTGTAAATCTAAAATAGAAAGTTCACATAAAAGGAAGGCAAACATAGCCGAGCATTTTATGGAGCATTATAATTCTCAAGCTGGTCATACACACCTAGGAGCTGCACAGGGGACAGGAACATCATTCTAAAACCTTCTGTTTTATATTTCAGGACATGAATGGACAGATGAAGGAAAGATGTCCTCGGCTCTGTGTTTTAAAGAAAGGACCCAATGGCTACGGATTTAACCTTCACAGCGAGAAGTCTCGGCCTGGACAGTACATCCGCTCTGTAGACCCCGGTTCTCCAGCAGCCAAGGCCGGACTGAGACCACAGGACCGGCTGGTGGAGGTTAGTACTAAAATAGTCATTAAAGGGGCATTCCAGTTGGTTTAAGTTATCCCCTATCTATAGGATAGCGGATAAGTATTAGATCGTGGGGGTCCTACCACTGGGACCCGCACCAATCACGAGAACGGGGGCCTGTACCCCCTGAAATGAACGGAGCGGTCGTCAAGCATACGTGTGGCCGCTCCATTCTTTTATGGGGGTGTTCTGGAGAGAGTGGAGCGCTCAACTCTGCTATCTCTGGAACTCCCATGAAAGTGAATGGAGCGGCCACAGGCATGTGTGGGACCCCCACTGATCTCATAATTATCGGATAGGGGATAACTTCACCCAACCAGAATACCCCTTTATGGCGTAGGATATTGTGCCCTGTAATCATAGCTATAAGCGGGGGTGGCGTGACCGGTGTGACTGGGTAAGGCCTGGCAGACCTGGGCAGCCGGCATGTAACAGACGGGCACGTAGGTCGGTGTCAAAATGCGGACAAGATTAGGCATTTTCTATTATAGTGCCGGCAATGTGCGGTCCGCAAATTGCGGAATGCACATTTCTGGTGTCCGTGTTTTGCGGATCCGCAAAACACTTACGGACGTGTGAATGGACCCTTAATGTGAATATATTCTAAACAACATAGAGACACAGCGCACGTACATTGTAAACCCTGCCACTTATATCCAAACCAACGCCATAAGAGTGCCAGCCAGTGCAGAGACTAAACCCCACATGTACACTATTTACTGAACGTGCAAGATGGACCATATAAATGCACGGATATATGTAATATCAAGTACCAATACAATAAAAAAATAGACATATGGGACTAGCTGCAATTAAGCCGATGCTAATATTTACATATGGACAATAATATCTATTGAATGAATCACCGTCCAAAAACAGTTGCAACAAATCTGGCCACTTTTTATATTTTTATTTTTTATGCGTGAGATCCGCATGATATTTACCTGGGTCAACAATTAATGTACAATATTTTGATGTGTTTTTTTAATAATATTTTAATGAATGTTTATACAAATGGTGAATTAATTAAATACAGGTGACTTGTCGAGAGCCAGTCTCATTAATAGATTCGTTTTTACAAATAACTTACATAGGAAAACATTATTAGAAAGTGCAGCTGGCGCAGCGCCCCCTTGGCACAATGCTCAGGTACACGACGCTAATTTGGGCAGATAGGTATTCCAAAACATATACGCCCTGCAACATGCCATGGGTCACCCGATCTGCCTTCTTGTTGCCCGAGTCTGCTGAACCTTCAGTGCCCTCTGCCCGCTAGATCTGTCATCTCCCATTGTACGCCCGGCAAGCTCTGCCCTGCGAATCATGGGCCCTCCTGTATAATTGATGCGGGCGACGCAGCCATGCGAGTGGTAGACGGTAGCGTGCCAGTTGGGGGAGGGTCTTTTTTTTTGTTTATTTCTCCTTTTACCAGCGACAAACCAGCTGGGAGATTTGGGAACCCGATCCGTCCCCAGCACCTCGCAGACATTATGTACTGGAGCCTTCCATGCATATTTCATGCTGCTTTGTACGAGCGAGAGGATTCCCAGCGGACGTGCGCTCATCGAGGCTTGTAATCTTGTACCTGGAGCGAGGAGCCCACTCAGGGGTCCCGGACCCTGCAGGGAACTTCGTATGACACAGGCGTGTGTGGCTATTAGACACCTGTTTCCCAACATGCTTATCTGTCACAGGGGGATTACGGCTCAGTGCACGGCAGGCCGCCCGGTTAGGTTACCGGATTATAAATGTAAATGGGCCGTACGTAATTCTGTCCACGTCATAGCATTGACCCTTTCATTGCCAAAGGGGCTGTCGTTTTAGGTGTCATGTCTTCTCTTGACACAGTTCATCCACGTGGGTGCTGCAATGGACCGGATAAGCTTCTCCCAAGCCCATAGCATTGGTCACCGACTTGTGGTTCTCCAGCTATTGCAGAACTACAAGTCTCAGCATGCCCTGTGCCTAAGTGCACACTAAGTGCACTCAAGTGCATCTACAAATACCATCCTTTACGCCTACTTAGCAGCATTCGTTTTTGATCATTTAGGGCTGCAACCTCTGCACCATTTTCAGCCAAATTTCCCAGGATGGCCTCTGAAAATTTGTGACAGTCCATGCAAATTTGGGCCTGTCAACAACCATGCCAGTATCAAGCAGGTCCCCTATAGATCAGAGCATAATGACCCTCATTGGCTGTAAAGTAGTGGTCATGGGGGGCCGGGCTGTTTCTGGATTCTCTGCTGCATTCAGCCGCTTTTTAGTCTGAAGGTGTTGCCCTTTTAGTCCTTGTGGGATGCCACATCTTATATATTTGATGGCGGGCTGCTCTATAATTACCGCTCGCTTTACTGAACCCAGGCGGTGGAGTTCACGGGTGTTCGATTCCGGGTCAGGCTGCTTTGTACTACGTACGCCCCACCTATTCTTGGAGCGCCTGGCGACACCTGGTGGGCGTGCGGGAGGCGTCAGAGGGGGTCTGGATGGGGATGGGATAATTACTTGCAAAAGTCTGGGAATAATCTGAGGTGGGGGCAGAATAGAGAAGGGGAAGAAAGAAAAGTAGCAGGAGTGGGTGGGGGTGGGGGGACGACGGCGGAAGAATAGGTAGTAAAATAAAGGGGTGACGGCTCGGGGAGGGGAACACAAAGCTACGTGGCCCAGAAGAGAGCAAAGGCATTATTTCTGAGAGGAGAAAGTAGGAAGCGGTTGCCAGGGAACGAGGGAAAAGAGGCCTTGGTGTTTGTTTTCATGGCCGAGGGATCGGAGAAACAGAAAGGGTCCCTTTAACCCCTCCATTGCCGGCAGGGTGTAAGCACACAATTGCCTTCTTTTATGGTTCCCACACTCATTGTCAGACGGCGTGTCTGCATATTACACGGGTCAGTCTGCGGGTTCATAGCTCCACTTTCCAGGATATATTAGGAGATCGCTTAAGTAGCAGTTCCACAGTAAAAAGGAGCACAGTCCTGGATACGCGAATCCCCCGGTTTTATTTTCTGGTCACTCCTGCTCTAATACAGCAAACTGTTTCATAAATCTGACTTTGTGTCTCAGTTAATCACCCTTTTCAAGATCTCTGCTTGCGGACAGTGAAGGGAAACATTGGAGAAGATAAATTGTTACAGTCTTAGGTTCCAGTCACACGTCACACGTGTTTTGCGCACCGCACATTACCGGCACTCTCATAGAAAATGCCTTTTTGCGGACAAGAATAGGACATGTTCTATTTTTTTGCGGAACGGAAGTGCAGATCCGCAAATGCGGACAGCACATTCCGGCCCCATTGAAAATGAATGGGTCCGCACCTGTTCCGCAAAATTGCAAAACTGATGCGGACCCATTTTGCAGACGTGTGAATGGACTGTAAAAGGGGTTGTCCGAGTTATTTAAAAAACAAAGGCAAGGAAGCCATTGGAATAATCAAAGAGGTCCCGTCCCCTGTCCTGACAGGTCTGTTCTAGTAACTACTCGCATCCCCCATGTAATAACACATCTGCATCTAGTCTTATGACTCTATGTCGTGCCATTCCTCTATTATTCCTGCTAGAAGTTATGAATGAAATGCTGGCAGTTTGCAATGAAGGTTCGGCTGGGTTTTTACCAGTTGCGGAGGGGCAGATGTCCCTGCACAGTCTGATACTGTCAGCACTGATTGAATAATGTCAGACTGTGCAGGGGAACACCCACCCCCCCAAGTGGTAACGCCCAACTGGACCTTCATTGCAAACGTCTAGCAATTCATACATAACTTCTAGCAGGAATAATAGAGGAATGGCAAAACGCAAAATAGATGCTCCAAAATTATTACATGGGGAATGCAAGTAGTCACTTAAGCAGACGTGTCGGCAGAGGTGGACAGATGCTCTTTATAAACGTATACTCGCTGTCCTGGACCCTCTCCTTTTCTTACTCAATCACGTGGCTTACTTTACTTAAGATCAATATTTTGGACTACAATTTTGGTGCAAGATGGCACATTTTAAGACTCTTATACCCCCCACCCCCTTTTGAAATCTGTCAGTGAGGCACAAAAAGGGTCTAAAATATAAGTTGTTTTTTTTTGCCAAAAATGGAGACAGAATTCGGACATATTTAGTGGTTTCCATTCACTGACAGCCAGCATAGTTCTTTGTGAAAGTGATGGTCAAAGTCATCAATCTGAAAACGGAAAATGGAGTGAACTGCGCTAAATTAATCGCCACAACTGGAAAAACCTTGGACAATGGATCTTAATGATAGGACCCTTATGGAATAATATACTTGGCTGCGTCTTTACACGGCCTCAGGATTGGCAGGGTGAGAATATACGTCTGTGTGCTCCTGGGCGATATCACCCGCTCACTGTCAGTATATATACAGGCCCCTGGTACATACAATATATGTAGTGCAGCCCCAGTAGAGCTGAATTGCATGGCATGTCATTTGCTGGCACGGACCGCCATAACTAACATAGTTCTTCCCAATGGCCTGGTAACCTTTGGTCCCCTTTTCTAAAACTAAGGGGCCTCCTTTATCAAAACTGTCTTCTCAACCAATCACAGCTCATCTCTCATTTCTAACCCGTACTTGACAAAATGTAAGCTGAGCTCTGATTATGTTGCCCGTAGCAGCCAGTCAGTTTTGACAAATGTGGCCCAAAAATATCTTAAGTTGCCCATCGCCACCAATTAGATTCCACCTTTCATTTTTCACAGCTCCTTTGGAGAAACTAAGCCAGTTTTGATAGATCTCACCCTTCAATGTCCTAAAAATGACAGCTGTCTACCTCTCCCTGCAGGTAAACGGACAGAACGTGGACGGCGTGAAGCATTCTGAGGTGGTAGCGAACATAAAATCCAAAGACAACGAGACGACGTTACTGGTGGTGGATCAAGAAACAGAGGAATACTTCAAGAAGTTGGGGGTCACTCCGACCGAAGCTCACATCAAAGGAGGTACAGCCATATTGACTTGGACAATGGGCTTACCCATAGCAACTAATCAATGGAAAACGGTCATCTGATTGGTTGCCATGGTTACACTCCCCATAATTATAACATGTCATGTTACCTTCATTGCAGTCCGCTTGTCCTTTGCCATGCGATAAGTTGCAAGAAGTCGCTGACTGCGTCCCCCGCTCGCTGCCCTCATACACAGCCACGCAGTTCGTTGCCCCAGCATTGAGATTCCAAATTAAAAATTCCTCCTCTTTGTCCTTTCTAACATTGCAATCTTCCCTTTTAGGTGTAATCCCCCAGTCACTGACCAATGGAGTGAGCAAAACACAGGTCAGTATACACGGCATGATTAAAGATATCCTTTCAGAAAGGAGCCGCTCCTGACATGTCTGTTTTAGTAACTACTTACATTCCCCATCTAATAACAATTCTGGGACATCTATTTTTAGGACTATCTTATTATTATTATTATTAAAGTGCCATTCATTCCATAGCGCTGTACATATGATAAGCGGTGCACATACATAATACAGACAATTGCACTAAGCATGAACAAGACGAGTTACAACCTGGTACAGAAGGAGAGAGGGCCCTGTCCGTGAGGGCTTACAATCTACATTGTATGGGAGAAGGACACAGTAGGTGCGGGTGAAGCTGGTCATGGCGGTATAGAGGCAGCAGGGTCACTGATTGTAGGCTTGTCTGAAGAGGTGGGTTTTTAGGTTTCTTTTGAAGGATTCCACTGTAGGTGAGAGTCTGATATGTTGGGGTAGCGAGTTCCAGAGTGTGGGGGATGCACGGAAGAAATCTAGGAGTCGATTGTGGGAAGAGGTGATAAGAGGAGAGGAGAGGAGAGAAGGTGGTCTTGTGAGGATAGGAGATTGCGTGTGGGGATGTATCGGGAAAGTAGCTCAGAGCTGTAGGGAGGGGACAGGTTATGGACGGCCTTGTATGTGTTTGTTAGTACTTTGAACTGAATTTGCTGGGCAATGGGGAGCCAGTGAAGGGACTGGCAGAGGAGTAACAGGGTGAGAGGTGTATCAGTCGGGCAGCAGAGTTGAGGATAGATTGGAGGGGGTGCGAGAGTGCTAGAAGGAAGGCCACAGAGGAGGATGTTGCAGTAGTCTAGGCGGGAGATGATGAGGGCATGTACAAGCATTCGCAGATTCAAAGTTGAGGAAAGTGCGGATGCGGGAGATGTTTTTGAGTTGGAGGCGGCAGGTGGTGGAAAGGGCTTGGATGTGTGGTCGGAAGGAGAGGGCAGAATCCAAGGACACTCCAACGGACTTGGTTGACCGGGAAGAATGTGCAGGGTAGATAGGTCTGTTGGGGGGGGTTGAGCAAGATGGGGGAAAAGATGCTGAATTCTGTTTTATCCATGTTAAGTTTTAGAAAGTGAGAGGAGAAGAAGGAGGATATAGAAGATTGGCATTGTGGGATTCTGGATGGTAGGGTGGTGATGTCTGGACCAGAGAGGTAGATTTGTGTGTCGTCAGCATAAGAGTGATACTGAAAGCCATGGGACTCTATGAGCTGTCCCAGGCCGAGGGTGTAGATAGAGAAGAGCAGGGGTCCTAGGACAGAGCCTTGCGGGACACCAACAGAGAGGGAGTCGAGGAGGTGGTGTGAGAGTGGGAGACGCTAAACGTCCAGTCTGTGAGGTATGATGTGATCCAGGAGAGGGCCAGGTCACTGATGCCAAGAGATGAGAGTTTGTAACAGAAAGGGAGTGGTCGACAGTGTCAAAGGCAGCAAGGAGAAGGAGGACAGAGTAATGTTTTCTGGCTTTGGCAGTTAGTAGGTCATTGGTGACTTTGGTGAGGGCAGTCTCAGTTGAGTGGTGGGGTCGGAAGCCAGATTGTAGGTGGTCAAAGAGGGAGCAGGAGGAGAGGTGAGAGGACAGTTCAGAATGGACATGTTGCTCAAGTAGCTTTGAGGCATATGGAAGAAGTGATATGTTGTGCCATCTGTCTGTTATTCCTACTAGAAGTTATGAATGAATTGCCAGCAGCTTGCAACGAAGGTCCAGATGGGTGTTACATTCTGACTGTATCTAATGAGTGCTGCCAGTCTCAAGGACACACCTCCAGCTGGTAACACCCATCTGGACCTTCATTGCAGACTGCTGCCAATTCATTCATAACTTCTGGTAGGAATAACAGAGAGAAAGCACAGCAAAAAGTTATAAGAATAGATGCTCTAGAATTATTATTACATGGAGAATGCAAGTAGTGACTAAAGCAGACAGGTCAGGAGAGGTGATGGGTCCTCTTTAAAGGGACGGGCACTTTTATTGATCCAGTCCTAAGAACAAAATAAAACTGAGTGTTTGGTCAATCCAACACGTGCATATGACGGATTTATGCCTCCGTATTATGGACGTCTCCCAGCCTGGCCGCAGGTTTATGGACATGAACTTGAGCCGGAGTTAGGCCAGGACACACGTCCGTAATACGGGTGAAGGAATCCATCCTAAAAAATACAGATACACTAAAATTAAATCACGAAAAAGGTTCAGGGTCAGCACTAATATGGAGGCTAATTCCACAGCGAGTCATAAATAGGGACTGAACCACCAGATGAGGGTGCCAGGGAGGTAGGAGCATGAAGGCCCTCCCCAATATTCAGAATATTTGCCTGGTTGGATGGAGGTTTTTGCATCTGTGGTCCGCCTAGGACGCCGACCCTTGGCGAGGACTCTTTGTACCTACCCAGCACTGGTGTCATACAGAGGACGTCTCAAGCAGCACTTGAAGGAACTGAATTCTGCAATCTTCTTTCCTATCAGAGTCGATGGCCCAGAGGTTCTCGAGTTGTGTAATCATCAGAGCCTCGAGGCCATTGACTTCAATAGAGAAAAAAGCTAAATCCTGTTGTAATCCATCTACTGCAGCGACGTCTCCAGACCTCGTTGTGTTTGAGCGCGGTGCAGTTTCCTCCGCTGCGGGTTTTTCCCTGTGTGTCTGGGAAGTAACGAGTCTCTACACTTGTAAAGAGGAACTTGCTATTTCTGCCATATATTGAAAAGCGCCAAGTGTAAGCTCCCACCCTGCAGAATCCTGGGACCACTCCAGGCAGGAAATGTTCAGCCATTTGCCAAGGACCTGCTTATTGAGAGCGTTTGGTGTAGAAAAGCAACGTGCTCGCACTCAGCAGACAGCTTTCTGTATACCGTAGCCGAGTGTCAGGGATGAAGACTACAACCTGCTGCACAAATGATGGGAGTAATCTTTCCGCTGGAGAATTTTTTCACTCCATGGGATTGTTAGGATATTATATACATATTTCAGGTTCCTCTACCAGCTGCTGATCATGGCTGCAAGTAGCCAGTACAAGGAAGGGGGTCATTTTTGCTACTGCATTGTTAGGTGCCCATTGGGATCCATAGACGAATGTTGATTTTAGTAGCAGCATCCTCTCTATTAGCTATCCTCAGGATTCATCAGGTGTGTGACTCCCGGCAGCTGTTTGAAGAGCCCCCCTGGTAAGCGCTGTGACTTCTTAGGCCTGTGACATCACATTTATCAGTCACACGGCCTAGGAGCAGCTCAGTCCCATTCAACTGAATAGGGCTAAGATGCAATACCAAGCACAGCCACTATCCAGTGGACGGTGCTGTGCTTGGTAAGCTGCAAAGAGGCTGCCTCAAACAGCTGATCGGCAGGGGGGCCGGGGGTCAGACCCCCAACAATCTATCTATTGATGACCTGTCTTGAGAATATTGAACACCCGGAAAACCACTTTAAGGCTTCAGTCAGACACCTGTAATGCAGCTGAATTTTAGCAACCATGTTATGGCGCAAGTCCTGGCCCAATCATTGGGGTAGCAACCAGCGCTCGGGCCAGGACCTGCTGCCCTACAGTAACATTTGGCTGAAGGAGGCCTAAAGTTGATCTGAAGCCCCCAAGTCCAGTTAGGCCAACCAATTATCCAATGTATATTGGGACCTCTCGACTGCCCCCACGGGCAGAGAAGGTTAGGGCAGCTGGATTTCAACATGCCTGACTCTTTAGCATTCACCCCATTCAGAACACATGCATGCTCGGCCCGGTGTGTGTATGTGGGGAGTCTATGGCCAGCCTAAGGCTCACGTGACTTAATGCAGTACGGATGAAGACATTTTTATGTTCTTTTACAGCTCAACGGAGGCTCCTCCACTTCCTCCTCTCACAGTGATTTGCAGAGCCCCGATAAAGACTCACAGGTAAGAAAACCTTATTTTTTAGGCTACTTTCACACTCGCGTTTTGGCTTTCCGTTTGCGAGATCCGTTCAGGGCTCTCACAAGTGGTCCAAAACGGATCAGTTTGCATTCTAATGCATTCTGAATGGAAAAGGATCCGCTCAGAATGCATCAGTTCGGTCTCCATTCCGCTTTGGAGGCTGCCTGCAGCGTTTTGGTGTCCGTCTGATGAAACTGAGCCAAACGGATACGTCCTGACACACAAAGTAAGTCAATGGGGATGGGTCAGTTTTCACTGACACAATCTGGCACAGTAGAAAACGGATCTGTCTCCCATTGACTTTCAATGGTGTTCAAGACGGATCCGTCTTGGCTTTGTTAAAGATAATACAAACGGATCCATTCTGAACAGATGCAGACAGATGGTTGTATTGTCTGAACGGATCCGTCTTGGCTATGTTACAGATAATACAAACGGATCCGTTCTGAACGGATGCAGACTGTTGTATTATCTGAACGGATCCGCACAAAACGCGACAGCGCAGCTGACATTACATGGAGTCATCAGATGTCATTGTAGACTGGATCTAGGTCAGTGTGGGTACACTGACGACATGTTTGGTGACTATGATCCATACAAGGTGTCTATGACAATGCTTTACTGGACAGAAGGGGATAGGTTATCAATATCTCTCAGTAGTGCAGCCTCAGGCTTTGGGCCTGTAACATCATGCCATCATATCTCAGCCTATAAGTAAGATATTAAAAAACAGTTTTATACAGTAAAAGAGTGTAAAACAAATGGTTAAATTGTCCACTTGGTGGTGGGGACAGACGTGTCCACTTTCTGTTACTGGATATGTAATATAGAAAAGCACTGAACTAATAGTTCTCATTACCCCTTGGTGTTTCAGGCCGGTGACCTGATCCGAAAAGACCCCTTTGAAGAGAGTGGCCTACGTCTCAGCCCCACGGCGGCCGAAGCGAAAGAAAAGGCCCGCTCGAAGAGAGCCAACAAACGAGCTCCCCAAATGGACTGGAGCAAGAAACACGAAATTTTCAGCAACTTCTGATCCTCCCTCTCGGCACACGAACGGTCGGGACGAGAGCGGGGCGCAGGACTCAAACCCCTTTCTCCCCACTAAACACTGCGCGTTAACCGGAGGGCGCAGATTAAAACCAACTAACAAGAGGTCGTCACCAAACCTATATCTGTTTAACCATTTCAGCTCGGTGGCATTTTACGGCATATCATGTTGACTTAGACACTGCCAGGCCACATATTATACCCACACCAGCATCAGAGGATGGATCTGCCCATGGTGCGCTATTTGCGGGCATTACTGAGTCATGGGCGTACCCGGGGGCTTGAAGGAAAAGTCTTAACTCCTGACTGGAATTTAGACAGAAAAAGCAATGAATTGTGGGAATTGACGACAAGGACAACAGTTCTCCATTGCTAAACCAGCAGGGTTCTGGCAGCCGCATCGTCCTCCTCCTCCTGTGTTTATAAGACTGTTTCCTCATCCTGTCCTGCGGTCCCACCAAGGAATAGATGTAGGATTTCCTCCGCCAGGGACCACCGCTAGCAAAGCACTTAGGAGATCATCACCTGTAGGCAGAGTGCCCTCTAATTCACGTCCACCCTCCAGACCCCGACAAGCTAGACGTAGGTGTCATCCACGAAGAAGCATATTCTCAGTACATAAGATTGCACAATTTCTTCCAGACACAGGGCTTTGTTAACACTTTTGCTGCCAACTCCTCCTGGTAATGGAAACCAGTACCAGTACACGGTCGTCCTGCTGACAGCAGTTTATAGCGCCGTCAATACGTCTTCGTGATTATCCATTGCATTTAGTGCACAGGAGGGTTGGGGGAGGGGGGCACAGTTTGGGCCTCATGTGGAATAAGGCAGAGTGTTGCATGTCAGGCCGTCCCCAGGGGTCACACATTCCTCACTGCGGCCCAGAACCGCTGGCGCTCTCTTACCCAATCGATGTGCACATGGTTTGAGTTAAGTGAAAAAAAAAAAAAATAACAAAAGCTCAAAATCAAGTCAATCAGCCCCGGAGAGTCGGAGTAAGTGTCCCCAGGCCTTGCATAGATGCAGATATTATGGAAGTGAGACATGCATGTGGCCTAAAAAGTGATAGGCTAAACGCCAAACTACCAGACATCACCCCCCCCCATCAGTCTTGTAGATCGGGGGTGCTCAAACTAAGGCAAAACTACAACTCCCCGCATGCCCTAATAGCTGTAGGCTGTCCAGGCATACTAGGAGTTGTAGTTTTGCAACAGATCGAGGTCCGCAGGTTGGGCATCCCTGTTATAAATGATCAGCCATTTCCCCCAGGACACAAGCCTGCGTACTGGGGCAAATGACCATCATGATTCGCGGCGGGTTGGTCAGCTCTACCCCTGAAAGGTATAAAGATTATTTTTCCCATACTAAGGTAAGCCCCCCTCCCCCCTCAAAATCAAATGAAGTGCTTCCTCCCTCCCCCACTCTAGATAGTCTTTAAGGGTAGGTTCACACAGAGGTTTTTTGGAGGAGGTTTTGAGGCAGCTTTTTAGTCAAAGTTAGAAATGGATTCAGCCTGTGTACAAGTCCTTCCTCTTTATTTCTGATTTCTTTCGAACCCACTTTTGGCTGAAAAACCTCCCCCAAAAAGTGTGATCAAAAAATTCCAAAACCATGAGGCCAGTTTGCGTTCACTGAAAAATCCAGCCTGGGTGGCTAGGGTTGAGCTGTCAGGGTAGTAAGCCTGTATGCATAGGCCGAAGTTTAATGCACGGCCCTAGACACTCTCTCAATCTAATTAAAAAAAGAGTGTCATTTAACCCTGCGGCACGCTAATACCTCGTATGTCCCGGATTAACAAGCCGGCGAGATCACGTCGTCCATTTGAAAGCTCCTCTTAGAAACTATATAGGCCTTAAGCTGACCCAGGAATGCAGTTTTAATCACGTCAGAGGGGATTAGGTAGATTCCGGCCAAATAAAATAATATCTTTTACAATAATTCTCCATGGAAAAATAACAAGGACAGAAAAAGTTTCCTTCTTTCAAATGTTTCTAGAAGCGATACAGCCCCCTAGTGGCCATAATGGAAAATGCCCAATTTCTGCAAGTCGGGGAAAACACATTGGCCAATAAAATGTGTAATGTAATCTTTATTATTCAGCCTGTTAAATATCACATTCCCTACGATTCTCAGATTACAATCGAGGAGTTGGAGGAAGACGTATAGTAAAGGGTTTTCTGATGATAACTCCAGATTTCACACTGACCCTTCAAATGAACCGTCACTGCAGATGTAGTTACAGGACCTTCGTGTGATTGCACAATTTTCGGTCTTATGTTGACCACGTGTTGCTGCAGCTGCTTGATTTGTAATGTAACCAGTAGGGATGGAAGGTCTGAACAATGTGCAAAAAAACCACAAAAAACAACAACTTTGTAAATGATGAACATTCCAGTATGATTTTTGTTCGGAGATTTTAGGACAGTACTCTGCGGAGGTGCGGGTTTATTAACACACACATGTCCATTCAGCAGCCCACAGACCCACTGCATACCGTAATATCTACTGCGGCAGTGACTTAGTCCGTTTTAGGCCTCATGCACACAAACGTTCCGTGCAGTGGGGACCATCTGTGCGGCTGCCTCAGCCATGATACGGTGTGCACACGACGGGTGCCTATATATAGCGGACCAGCTGTTTGCAGACCGTAATATGGACTTTGCCGGGCAACGGCCCTGTGATCGAGGCCTTAGCTATAGACCCCACATGGCATTTGAGATGAGCTCGGTCCCATCTTCAGGTTCAGCCTGGTAGCATTGTTCAGCATTCCACTCAGTCCTGATCCCATCACAGCACTGAGCTTGGTCCAATGGCCGAGCTTGGTCCTGTGACTGGATGTTTGCACTGAGCCTGTTCCGTGGCTCAGTGTTCCAGTCAAGCTTAGTCCCAGTCTTGATCTCATTACTGAACTTGGTCCCATGTCTCCGCTTTCAGGCTGAGCTTGGTCTAAGGCTGGGTTCACACCTGAGCGTTTTACAGCGCGTTCCTACGCGCTGTAAAATGCTCAACAAGGAGAAACCAATGATTCCCTATGGGAATGGTTCTCACCTGGGCGTTTTACAGCGCGTACGATCGCGCTGTAAAACGCCCGACGCCCCAAGAAGTACAGGAGCTTCTTTGGGGCGTCTTGTCGCGCGTTCCCGTACATAGACTTTCGGGAACGCGCGACAACGGGCGTTCGCTTGTCTCTGTATGCGCGATTGCAAACGCCCGTACAATCGCGCATACAGAGCGCTCCATCGCGAACGCTCAGGTGTGAACCCATCGTAATGGATCAGCTTTCAGGCTGAGCTTGTTCCCGTAATTTGGTGTTTGTGCTGAGCTTGGTCCAGTGGCTCAGCTTATGTCTCACGGCTCAGAATTCGAATTGAACTTCATCCCATGGCTTAGCAAGGGTTAAGCTCGGTCCCATCACAGAAATAGGTTGAACTCAATTCCACATTCCGCTTCGGACAGATGCCACCACACTGTAGTCATCATCCTGGCTTGACTTGGATCCCATCCTTCTGCATTTTCCTCAGAACGATCTAGACTGAACTTTGGCCATTATATGGAAAGTTTCTGGAAGGTGACCAGATGCCACCGCTCTAGGTATCGTTATGTAAAGACTAGACGTATGTAGTGGCACTTTAGAAATTAAGGAACCGGAGTTGTGGATATCGGGGCCCATCCTCCTCCACCGACCCCTCCTTAATAACACCGAGGTGCTCGATGGAAAGGGTCTAGAACGTGGACTGAAGCACGGAGACGGCATGTTACGCACACAGACTGACACATGAAGGATGTAGCTGTCGGAGCTGGATGTAGCTCTCGATTGTATTTTTAACAAACCAATGGATTTTTTTTTATGGACGTAGAATTATTTTAAGCGTTTTAAAACCTGACCACTATGGCTGAAATGTGCCTGGCTAATGCCACTCTATATGACACCACATCTCATCAGCATGGCAGGCGCTGATGCTGCCCCCTGCTGGTCGAATCAGAGGTCTGCTGTATAGTTTTGTATGACGGACAGATTTATTATAAAAAAAAATTGGATTGGCGCGATAGATCGGAGACCTCTGCGCTGCACACGGCCATGAAGCTGCTTATATGTAGCTCTGTTTGGAATCATATTTTTGTACTTTTAAACCTGTAATTATGTAAGGCACATATCTGATAGCATTTATCTATGACACAAGACATATTGTAAACTGCTATGTGCTTAATAAAGGCTTTCCCAAGTACGCGTCTGTCATTGTGCGACGAGGAACCTGAAGCATAGGCTATCCTGCCCTGAATGCCGCCATCAGACACATCACTGAATGCCGTGATCTCCCAGCACAGGGCTGCGGCATAACGTAGATGGTCAATCATATCTCCCTCCAGTAACTCCTTTCCTTTGATCCTAATTTCTCTCATATTACAGTGAAAAAAGGGGGAAAAAAATGAATATCTGTGTCCTGGGACATCAGCTGTGTCACCCCTCCTCCTCCTAAGTGTAAGACAAATGGCTGCAGCAGGAGCCTCCCCCCCTCTGGTCTGCAGCAGGAGCCTCCCCCCTCTGGTCTGCAGCAGGAGCCTCCCCCCTCTGGTCTGCAGCAGGAGCCTCCCCCCCTCTGGTCTGCAGCAGGAGCCTCCCCCCTCTGGTCTGCAGCAGGAGCCTCCCCCCTCTGGTCTGCAGCAGGAGCCTCCCCCCCTCTGGTCTGCAGCAGGAGCCTCCCCCCCTCTGGTCTGCAGCAGGAGCCTCCCCCCCTCTGGTCTGCAGCCCCCGCATATAAAAAAACTAAACGTGCCCTAATAGGACGGGGACTGTCTTGATGGGACAACTCCTGATCTTGTGTATTAAATAGAGCATTATACGACATCATGAAGATATAATAGACACTTTTATTTACAATATAGAAATATATACCGTACAATACAAAAATCATAGACCCGTCACTTCTCCTGACATGCCTGTTTTAGTGACACCCCATGTAAGCAGCATCTATTCTTATGACTCTATGTTGTGCCATTCCTCTCTTATTCCTGCTAGAAGTTATGAATGAATTGCCGGCAGTCTGCAATGAAGGTCCAGCAGGGTGTTACCAGTTGGGGGTGTGTCTCTACGCAGTCTGATATCCAATCAGTGCTGCCAGTGTCAGGCTGTGGGGGACACACCCTCAATTGGTAACACCCAACTGGACCTTTGTTTGCAAAGCTCTAGCAATTCATTCATAACTTCTAGCAGGAATAAGAGAGGAATAGAGCGATAAGAATAGATACTCCGGATTTGTTTTTACAAGTCACTAAAACAGACACACAGAGATGTGGTCTGTATATTGTGATAGTAATGCCCGTTTCACATCTGCGTTAGGGCATGAATTTATGCCGGCCGGGCCCGTGCTGCGGACAACAAACTGCACCGCAAAAAAGTAACGCATGCACCACTTTTTTGTAGTGCGGAGGCACAGACGTAAACCCCACAGAAGCACTCCGTAGTGCTTTTGTGGAGTTCCGTGCCTCTGTTCCGCACCACACCTTCCAGATTGCGGACCCATTCAAGTGGAATGGGTCCACATCTGTGATGCGGTGCAAAAACGACTGGGGCCCGTATATTGCGGACCACAATACAGGCCCGGTCGACACTCCGGTTCGTATGCATGAGCCCTTAAACAGTATTTGTCCGGCCGCTTCTCGCTTGCAGCCGAATCTCCGCCTGTCCCCATTATAGTGAATAGGGCTGGACGGAATTCCGGCAGCGCATGGTTGCGCCCGGCAGGGTGTTCCGGCCAGATCTGCTTAAGGCCCCTTTCACACGAGCCGCGGGTGCAATGCGTGACGGGAACGCAAACCACCCGTCACTGAATCCTGACCCATTCATTTTAATGGGTCTGTGTACATGAGCGTTTTTTGTCACGCATCAGTTCTGCGTTGCGTGAAAATCGCAGCATGTTCTATAGTCTGTGTTTTTCACGCAGCCCCGGCCCCTTAGAAGTGAATGGGGCTTCAGTGAAAAACGCATTGTATCCGGAAGCAAGTGCGGGTGCGATGCGTTTTTCACTGATGGTCGCTAAGAGATGTTGTTTGTAAACCTTCAGTTTTATTATCACGCGCGTGAAAAACGCATTGCACCTGTGCGGAAAAAACTGAACGCAATTGCAGACAAAACTGACTGAACTTGCTTGCAAAATGGTGCAAGTTTCACTGAACGCACCCGGACCTAATCCGTCACGCTCGTGTGAAGGATGAGACCTAATGCAGATGTGAACCCGGCCTAAATTGTCCTCTCCGGATGATCCCTTTTTGCTAAAGGCGAGGACCACCAGCAATCTCTGTAGAGAGACATGGCAGCAACTGTTCTATCAGCCTGCAGCGCCCCCACAGGGAGAATAAGGCATCACAGTTTTCATTAAAATCAATGGGCTCCTTGTGTTTGGCCTTCCAGAGCAAGTGGCACATTTGGCTAATATCTGAGGGTCCTACTGGCCCCCGATGTTAACTTACTGACGTCCCCTTGTAAATGTAAGTAACTGGAATCTTTTTGAACTCGTGGCATCCAAGACGATTCACCTCCATCACTTCTTTTTAGTTGCCCCAGGACAGATGTCTCTGTTTAGGCAGTCAGAGCACCGGGGGGACACAGGGAGGCAAACCTGCTGCCCAAAACCGACTAGTAGCCAATTGATTTCGCTCCAGAGATCTCTATGGACACAAAGAGGCCAAATATAAGAAATGATGAGCGTTAATAACTGAGGAACAGGGGCATTTAGACCCTGGATTACCGCACTCTGATGTTGGGGTATTTTTCTTCTATCAATGCAAACTGAGTCTCCTCCAGATGAAAGAAAACTGTCTCTAGCGCCACCTATAGGTAACTGCCCCGTAAGCCAATGTCCGGCCCATTACAGGGGTGGCCACCTTTGGGTGCAGGTCCCTAATTTAGATAGTTTTTTTCCCCCGGTATTCCCTATACCTTCCAAGACTTCTATCCTCACTAATATTAGAACACAAGTCACTTGCTGCCCACAAGGTCATAAAACGTATCTTCTGAAATACTCTGTGCTGCTGTGGCCATTCTCTTCCTAACTTTCACTATGTGACCTCACTTTTCTTCACCCCGCCCCCCCTTTAGATCTCAAAGCTTCCTTCCAGCAAGGGGTTTGCCAGGACGGGTATGCGGCAATTTATAACCAGCTGGACCCTCACCTTGGCAGCCAGTCCTCGAGGGCCACACGAGTGTCTTCAGGGGTCTTGGTTTCTTTTTTCACCCACTTCAGTCTGTTGGAAATACGATGTACATGAGTGTCCACACCTGAGGGGACAGGAGGTTGTCACCACCCCGCATTCAATACATAGAAGTAATGCAGGTCTTTCTAAAACTGTGCCATACGCAGGTGGTGTGTGGTATTGCATCTCAGCCCCATTCACTGCAATGGACCCGAGCTGCACAGACAACCCGTGGACAGGGGTGGCGCCGTTTATGGAAGAAAGCAGCCATGTTTTTCTAATCCTGGAAAATTCCTGGGGTTTCTGGACCATTGGGTGCTAGATTAATGGAGTGCACACAGTGGGTGAAAGCCTGGGTATACAATTATGATGGGATCTAGGAGTAACTGATAAGTGACCTCAGGGGTTTCCAGGATTTTAGTATCGATGACCTCCCCTTAGGATAGTCCATCAATATGAGTTTGGTTCGGGTCCGACACACGAGCTGTTTAAAGACCTTGCGGTGCTTGAACAAGCGCTATGATCTCCGTTATTTACCAGACACAGTGCCATACATCCTGTAGTGGCTGCGTGTGGTACTGCAGCTCCATCCCATTCAAGTGAATGTGACAGATCACTGCCGAACACAGCCCCTGAAGAATGTACGGCAGTGTGCCGGGTAAACAGTGACGAGGCCGAGTGCCACTGCCCCTTTAAGCAGGGTGGTAGGTCATCAGTACCCACACAACCTCTGTAAAACGGAAACCGTCAGTAAAGGAACCTCCCGACGGCAGTGATCAAGATCCATTATCCTTACCAATCCCAGACACCTTGTTCCAGGCAATGTCCATAATCAGATGAGCCATTTTAGGTCCCACCCCAGGAAGCTTCACCAGCTCTGCTACATTATCGGGAATGTCACCGCCGTACTGCTCCTGAAGTATCTCCGTCGTCTTCTTGATGTATTTCACCTTGTTCTATGGTAAGAAAACAGGATGTCAAGATTATGGGGGTTGTCCTGTCCAGTCAACCCATTCTCTGGACAGGTTCAAGCAGCTGAGAAGCCAAAACTGTAGGTGCCATCGTCTGCGGAAGCTGCTGACAGCCATATATTACTCTAGGAGACATGTGGTACTACCTGGTGCCCATTCCAGTACATGGCTGACCTTCCTAAACCTGATCATGAGGGGTCACTCCTCGCAGTGTTCTCCGCTCCAGCTTCATTCAGAGAGATTCAATAAAAGATCACCACTACGCCTCCATCAATGATGGGTGCAGTTGTGTCAGTCAGTCACCTTCCAGAATCCCACAGGATAGATGAGTTTCCCCAGCGTCTCCTCATCGGTCTCCAGGATCCTGCCCACAGTCAGGCCATGTTCTTTTAGTCTGGTCATGGCTGCTGAGGTCACCTGGTCCTTCGTCTGGCTGGACAGCATCAAGGACAGCAGAACCTGGTAGCGCATCACCTATGAAGCAACACATGGGACCATTACTACTCTAAATGATCAGGTGGTATTCATTAAGCCCCCCCCCCGACAAGACTTCATGTCCGAAATGAGGGGCCGAAGCCTATGAACGCCTCAATGCAAAAAGTAAGGGGGCAAGGAAACTGTTGAAGGCTCATGTGCGGGGTGCAAGCCCTGAGCACCTCCAGCTTGAAGCAACCGTACAGAGCATCATGAGCGCTTCTAAGTGCGTGCCGGTCCTTCCCCCGTTTATCCCCAAATAACCCCCACCCCACTCTGTCCTTCATCAGCCATCCATAATCTTGCCTCAGTGTGAAAGCTGCTTACTTGGCCCACGCAGCTAAGGGCTCACGCACACGACTGTTGGCTTTTTTTTATTTATTTTTTATCTGTAAAACACGGATAATGGCCGCGTGCATTCTGACTTTTGCGGAACGGAACGGCCGGCCCCTAATAGAACAGTACTATCCTTGTCTGTAATGCGGACAATAATAGGAAACGTTCTATTGTTTTGCCGAACGGACACGGAATGTACACAGTGCGATTTCCGGGTTTTTTTTGCGGCCACATTGAAGTGAATGGTTCCGCAAAAACAAATGGAATGGACACGGAAAAAAAAATATATGTTCCTGTGCATGAGCCTCTTTCTGTAGATAGGAGCGGGTCTCAGAGGTGGGACCCGCACCTTTCTAATACTGATGGCATCTACTAGCGATATGCCACCAATGCCCCTGATGGTAAAAATCCCTTTTAAAAGGGCATCTAATGTCTCAGAAAACTTTTGACATGTCGCATGATCAGTTGGGTTCCGGGTGCCGAGACCCCCATCGATAGCTGAAATGAAGAGGAAGAAGTGCTCAGTTGCGGTCCCTTAGCCTCCATCGGTCCTATCGAGCACAGTCCATCCCAACCAAATGGGCTCAGCTTCTACTCCTCCATTTCAGCAACTGGTGGGTGCAGACGTGGACTGGGAACTTAAAGGGTTGTAGGCGGGTGCAAATTGGGAGGAGCCGGGGCGACACAAGTAAGCAAGGCCAGTAATACCGTATTGCAGCACAAAATACCGCCCCAGTAAAACGAAATATCACAGTGCAGCAATCACCCTTCTGAGGACGGAGATCAGGAGGGCACCTGGCGGGTGTATTAATTAATGCTTAGATCATCGGATCCCTATGTAGACGACCGGAGGCCGTGAAGAGGGCTCAGGCAGCCCCTTGGAGAAATTTTCCACTGGGGTCTATGGCCAGTCTGCCGTCTTAGCACCCAGTTCTTTTCACATGTCAAAACATTGGATGTCCCAAAAGTCTGATAGGCTCAGGTCCCACTCCTACCTGAAGGATGGGGGCCCCGTACATGGAAACCAGTCCACGCTCTCTCTATTCACTGCTATGGGACTTCCAAAAACAGCCAAGCAAGCACACCTCTGCTTCTCCAGCTCCACCAGTGCTAAACGAGGGCAGACATTTAAAGCATAGCCCAAGATACTGGACACCTACCATGTACAGCAGATGGTGCCCCATACATAAGGTGCCCATAAGTCCCGGCACCTCGTATCCACAGCTTTTATTGGGGTCATACATACACGTGGATTACTTTTATGGGATTTTACTGGCATTCCAGCATAGGAGCCCATAAAGGCCGACATCTGCTGCAAGGTATCTTCAAACACGCCGAGAAATTACACACAGGCTTCCAGCTCGTTTGGAAAATGCATCCCTTTCTAGGAGCCGTCAGGGCATGCTGGGAGTTATAGTTTCCAAATGGCTGGAGTGTCACAGTTTGGGGATCTAACCTTCACACCGCAGAGGGGCCAATGACATGCCCATCTCTCAGCACCTGGCACAAGTGCTGCCCTCCCTGTGCCAGTTCCCACCATCTGCTTGGAAGATGTGCGCTTTCCCGACACAGGTCCCCCCACCCCCTGGGGCTAAAAAAAGAACCTACTGGAAGATTAAAGGGTTTACATAGCCCCCACCTCCCCCTTACCTTTCACGTGTCCTTTTATAGCATGCCAGGCTTAACTTCTACAATTCTAGATAGACAAGTAAAATCTAGAGAACCCCTTTAAGCAGAATAATAATAACACATCCTGGGTTCTACACATTTCAAGTTTCCAATAGGCAGAGGTTGGACGTGTACTGCCATCTAGTGGTCACTGACGGTAACACATTTTTATTTTTAAGCATAAAGCAGGTTTTACCTCCAAAGTAGTACAGTGAAGTAGCCAACTAACAGACAGCCTATTAAGCCCTGCCACCAGCTCCCATACCTGGAGACCATAGTTCAACCTCAGACGGCCATAGCAGCCCGACACCCTCCAGTCACTACTTGGGCATAGGCAATGGGATGTCAAGGTGTCGTCGTCGACATTGATGGCGGCATCTAAGGGGTTAAACAGACGGGCTGGAAACCAGCTCTGCTCCCGGGTGTTGCAGCAGGAGCCCACCTGTATACCAGTCAGCCCCGGCTTCACATGCAATGTAAGGGTACAATCCACTGTGGGCAGATCTGCGGAGCAGGGCCTCTTTGACATGTATGTGAATCGCAGAGCTGTGCTGTCCATGGACTGTTCACGTATCCACTGACTTTAAAGGGCATCTGTCAGCAGTTTTGTACCTATGACACTGGCTGACCTGTTGCACGTGAAATTGGCAGCTGAAGGCATCTGTGTTGGTCCTATGTTCATATGTGCCCACATTGCTGAGAAAAATAAAGTTTTAATATATGCAAATGAGCCTCTAGGAGCAACGGGGGCGTTACCGTTACACCTAGAGGCTCTGCTTTCTCTGCAGCACCTTCTCCACTTTGATTCACAGGATCGGGTGTGATCACCTTTACAATGCCTGGTCGCAGCAGTTGCAGAGAGAGCAGAGCCTCTAGGTGTAATGGAAACGCCCCCGTTGCTCCTAGAGGCTCATTTGCATATAATAAAATATCACTTTTCTCAGCAATGCGGGCACATATGAACATGGGACCAACACAGATGCCTTCAGCTGCCAAGCGCACATGTAACAGGTCTGCCAGTGTCATAGGTACAAAACTGCTGGCAGATGCCTTTAATGTGTGCGTTCACAGTGGTTTACCACGATCCGTGCAGACATCACGCACTACTAAGGTCCGTGATTACAGATCCCTCACACACATTATGGTCCCTGAAAACCGAGTGACGCCATCCATGTTTGGTCTGTGGTTTTCACGGATCAATGCTGGAAGATGCTTTGGAAACTAGTTTTCAGCCCAGTAGTGACACACGGACGACTGAAAATCACGGAACCGAGGATCGATCGCAGACTGTCACGGACGTCGAGGGTCGCGAGAAAGGGACATTGCTAAAGTGAGTCAAAGAACCGCGCCGCCTTTATCACAGCGCTTGCGCCATTTCTGCACCTTGTAAATTTAGTCTTCCTATGGCACCAGTAATAAGTACCCCGCTGCGATGTCGGATACCTGCGGCTCTGCCTTCTGGTCAAAACACTTTTCTGCCCCCATCTGATCCACGGGGGCGTCGCGGCCGCTCCTCATCTGCCGGATGTTCTCCAGTTGTTTCCTCCAGTTCTTCGGTTCCCACTTGAGCTTCTTGTCCATGCCGTCCGCCGCCTCATATTCCACCGCTATCCGTCTCTTACCGCCTGCCGCTCTTGAGGACCCGGCCTTAACCTGGGCTGAAAAGAAATCATGGTGGATTAGAAGAAGGGTTTACCCCGCATCAAGAAATTCAGAATGATGACCAAGTAGTCCACAGGTCTCTTCTACTGGGACGTGTGACGCCATACACCTCCTGCAGCCCCCTGGTAGACGCGTGACGTCATACGTAAAACGCATCAGGATCTTGCTTTACGACATGCTGAAAAGGACTGGGTAGGGGGCGTGGCTAAACTATTTACAATGGTTGCACCAAATTTGGTGCAAATGATTGGTTCCCATGTGGTGCAGCGCCATCCAGTGGTCAAAATGTCTAATACATGATCCCATATATATATATATATACAGTACAGACCAAAAGTTTGGACGCACCTTCCTCATTCAAAGAGTTTTCTTTATTTTCTTGACTATGAAAATTGTAGATTCACACTGAAGGCATCAGAACTATGAATTAACACATGTGGAATTATATACATAACAAAAAAGTGTGAAACAACTGAAAATATGTCATATTCTAGGTTCTTCAAAGTAGCCACCTTTTGCTTTGATTACTGCTTTGCACACTCTTGGCATTCTCTTGATGAGCTTCAAGAGGTAGTCACCTGAAATGGTCTTCACTTCACAGGTGTGCCCTGTCAGGTTTAATAAGTGGGATTTCTTGCCTTATAAATGGGGTTGGGACCATCAGTTGCGTTGTGGAGAAGTCAGGTGGATACACAGCTGATAGTCCTACTGAATAGACTGTTAGAATTTGTATTATGGCAAGAAAAAAGCAGCAGTAAAGAAAAACGAGTGGCCATCATTACTTTAAGAAATGAAGGTCAGTCAGTCCGAATAATTGGGAAAACTTTGAAAGTGTCCCCAAGTGCAGTCACAAAACCCATCAAGCGCTACAAAGAAACTGGCTCACATGCGGACCGCCCCAGGAAAGGAAGACCAAGAGTCACCTCTGCTGCGGAGGATGAGTTCATCCGAGTCACCAGCCTCAGAAATCGCAGGTTAACAGCAGCTCAGATTAGAGACCAGGTCAATGCCACCCAGAGTTCTAGCAGCAGACACATCTCTAGAAGAACTGCTAAGAGGAGACTGTGTGAATCAGGCCTTCAAGGTAGAATATCTGCTAGGAAACCACTGCTAAGGACAGGCAACAAGCAGAAGAGACTTGTTTGGGCTAAAGAACACAAGGAATGGACATTAGACCAGTGGAAATCTGTGCTTTGGTCTGACGAGTCCAAATTTGAGATCTTTGCTTCCAACCACCGTGTCTTTGTGCGACGCAGAAAAGGTGAACGGATGGACTCTACATGCCTGGTTCCCACCGTGAAGCATGGAAGAGGAGGTGTGATGGTGTGGGGGGGCTTTGCTGGTGACACTGTTGGGGATTTATTCAAAATTGAAGGCATACTGACCCAGCATGGCTACCACAGCATCTTGCAGCGGCATGCTATTCCATCCGGTTTGCGTTTAGTTGGACCATCATTTATTTTTCAACAGGATAATGACCCCAAACACACCTCCAGGCTGTGTAAGGGCTATTTGACCATGAAGGAGAGTGATGGGGTGCTGCGCCAGATGACCTGGCCTCCACAGTCACCGGACCTGAACCCAATCGAGATGGTTTGGGGTGAGCTGGACCGCAGAGTGAAGGCAAAAGGGCCAACAAGTGCTAAGCATCTCTGGGAACTCCTTCAAGACTGTTGGAAGACCATTTCAGGTGACTACCTCTTGAAGCTCATCTAGAGAATGCCAAGAGTGTGCAAAGCAGTAATCAAAGCAAAAGGTGGCTACTTTGAAGAACCTAGAATATGACATATTTTCAGTTGTTTCACACTTTTTTGTTATGTATATAATTCCACATGTGTTAATTCATAGTTTTGATGCCTTCAGTGTGAATCTACAATTTTCATAGTCATGAAAATAAAGAAAACTCTTTGAATGAGAAGGTGTGTCCAAACTTTTGGTCTGTACTGTATATATGTATTATGCACTATATTCCGCAGCGCTTTACAGACATTAGCATCCAACGTCCCCAGTGGGGCTCACAATCTAAGGTATATCCCCCCTTGTGTAATGTCCACCATACCTGCCGCCTGCTCCTTGGGCTCAGCCTTCCGGCTCTTTCCCCCTCCCAGTATCTTCCTCCCGCTTCTGGTCACCCTTCCAGCGCTCATCGTCCCTCCACATGCTCCTGTAAACCCGCCAGAACTACATCTCCCAGCAGCCCCTTCTTCCGGGATGCAGCATGTGACCTCGGCGGTGGGCGGGGCCAGGGACTGAAAGGGGGCGGCGCTTGCAGGCCCTGAAGCCGTGAGCTGAAGTAGAGAACTGGCTGGACGTCCGGGTGACAGGAGGGCGGCTGAGCTCCAGGTCCGACCGGGGGCGTCCTGTGGGGGGTGATAGAACGGGGGATGCTGGGGGTTGTTGTAGTGCTTTGGCTCGCGCCTGTTTCCGCAGTGTCTGCGCCTGTTCAGGGTTGTTTACGTTGTGTTCCACAGTGCAGTTAGTAGGAAGTGAGCGCTGTGCACATTATGTTGCGTTACGTTGCAGTTATTAGGGTCACAAATCCGCCCTTCTGCGTGTTCTGCAACCTGTGGCCCACTGACGGGCGTATAACTACAATTCCCAGCATGTCCAGCTGCTGCGCCGCCACTTGGCGTCGGTCCCCCAGCTGCAGCGCCGCCTCTTGGCGTCGGTCCTCCAGCTGCTGCGCCGCCTCTTGGCGTCGGTCCTCCAGCTGCAGCGCCGCCTCTTGGCGTCGGTCCTCCAGCTGCAGCGCCGCCTCTTGGCGTCGGTCCTCCAGCTGCAGCGCCGCCTCTTGGCCTCGGTCCCCCAGCTGCAGCGCCGCCTCTTGGCGTCGGTCCCCCAGCTGCAGCGCCGCCTCTTGGCGTCGGAACCCCCAGCTGCAGCGCCGCCTCTTGGCGTCGGTCCTCCAGCTGCAGCGCCGCCTCTTGGCCTCGGTCCTCCAGCTGCAGCGCCGCCTCTTGGCCTCGGTCCCCCAGCTGCAGCGCCGCCTCTTGGCGTCGGTCCCCCAGCTGCAGCGCCGCCTCTTGGCGTCGGAACCCCCAGCTGCAGCGCCGCCTCTTGGCGTCGGTCCCCCAGCTGCAGCGCCGCCTCTTGGCGTCGGTCCCCCAGCTGCAGCGCCGCCTCTTGGCGTCGGTCCCCCAGCTGCAGCGCCGCCTCTTGGCGTCGGTCCTCCAGCTGCAGCGCCGCCTCTTGGCGTCGGTCCTCCAGCTGCAGCGCCGCCTCTTGGCGTCGGTCCCCCAGCTGCAGCGCCGCCTCTTGGCGTCGGTCCTCCAGCTGCAGCGCCGCCTCTTGGCGTCGGTCCCCCAGCTGCAGCGCCGCCTCTTGGCGTCGGTCCTCCAGCTGCAGCGCCGCCTCTTGGCGTCGGTCCTCCAGCTGCAGCGCCGCCTCTTGGCGTCGGTCCTCCAGCTGCAGCGCCGCCTCTTGGCGTCGGTCCCCCAGCTGCAGCGCCGCCTCTTGGCGTCGGTCCCCCAGCTGCAGCGCCGCCTCTTGGCGTCGGTCCCCCAGCTGCAGCGCCGCCTCTTGGCGTTGGTCCCCGAGCTGCTGCGCCGCCTCTTGGCGTCGGTCCTCCAGCTGCTGCGCCGCCTCTTGGCGTCGGTCCTCCAGCTGCAGCGCCTCCTCTTGGCGTCGGTCCTCCAGCTGCTGCGCCGCCTCTTGGCGTCGGTCCAACAGCTGCTGCGCCCCCTTTTGGTTTTTGCCCTAGGCATGCTGGGGATTGTAGTTTCCCTGCAGCTGGACAACCACTAATTCCCATTAGGCCATAGATTTCCCTGACTGGTCCCAGTATACTCTCTGTGGTTGTATAATACTCCCTATACGTGCCTCCACCGTGACGCGGTTTGTTTTTCTTCTCGCAGGGCCCCCCAACCCCTGCAGCCATGGCAAGACAAATGGGCCGAGACCCCGGCCTGAAGGAGAAGGTGAAAATGTTCCTGGGCCTGGGACCATCACGTGGAAAGTCCAAGCACTCCGAGTGGCGGCAGCCGGAGTACATCATCACCGCCGAGCTGCTGAAAGTGAGGGAAAGACCCTTAGTTATGGGCCTGAGGCTGCACTACTGAGTCACGCTGATGGCATTCTTTGTTATCATGGATCGGACCTAAGTCACCATCTCCATCAGTGTCTACATCCTACTTGCATGGCGGCAGACATGTCACCATGGCGACCCATTTTGTCGTCAGAATCTCTCAGTAGTCGGCCCAAAGCCTGAGGCTGCAATCATATCTCTGCGCAAAAAATAGACCGTATATAAGGGGCCTTATTTATCAAAACGGTCTTTCCAAAAAGTAACCCTGTTGCCCATAGCAACCAATCACAACTCGGCTTTCATAAAAATGGCGCTCAAAAACCGGACGCTGCGCTGTGATTGGTTGGCCCTGGATTTATACGCGTGTTCACATTTGACTTTTTTTTATTTTATTTTTTTTCTTCACTGCCTTCCAGGAGCTGAGTCCAGAGAGCGCGCTGAGCATTCGCGTCCGGGCCATGAATCAAATCTGCGAGCTGGCAAAAACCAAAAAATTTGAGGATGTAAGTGCGCGCCGCGAACAGACCCCTCTTTTATGTCAGTGCTGTGAGAGCGAAGCTGCAGGGTAAAGCAAGGAGTTGAGGATTATGGCATCCGTCTGTGCGGTAATAGAAATATTTTTCCGGGGAGCTGGTTGGTGCAGTTGGTTTGTCCTTGCTCACACGGCAGCAAAGAGGAGCTGCAGGGTAAAGCATGGAGCAGCAATTGCTTTTTCCTCTCATGGCTGGTTTCGGACTACCTGAGACTCCAGTAGGCGATGCAGATAGGCTGGAGTCACTGTGCTGGCCGCAGTAATCGCCTGTGGGTTACCGCTAAGTGCCGTGCTGCACCTGTACTGGCACTGCACAGCAATAAGTGGTACCAGTTTTTTTGGCAGGCGGATCAACAAAAACCAGCAGGTTCCTGGTCGTGAAGGGAGATGGCTGCCTTCCTCACTTCTATAGCTAAGGACGTCACAGGGGGCGCTCTCTTCTCTGTGCAGAGCAGGGACTTGTCTAAGTGATGCCGTGCATTAGGCCTGTCAGTGTAAAACTGACAGGCATCCTGTTAGATCCTGCCCAGGGGTTTAATAGGTATATACACACACACACTGCCGACCTTTGGGCCTTCATTAGGCCCCTGGCTATTTGGGCAGTGGCACCCAGTGGTCACCTTGCTGGGATGCTGATGGGCTGTCAGATAATGAGGGGGGAAGGGCGGCCTCCTTCCAACAGTGTAGGTGCTGTGGTCAGTATTGAGTGCTGCATCTAAAGGGCTAAACAGACAGGACCAGGGATATGGGGTGTGCACAGTTCCCGCGGCATCACCATGACATACTATTACGTGGGCGCACAAGAACGATGAATGTAGTAGTACTTGGCAGGACAGGGTTAAACTGAATGCTTTGTTGGTAATTTCCCCAATTTGCTGCTTTCTTCTTCTCTCCATATGACTCCAGCACGCAGTGGAAGCAATCTGGACATCCATCGTGGATCTGCTGGAACCCGATCAACCAGCAGAGGGCAGACACAACGTCCTCAACCTACTGAAAAGCCTCATCGTAGGACAGGTAGCAGACTCACTATAACCTTGTGATAGAGAGTATGGTGGTACTCCAACTGTCGGGAGACTATAGCTCCCAGTATATTGCTGTCAAGGCATGCTGGGGGTTGTAGTTTCACAACATCCGGACTAGTTTGGGGTGGTATAGGGTATGCCGATGTTCAAATTGATTCACCTTCGTTGCAGGGTGACCGGCTGGGCTTTCTCCGGGCTCATTTCTTCCACGTCATAAAGGACTACCCCAGCAACGAGGACCTCGTGGAGAGGCTGGAGGTGTTCAAAGCTCTGACTGATAACGGCCGGTACATCACCTACCTTGAAGAGGAGCTAGGTAGGTAATAAGGAGTGTGGTACCATTGCTTTTTTATTTTTTTACTTCCATCCTGAGCTGATCGGCAGTGGTATATTGGAGCCTGGCAGCAAGTGTTTTCCTGCAGCGCCACTGCTGGTGAAATGAAGCATTACACTGGGAGAGAAGAAAAGAATGGACTGACAGAGGCGTACACAGATCTCAGTGGCCTACCCCCTTCTCCCATGAGTTATCTGAATTGAATTTATTTACTGGAATGCCACCACTAGGGGGAGCTCAGTGCAAAGGAATTTATTGAATTGCAATTAATTTAAGTGTTCTCTGGAACTCTTAGGCCTCTTTCACACGAGCGTGATGTATTGGCTCTGGGCGCGTTCAGTGAAACGCTCACCATTTTGCAAGCAAGTTCAGTCAGTTTTGTCTGCAATCGCGTTCAGTTTTTTTCCGCGCGGGTGCAATGCGTTTTGATGCGTTTTCCACACACGTGATAAAAAAAAATGAAAGTTTACAAACAACATCTCCTAGCAACCATAATTGAAAAACTCATTGCTTCTGCACTTCCGGATGCAATGCGTTTTTTCACTGAAGCCCCATTCACTTCTATGGGGCCAGGGCTGCGTAAAAAAAAAAGAGCGCTCATGTACACAGACCCTTGAAATGAATAAATGAATAGGTCAGGATTCAGTGCGGGTGCTGTTCGTTCACGTCACGCATTGCACCCGCGCGGAAAACTCGTTTGTGTGAAAGGGGCCTTGTAGGACATCAGTATCAGACCGGCGGGGTCCAACTTTGGCATCCCCGCACAATCCGCTGTTCAGCAGTAGCTTTGGCACCAGGAAAACCCATTTAGGGTCCATTCACATGTCCGTAGTTCTGGGTCTGCAACTTTGCGGAACGGGTATGGACCTGTTCATTTCAATGAGGCTGCGAAAGATGTGGACAGCACACCTTGTGCCGTCGGCATCTGTAGTTCAGTTGCGCGGCCCCGCAAAAAAGAGAGAGCAAGTCGTATTCTTGTTTACAGTCGCGGACAAGAATAGTCATTTCTATCACAGGCCAGTATCTGTTTTTCGCGGATCCGCAATTTGCAAACTGCAAAACGGTTACGGACGTGTGAATGGACCTTTTTAATGGAAGCTGTCAAAATCTCTGAGAGCCACCTAGTGGCAGCTGCTGGAGAATGCTGTGGGTTTATATCAGGAATAGAAGTTCAGCACCAGGCCACCATAGGCACCTCGGTGGTAGGCACACCACTGGTTTGACCCACGGCCTCACCCTACACAGGTATCGGCGTACATCAGTGTCCGCTCCGCAGCAGGCTGCATGGGTTAAACCATTCTCACCCCTTCCCCTGTCTCGATATCCACACACAGCAACAGCATGATGACTACATCCAGGTCTCTAGAATTCTATTCATTGAGGTTAACACGTCTTGATTTCCTTTCAGCCGACTTTGTCCTGCAGTGGATGGAGTTCGGCTTGTCTCCAGATTTCCTGCTGGTGCTGGTGAACCTGGTGAAGTTCCACAGCTGTTATCTGGAAAGTTATATTGCTCCTATGGTGCAGTGAGTATTTCCTCCAGACTCCGCTATTCGATTTTACTATATACCGGCGTTTTTTTCCGTAATAGAAGGGAAACGGTCAGCAAGCTTGTTACCGGACACCAGCAAATCTGATAATGCAGCGATTATGCACAATGCAGATTTGTTTTTGTGGAAGATTCTGCCAGTGAAATGGGGTTGCTTCTGCAGGCAGCACTTGGATTTCTGTGCTTAGAACAGATCGCAGTGACGTCACGCAGACCAGCACCAAATCTCTGATATTCACCCCCCCATTTCTAACAATATTCCATGTTGTGCTTTCGTTGGTAAATCTGGGGCTCCGCGGCGTCTCCTTCTCACGTGTTCTTCATCTTTCTCTTGCAGAATGATTTGTCTGCTTTGTAACCGGACTACTTCTTCCTATGATATTGAGGTCAGTTACATGGAATTCATTGGGCGATCAATCATACTGCAGCTTTCATTTTCCCAGACAGGTTTAAAGAGCACATGTCAGCAGAATCAACCCTACTACCCCTCCCTTTATATACTGACTGGCATAGTTCAGGGATGGGCAAACTGTGGCTCTCCAGCTGTTGTAAAATTACAAATCACAGTATGCCCAGTCTGCCTACAGCAGGGCATGATGGGATTTGTAGTTTTACAACAGCTGGAGAGCCGCAGTTTGCCCGTCCCTGGCATAGTTGATCCTGCTGATTTTTAAAATGATATCTCTTGTGAAAAGCAGTTGTGGTATTCCCCCCCCCAAAAACGCAGCTTGAATTCTTTATGCAGATGAGGCCTTCAGTGCACTGTGGGGCGGAGCCTAGCTACTGAGTGAACATCTGCTTTCTAGTACTGACCACGCCCCTTGGTGGGTGCACTGAAGCCCTCATCTGCATAAAGAATTGTTCTCTTTCCCCCCCCCCCCTACACTCTCACACACACACACACACACACACACACACACACACACACACACGCACACACACGTTGGGTATCATTGAAATCAGCAGGAGCAACACTACTTGGTAGTATGTCTGGTGTACTGGGGTTGATCCTGCTGGCAGGTGCTCTGTTCTATTCCATATTCCTGTGAGTAGGGCCTTTTGCACACGACCGTTGTTTGGGTCACTTAATTGGGCCGCAAAAGATGTGGACAGCACTCCGTGCGCTGTCCACATCTGTAAGTCCGTTCCACGGCCATGCAAAAAATAAAAATAGAACATGTCTTGTCCATTTTGCGGACAAGAATTGGTGTTTCTATAATGTGCGGCCTGTTCCGTTCTGCAAATTGCGGAACGCTCACAGGTGGCATCCAGGTGACAATTTGCTGACCGCAAAACACGGCACGGTCTTGTGCATCATGTAGCCTAATCCAGTGAAAGACTTTAAAGGGGTATTCCCTGTAGTGTTGGTGTGTGGTGCACTTATAGGGGTCATTGAGCCCGCCCCAATGCCCAGGCCCCTCGTATACATTATACTTGCCTGCTCCACGGCACTCCTGATCCCTGCATGGCCGCCGCTGCATCTCCCCATTGCAGGGATCTGGGAAGCAGGTAAGTGTAATGTATATGAGGGGATCTTTTAGAATTCGGATAACCGTTTTGAAGTGACCCTGTTTTTAAATTCTGCACCCGGCCTCTTCCAGGTCTGCTTCTCTTTTTTTGAAGCGCACAGTGGAGCACGCATCCTCTGTCATGTGATGTTTGTGAGAAAGACAGAACAATGCATATAGTGAGAGATGCATAGCAAAAAGACACTAAGATTTGCAGACCGACTCAGACAGATTAACAGACAAATGCAGACAGACGGCTATGTAAAAGGCAGCATCAAGACACGGGCATAGAAAGCAGTTTGAAACGGTAAGTAACACAGGAAGCAGATGGGGAAAGGCCAAGTGACACATGGGTGAGTGGGAAAAAGCTACAGCAAAACCAGATAAATCAGCAAGCCAGCTTCAGGTGATGTAGAGCAGCAGACAGGAAGTACAGAGCAGAGAAACTGAGCATGAGCGACCAGCAGAAGACGGGTCGTAACTGAGGGATGCACGTTTATCACAGTATATGAGACATTGCTTTGAAAGCAGACACAATTCAGGGGACCGGAATACCCCTTTAACAATGAACACCTGTTCTCCTTCGCCCTTTACCCCCATTATAATTGTTGTTGTGGAGGAGGCTAAGACGTGTGGTTCTTCTAGGTGTCTCTAAAGGTCCTGGACGCCGTGGTTTGCTATAACTGCCTGCCGTCCGAGAGCATCCCCACTTTTGTGATCACGTTGTGCCGGACAATCAACATTAAGGAGCTGTGCGAACCCTGCTGGAAGGTGAGCAGTTGCCCAAGAATCAGTGCTACCATGTAGTCGTGTCTGCACAGCATTCTGCATGACGATCCTTAAGATACGCTGTCTATATTAGGCCTCTCCATTCAAACCGGGGAATACTGGTCCCCCCCCCCTTCCCCGTTCTTGTTATTGGTGGGGGTACCAGCGGTCAGACCCTCACCGATCAGATTCTTGAACCTGATCCTGTGAAAATGGCATTCGTAAGTAGTGTTCATGCGAAAAGCCCTTTCAGATTCTTGCTGCTTGCAGCCACCACTAGGGGGAGCTTACTGTGTACTATGTATGCAGCCACAGAAATTATTTATCTTTTTCCGGTTATCGAAGAAAAGTTAATTGATTGTCTGAGACTTACAAATTGACGGTCTGTCCTCAGAGTAGATCATGGGGGGGGGTGACACCTGTCATCTCCATTGATCCATTTTGGGCAGCTGCTGGCGCCTGAAACTATACAGTGGATGGTGCTAAAAACAGACTCTGTACGCTGTCTAGCGGCTGCGCTGGGGTACTGCAACTATTTAATGGGAGCTGAGCTGCAGTATGCCGCCACCAGAAACTACACTGCTTCTGGCACTGGCAGCTTCTCGGAACAGCTGAGCGGTGGCATGGCTGGTTGTCAGACCCTTCACGATCTGATTTTGATAAACTATCCTGAGGATAGGTCATCAATGTGTAGGTCCCAGAAAACCTCTTTAAAGGCTATGTGCACCTTCAGGGGCCTTTTTGTATTATTACATTCTACTCATTTTGGGCTGAAACACATTTTTGTAGTTGGGTTTTATAAATAAATTTCAGGCTTTTTTTTTTTTTTTTTTTTTTTTTTTAAACGGGTTAAATTTCCATCTTTAACTTTCTGTTCCCCTCACCTGACAGCTCACATATAGCTCTTGTCTCTGACCTCAAACACTCATTTAGGCCATTTTCTTATCAGTCTGGTAACAATTTAGCTCTGAGTGTTGGAGATCAGAGCTCTACATGAGCCGTCATCTGATGGGACTCTGATGTAAACCGAAAGTGACAGACCCCTGTATCAGAAAAACTTCTGAAACTTTTTAATACACACCATTTGGAGAAATAATTTTATCCCAAAGATAAAACCCCCAAGATGTCCATAGCCTTAAATTCTTTGCCGTATCTCGATCATAAGTATGTAAGGGGTGAAATAATATAGTTACATGATAAATCTGGTGTCTGAGCTGTTCACCATTGCATCTGATATGTCTGCGCCATTTAATATGTGACCCTGGTGTCTGAGTCTTTCCGTCTCAGTTATAAGCCCCAGAAGAGGGCTCTCTATGGCCGTGGTTTCGTCTTTGCTCTCTCTTTATAGACCTGTCATTGAGTTATGTTTGTAATGTTCAGTTTCCTGGAATAAGGGTTTTATTTCTGTCTCCTCAGCTGATGAGGAACCTCCTGGGCACACATCTCGGGCACAGCGCTATTTATACCATGAGCTGCATCATGGAAGACAAGTGAGTGTATCTATCGTTCTGCGCTTCGTGTGACATTTGATGTTGTATAAACTGTTTTTTATATCCTATTTAGGCTACTTTCACACCAGCGTTTTTGCTGGATCCAGCAGGGATCAGATTATTATTTTTTTCCGTTACTGATAATACTACCGTCTGCATCCGTTATAAACGGATCCGGTTGTATTATCTTTAATATTGCCAAGACGGATCCATCATTAACTCCATTGAAAGTCAATGGGGGACGGATCAGTTTTCTATTGTCAGAGAAAACGGATCCATCCCCATTGACTTGCATTGGGGGTCATGCCGGATTCGTTATGCTCCCCATTCCAGGACGGAAAGCAAAATGCAACATGTTGCGGTTTTCTCTCCGGTATGGGAACGCGACTAAATGGAACGGAATGCATTTTGGAGCATTCCATTCTGTTCAGTTCAGTTGACAATGAATGGGGACAAAACTGGAACGTTTTTTCCGGTATTGTGCCCCTATGACTGAACCTTAATACCGGAAAACTTAAACGCTAGTGTGAAAGTAGCCTTAATAAAGTGATAAGTAATGAGCAGTTCCAGAACGTACAGTCATGTCATAGTCATACGTACAGACTTGAATACAGCTGAATATAAATATTTAGAGAGGGCTCACCTACTGATCAGGAAAGGTGTGGGTGCACCTACTGAGAAGATTCACCCAATCTTCTAAAGTTAATGCAATCCAAAGTAAAAATTAGTAGGGCACACCTTCACTTGGTTACACGTGGAGGGTTAATTGTAAATATATTTATTTATTCAAACATGGTATTATAAAAGTACATAATAATCGGTATACTTATAATAAAAATTGATAATAAAAATGCATACAAATTTAAAACATAAAAAACATAATATAGGTCTCTCTATATCTAACCGTGCATCAAAAGTTGGTATGTAATAAACACTGTTTTGCTTCAAGACAAAACAGTGTTTATTACATACCAACTTTTGATGCACGGTTAGATATAGAGAGACCTATATTATGTTTTTTATGTTTTAATTTTTATGCATTTTTATTATCAATTTTTATTATAAGTATACCGATTATTATGTACTTTTATAATACCATGTTTGAATAAATAAATATATTTACAATTAACCCTCCACGTGTAACCAAGTGAAGGTGTGCCCTACTAATTTTTACTTTGGATTGAATACAGCTGAGCTGTAGTAGAAGGCCTAGTCGGACCCCCACTGATTACAAGAACGGGGTCCCCATACCCGCTAGGGCCCCCTGAAATGAACAGAACGGCAGATCGGGCATGCGCATACAGCAGTCCCATCTATTTCTGGCTGGTCCCTTGCAGATCAATAGAGCAGCAGTGCGCGTGCCTTGGGGGGATGGGTGTCCTCTGTGCTGCTGGGAGTCTGTTCTTGGGATGTATTAGTAATGTATTAGTAATCCTGTGGATTGGATAGGGTATAGCTTGAAATCACCAGAGTACCCCTTTAATGCCTATTCACTGGAAAATCCCCCTAATGTTAATGTGATTGAGATTGATTTTTGTCTTTCAGAGTCTATTCGGAGGACGCCCCCCTACTGAGGGGAGCTGTGTTTTTTGTGGGAATGGGGCTGTGGGGTGCACATAGGTTATTCTGTTTGAAGAACTCTCCAATATCTGTGCTACCCTCCTTTCTAAAGGTAAGTGACTAAGGACGGAGAAGACTTTTCAGCCTCATGTTTCAGCTTCCAAACGCAGTGTTCTGTAAATGTCTGATGATCACTCAGCAGTACCCAGTCATTGAGGCTGCAGATATTATACCCCCCGTTTGTGTCTTGATAGGCGATGAACTGTCCAAACGCAGTGGTGTCTTATGAGATCGTCCTGTCAATCATAAGACTGATCAAGAAGTACGGTCGGGAGGTGCAGGCGGTCACGTGGGACGTCGTCTTGGATATCGTGGAGCGGTTGTTCCAGCAGTTCCAGGTTCCATTTTAGCATTACTATATTATTTGTGATGTATGCAGTTGTGTTTGATTCCTTTTTAAAGGGGGTTTTCTGAGATTTTACTCCTGATGACCTGTCCTCTGGATAGGTCAATATCTGATCGGTGGGGGTCCAACACCAGGGATCCTGCTGATCAGCGGTTTGAGAAGGCACCAGCGCTCCTGTGAGCGCCGCGGCCTTCAATCTGCTTTTCCTAGGCCAGTGACGACACGTTTATCGGTCACATAGAAGTGAATGGGGCTGAGCGCAATACCAAGCACAGCCGCTATACAATGTACAGCCGGTGCCTTCTCAAACAGCTGATCGGTGGAGGCCTGACCCCCCCCCCCCCCCATCGATCAGATACCGATGACCTCAGTAGTAAAATGTAAAAAAAAAAATATTCTACATTAACCAAACAGCACCAGGATCTGAATACTTTATTAACTGTATATAAGTAAAATAAAAAGTGTAGTATAGACAAGGAGCTGTATCTGTATAGCGCCACCTGCTGTTTGTTGTGTTTTTTATTTATTTATTATTTATTTCTACGTCCACATCACCGAGGTGGTCGCACACACTCGATTTAAATTTTTTGTTGTCACTAGCCATAGCTACGGCAGTTACAGGAAGAACTGCAGCAGAAAGGGCACACCTGATCTGTGATGGGGAGAGAACTGCAACAGAAAGGGCACACCTGATCTGTGATGGGGAGAGCACTGCAGCAGAAAGGGCACACCTGATCTGTGATGGGGAGAGCACTGCAGCAGAAAGGGCACACCTGATCTGTGATGGGGAGAGCACTGCAGCAGAAAGGGCACACCTGATCTGTGATGGGGAGAGCACTGCAGCAGAAAGGGCACACCTGATCTGTGATGGGGAGAGCACTGCAGCAGAAAGGGCACATCTGATCTGTGATGGGGAGAGCACTGCAGCAGAAAGGGCACACCTGATCTGTGATGGGGAGAGCACTGCAGCAGAAAGGGCACACCTGATCTGTGATGGGGAGAGCACTGCAGCAGAAAGGGCACACCTGATCTGTGATGGGGAGAGCACTGCAGCAGAAAGGGCACACCTGATCTGTGATGGGGAGAGCACTGCAGCAGAAAGGGCACACCTGATCTGTGATGGGGAGAGAACTGCAGCAGAAAGGGCACACCTCCTAGCGTTCCTGCCTATTCAGTGTCTGCATGGAGATTTTTCTTCTGGAAAAACGTATTCTTTACACAAGCTCTTACTCTTAGTAATCAGATGTTGGAAAACGCAACTTTCATTATGGGATCTCGGGTAATCTGTAAGAGATGTCTAAAACTCTTCTGTTTCATTATTGAGCCTACACTGCTTTTTGTTTCAGGTGCTGCGGAGTCAGGAGTTAAAGGCGGCTGTGCACAACCTATTAACTGCTGTAGAGGAGCTCTATGACCAGAATGACTTCCATGGGGACGAGGAGAGGTTCTTTGATCTTGTGGAGAAGAACTCCGATGAGCGGCCTGTATGTCCCGTTTTATATGCTTTACAGCTTGCCCCCATAGCCTGTCATAAAAAAATGTTGACAATTATTGCAATAGTCTTTTAAAGGGATTGTTTGGGGTTTTGATATTGATGGCCTGTCCTCAGGGTAATTTATCAGTATCTGGGCCCAACTTTAGGAACCCCCACTAATACCTATTTAAAGACTGAGGAAGTCTCTTCATAGGCCAGTGACCTGGGCGCAGCCACTATACAATTTATGGAGCTGTGAAGAGGCTGCGGTGCTCGCTTCTACAAAACGCATGACCGGTGGGGATGCCTAGTGTGGGACTCCACCAGGTCAGATATTGAGGACCTTTCCTGAGGTCACGTATATGATAATCTCAGGAAACACTGTTAAGGCTACAGAATGAGCACAGAAGACTTCTGCTCCATTGGCGCTTTCAACACTCCATCCATGAGGATTGTTGTGCAAATCTGCCATGTCTGCTTTATAGCGCCATATTTGATGTAATTTTGGTCTCTTCACAGGCGGCCTCTGTAGTGAATCTCATAACGTACAGAGCCCAGAGCATCCACCCGGGCAAGGAGGGATGGGTGCAGGACCTGCAGAAACTGATGGACAAGTACTTCAGGTCTGATCAATAGAATACATTTCTGCAGCTTTCCTTTATACATTGTGCTTCAGTTCTTCACCTTTTTTCTAAATCTCTGCTTGCTAACAATGAGTGTCGACATTGTTGTTTGCAACCAGTTGTTTAAGAAACTGGTACAGACCTGTTTCTCTCAGCTGAGAATCTGTTAGTTTTACCTAGACTAGACAATCCTCTGAACCAGGTACATCAACAGCATAACTCTGTCTCCTGCTTGTCACAATGTATGGACTCATGCACACGACGTCCAACCCATAATAGAACAGTCCTATCCTTGTGCGTAATGTGGACAGTAATAGGTTTTTTTTAATTTATTTTATGCGGAATGGACATACAGACACAGAGTAATTTCCTTTTTTTTTTTTTTTGCGTGGAACAGACACTGACAAAAAAATACTTTCATGTGCATGAGCCCTGTTTGAGTGGATTGTCTAGTTGGAGCAAATTCTCTGTACCTGATTGCAGCCTATAATAAATATATATATATATATATATATATATATATATATATATATATATATATATATATATATATATGTGTTGCAGAATTGAAATAGATTAAAGGACATGAATTCACCTCTCGAATCGACACCTGACATCACTAAGGGCTCTTAACCCTTTCAAATATGATCTGTAAAGTTAGAGACTATGTACTTTATCTTTCAGGAATGAGTCCCGCTGCGTTGTACGTATGAAGGTCTTAGATGTCTTGTCTTTCGCTCTCAGCATTAACAGACAGTTTTACGAGGTTCGTTTTTATGAGAAAATTTTGAGAAAATATCCCTCACTTAGGCAAAAGCTGCGTCTGTTACACTTCCATTTTTCTGCACTGTCGACCTTGCCTCATGAAGAAGGGGCGTGTCCTTTTTTTGGGCATGATTTCTACATGCGGATTAGCTCCATTGAATGTGGCTAGTCTGTGGTCAGATCCACAGCATTCAAATAGCAAACCCGTGGCAGAAGTCTGAGGGTCCGTCTCGGGTTCCTGCTACAGTTTCTGCAACAAATGCGTGCTGGATTTTTCTGATGTGTATTTTGCGCTGTGTGAACGTATCCTAAGAGATTGCATTTGGGTTACGTAATGTATACCCTTGATGGATAGCCCAGCGGATGGCTGAACGCGGCCTTATATATGTCTTTTATGCTATACTGTGTAGGTAGAGCTCCCCTAAATTTCTCACGTGGTTTTTGTGTTGGTCTCTCATTAGGAAGAACTGATTGAGAAGGTAGTTACCTGTCAGCTGGCCCACATCCCAGAAGATAAGGATCATCAGGTTCGAAAACTTGCCACCCAACTTCTGGGCGACTTGGCTGAATGCTGCCACTCTTGCCACTTCAACAGCCTGATGGATATCATTGAGAGGGTGAGGGTTGTTTCTGTGTTGCCATGTGTATAATCCTAGATTGACCCCCCCCCCCCCTCCTTCCCACATTGATGTCTTTGACTCCTATGACCTCCATAAACCTCATCTAAACATATGGACAAGTAAATGGCCTGATGATGTCGCCTAAGGCCTCCTGCACACGAACGTTTTTTTACACGGTCCGCAAAAACGGGGTCCGTAGGTCCGTGATCCGTGACCGTTTTTCCGTCCGTGGGTCTTCCTTGATTTTTGGAGGATCCACGGACATGAAAAAAAAGTCATTTTGGCGTCCGCCTGGCCGTGCGGAGCCAAACGGATCCGTCCTGAATTACAATGCAAGTCAATGGGGACGGATCCGTTTGATGTTGACACAATATGGTGCCATTTCAAACGGATCCGTCCCCATTGACTTTCAATGTAAAGTCTGGAGTTCTGTTATACCATCGGATTGGAGTTTTCTCCAATCCGATGGTATATTTTAACTTGTAGCGTCCCCATCACCATGGGAACGCCTCTATGTTAGAATATACTGTCGGATATGAGCTACATCGTGAAACTCATTTCCGACAGTATATTCTAACACAGAGGCGTTCCCATGGTGATGGAGACGCTTCAGTTTAGAATATACAAAAAAACTGTGTACATGACTGCCCCCTGCTTCCTGGCAGGTGCTGCCAGGCAGCAGGGGGCAGACCCCCCCCCCCCTGTTTTTAACTCATTGGTGGCCAGTGGGCCCCCCCTCCCCTATTGTTAACTCGTTGGTGGCCAGTGTGCGCACCCCCCTCCCTCCCTCTATTGTAATAATAGCATTGGGGCCAGTGTGCGCGCCCCCCCACCCCCCCCCCCCCCCCCTCCCTCCCTCTATTGTAATAATAGCATTGGGGCCAGTGTGCGCGCCCCCCCAACCCCTCCCCCCTCCCTCCCTCTATTGTAATAATAGCATTGGGGCCAGTGTGCGCGCCCCCCCACCCCCCCCTCCCTCCCTCTATTGTAATAATAGCATTGGGGCCAGTGTGCCCCCCCCCCCCCCCCGATCATCGGTGGCAGCGGAGTAGAAGATTCATTACCTGGCTGCTGGCTGCTGCGATCTCTGTGTCCGGCCGGGAGCTCCTCCTACTGGTAAGTGACAGGTCTGTGCGGCGCATTGCTGTCACTTACCAGTAGGAGGAGCTCCCGGCCGGACGCAGACATCGCAGCAGCCAGCAGCCAGGTAAGTATGAAAATCTTCTACTCCGCTGCCACCGATGATCGGGGGGGGGGGGGGGGGGGGGTTGTGCGCACACTGGCCCCAATGCTATTATTACAATAGAGGGAGGGAGGGGGGGGGGGGGTTGGGGGGTGCGCACACTGGCCCCAATGTATTAAAACAATAGAGGGAGGGAGGGGGGGGGTTGGGGGCGCGCGCACACTGGCCCCAATGTATTAAAACAATAGAGGGAGGGAGGGAGGGGGGTGCGCACACTGGCCACCAACGAGTTAACAACAGGGGAGGGGGGGGGCCGCACAATGATATTCAAACTGGGGAGGGGGGGGGGGGGTCTGCCCCCTGCTGCCTGGCAGCCCTGATCTCTTACAGGGGGATATGATAGTACAATTAACCCCTTCAGGTGCCGCACTATCATATCCCCCTGTAAGAGATCGGGTGCTGCCAGGCAGCAGGGGGCAGTCTTGTACACAGTTTGTAGTGTATTCTAACTAGAAGCGTCCCATCACCATGGGAACGCTTCTGTGTTAGAATATACTGTCGGATCTGAGTTTTCACGAAGTGAAAACTCAGCTCTGAAAAAGCTTTTATGCAGACGGATCTTCGGATCCGTCTGTATGAAACTAACCTACGGCCACGGATCACGGACACGGATGCCAATCTTGTGTGCATCCGTGTTCTTTCACGGACCCATTGACTTGAATGGGCCCGTGAACCGTTGGCCGTGAAAAAAATAGGACAGGTCATATTTTTTTCACGGCCAGGAAACACGGCTCACGGATGCGGCTGCCAAACGGTGCATTTTCCGATTTTTCAACGGACCCATTGAAAGTCAATGGGTCCGTGAAAAAAAACGGAAAACGGCACAACGGCCACGGATGCACACAACGTTCGTGTGCAGGAGGCCTAAAGAAAACATTGTCTCCTGGCTGTGGGTACAATCTTTTTTTCTTTAGGTTATATTACTAGGGCATTTAAAGGGGTTGCACAGTCTGGACGACCCTTGAGCATATGGATGTACTATAGGGGGTGGTGTCGTCCTCCTCAGCGAGTGTCAAGCTGATTGACAGGTTCCTGCAGATGCGAGACAACCATATGGCAGTATTATATCCTAAAAGTAACTCTACATGACTTTTCTCTGTGTTTTTTTTTTTTTTTTTCTTCCGTAGGTTGTGACCCGTTCTTTGTCTTTGACTGAATCTGCAGGACAGGACACCTCATCCCTGGAAGATGTGAAGACCTCTGTACTTGGGCTAATGGTTATATTACAGGTGGGATTAAGTAGCAACAGTCACCTCTTGGAATGGCAATTTACCTTATGAGTGACTAATCCCTAAAGGATGCACTCAATGTGTCTCTATCACGTGCCATCACTTTACCGGACAGCTTTTGGGGCCCCCACTATCTTCAGAATGAATTGGGCACAGCTCTTGTGTAGCACTTTGCAGGGAATTGCAGCCAACTCCATTTATATGAAATGGAGCCGTCTTGCACTGCCCTGGCCCAGTGACAGAAAAAAACAGATAATCCAGCGCTGCATCCTATTCATTCTTAGGATTGGAGGGGGTCACAGAAGTCACCATCAAGTGATATGCCATCACTTTAATAGATGAGAATACTTCATTAAGCGGTCTATTCTCTGTGCAGACCAAGCTATATACTCTACCGGCAAGTCATGCCATGCGTGTGTACGAGATGCTGGTCAACCATATCCAGTTGCACTACAGAAACCTGTATAGCTCCCCCATGGCCAGCAGTATTCGCCTCCAGGTGAGTCTTTCTCCATCTTTAAACTACTGGACCTTAGAGGCCCTTCTCCATGTGATTTTATAAGTTCTCTCACAGCAAGTCTTAAGAAAATGTACAGCTTCAGCTTTGCCAGTTTACAGGCTATAGGGGACACTATAAAAATTGCTGGGTCTTGGACGATCATGCTGCTAGCCTAGACGGTCCATGAGTTCGTGTAGTGGTCGCAATCATTATTTCTTATTATTTTTCTTGAAAGGTGTTTGATTTCTTCTTGCTGCTGAGAGCCGACTCTCTGAAACGCGTTGGTCTTCCCAACAAGGATGGAGCTGTGCGATTCAGCCCGTATTGTCTCTGTGAATCTGTGTAAGTGGCCAAGTAAGGGTTCTTCTTAAAAGGGGCAGCTTTGATTGGATAGTGTCAGACTATGCAGGGACACCCGCCTCCGCAGCTGGTAATACCCCCTCTGGACTTTCACTGAAAACTGCCAGTAATTCATTTATAACTTCTAGCAGGAATAATAAAGGAGTGGCACATCATAAAGTCATAGATGCTTCAGAATTATTGTTGGAAGGGGATGCAAATAGGTACTACAACAGGCATGTCAGGAATGATGACAGGCCCTCTTTAAATATTCTTCTGTCCTTTTTAGGAGCGAGTCTGAGAAAAGGGTGTCGGACAGGAAATCCTCTGGTACCCTGTCACCTCCTGCTGGAAGTCCTAGCCTCACATCTCAGAGCGGTTGTCCTCGCTTGGGCTTTCTGCCATTCTCATTGGCATTTGGCGTCATCCTGCAATGTCTCAAACAGGTATCGTGTTCATGCTTTTATCGCCTTCATGTTTCCTGACTCTGTGTTGCATTCTTATCGTTTACTCTTCCTCTGCTAGGAGACGGACTGGAAAGTTCTGAAACTGGTTCTCAACAAGCTACCCGAGTGCCTTCGGTACAAACTCCTCATCCTGTCCTCTCCCTGCAACATTGACCAGCTGTCTGCGTCCCTGTGTACCATGGTGAGCGACCTACAACCAGGGGCGTAGCTATAGGGGGTGCAGAGGTAGCAGTCACTACCGGGCCCAGGAGCCTGAGGGGCCCATAGACCCTTGTGCCACATGAGACACTGGCATTATAGAAAGTGCATGCTGGTCAATTTACACCTCTGGCTGTAGGAAAGGGGTTAGGTCAAGAATTTGGCATGAAGGGGTGCCCTTTCAATGTTTGCCTCAGGCAGCAGGAAGGCTATGCGCTCCCCTGCCCCTTTCCAACAAGCACTGACGGAAGGGGGGCCCAAGCTGAACTCTTGCACTAGGGCCAAACTACTCCAGAATGGCACCAGTGACTCTGTATTCCTTAGAGAACCTTTTATTGTCATGTATTGCCCTTTTTGTGATTTCTAATTCCCGATTTCTAGCTCTCAGACCGAAGCGCAAGCGACCGTCTTTACAACACACCAGATGGCTTCTCTCGTACTGACCTACAGCTTGCAGTGGTTCCTGTGCTGACTGCATTGACTTCATACCACCCTTACCTGGACCTCAGTAAACAGGTATGACTCTCTAGGGCGCTCCCGTGGAGGTTGTCTTCCATTTACAATAGTGAAGGGATTTTTCCCAACTTGATTGAAGCAGCTCCCAGGATTGGAGTTGTTCGAATTGAGTTCTTTACTGATTTACTTTACATTTGATCACTTATCCTATGTGTTATTAGTGGTGGTCCCACCTTGGGGACCCCCCATTGATCAGCAGAATAGAGGGCAGCGGCGCCTGCTAAATTGCTGTGGGCTCCTTCACCGTAGTACATGACCCAATGAAGGCCTGCGTCTGGAACTGCATCTCTTCCCATTCAGATGATCAGGGTTTAGATGCTTGCCTACAACCACAGGTCAGGTACTGCGGTGAAAGGGCAATAGTGCCCCTTTGTTTTGCAGATTACACATTGATGACTTATCCTAAACTCAGGACATCAGTATAAAATCCAGAAAACCCCTTTTATATCCCACATGCAATGGAACAATCTACAGTCGGGCTGCAGTAGTGGTATTGACTTTGATGACCTGTCTGACTCTCATTCACAGAGGGAAATGGTGCATTGTCTGGAAACCGGCCTGATCTACCGCTGTGCCAAGCAGTGTGTGGTTGCCCTGTCCATGTGCATGGTAGAGATGCCAGGGATCCTGATTAAATCATTGCCAATGCTCATTGTGAAGCTGACCCACATCTCCGCCACAGTCACCATGGCTATCCCCATGCTGGAGTTTCTGTCCAGTAAGTTCTTTTATGTGCAATCTGTGATTTGGATTTGGTTGTACAGTTATTCACTTGTGTACGGAGTGTAAGCCCTTCTGCACATGTGTCTTTCAGCTCTCGTTCGGCTGCCACATCTTTATTGGAACTTTGCTCCAGAGCAGTACGTTAGCGTGTTTGCCATTTCCCTTCCCTACACAAATCCATCAAAGTAAGTAACTAATAAGGAAACCGGCTGTTGCCTTGAAAGCTGAGCCCCGAGTTCCTGCTGCTTCCACAACGCCTGTGTGAGCTGCGGCACATCCACATTGGAAATCAGCGACTTTGTAATATATGACTGTGCTGCGTCAGAGCAAACATTGGAAAATGCATTTTGTGGTAGACTGTTCCTGTTTGGAGCAGGGCCACCCAACGTTTATTCCTTTTTAACATTTTCTGACAGTTCGTAGTAACGCTTCTTAGCGATCATCTGGCAGTGTAATACTGCCGCCGATTACTCGATGAAAGAGCAAACGCTCGTTTATTGGGCAGTCGTGATCTTTCAGCATGCTAAAAGATCACGATTTGCTGGCGGCGTATCATGCTGTCTAATCAAGATCTGCCTCCAGCAAATAGCTAAACAGCATGGGGATGAGCGATGGCATAGTGATCATTCCTCCCTAGGCTGTGGAGGAGATCGCTGCATGTAATAGCAGCGGTCTCCTCCGCTAGTGAGCAGGCAATTGCCGGGAAGGAATGCTTGCCTCCTGACAATCGCCTGAAGAATCGGCTGGTGTAATGCAGCTTTAAGTCTGCAGCAACATCTTTAGACTCCTGCTGTAATGGCCGTGGATCGGCAGAACCTTCAGTCTCAATTAGGGCTGCACGATATGGGATGTTTGTGCGATTGCGATTATAGGGCACTAAAAATTGCGATAACGATATGCGATGCGATATTTTAAGGGAATTGTGCTAGAGGTCTATTTGCTTGGATTTTCCCATATGAGCTGCTGACGCGGCTGGGTATGACATAGTTATGGGGGATCTGTGGATGACGCGCTGTTATAGGCGGGGGATCTGTGGATGACGCGCTGTTATAGGCGGGGGATCTGTGGATGACGCGCTGTTATAGGCGGGGGATCTGTGGATGACGCGCTGTTATAGGCGGGGGATCTGTGGATGACGCGCTGTTATAGGCGGGGGATCTGTGGATGACGCGCTGTTATAGGCGGGGGATCTGTGGATGGCGCGCTGTTATAGGTGGGGGATGTATGCTATGACACACACACAGCATTTTATCCTGGTCCCCCTCATGGCCCTATGTGTCCCCTCATGTGTCCTAAACTGCGCACATAACTGGCTTTGTGTGTAAAGTATTTTACTACTGTGTGAAATGAGCTCTCTCCTATTGATAACAGGTCCGGCCTCTGTACTCACTGTCACTATGAATGCACTGCAGCGAGCGGGAGTGTTACTAAGTGACGTCAGGCCCGCTCGATGCCATTCGCTGCAGTGCATTCATCGTGACCTGTTATCAATAGGAGAGAGCTCGTTTCACACAGTAGTAAAATACTTTACACACAAAGCCAGTTATGTGCGTGGGGCCCCTTCATAAATAATCACGGCATTTTCGGGTCGGCCATATCGCATTTGGCGATTATCGCGATTCGATTATTTTTTCGATATATCGTGCAGCCCTAGTCTCAATCATTTAACCCTTTGATTGATGTGGTCATGATTGATCGTGGTATCCTTAAAGGAGGCCCCCCCACCATTTCCCTTCGATCCTGTGATTGGTTTTCTTGGTGACCTAATTGGGACCTTGTGCAGTCAGCTGTGGGGACCTAGAATGACTGCTGTTAGGGCACGTTTAGACACATCTGGATTGCAGGTTCCGTCTTGATATGAACGCAGCACTATTTCTTCCCATAATATGACACACTGACAAACCCCCCCATTAAAGTCAGTGGGGTCCGCCAGTTTCTGTTTTCTGCTTCTACAATGTAAAACAAAATCAGAAATTGCAATGGAGATGTTTACAGAGCTTATACAGAACACAAAAAAATTAGATAAATTACATGGTAATGTATATGGACACCAAGACAGTGTTTAAAAAAAATTCTCCCGCTTAAAAACCTTACCTTTTTTTTTTTTTTTTTATTCCCTTTCCTACAGGTTTAATCAGTACATTGTGTTCCTGGCCCACCATGTCATTGCCATGTGGTTCATCCGATGCCGGCTCTCGTTCAGAAGGGACTTTGTGCCTTACATAACGAAGGTAACTGCAGCAATTTATCAGGTCTGTATTCAGTTGCCATCAGGAAAATCTATTGAGCCCACCCTCCTCCACCTCTCAGGGTCTCCGCTCCAATGTCCTGCAGAGCTTTGATGATACACCGGAAAAGGGGAGCTTCAGGGCCCGCAGTACTAGTCTGAATGAGCGGCCTAAAAGGTAGGTCTCTTACGTACATAGAAAATCCTAACTTCTGTTCTACATATAAAGAATAGCTCTACATCCATATAGAGGGATTTCACAGTGGCCTCTATTACAGGTACAGCTAATGTGACTCCACTGCATACTGTGGTAAACCCATTGCCAACCCATAGTTTCACCCTCCTTAAGTGAATGTCCGCTTTTTTATTTTTTTATTATTTGGAATGGGCCAAAATTTTGTACTGATGAATGCTATAAAAATATATTTAAAGATAGTTTTGGCTGCCAGCAACCACCACTAGGGGGAGCTCACTACATACGGTGTATGGAAATTGACCTACTTGTGGATTTTAAATCTGCCGCACGTCATTTATGTCGTGGATTTTCACCGGAGATTTCATCCTTCGCAACTCATTGGTTCACGGCAGAAAAGCTGCAGAATCTGCAACCAGTTTGTGTCAGAGCCGCAGTAGAATACACAGCGGGTTTTCTTCCACTCAATTTAACTTCTGTGTGGATGTACCTTTTTAAAGGGATTATCCAGCTTAAACATATTATTTATTATTATTATTATATATATATTTTTTATTTATTTTTTATCAGACCCCCTTCACAGTGGCTGGGTATTTTCATGGTCCCAGTGGCTGGGTTGTGGCTCCACTGCCACCTCCGCAGGTCTCTGGGAATCATAGTTCACCGCTGTGGCCACTGATTGGCTGCAGTGACAACAGGATGTTTATTTCCAAAGACCTGGGACCTGGAGCGATGGAGCCGGAACCCACTCTGAAGGGGTCTGGTAAAGATTAAAGTTGGATAAAACCAAATCCATTAAAACATGCCAGCGCCATATGTGCGAAGGTCACATTGGTGGCATCCATGAATTCAGACCATTAGCAGTTTCTAGGACAAAAGGTCTCTTACCCCTTTGATATATTGCAGAGACTTCTTTTGCTAAAAATAATGCACAATTTAAGCAAATGGCCATGTAATGGACAGAAAATGCTAATTCTAGTAACATTATGTACACGGCTTCCTCAATACCAGTGTCGGTGACATTTAAATGTTAATCACCACACAAGTATATTCTCCGAAGCCAATTATCGCCATATATCTGCAGTGTCTCATTCGTCACTTTTCCCATGACTGTTCCAACAAAGAACGCCCCCCCCCCCCCCCTAAAATCCTCAGCAGGTTTTATTTCCATAGGACTGCTTATTTCTGTTTTGTGGACTTCTGTTTATCATACACACCTGTGATGACTGGTAATTTTGTGTTTAACCCATCTGACAGGGAAATCTATTATCTTATTAACAGGTATGTTGCGGTGTTTTTTCACCCAATCGCACCTAGTGGCATCATCAAGGTTCTGCCGTGTGACCTACTATTTAACCCTTGTATAGCATCCTAAGTCTAGGGCTCGATGTAGCAGTCAGGCCCTGGTTGATGAGCCTGGTTTGTTTTACACATATAGGGGCCGTGGAATTCAATATTCTATAGTGCATGTCCTGTCCATATGTCCTCCGGTTAAAGGAGTTCTCTGGGATTTACATATTGATGACCTATCCTCCAGGATGGGTCATCAATATGAGATTGGCGGGTTCCGACCCCCGATACCCCCACTTATCAGCTGTTTGAGGAGCTGCAGCACTCCCCCAGAGCACCAAGGCTATCGCAGCTCAGTCCCGTTCAGCTGCACCTAGGCCATGTGACCTATGAACATGACATGTCCTAGGAAGAAGCACCGCAACCTCTTCATACAGCTGAACGGTGGGGTCCCAGGACTCGGACCACCACCAATCATATATTGACCTATCCTGAGACTAAGCTGTCAATATTTAAATCCTGGAAAATCCCTTTTTAAGGCTAGTTTTTAGCTAGGTTTGAGCGCTGCGCCTGTGTCACGACCTCGCAGCGTTATAATGATTTTTAATGTGTCCCTGCCTGACTGCTCTATACTGAATTGTACTGACGGCATTATGTCAGTACAATTCAGTACAGCAAAGGTCGGGCAAGGTCACAGAGCGTTCTAAATCGTTATAATGCTGTGAGGTCGTGTCACATGAGCAGTGTTCAGACCGGGAAATACCTGACACACAGCAGATTTAGACTTCGTTTGAGTGGCCACATGTAATACCACATTTCCGCTGTAGTGGGCACTGTAGAGGAGAATTCCCTCTTGCTAAATCGGCAGCTTTCCTGGAAAATCGTGTATTACCACATCTGCTGTCATGTGAAATGTGTGATGAAACCTACTCACAGCAAGCAGTTTTATCACATTTCCATCTTGTGACATAAAAAGAACCCCCTTTTAAGGGTGTTGTCCAGCAGGTACCATTTTCGAGTATGCCTTCTTTTTGTAACCCCCTTCTGAGCCTTTTGTGGAAAAAAAATAATTCAAGTGTAATGTAACTTTATTTACACTGGGGTGACTAGTTAAAGGGGCTGTCCACGTGTTTTAATATTGATGACCTATTTCCAGGATAGGTCATCAATATCCGATTAGCAGGGCTCGGACTCCCAGCCACCCTGATAATCGGCTGTTTCCTAGGCCAGTGACGTCATGTTCATCAGTCACATGGCCTCGGCGCCATTTAGTCCCAGCCAAGTGAACGAGACTGAGCTGCAATACTAAGCACAGCCACTATACCACGGACGGCGCTGTGCTTGGTAAGATGCAAGGAGGTCGCTGCACTCACTGGAGCGCTACTCCACAAACGGCTGATTGGCGGGGGTGTCGAACCCTTAACGATCAGGTGTTGATGGCCTATCCTGAGGACAGGTCATCAATATTAAAGACCGTGAGAACCCCTTTTAATAAATGTGCTTCAATCTTGAGGTCACAAAGGAATTCAAGAGGGGCCTGGATGTATTTCTGGAGGGTAATATTACAGACTATAGCTACTAGAGAGGGGTTGTTGATCCAGGGAGTTATTCTAATGGCTGATTGGAGTCGGGGAGGAATTTTTTATTCCCCTAAAGTGGGGAAAATTGGCTTCTACCTCACAGGGTGTGTTTTTTTTTTTTTTTTTTTTTTTTTGCCTTCCTCTGGATCAAGTGTCGTGTTTTGTTTTTTTTTGTTTGTTTTTTTTTCGGCCTTATGTATTATGTTACTAGGAAACGCTTACCTTAGATTGGGACATCTCTACAGATTCCTTCAAAGCAAAATTGCATCCATTAAAATATTCTGGATGTAAGGTTTCGATGAGAGGCTGTGCCCGCCGGGTAGGGATCTCTGCTTCCCGGACTGTAGGGAAGTGTGGCGCGACCCCTCTGCCCTGCTGAGTGGCTGAGAAGGTACAAAGGAGGAAGGGGTGTATGTGACAAGCTGTTCCCCAGTCTTCTGATGGATTTGCACCCCCCCCCCCCCCCCCCCAATCACTGCTATTAGGGATTTTATAAAAGACAGATTTCCCCTGTAACCCTTGACAAGTCCATTGAATAAGGTCCCTCGGCGTTGCCTTGATGATGCCTCTGGTGTATTCACAGGTGGATTTCTTGGTCTCTTCTGCTGCCTTTCAGTTGCAGTGCTGCTTCCTCGTCTTATTTTATTTTAACTGTTATTTTTCTATAAAATTGTCTCTTTTGTAATTTTTCAAAAGGGCCATGTGTGAGCGGAGGGTGTGGATGCCTTGAGTCTGAAGAAGGGGAACAAACCCCGCTCTTCATATGTTTGGCCTGGATTGTATTTCACATAAAATATTAGAAAACTGCACAAACGGCAATGCTCTAAAGGCTACGATCAGTGCGTTTGCTCCGTTTGGCAGATGACGTCAGCCATAGTGAATTTAAATCTGAATTTAATAGGTCTGCGCACCGTTTGTAGATCGCTAGACACCGCCTTTTTAAACTTTCAACTGGAACAGGGGGATGCAGCTGCAGTTTCTGTGTCTTGGAGTGGCTGCTGTGAGAGGGGATGGGGAGCAGCAACTAGAAGACGGGGTGCACACCAGAAAGGAAGGACCCACCCAGGAACGGAGAGAGAGAATGTGCATTTACAGAAACCAGCAGAGGAAAGGGACTGCTTTATCTAGGGGCACATATGGCAGTTCTGGAATTTCTAGACCATCACATTCCAGATTGAAAGAATTGGCGTGATTATGCTGTTTTGTATTATTTTATGTGAGGTGCCTCCAGCCAGGGGAACGCCCCTCTACGTCAGCCACAATGGACCCCTATGATAACCTTGCTGTTTTTCAGTTTATTTTTTATTTTTATTTTGCTTTTCGCCTTCTCATTTGTCGCATTTATTTTGTTCTGTTTGTTTTCTGTTTCTCCCTTTCTATGGTGTAACCCCCCATGGGCCTTCCGATGTACCCACTCGTCACATCTTTACACTGGTTCATCCTTTGTGTGGTTGGGTACTGAATACTTTCTCCCCCCCACGTGTGAAATATGGGCTGGGCGGTGGGCATCATTGCCCCATTGTCTTTCCTCCCCGTCCTGCTGGGTACTTTGGGTAGCTTGAAGCTATCTAAACAAACCAAGCCGGGCATGAGTGACTCCTCCCCGGTGAAGGAGATGCGAGACCTTTCCAATGCCTTTCGATCCCGCAGCATCAGTGTGTCGGAGCGGGCCGCATACAGGTATAGGGGTCCGGGTGACGCTGCCCTTACACTGGGAGATTGAATGCATGCCAGGAAGACTTGCATGGCAAACCTAGAGACTAGTGCCCATTCTGGAGCCCTAACACACCCAATGCACGTTTTATGTACTGAAACTATTGCGACAAGGAGAACTTAACACATTTGGATAAGACAAGAGTGCAACCTCGGCCCATCACAGAATACTATCATCTGTAGACCTGCCCGTGGTGTCCTACACCATTTCCTATTTAATGCATGCCGTTTGCCGAGTTCTGGTGGTGGTGGTCCTGCTGCACTCTTCTCTTGGGGACGGGGGTCATTGTAGTCTAAGTTGTTATCTAATCGGTGCATGATGGGGTCATATTATCCACATTAAGACAGGTCTGTGGATCATGACTTGGGTTATTCTGGTATTATCCTCCTAGTTGCCTTAAGCTTGACCCATTGGATTGGATTGGCTGAACCTGGCGATAACGTGCTGTCCGCCTCCCAGGGCCATATACAGATTCGTTAGTAACTGGAAAGAATATAATCCAGTGAGGTATACAGTTACCATGCAGAGTTACTGTAGAATACCTTGCTTTACTTACCTCCTACTGATCTTGAGCATTAAGGTGGCCATACATAAAACAGGACTGCAGGCTGAACCGCCTGTTTCAGTGGGACCGGCTGACCATATGATGTCTATGGGGGGGTTTCCTTGACTCTCCTCCCCCGATGATAGATGTCTGGGAAAAGGTTCAGGCACGTTGGATTTCAAAGCCTGAGGTAAACCATAGCCCAACAGCCTACTGAGAGCACATGTAGGGGGGAGTAGCTCTCAGCCAAATGAGCAGTTGAGGTGTACGGCCACCTTAACACCTTTTAAAGTCGACTCCCTGCAGCCCCTGCTGGTTCAGTGTCTGTCCTCAAGGTACTGTAGGTTAGGATAGAAATTACTCACAATGGAATCGCAGAGCTTGACTAATTCCATGTGGTTGGCGCCTTTGAATAGAGTTTTGGATGGAGAAGAAGACTTACTGTAACTCCAGATCAGTGCATGATAAGTAACGCTAAGTATTTGTAGTTACTCAACTTGATTAAAACGGGAGCTGCCTTTTTAAGGATAAGGTTTTCAATAGGCCATCTTGGCAGGGTAAAGTCATGCTCCTACAGACCTGCTCCGAGGAGATTCTGCCATCTAACGTGTCATTGCTTTGTACAGCCGGATGCAGACCTCTGTGACCAGCTCGAGCCTGAGCTCGGCCGACGAAAGCTCCATGGCCCAGGCCGATGACAGCTTGAAAAATCTTCACCTGGAGCTAACGGAGATCTGTCTAGACATGATGGCCAGATACGTGTTCTCCAACTTCACTGCGGTTCCCAAGAGGTAAGTCCACAGGTAGTGATTAAGAAGGTTCTCGTTACACTTTTTAGATGATCAAAGAACCTAACAAATGAAACCTACGGCAGGTTCCACCTACTGGGTTCAAAGTCGAAACCCACGTGGCGATCCAGCTGTAATTTTACATCTCTGTTGCAGGTCTCCAGTTGGTGAGTTCCTCCTGGATGGAGGCAGAACCAAGACATGGCTGGTCGGAAACAAATTGGTGACTGTGACAACAAGTGTAGGGAGGGGGACACGGTCCCTCCTTGGCTTGGATACTGGGGATGTCCCGAAGGAGGGAGATGCAGATGTCGGGTAATGAACTGGTTACAAATCCAGTATGCTCCTCACAGTATAGTGTGAGAGTTGTAGGGTTTCCCTATCCTATTTGGGTATTCTTGGAGAAACATCATCTTTCTGTTTTCTGTCTTGTAGCTCGTCAATGCAACCTGAATTCAAAGAAGCTCCTAAGATGGAGCAGCAGGCGAGAAAGCAGGGTATGCAAACGCCGCGTCACAGAGTCCGCTCCATGTCTGGTGAGCTCACTTCACTGGGGGAGGCCTCCTCTCCCTTCTATGATTTTCATTTCGGGGGATGTGAGAAGGTGCAGGTCATCTTCTGAGAGCTGAGAGCACCAGGAAACATGGGACAGATTTCCACCGTCGGCTGTCATGTCTCTGCAGTTAATCCTGTGGCTTCCATCTAACCTGCATATTCCTGCTAGTGTCTGTTCCCGGCAATAGTCTGCTCTGCCATTAGTACCGCTGCGGGCGTCCCACCTCCTGCAATGATATCTGCTGCAAACTTTGGCCGCAGTGGACATTTCCCACTGCATCAGAAAACTGCTGTTGCAAAACTAAAACTCGCATCATGCTCTTATAGCCGGCGGCTGTCCAGGTATGATGAGAGTTTTTTAGTTTTGCAACGACTGGAGAGCCACAGATTAGGGAAAATTGTTTGATGTTCCTTTTTCAGTGGTGGTGTATTGAAAAATTGCATTTCTCAGGATGGTCTGGATGCCATAGGCAGTCGGGGCATGCTGGGAGTTGTAGTTTAGCAATAGCTGGAGAGTCGGAGGTCACTGCTGTAATGAAAGCAAATTGACTGTCATTGTTGGAGGAGTGGGCTGTGTTAGTAATTTTAAGCAGCACACGTTCTGTATGGCTTGTTAATATCCTTTTGATATAAGGCTAGGGCGATACTGGTCGCGGCAGTGATCCCATAGTAATGAATCGGATCGCTGCAGCAGTCGCAAGAAATCCAGCCACGTTGGACGACTTGTGACTGCCGTGGCGATTCCATTCATTTCTATGGGATCACCGCTACTCGGCAATACTGGCCGTGACGGTCGTCGCCGTGTAGCACTTGCCAAAGGCCGGTGATGGAGTTGCGTTAATTGTCACAGTTGCTGTTTCGTTTATACACTAATTGCTGTAGTGATATTTAACCCCTACTGACGAAGATCATTCACCCCTTAGAGATTTAGACCAATCTCCTGCATTTTAATCCGTGTGTAACCTGCCGTCGGTATTTCCTGTTTTTGTATTTTGTCTTTTATACTTTCGTAGCATTTTAAGCGTTTGCTACCTGCTTAAACTCAACAATCGCCCTAAAGGTGCCCATATAATTTCAGTAGTTGTCAGTTAAACAATTGCTTACCCAAGAGGTATTCTTCCCGACTCCCTTTAAACACATGCATGCCCTGCCCGACCTAGCTTGCATGTGTTTTCTTTTTAGGGAGGGGAGTAAGCTGCTGCCAGACGCCTTTTAGTGGCTTATCTCGTGCCAGAGCTAGGGCGCTGTGCTTTGCCGTTTAGCACGTCAGACCCTTCCTTTCCCAGCATCATCTGTCTGGGGACAGTCAGCACCCCCAGCCCCCCCATATGGACAAGAGAGCTGGTTCCACCAAAAATGGCCGACTTTACTCCTATGTGTATGGGTGCCTCTAGGAAGATCTGTATTGTAATGCAGAAGTGTTGCATCTTACCCATTTGGTCTTATCCTCCCCTTTTGGTTAGATTCTGTAGTTTACACTGGCAATATTATTATTATTATTTTTTTTAGGTGGTCATGGACTACGAGCTGGATCTGAAGCCGTCTCTCTGTCTTCACCTGGGGGAGCTCCTGGAAGCAGAGTGGACAAGACTCCCCGTAGGGTCCAGGTGAAGAAGGAGAAGGCTACACTGGCTGATTTTGTTCCAGTGCTGACTCAGGGCTGGGCAGAGATACTCGTGCGTAGGCCGACAGGTAATGAAGCAATGTGAGGTGCCAAGCAAAAAACCTGCAGACACAACACCTGAGGCTGCATTAATCGGGGCGCGTGGTCATCTGAGTTCTTATTGTCTTCTTTCGAAAGTTTGTGCAGCCTATAGTCTTCAGTGTTAGAGGAACAAAAATGTAAAAAAAAGCACAATCCGAGGAATTGCCCCCTCTTTTGATTCATATTGCAATGAAAACTATGAGAAATGTTTAAAATATTCAGGCATTTTCCCTTCTTGCAATCCCCGTAAGGCAACTGGCTGCAGCAGAAGCCCTCCCCCCACTGTGCTGTATATGTGTCCTATACAGACAAGACTGAAATGGATGTGCAGGTATGATCCATTAATGCTACTTGTGAGCCTTCACCATTGTCCTCCTTGCATTTTCCCAGGTAATACCAGCTGGCTTATGAGTTTGGAGAACCCCCTCAGTCCCTTCTCTTCAGACATTAACAATATGCCCCTCCAAGAACTGTCTAACGCCCTAATGGCAGCCGAGAGGTTCAAAGAGCATCGGGAGACTGCGCTCTACAAGTCCCTCTCCATGCCCACCTCCACCCTGAGCTCTCCTGCAAGCAAACCCACACTCCTCCAAAGGTCCAACACAGGTAGGTGGGCACGGGAAGCTCCTCTCTTCCATCCTGGATATGATGCCTCTTTCCCTGCCGTCCTGGCTAGTCCTCTGTGACCATTTACTAGGAGCCATGCCCTGTACTTCTAATTGGGTCAAGAAGGGCCCCACTGGCCTTTTGTAATCCCATTGGCTGTGTTTCTAGCTTACCACATGGCTTCCTCCTCAACCTTTAGGATGTAGACTTTCTTCACAGCCTTTATTTGGTCTGCAAAAAATGAATCGTGCAGAATTCCCAAACTGCGGTGTGTCTTTAATTATTCTGACACTTTTCCTCGAGGGAAAAGGGATAAATGAGTTGTCGGTACAAAACGGACTCTGTTTTATTTCCTTGGGGTCCATTCACACATCCGTTTCGCAATGGTGCCGACCCATTCATTTCAATGTCCGCATCCGTAGTTCCATTTTGCGGCCCCGCATAAATGTAGTGCATGTCCTATTCTTGTCCGCTGCCACGGACAACAATAGGTATTTTTATCACATGACCGGACGTGTGCTGTCCACATGGTGCGGAACGCATATGGCCGGTGTCCATGTTTTGCAGACCGCAAAACACTTGCGGATGTGTGAATGGACCCTTGACCAGTCTCGCTCTTGTTCGTGGGCCATGCCAGGTATTGAAGGATTTGCTTGAATGTGGCTGAGCTGCAATACCAGGCACGGCCGATGGGCGGAGTGGCGCAGTTTTTGGAAATAGGGCTGATATTATTCTTATTATTTTTATATTTTTTTCATTCCCAGTCAACGACTTAAGAGCTTTAGGTTTTGATCGTAGAGAGTTGCATCATAAGCGATGTGGTCATCACCTGAATGCAAACCTTATGGGGGATGTAATGCCACGACTAGCCGCGCCAAAAGCGACCGTAAACCATATATGCCATAACTGAAAAGGGACACCATCTATAAACGTAGTTTAGATGCACTTTGTGGCATTAAAAAAAAAATATATATATAGAAAAAATGCCAAAAACATTTTCTCGGGATTAACAAAAAAAATTACTAATAGACCTAAAAATAAAGCTCCATATATTGCCAAAAAATAAATAAATAAGGACGTAAGATGTATTGGAATAATGGAGAGGAAAAAAGGTTCTCGCTTTTGAAAAAAAAATGTAATTGGGGTCTAGGCAAAAAAAGCCGGTCTTGAACTGGTTAAAATGGATTGTCCAGGGCTACTTTCTTTAAAAAAAAAAAAAGTGGCGCCTCTATCCACAGGTTGTGTGTTGTATTACAACTCGGCTCCTTTTTACTATGAGGAGGTTGAGCTGCACTACCGGACACAACCTGTGTTTAGGAGTGGCGCTTTTTCTGGAAGTAAGCAGCGATGGACAATCCCTTTGAGACTCCGCACTCCAGCCGTATGGTTCCATCATGGCAACACCTTGCAATCTGCTTTTCCTCTCCCATTGCAGTGGCTTCTGTCTCTCTCGCATCCCAGTCCAGTGGTCAAGGGAAGCTGCTTAGGAGCATATCCTGGGCAGGTATATATGTACACAGCTGAAAGGACGCTGCAGAACTGTCTCTGACCCATTTGCCGTGTGCCTGCATATTAACCAGATATTGACCAGATTCATGTGTTTCCTGTGTGCTTAATGCTAATAGGGAGGGGGGGGATAAGGATCAGCAAAGACATTGGTGGCATGGGCTGCTTGTTCTGCACATCGTCTGGCTGGCCTGGCCAACCGTATGGCGCTCTAGGTAGGATTTGGGGAACGCTAAAGCTTTTTAGACCCCTCCTGAGTCTGCATGTTGACTCGCCGCCACCCTGATCTCTTTCTTCACGTAAAATGGCAGCATTGTAGGTGGCGTGATCACGGACATCAATCAATCCCCACAAAGGCTCCTCTGCGGAACCTGATGGTGACCTCATGACTAAATATCATGGCTTAAAGCGCTGTCCACATGTAACCATCTTGTTTTAGGTCCAAAATTGTGTGCCATTTGAATTCATTCAGAGTACAGTACTTCAAATTTCACGTATAGAGATAAATACTGACTGCTTACGGTCACCACTAGGGGGCGATTACTGCATACAGTGTTATTGGGCTCAATGTATCGACTGTGTACTGTGAGCGCCCTCTACTGGTGATTGCAGGCAGAATTTTATGATTTACTTTTCTCTGTGCGGGGGATTCAGAGCTTTGTATCAGAAAAATAGACTTTTGCCCCCCAATCATTATATATTAAATTAAACCGCTCAGAATTTTGGATCTGTATAGAATTTTTATAAAATCATGGCGTTTTGTAGGTAAAAATTCACTTTAAGTTTTTAGGTAAATGGAGAAATGATGAGATGAGAGATCCAGAATTTGGGTTGATAATCCACTTTTGTAAGCTGTGCATTGCCGTGTCATAAATGTAAATTGTCTGATGTGTAAGATGATGGATGAAGGGATTGTGTAATGTGGAAGTATCAGACTGCCGCTCCAGGAGGAAACGCCGACGGTCTCTGCCTGTAAAATGTATAGGATTGGTTTTTAAGGAGGGTTTTTTGTTCCTTTTATACCCATTTATTTCACTTTGCATTAGTTGTTGACTGTTCATTAAAGGGGTTGTCACGCCTCAGACTCTAGTCTAGGATATGCCTCAAATGGCAGCTAGATGTGGGTCCCACCTCTGGGACCCACACCTGTCTCTATAACGGAGCCCCCAAAGTAAAGGAGAGTGCACCGCACATGCGTTGCCACACTCCATAAATTTCTATGGGAGTTCCAAAAATAGCTGCGCGCTGGCTCGGCTATTTCCAGTAGTCCCATAAAAGGGAATAGAGCGGTGGCCGCGCTTGCGCAGTGCTCTCCCCATTAATTTCTATGGAACTTCCGAAAATAACCAAGTGCGCTCACTTGGCTATTTGCAGAACTCTTATAGAAGTAAATAGAGAGCACGCTGCACATAAGTGGTGCCCTCTCCTTTATTTTGGGGGTCCCATTCTAGAGAGAGGTGCAGGTCCCAGAGGTGGGACCCACGCCTAGCTGCCATTGGTGGCGTATCTTGGCGTAAGGTGATGCAACCCCTTTAAAGGGAGTGGGATACGTTAGAGGGGTTATCCCACAAAGTTTATATCGCCTATCCACAGGATAGGTCATAAATGTTGGATCGCTGGCAGCCTGACCACTGGGACCACCAGTGATCCCAAAAAATGACTGTTCCCTAAGTACCTTCTCTGAGCGAAGCACGCTGTGCAAGTTTTTGTCCTTGCTCCATTCACTTTTATAGGACTGAAGTTTTAGTTTTGCAGTAGCTAGAGAGCCACGGGCTGCAGGGGCACTATCCTATAGTAGCTAGAGAGCCCACGGGATGCAGGTCACTATCCTATAGTAGCTAGAGAGCCACGGGATGCAGGTCACTATCCTATAGTGGCTAGAGAGCCACGGGCTGCAGGTCACTATCCTATAGTGGCTAGAGAGCCACGGGCTGCACACCACTACCCTATGGTGGCTAGAGAGCCACGGGCTGCACACCACTACCCTATGGTGGCTAGAGAGCCACGGGCTGCACACCACTACCCTATGGTGGCTAGAGAGCCACGGGCTGCACACCACTACCCTATGGTGGCTAGAGAGCCACGGGCTGCACACCACTACCCTATGGTGGCTAGAGAGCCACGGGCTGCACACCACTACCCTATGGTGGCTAGAGAGCCACGGGCTGCACACCACTACCCTATGGTGGCTAGAGAGCCACGGGCTGCACACCACTACCCTATGGTGGCTAGAGAGCCACGGGCTGCACACCACTACCCTATGGTGGCTAGAGAGCCACGGGCTGCACACCACTACCCTATGGTGGCTAGAGAGCCACGGGCTGCACACCACTACCCTATGGTGGCTAGAGAGCCACGGGCTGCACACCACTACCCTATGGTGGCTAGAGAGCCACGGGCTGCACACCACTACCCTATGGTGGCTAGAGAGCCACGGGCTGCACACCACTACCCTATGGTGGCTAGAGAGCCACGGGCTGCACACCACTACCCTATGGTGGCTAGAGAGCCACGGGCTGCACACCACTACCCTATGGTGGCTAGAGAGCCACGGGCTGCACACCACTACCCTATGGTGGCTAGAGAGCCACGGGCTGCACACCACTACCCCATCTTGGGCTGTTAACATGTATGCATATATAGATGGATAAAGGACCAAGCCTAGAAGTCATCTTTTGCTTCACTGAGGACCATCTTGGTCCATGACTATGGTGGGTGAGGAGGTCATGCTAGAGAATAGGATTCACTCAGATTTCAGTCAGTTTGCTTTTGTAGCCCATCAAGCTTTTGTGTCTTGTATCCCTAGTAGAACAGAGATGCTTTTCTTATGTTTGGCGGTATTTCCGTCCCAGTCACTAGTCAGTGGATATAGAAGGGGGGGGATACTTCCACATTAATCAGTAAATCTGTACATATTGTCAAGACTCACTGCTAATCCAATACCCTGTGCTGTTAAATCTGCTTTTACCTCCTCCTAGAATCCTCAGTGGTGCCTGAGGAAGGTTCCCAACTGGACGTTGAAGGAGATGTAACGTCCCCACGTGGTTCCCAAGAGCTGGATGACTTTGAAGCTGTGATTAACGATGACACCACCAGTGAAGCCAAGACAGACAAGAAGACTGATGGAATCAGCAGGGTGAGAGGATTGGGGAAGGGGAGTGATGACAGCTATGAGCCCAGTTCTGGCTGGTTGTCCTTTTTTAAGCTCAGCCATTGGCCTGAAGGAATATCTTTCCTAAATGAGTAATAATGGCCGTAATACTGCCCCCTATAGAAAGTAAAATATTTAGTTTAATACTGCCACCTATTGGCAAAAATATAACTACTATAATACTGCCCCCTATGGACTGGAATATGAATGTGCCTGTGCAGGATGGATATAATCCAATATCCAGGATATTAATGTATGTTTTCTATGTAGTCGTCCTCCACCTCCAGTCAGGAAGAATCTACATCCCAGCACACAGAAGAGTTGGAGCTCGGTGGGATTCCTATAGAAGGTTCTTCACGTGAACTTCCTTTCCAACCTTCGCAAACACTAAGCAAGTCGAGTTCATCCCCTGAGCTTCAGACTTTGCAGGAGATTCCCAAGGAGCCCGACAGTAAAGACCCCATTCAAACCCCTGTGCTAGAAACGAAACCTCTGCTGCACAGTGCAAGCACGGAGCCTGTACCCAGCAAACCAGAGGAGGAGGTTTCTGCAGCAGCAACCCCAAAACCCGAGGCAGGTTCAAGGCTGGAACCAGGACTGCCACAACAGGCTCCACAGTCCCCAAGTGGGTACCGACCCAGGGGCCACACCATCTCCGACTCCGAACCTTCCAGACGAGGCAGAAGAATTAACATTGATGCTTTTAAGAACAGCACCAAGGCCACCAAAGCAGAGAAGGTGCCAGGAATAGACCCAAGGTACCGTACACGCTTTCTTAAACGGGAGCGGCCAGCGATCCTGACATGTCTGTGTTAGTAAATACCTGCATTCTCTATAATATAATTATTCTGGAGCATCTGCACTGTGCTGTTTCATATGAATATGTTGGCAACTGGGTATTGCCATTCCCCTTTTCAGTGTGTTACCGTCTGCAGTGATTAGTGTTAGAAGTATGGTAACATTGTCAGTTCATTATTTTCCAGGAGTAATAATAGAGGTACAATATAAGACTGTCCTAAGAAAAGATACTGCTATTTTTTTATTTTTCATGGCGAATGCAAGTATTTATTGAAAGGCACATGTCAGGAGAACTGTCCTGCCCTTCTCTCATCCGTCTCATTGGGGGCCACAGGCACTGACCATGGGTATAGCTGTTGCTGCTAGGAGGCGGACACTAAGCTCCTCCCTCTTCAGCTATATCCCTTCCTGCAGGGACCAAGCTAATCAGTTTTAGCTTAGTGTCTGTAGGAGAGGTTTCTCCAGTTTGCAGTGGGTCCATTTCACTACGAATTTGTAGCCCTTCCGTTCATCCTGGACACGGCTCCCAGGGTCTTTACGAAGGTTCTGGCGGCATTCATGGCCCTGCTCCATGCCAGGAGGATCGTGGCGATCCCTTACTTAGATGACATCCTGGTGAAGGGTCCGTCGTTCCAAGGGACGGCAGACAGCCTGAGCATAGTCCTGGACACCCTGGAGGGCTTCGGATGGATCGTGAACAGACAGAAGCCTTGTCTTTATTCATCGTAGCCATTGACTTTTCTGGGCATGGTACTGGACACTTGTCAGGCCAAGGTGTTCTCGCTCTCTATCTTCAGATTCGCTCATTGTTGCGGCCAGCTCCGGTTCCCATTCGTCACTGCATGTGGGCTCTGGCGCACATGGTTTCTGCCTTCGAAGCAGTTCCATACCAGAGCGCTTCAGCGAGCCATTCTGTCCAGCTGGGGTCGCTCCCTAGACTCCTTGGATTGGCCGATGCATCTCCTTGCCCCAGTGCGCAGGGCCCTCAGATGGTGGATGGCCTCTCCGATGGTGACATTGGGGCGTTAGTTTCTCCTTCTCCATTGGATGGTGTTAGGAGCGCTCCCTTCCAATCAATGTTCTGGAGTTCAGGGCGATTCGTCTCTCTGCAACACTGGGCCGGCCATCTCCGGGGTTGTCCAGTGCGGGTGCAGTCGGACAACTCCACGGCGGTGGCATACAGCAATCACCAGGGTGGCACCCGGGGCCCGACAGTCATGGAGGAGACAGTGCTGATTTTCAGCTGGGCGGAGAAACTGGTTCCGGCGCTATCGGCAGTTCACATTCCAGGCGTAGACAACTGCATCACTGACTTTCTCAGCCGGGAGCGTCTCAATCCCGGCGAGTGGGCTCTACACCCACAGGTCTTTCGGGACATCTGTGAGAGGTGGGGTCAGCCCGATGTGGCTCTCATGGCCTCACGCTTCAACAACAAGGTCGAGGACTTCTTAGCACGGTCCAGGGACCCCAGGGCCCCGGCATGCGATGCACTGGTTATCCCGTGGAGTCAGTTCACGTTTCCTTAGGTGTTCCCGCCTCTTCCGCTCATTCCGTGGCTTCTCAGGAAGATCAGGTCCGAGGGACTGCCCGTCATTCTCGTGGCCCCAGATTGGCCGCGCAGGGTGTGGCACCCATCCCTAGTCACATTTCTCACCGACGAACCTTGGCGTCTTCCTCTACTGGAGGACTTGCTGTCGCAGGGGCCGATCTTCCACCCGAATTTAGGGTTGCTACATTTAACGGCATGGCTGTTGAAGCTGCTGTACTGAAGACTCAGGGTTTTTCGGATGCAGTGGTCCAGACTATGATTTGTACCAGGAAGCCGTCGTCTTCCAGAATCTACCACCGGACTTGGAAGTCCTACTTTAGTTGGTGCGAGCGTAGACAGCTGTCTCCTGTTCGTTTTTCTTTGCCGCAACTTTTGGCTTTCCTGCAGTCGGGCATGGACTTGGGGTGGCTCTCAGCTCTCAAAGGGCAAGTGTCGGGGCTCTACATTCTTTTACAGCGAAATTTAGCTTCACTTTCGGAGGTTCGGACTTTTCTGCAGGGGGTTGTGCATGCTGTGCCCCCCTTCCGTCCTCCATTGGATCCTTGGGATCTTAATCTAGTGCTCAACGCTCTCCAATCTTCTTCGTTTGAGCCTTTGCAGGTGTCGCTGCGCTTCCTGTCTTATAGGTGGCTTTTTTGGTTGCAAAACTCGCGGCTCTGTCATGTCGGTCGCCCTTCCTGATCCGCCCTCTGCAGTCCTTCTTGCCGAAGGTGGTGTCAGCATTTCATCTAAATGAGATTATTCATCCTTCATTTTGTCCGGACCAGTCTCCTCATCCTCGAACACTCGCTCCATATAGGTGCATGCAGCTATGTAAGTGTAGTGGTTAAGGTTCTGGGCTATGATGCAGAACCTGTGAGTTCAAATCTCATCACAAACTTTACTTTCAGGCGGACGGATTCCCTGTTCGTGATTCTAGAGGGGGCCGAGACAAGGGCTGGCGGCGTCAAAGACTTCCATTTCCAGATGGATTTGTTTGGCTATTGTGGAAGAGTACCGCATTAAGGACTGGGCCCCCGCCCTTCCAGGTGACTGCTCATTCGGCTCGGGTATTGGGACACTCTTGGGAGGTGCATAACGGGGCTTCGACCCTTCAGGTGTGCAAGGCAGCAACTTGGTTGTCTTTGCATACTTTTTCTAAGCTTCTTTGAGGTGTAGAGTTTTGCAAACAGCGGTTATATGATTGGCAGGGGGGTTGAAGTTAAGCCCACCCTCAGGGACTGCTATGGAACGTCCCATGGTCAATGCCTGTGTCCTCCAATGAGACAGATGGGAAAACTATAAAACAGATGGGAAAACTAGAATTTTGTACTCGCCGTAAAATCTGTTTCTCTTCCGTTCATTGGGGGACACCGCTCTTACCCAGTTTTTTTGTTTATGGGCCTTTTCGGGCCAGTGTGGTTCTGGGTTTGCACATAATGTGATTTTCTTATGTCTGGCTTCTCCTACTGCTTTTGCACTAAACTGATTTAGCTTGGTCCCTGCAGGAAGGGATATAGCTGAAGGGAGAAACTTACACTTTGTGTGCTTAGTGTCTGCCTTCTAGCGGCAACAGCTATAACCATGGTCAATGCCTATGTCCCCCAATGAACGAAAGAGAAACAGATTTTACGGTAAGTACAAAAATCCTAGTTTTTATGGGTTAGAATGGGTTAAAAAAAATATATATTATTACTCGCCTATCCCCAGCACTGCTCCAGTTCCCAGTGCTCTCCACTTCCTGGTCCCAGCTCGCCACGCAGAAAAATGCTGGAAATTCACACTCAACCAATCGCAGACTGAAGCGGATGACTGCCTCCACAAGTGATTGGCCGAGTGGGAATTTCCAGCCATTTCCTGTGTGTCGAGCTGGGACCAGGAAGTGGAGAGTACTGGGGATAGGCGAGTAATGATAGATATAATATTAAATTTTTTTATTGAGGGATGAGGTTGACTGTGTTCCCATCACTGGTGGCAGAGATAGAAAGAATGAGGTTGTCACAGCCCCATCCATCTTCTTGTAAAACTATAAGGTGTGTGTATTTCATGAAGATGTCTGTATTTTTGCCTCCAGCTTTGTATTTCTACAGCTCTACCACTCTCCTTTCTTCGGGGATGAGTCCAACAAGCCCATCCTGGTCCCCAATACTCAGGTAATCCCCATGGGGCTCATTTATGTGTTCGCTGACTTACCCGTCTTCTCAGTGTGAAGCCTCATCCTGGTGCCTTCACCTTCTAGACATTTGAAAGAACTATGAAACTCCTTGACCAGATCCCGTGCTACGACACCCACAAGATAGGGGTCCTGTATGTTGGAGAAGGTCAGGTAAGCGTCCACCTCTTTCTCATACGCATGGACTCGTGGTCACCTGCAATCCTTGATGGACTTATTTTGGGATGGCACCCATGTCCTTGAGGGGGGAGAGGCAAATGGTTGAACCTCCTCCTGAAGTGAGTCCATATCTTCTTCCATAAAGGTTGGCAATGAGCGGGCAATCCTATCCAACGAGCATGGATCCTACCGGTATACGCAGTTCCTGACCGGGCTGGGAAAGTTGATTGAGTTGAAGGACACTCAGCCCGACAAGATATTTCTGGGAGGACTGGACGGATGTGGAGACGATGGACAGTTCACCTACTGCTGGCACGATGACATCATGCAAGGTAAGGGGTCTGCCTCCTGGATTTCTGACTGGTGCCACTGTAGGAACATACACTGGCATCCATAGCCTCCCATGTTAAAAAGAGCATGCCGCATCTTTGAGAATGAATTGCCTCGTTATTACGAATACATTTTATAGAAACTGTAGCCATTGTGCCTTCCATGTGATATATGGATGTCACAAAGTGATGCCTCTTTTTATTTGCCAGCTCTGCTCTGGCTGACTCCGCATGCTGACCTGTTACATAAGAAGCCACATATTGTAATTGTCAGCATGTAGTACCACATTTTACCTGCAGTGGCCGCTGCATACAAAATGTGTAGTCAGCCACAACTTACAGATCGTCTCGGAGGCGGCAGCAATCAGCCGATCATTGTATAAAGTGATGTGACAACCCCTGTAACCTTCTCCCATTCTTCAGTCATATTCCAGATCACTACATTGATGCCAAACAAGGAGATAGACCCCTACCGCTGCAACAAGAAGAGACACGTGGGAAACAACTTTGTGAACATAGTGTATAACGACTCAGGAGAGTTTTATAAGCTGGGCACTCTTAAGGTACGCTCACTTCCTTCTCTGGCTGCTCTTCCTTTTGAATTAGGAAAAAAAAATGTGCAGCAACTGCGCCACACCTGTCTGTAGGTTGCGTGTGGTATTGCAGGTCCGCTCCATTAAAATGAATGGAGTTGAGCTGCAATACCACACACAATCCGTGGACAAGTGGGGCACTATTTTTTGGAAGAATGCACCCATGTTTTTCTAATTCTGTAGGGTCAGTTCAACTTTGTGGACGTGAACATTCAGCCCCTGGACTGCGAGAGCAACTTGGTGACGTTACAGTGTCGGAAAGGTAACGTCATATATAACCTTGATTAATAAATCCAAACTTGAAAATAGAAGTTCGCTTATCCCTACTCGCCATTTGTGCCTGCAGTACACCCTGCCTGAGAGGTTCGTTCAATCAGCATAAGATATTCATCTTTTATGTATTTTTTTTTTTTTTTCCCTCTTTTGTAGATATGGAAGGACTGGTTGATATATCGGTCGCTAAAATAGTGTCCGATAAGAACTTGCCGTTCCTAGCCCGCCAGATGGCGCTGCACTCAAACGTGAGGCTGAGCTCTTTCTTCCTGATTGTGTAGGTCGTGTGTCCTTAGCAGCTGTTGTGTGAGATGACTTCATTTATTTTAATTTTTTTGCTTTTAGATGGCTTCACAAGTTCATCACAGTAGATCCAACCCCACAGACATTTACCCTTCGAAGTGGATTGCCAGACTGAGACACATTAAGAAAATGAGACCAAAGGTAAGTGAACTGGGATCTCGCTCGCACTGGTCAGTGTAGAGATCTGTTGTCTTCAATGGATTTCCAGCACTTAACATCATGTCCTTCCCCCTTTTAAAGGGGTTGTCTCATCTCGGACAGTGGTGGCATAGCGCTAGGATATGCCCCCATTGTCTGATAGGTCCTGCACCTATATTGGGAACAGAGCCCCGCAAAGTGGTGGCTGGAAGACTCCGGTCCGGCCGCCACCAATCGCTTTCTCCATAGGAATGAGTGGGAGCGCATCGTGAATGACCGGCCACCGCTCCCATTCACTTCTAGGGGCCCTGATGGAAATAACCGAACCAGTGCTCGGCTATTTTCGGCAACCCCATAGAAAATGAATGGAGGGTGGCTGCGCAGTGCCTCCCTTCTCGATATAGGTGCGGGTCCCAGCATATCCACAGGGGAATATCCTCCGTGTTGAATTTTTACTTCAAATTTTGTTCAGCTTTTTTCTTAATATATTAACAGAGGGGTCATAGCTTTTTTTTTTTTTTTTTTTTAGCAAATCTCCATTCACCCAGCCATAGACTTAAAGAGGACCTTTCATGTTTTTTTATTAATGGAGATAAGTACGTTTTACTTGCGGGGTATCTCCCGCAGATGCTGCAAGCCTGCCTGATTTTTTTTTTTTTTTTTTTTTTTTTTTTTTTTTTTTTTTTTTTTTAAATATCACTCCTACGCCCCGCTGTGCCCTTCAGTTTTCGCACTCAGTATGCTAATACTGCTGAGCATTGGTACAGGGAGGTGGAGACACCAGGGTTTCTCAATAGGTGTCTTTCTCCCTCGCTGTGCCGCGATCTAATCACAGCGGAGAGCGTCACAGACAGGGAGGAGGTGAGCATTTTTTATTTTTTTATTTAATTTTTTCTTCCTCCCTGGCAGTGACTCTCTCTCCGCTGTGATTAGATCGCGGCACAGCCGGGGAGAAGGAGACGCCCATTGAGAAACCCTGGGGTCTCCTCCTCACTGTACCGATGCTCAGTATTAGCATACTGAGCATGAAAACTGCAGGGGGGCACAGCGGGGCATAGGAGCGATATTTAAAAAAATCGGGCAGGGTGGCTGCAAGAGCTCAAGTAAAGGTATTTATCTCAATTATTAAAAAAACATGAAAGGTCCTCTTAAAATAATACAATTCTGGCTGCCTGCAGTCACCACTAGGGGGCCTCACTGCATACACAATTATTCAACTTTAGGAAGCTTCTAGATTCCCCCTAGTGGTGACTACAGGCAGCTAGAATTTTATTATTGAACTCTGGGGGTACAGCCACGTGATGGGTCTGCCATGAATCTTCTGGAATTTCACAGCTGCAGGGGGTAAAATCTGCAACATAAACGGACATGCTGCAGATGTAAAATCTCCACCGCAGAAAATATCATCCTGTTGGCTGCTATCGCAACTGCGAATTCCCACAGCAGTAGGGTCTCGATCAGAAAGGTCCACGTATCTGGTGGTTTTGTGCCCCTATTTCTGTATCTTTTCTTTTCTTACAGATCCATGATGAGCTGTTAGAAATGAGCGCAAACATGCCTTACCCCATCAGCAGCCTCTCCAACAAACCTCCCCCGCAGAACCCGCCATCTGCCAGCGGCTCATTTGAAACCGGACAGCGGACTAGGCTCATATCCGCAGTGGATGACTTCACGGAATTTGCCTAAAACCTGACATTCTGGGAGAGGCTGGACAAAGTGAATGGTACGTCCTGTGGGCCTGACGGACACAGGGGCAGGGTGGGTCCCTGCTGTGAGGACAGACTACTCCAGTGAACACAAACCTTCTGCTCTGGGGCCTCATGTAGCAAAGATAAGAATCGGACATTTTAAGAGACTCTAATTTAAATTATTTGCAGTATTGGAAAAATCTTAATTTATTATAAGACTTCACCCCTTGCAATGTGAGCAGTACCAGAGTCCCCCCGGCAACGGGTCACAGGAACTGGGTCAGTAAGTTGGGCACATGGGGTGAGCGTTATCGCCTTGAAGGCTTTTTGTTTGTTTTTTCTGCACAATTACAAATTAAACTTTAAAAAAAAATAAAAAATTGGAAGAATGTTCTTTTTTTTGATGGGGCAAATAATTACGTGTGTGTATCTATAGATCATATTTTTGGGACTATAAGACGCACTTTTTTGACCCCCAAAACTGAGGGAAAAGTGTCAGTGCGTCTCAGGCTGGGTTCACATCACGTTTAACGTGTACAAAATGTATAGGTTAAAAGGATGCCATCCATTTATTTTTTTTAACCGGACTGTGGAGGATACAAGAACATGGTATGCTGCGTTTTTGTAGTTTTTTTTTTTTTTTTTTTTTTTCTATCTGTCAAGCGGGGGCATAAAACATGATGTGAACCCTCCCTATAGTCCAAATGCTAATGACCGCTCCCATTATGTAAGCAGGAGCCACGGGGAGCAATGAGGGAAGCGCTGCGCCGGCTGTACTCGCCGCTCCCTGGTCTGGGCCCTGCTGTTCACTCTGTCCTGACTGCGTACAGCATCGGGACGTAATGCACGTAGGCGCACACTATGACCTGATGCTTTGTGACGTCAGGTTACAGAGAGTGAGTGGCAGCGCCGTCCGGAGTAAGCGAGAGAAGTTTGTCCAGTGAGTCTGGAGGGGTGGGCTGAGGCTGGTGGAGATGGAGAGTCTGATCTGAGGTCTGATGGAATATATATAGATCTATCGCACACAGAACACCAGGACACAGCGTCGTTTTGCAGCCATTTTATTTTCTGACTTTGTCCGACAAGTTGCATTGTAGCGCATTACAAACATAAGGCAATAGTGAAGATGCCGCCTGTGATAACAAGATTTCGCCGAGGCGATGGCAATGGAGTCGGCCACGATTCAGCCCATCGCTGTCCCTCACTCCTATGGGCTGTAATACCAATATGGCTGCCTCCACTGCACCGTAATGAGTCACGAAAACCAGTCCTAGAAGAAATCTTGTTCCTCAGACAATAAATAATCTTTTACAATTAACTCTGACCATACAATTAAAGGCAAAAGCATACAGGCTCCGCTCGGGCTCGCTGCCGGCAGGAGGGGGGGTGGGGTAGGGGTAAGTGCAATGTCTTACATAGAACAGCTCTATGCGGCCACCGGCTTGATGGCGTTTGTCATAAACAGACATTTTATTACCTGCAAATTCAAATAACATAAGAAAACCGTAGATGTAAACGTAATAAGTTTCCATTCCTGGTAGGGATGATGCAGAGGCTCCACAATGTAGTATGTAGGGCTGTGGTGAAACTACAACTCCCAGCAAGCTGCTCATCAGGGCTTACTGAGAGCTGAAGGTTCGCCACAGACTGGAGACCATGTAGGTTTTTCTCCAAGCATTAGAAGATTTGGCACTAGGTGTCCCAACAGAGGTATCTGGGCTTCTACTAATCTCCGGTGTAAGGTGCTGCTCACATGACAGTATCCGTTTTGTGGTCCACAGAATACAGATGCGGTTCGTAAACGTCCTGCACTTTTCACAGGCCCCATCGCCTAGAATAGAACATGTTCTCTCATTTTTTGGGGGCCACGAAACGGACATACGGATGCAGACAACACACACTGAAATGAACCGGTCCGCGTGTGATCCACAAAAAATACGGATCGGATACAGACCGAAAATATGGTCTTGTGAATGGCCCCTAAATGTTTTTTTCATTGTAGGTTCCCAGCACTGGTCTGCCTGTCATACAGACACTGAACATCTTGCCCAGGATTAGAAAAACATGGCCGCTCTCTTCCGGAAACAGTCCCAGGTGGTGTGCGGCCTTGCAGCGCAGCCCCAATTGCTTTAACGCAGGCATCCTCAAACTGCGGCCCTCCAGCTGTTGCAAAACTACAACTTCCAGCATGCCCGGACAGCCTACAGGTATCGACCTACAGCCGGGCATTGTGGGAGTTGTAGTTTTACAACAGCTGGAGGGCCGCAGTTTGAGGATGCCTGCTTTAATGGATCTGAGCTGCAATACCAGAAACAACCCACGGACAGGTGTGGTGCTGTTTCTGGAAGAAAGCAGCCATGTTTTCCTAACCCTCTAAATTCCACTTCTCCGGTGAGGACCATTGTACAATACTAACTTTTTAGCTTATTATTATTATATTTTTTTTTAACCCATAGAAAAGATGAACAGAACAGTCGTGTGATCTGGTGCACAAGCTGTAATACATGGGCGCCTGTGTGTAAGAGGGGGGGGGGGGGGGATTCTTTACATGTGGCAGCTGCTGATGCTCTGACACCTCTTCTGTAGAATCGGGGGAAGATAAAGACTCAAATGTGACTGTGTCAAAGGGGTAGTGAAAAAGTAAAGAGTGGCAGGTGGGGCATGCGCAATTCCACTCCATTCATCTCTAGGAGACTGCCGGAGATGGCAGCGCTCGGCTCATAGAGATAAAAGGAGCAGCAGAGCGCATTCCCCACCTGTCGTTCTGTTCAATTCAGGGGCCCCTGCAGGGTACATTACCCCCAGTCTCATGATCATTGGGGTCCCAATGATTATATCCATAGGGATGAGCCCCCTTTTAAACACCACCTGATACATAAATTTGCAGTCCTAGATGGAAGCACAGCCATTCTGTTCATCATTTCCTAAATAAGTTTATAATCTACAGAAATACTGAGAGGTTTTTATATGGAAATTAAAACCCAATGTCCGCCCCACATAACTGAACGGAAGCGAGGAATATACGCGGCGCTCTGGTCCCTATATGTAATGTACTCTGGTCCAGCCATCCCTACAATTACATGAGTCCTGTTCGGTGAATATACTGGTACAATGAAGGGGGCACAAACTTATATGATGAAACTAAATGAAATAATAATTATATTAATATAAAATCGTATCAAATATATTAAATAAGCGGCTTAGATATGTGGATTTTTATTTTTTTTGCATTATATATTCAGACTTCAGCCTCCGAGTGTCTCTTAAATCCTCTGATTTACCCCCAAATATTGTACATAGCGATGCCAACCAATCAGATGTTTGCGTTTTCTGACCACTTGCAAAATGGCCTTTTTAGTTTTTGGGGTTTTTTTTTTCCTTTATTTTTTTTTTTTTTTCTACTTTTTATTATATGCAATAATACTGATTACCCGTCGCAGGCAAATAATTTGCAAAGCAACAATGAAGACCTTAAAAAAAAAAAAAAAAAAAAAAAAATTTGAACCGAAAAAAAATATTAATGTATTCACGTGCTGCAGAGATTTTTGCTCCTGTCCCATTCAAATCAATGGTCAGTTGCAGAAATTTCATAAAAAAAAAATAAAAAATGTGAATACCACCTTAAGAAAAAAAATGCTGTTTTACTATTTTATTTTTAAGTGGAATATACTGCTCCCTTTATCGCTTCTCCATGTGTAGGGGGATGGGTCGTGACCGGTATAATCCGAAGTGTTCAAGAGACACGAGCAGGCCGCCCTGCTAATCAATCAGCTCCAGCCTGCGCCTTTTAAGACAATATGTAATATTCTACTCGTATAAAATAGCTATAACTATATACAAGAGCACAACATTCATAACTTAAATACCTCTAGTGATAACCGTGCTCTGTCCCTCTATCTACAGAAATGGCTTCATTTTGGTTACAACGCTATGAAAATATAGCAAATATTACAAAAATATACATATTCCAACCTGCAACTGAGCGTCACCGGTTTACAAAGGCTGAAATGTGAGCGGAGACCGGACCGTCTCTGCCTACAGGGGGAACTTTGTCTGTCTGAAATACTCTCTTCATCCAGGTGCTAGTCACTTCTTATACTCCAATCCCATCTAGAGCTGCATTTAGAATTCTGTTTGTTTTTTGAGCTGCTGTTTTAGTGTCTGTACATAACTGGCTATAATACAGGAGATACACTGGGAATGTAGCTTTTTCCATATCGTATTCTGAAGGGGTGTGGCTGTTAGCCTGGTGTTGACAGATTCCATGGATGAATCGGCAGAATTTTGACTGCAGCTTGTGCTGTGACTGGAGTACAAAACATAGAAGATACTATTGGTTTATTAGTTTGCATAGGTGGGGCTGCACTAATAAAGGCGTTATCACTAGGGATGAGCGAATCGACTTCGGCTGAAACATCTAAAGTCGATTCGCATAAAACTTTGTTCTAATACTGTACGGAGCAGGAGCTCCGTACGGTATTAGAATGTATTGGCTCCGATGAGCCCAAGTTATTGCTTCACGAAGTCTAGTGAGACTTTGTGAAGCAATAACTTCGGCTCATCTGAGCCAATACATTCTAATACTGTAGGGAGCTCCTGCTTCGTACAGTATTAGAACAAAGTTTTATGCGAATCGACTTTAGATGTTCCATCCGAAGTCTATTCGCTCATCCCTAGTGATCACCTTCAATAACCCGGAGAACTCTGACCCATCACTGAACTTTCCATTGGTGAAGCACAATAAAAGTCGCCATGGCCGGGTTTCTCCATAGAAGTGCTTTGGTGAGGTATCTACCATGTAGCTTCTAGATGGATGTGGCCTACAGAGGTTGTCTACTGGAGACACATACATTCCCAAGGGTTGTGATGGCTAACCTCTGGCCTTCCAGCTGTGGTAAAACTACTACTCCCAAGATGTACACTTGCAAGCCTGTTCTCAGAACTCCATAGAAATGAATGGAGCATGCTGGGAGTCTTAGCTTCACCACACCTGGGGTGCAGGAGGTTAGCCATCACAGCCCTAGGGTCTGAATTCAGTCCTGTTGGGCTCCATTCCTTTGCTGGATCGGTTTACAGACCTGAGCACCGCCTTTACAAGCTAAAGACGTGGTCTTGGAGGTGGGAGGTTCAGTTGAGTACCTCACAAAAATACTTGTTCTGTTTGCATTGAATGTTTCTGGCCTGGTTTATATGTTAAAATAAAAATTAAAGAAAAAAAAATGCATTCGTTAAAGTGCGTGGCGCTCCATGCAAACCGCTGTAAAGAACACACAAACACTGCTATGAGAAATACATTCAGTCACGAGGGGGACGTCTAGACCGACAATGGCAGGAGCACAGGAGATTATAGCAGATGTGGTGCTCCACTACAGTCTCCTTCATGACCAGAAACCACAAATGGTCTACATCACTGACCCTAATACACCATAAATGGTACAAGGGAGCTCTGGCCTTCGTATCAACTCTTTGCCTTCTCAAGACCACAGATACAAGTGGACAAGGAATAGCAAAAAGTTAATTTTGAAAAGCTGGAAGTGAATTTTTTTTTTTTTGGTATGCCACCAAGATGTTCCGGTATGTCTACTTGTAGGCACGAAGCATCATCTATCTTATGAAGTAAATTCCACCGTGGAAGAGACGCCATACAGATACTTCTGCAAAATGCCAAATTGTTAGGAAACCGCGGAATGCCTTCGAACAGGAGACTTTCAGACTACATCTCCTGCAGGTTGTGTTCTGTAAACTCAATGGTGGGGGTTAAGACAAGTGGTAGTATGAGATCAGAATCTTTCTGCATAACAAGTACCTTAAGAAATCTACTGCAATCTCCCAAAAAGAAGATTAACTTCTCTGTAAGTGCATAGTGAGGATCCATCTTACGTCATGCTCCAAGATGATGTTGGTTCCTTGCAGCCAAGTGGAATTCTGTTCCCTTTTCTCCTGGTAAAATACGCAGGGTATTATTTCTGTACAGTGCTAAAGGGAATAAGACGCTCTTGCAGCACCCTGATTAAAACATAGAGACCTGCAATGACTGAGGACTGACCAGCTAGTCCTTCAAAACACTCTGGTCTCTTTTTAAAAGCACCATCGATAATCCTGCAAGAAGCATTTCCAAACGCCTTCTTAAGGCTTCTTTTTTTAAGCAGCTCCTTGTAGCTTTGGGATTCCCAATTATAAGTCATAGTGATCGTCAACAGGATGGGTTGTGGGACAGCCAGCTGTCTTCCAACCAAAGTATAAGCCTCCAGGGCTCATTGAAAAGCATCATCTAGAGCCACCAGGGCTCCCAAAAGTAAAGCTTTCAAGCCACCAGGGCCTGTAGAGAGAACTCCAAAAGCCTCCAGGGCTTTGAGAACCAAGAAAGGGACCTGTGCTTGTTGACGTATCTTGGGAAACGCTGTCAAAGAGGGATGCCAAGTGTTCACAGGCCAACATGAGGAGCTTGCAATGTGTTGCAAAGATCTTCAGTTAGTTTAGAAGAGCAAGATCCTGAACTGTATTCAGAAATACTTCTCATGGGCTCTAAGAAGCTCCTGGATCTGATACCCATGTAGATGATTGTGTGCCACCACATGGATGAAGTCCGCTAACTGACACTGGGGTGGACTCTGTTGTGTGCCCGCATTGACTTCCTCCGTTTGTTCTGAGTTAACTGCATGGGGACGAGTGCTGGTTCTTCTGCCACCACCTTGTCCATAGTGATCATTTTGCCTGCTGAAGTGCTCTCTTTTAATACCTGAGAAATACTGGAAGACTGAGAAGAAGGCAGAGAATTCTTCAACCTTCTTCCACTTAATGAAGCGTTCTGCTGGGGCACTTGAGTTTCTTGGGAATGACTTGGTGACCTCTGAGTCGGAGTGCTCCCATGCTGCCTTCTCCTCTTCTTGGCTACTCTCATTTGTACATCTTGAAGGCTGCGCTCTATTTGATACACTTCTTCTGTAGCGTGGTTGACCAGATCAAACTGTGCCAGAAGAGTCTCCAGCACAGGGAGCAATCTTTGGATGTTGGCATCGACTTCTGCTCTCTCCCTGGTGCTCACAGCGCTGAATGTATCTAGCTGACTGGAGATTGTGGAGAAGGAGGAGGAAGAGGATGTATCAGAAGCCGCACTAGGGGTGGAACCTCGAAGAGACTTGGAATCACTGGAGGAACGTGAAGGAAGTGGCTCCATCCCTTCAAAACGCACCTTGTGACGGAACTGCAATACACAAATTTTTGTAAATTTTTAATTTTTCAGCAGATCAATCAGCATCTCTATCGTATGGACGGGCTAACGCAATATCGATTTACCTCTTTCACTTTGCTGACACCCATCCAGATCCTAAGCCTTCTAAGAAAGAGCTCCACCATCTCATAGTCCTGCAGCTCGTATGCCGGTCGGAACAAATCCAGCCGCACCTGTCGGTAACTGTTGATCAACATGGCCCCAAAGAATCGCATCAGGATCCATACTTCCAGCACCAGGTAGCTTGCGAAGTAAAGATGGTGAACATAGGAGGAATACGGGAAAGGGGCTTTTAGAGTAATAGTGCCACGAGCCACAGCGAACAGAGAGAGGACGCTCGCCCCAAAGCTGTGAAATCTCTCCCAGGAGGATGAGAAAAGCTAGAGGAAAGAAATACAAAAATAATTACTAACGCACTGACCCACTAAAGATACAATAAAAATCCACACTTTTTCTGTGAGGTAGGAACCGGCCGAATCACGTCTGCGTTAGTAGGACATGTGCCTGCCGTGGGATGTCATTATGGGAGGCCATGGCTTCTCCCAGCACAATCCAGACAAGACCACAGATTCGTTCCGAAAAGGTTTAGGCTCGTTTCACATTTGCGCTGTTTCTGCATCCTGCACTGCTGGATGCTAACCAAAATCCGCAACCTGGCAAACATGCCGAGAAGCAGCCAGATGAAAACCGCTGCATGCAAAGGTATTTGTCTAGCCGCTTCTCTGCATATTTGGCAGGTTCCGGCCGGATCACAGCTGGTCCCCATTACAGCGAATGGGGCTGGACAGCGATGTGTTTGCTTCCAGCAATGGCGGAATGCAGAGAGAGATCCGGCAGGCTATTCCCCGCCGGAACAGCCTGTCGGATCTCTTTAATGCAAATGTGGGCCTAGAGCTCTTCACACTTCCGTATTACATTGTACCAATACATTTTAAATGGTTTTATTCCTGTTTAATACACAGCATGTTCCTATGGATCCACACTGGTAGCCTACAGTAGTCCTATATTTTCAAAGTTCACATGTGCCGAGTTGTTTTTTGTTTGTTTTGCAAAAACATACTTTGGGAATAATAAACAGAACAAATATGTTTGTAAAAACAACTTATAGAAAAATATGGGGGGGGGGGTGGAACAAATTGTTTTTTGTTGTTGTTTTTTTTTTTTTTTTTTTTTAACAATCATTATTGGGGGCAGTGATACTGACCATTTTTGTATTGTACTTTTTTTTTTTTAAACAATAATAATCTCATACACATTTGTTGCCAAATACAGTATAGAAATAGAAGACAGAAGGCCTATGTGGTCTCCATCTCTTAATGCAGACAACAAAAATACAGAAACTGTGTAAACAATTTCTCTAATCAGCCAGTGCATTGTCATATATTCCCTATTCTTTCTGATAATTTATTGCAGTTTTATTTAGTACATGCATCCCTACTAAACAGACTCAGCCACGTTTCCTTGAGCTGCTGACACTAATCCTCTGGGGCCCTGGGTTTGGACAACTCCTATAAGTGGATATTTGGATACTCTGGTGCTATTATGTGGAAATGTACTCTGTATTGCCGCCCTAAGCTGCAAGTATGAGAAGAAATGGGTACGTGGTATATTATAAAAGTCATTATAATCCCTTGGTTATAAAAAAAACAAGGGTACTAGCTCCCGCCATTTTCCATTTGTCCGCTCCCATCACCACCTGCCTATTGGGTAAGGACTGATTATCTCATAAAGGTATGTCTGAGGCCACCTCTGTGAATTTGGCCAGTGATTTAGCTTCTTTCCAGACCGTCTGTGCCAGTTTATGTAGTTCATGGACCTTTGAAACTTAGATGACCCCTCTAAAACAGACCATAGGGTATTGCCGTTTAGGTAGGTTTTGAAGAAGTACTCAGAGGTCGGTATGTCCGTTGTTGTGAACCAGGTGCTAATGAGCCGTATCTGACCGGCTAAGTAATATTTAAAATAGTCCGGTAGGGCCATTCCTCGCTCTATTTTTGGGCGTTTCAGTGTACCCAGTCTGAGTTTAGCTCAGGATCTGCCCCAAATAAAAACTCTAGTCATGGCATCCAGTTCTTTGAACATCGATTGGGGTATAGGCGTTTCCGCATGCTGTACGACATATAGAACCTTTGGAAGTATGATCATTTTAACTAAGTTAATCCGTCCTGCCACTGAGATAGGTAAGGATAGCCAGCTTTTAAATTTGTTCCTTATGTGTTCAATTAGTGGGCAGATATTGAGTGTTAGCGCCTGGGAGTGCCGTTTAGTAATTATGACTCCTAGATATTCAAATGTGTCCACTACTTTCAGCTGAGCTACATGAGAAGGGCCATTTTAATCCGTCCCGCCCAGTGGCCTGCACACCGATGTCCCCCAGTTAATTCTCAAGCCTGAATAATCCCCAAATTCGTCTATCAAAGTCACCGCACTACTAAGTGACGAGTCGGGTGAGGACAAATACAAGATCATATCGTCAGCATACAGTCCTATACGAATCTCCCATAGTCACTCCAGTTATGGTGTTACTATTTCTCACCCTAATAGCCAAGGTTTCAATTGCCAAAGCAAACAAAAAAAGTGGTGACGGGACAGCCCGGTCTCGTTCCTCTGTGAAGGGGAAAACTCTCCGATAATTCTCCATTGACCAGCAGCCTGCTTACCGGGCTGCTGTACAGGATGCTGACCCATTTGAGGAATTGAGGGCCAAACCCAAAGCCTCGGAGGCAGCCAAACAAACACACCCATTCTAGAGTCAAATGCCTTGACTGCGTCTAGTGATGCCAGGGAGTAACCACCTGGACCCTTCTTATGTGCTGGACTTCCCTGGCATAAAACCTGTTTGGTCTGAATGGACCAGTGACAGAATTACCCGGTTAAAGCGAGTTGCTAATATTTTGGTTAGTATTTTGTAATCCACATTTAGCAATGCTATGGGCCTGTAGGATCCACAGTCAAGTAGGTCCTTGTCAGGATTGAGTAAAAGTATTATGGTGGCTTCCCTATACGACCCCGGTAATTGTCTCGTTTCCAGCGCTGAGTGAAAACACCTCTGCGTATCTGGCATATACCTCCTTGGGGAGGCCATCTGGTCCTGGGGATTTCCCATTGTTAAGGTCTGCTATTGCTTGGAGTATTTCCTGTGGTGCACTGTGACTCTACCTCCATTTCTGAGTGTTTAGTGTCTCTTTTAATAGAGGATATACAGGTGAAACTCGAAAATTTTTAATATTGTGCAAAACTCCATTTATTTCAGTAATGTAAATTAAAAGGTATTGCATTAATGCAGCTTAAAACTTGAATTTTGTGAAAAGGTTCAATATTCTAGGCTCAAAGTGTCACACTCTAGTCAGCTAATTAATCCATACCCCCCGAGCAAAGGGGACCTGAGATTGTGACTTTGGGGTTTCTTAAGCTGTAAGCCATAATCATCCAATTATAACAAATAAGGGCTTGAAATATCTCGCTTTGCCTGTAAGGAGTCTCATATATTAGCTTCACCTTTTAAGTTGCATTACTGAAATAAATGAACTTTGCACGACATTCAAATTTTTCGGGTTTCACCTGTACTAGAATGTAGTGTCCCTCGTCGAAACGCCTTTAATGTATCCCACAAAATAGCTGTATTGGGTTTATTTTCATGTATTTTAAGAAACTCTTGTAGTTGGTATGTGACCCCGTCTGTTGATCCTATGAGGTTCACCCAGAACGGATGTATATTCATTCTGTACATTATTGAGGGAACACTACGTATAAGTGTGCCTAGTATTGGCGAGTGGTCGGATAGTCCTCTGGGTAGATATGTAATGGACTGTAAGTTTAACAATGCTAGTTCGTTGCCTAGTATATAGTCTATCCTAGTTAAGGAGTTGTGACTGCTACTTAGACCTGGGAAATGTAGTTCTCCAGAGATCGTGCCACCGAAATCTTTTGCCTCCCATTTTAGTTGTTTGTGTATTAGCAGAGATACCCCCCTTGAGGAAGAAGAATGGCAGGAGAGCGCGGACCATTGTACCCAAGACTTCTTTAGGGCCATAGATGTAGTAAGTGTAAGATGTGTCTCTTGTAGACAAAGTATTTGTGGGTTGGAGTTTCTAATAAAGGCGAGCGCCATTGACCTTGTTTGTGAAGTGCCTAAACCCCTAACATTCCATGAAAGAATTTTCAACTCGAATCCTGGGCATGTATGTAGTATCAGGAGCTGAACCTACTGCAGTGGCTGTGATAGACTATAGCAAATTCGTTTGGTTAACCTTAAAACAAATAAACATTAGAAAACTGGATATATAAACTGTACTCCTTAACCATATAATACTCGTGTCTGGTGTACCTTCTTTCATACCAGACTCTGGGCCAGTGAAACCGGGATGCCTCCATCATTGGTGGTGCTTTGACAGAAGCATGCAGGCTGCAGCCAATACTGTGATGCCTCTATTTGAGTACATGGGTATGGTAAAGGTGGCCCTTAGTAAGTAGCTAAAATATGTAACAGTATAAACAGGAAGTTATAATAGACCATATCTAAATCATTTCAACTTAGCCCAGCCAGTCCAATGGTGCCATCTGATGACCAGTCTTTAGAGAGTTTCAAGGGTTCCCTCTTCTTGGTGATCTTCACCGTAAGGCTAGCCACTCAGCAATTTCTCCGGGAGAGGTGAAGAAAACCGCTTTATCTCTCTGTCACTCTTAATTTCGCAGGATATCCCATGGAATATGGTATGTTGGCCTCTCTCAGCCCCCGTTTTACGTCCATGAAGGTGGAGCGTTGTTTTTGCAGCTCCATGGAAAAATCTGGAAAGATGGAGACTCTGGTGTTGTCGTATTTGATTTCTTGCCGTCTTCTGGCTAGAGCCAATATCTTGTCTCAATCTTGCCAGCATGGGTCGAGGTGGGGCTCCAGGTGGTGGAGGTCTAGCTGGTACTCTATGAGCCCTTTCAACTGCAAAGGCCAAAGAGAAGTTTGTATCCGGGAAAAGTTCTTTTATCCACCTTTCTATAAACTCATCCGGTGCTCGGCCCTCCGCTCTTTCAGGCAAGTAAATGATTCTTATGTTATTTCTCTGGAGCCTATTTTCTAGGTCATCCGCTTTCTGTTTCCAGAGTTCTGCTTTAGTATTAAGCTCGGATATGGATCTGGGAGCAGTGGCCGTCACATCTTCTATGTGTGATATACGTTCTTCAGTATGTTGGACTCTGTCACGCAAGTTATGCATGTCTTGGAGGCCCAGATCAATCTTAACTTCATCCAATTTCCCTGTAAGAGACGTCTTGCAGGCCGTGACGGTCTCTAGGACTTGTGCTGTTACTTGTTTGAGGGTAGGTTCATCATGAGCTTCCTCTGGAGCTGTTGCAGGGACTGCAGTATCTGATCCTATTTTAAGAGTATCGTCCCAACAGATCGCATAGAGGAATTTTTATGGCACCGACCACTTTGCGGTGGAGCTGGATTCTCCGGGTTCCCTCCTGATGCCATTGGGGAAGCTGGCAATATGGCCGACTGGCGGGAAAAACGGCAGGGACTCGCAGCGCCTGCTGCACCCAGTCTGCCTCTCTGCCCGCTCCGAGTTCTCTCACCTCTTCTCCGGCACAGCTGCACTGCGCACCTCCACTTCTCAGCTCTCCTCCCGGCGCTCGTGGGCTCTGTGTTGGCGCTGCTCCCTCCGGTTCTCTGCAGGGTGAGTCGGGTGTGCGCTGGCTTCCTGTTAGTTGTAGGGCCCCTCCAGGAGGTTTATGTGGCTGGTGATGGCTGTTAAGATACAGGATTTTTCCTATAGTGCTGCACCTGCCACGGAGCTTAGCTCAAACACGTCCAGCCATCTTGGCTGCTGGCCGCGGCCCCTGTATTGTACTTTTAATTATTGAAATTCTACATTTCTGTTGGAAGAATCTCTCTAAAGTGGCCTCTTTTCTGCCATAGCAGCGCTCCTCTGTCTTCAGGCTGACTGCTGCTGCCCTCACCTCTCTCTCTCTATATATATACCACATACCGTGCATTGGGGACCGCTTTTTATATATGATTTCGCTGCTGAAGGAACCATCTCATTTAAGGGCTCATGCACACGGCCGTTCCGTGCATTGGGGACCGCTATATATATTGGTCCCCAATGCACGGTACTGCCGGGCAACGGCTGTGTGCACAAGCCCTAAAATGACATGGTTCCTCCAGCAGCGAAATCAGGGCCATAGTAGTCAGTAACAAGGGAGACACAAAGGCGTGCATAGGAGCTGTACACACAAATCGGTTGAAGATTTGTAAAGTTCCTTCATGTTTTATGGAATGAACTTACCAAAAAGCCAAGCTGAGCGTACACCAGCAGCAAACCTAGTGTGGCCCCAGCTGCAGCACATAGCTCTTTCACTGACAAACTCAGTGTCTTCCCAAATACGGACCACTCTCTGATGAATCGCAGCTGCTGCGCGACCTAAACAAAAAAAAAACACTATTATACAACAAAATACAAAAAGTTGGCTTGTAGAGATCTTGTTGATATCTGGAAACCATCAACAAGCAGGCTAACTGCTACTAATAAGCCTTATTATACATCTATGTTTACCAATGGGTGCGGAGCTGTTCAAAGTGTAGTGGCCGTGCTGGGTTACTGCTTTAGTATTCAATGGGAGAGGAGCTGCAGTAACCCAGCACGGCCACTACACTTTGACCTGCGCTGTGCGCCCTGCTCCATTCAAAGTGCTAGTTCCAGCACTGGAGGCGGCAGGAAACAGCTGATCGAGGAGGTGTCGGATCTTGGCCGCCACTAAATCGGATATTGTTGCCTTAGCCTGAGGACAGGTCATCAATATCAGAAGCCTGGAAAACCCCTTTAAGTCTTCCATCCTGCTTGTTAGTGGTTTCCAAAATCAGCAGTCAGGCAATAAAGATGCTGATGGGAATTTGCCATAGAGTATTATACTAAAGCCTTCCACATCTGACTTACCTTCAGTGTAAAGAGGAAGAGCAGGGAGGCAGAGAGACTGTTGAAGGTGTTCCCCAAGAAGGCCACATGGTGCAGGTTGACAAACGAGGCTTTGTCCTTCCGGTATCTTTCCCACTGCTGGTCGGCCAGGCTGCCTCGACTCAGGTATACGACCACCGTGCTCACCGTCAAGACCGTCAGTAACCACTGGATGTAATTCCAGAAGTGGGTAAAATAGAGGCGCCCCTCCTTCCTAATCAATAGGCACTCAGCAAGAACAAAGTACACCACAAACATCATGAGGAAGACCTGAGAAGAGAGGACACAAGAGATCAGCTCACAGCATCGGGTTACATCATAACCAAAGCCATATACAAAATTCTTCTAGTTGCCGCCCAAAACTTGTCAACAACGTGCTGACAGACACACCTCCCAGAGTCCACTTCAGATAAATGACAGGTTCCTGGCTGCTCCCGTAATACAACTTGCCCGGTGTTATCGATACTGGCGCAACAGACTATGCTGCTAAGAGTGGTCAGCTGCAAGTTCACAAAGTTATGAATGCAGCTTTGGATGTGACTTCTGTATAAGACATGATGCAACTCATCTGTCACTTACCATCATAGTAAGGAGTAGGTGAGTACCACTGCTCAGGCGCAGTAAAGGGAAAGCTCTTATTTCAGCCGATGGCAACGATCTACCAGCCAGTGGGAATTCCAGCAGCAGCGTCACTGAGGAGTAAAGGTGGACCCCAGGGCTATAGAGAGAGAACTCCACAAATAGCGCCCTCGTGCTGCAAAGAAGGGGGGGGGGGGCGTTACAATATGGGACAGCAATGGGTAGTGCAAAGTATGACCTGAAGAGACAAGACAAACAAGACTTACAGGTTGTCAATCCAGTGGTCTTGCTGGAGGTCCTCTAAGACAGCTCGGTTCTCCTCCAAGCTGCCACCCAGCTGCTGAACGTAACCGGAACTGTCGTAGAAAGAGAGGAAACCCCAATACCATGCCCTGGAGATGAGAAGAATGGACGTATGGTATAAGTATAATCTGATATCAGGGGCCAATCACTGCATGGTTGTCAGAGAAGAAGGTGGTGGGACCTACCCGGTATCATCTGGTGGAGAATATGACCAATCCCAGGAGGAGACGTCAGAAGTATTGGTCCAACCAATGTCATAGTTGATGTCATCAAGCTCTTCTGAACAGGTCCCATGGCCGGGCAATGAGTGGATGTCACACACTGCTGAAAGGGACAGAAGTTGTAGCGTAAGGACAATTCATACAAACAACTACATGGGTCTGATCACACCCGTCAGATCCCTCCTGCATTGGCTCCCAGCATTGTTTAAGCTCTGACCCCAAAACATCCAAAAAACCACCCAATTTGGGGTAAAGGTGCCCAAACCCTGCCCTTTGTGATCTGCCCTGCCCCTTTCTGTCTGTTTCACGGGACTGTTGGAAACTATGCTCCCAGTGATCACGTCATAAGTCATGGTGCCGCTACCTATATTCTATACAGTGGAGCAATTGTCCAAGGCAACCAACCAAGGGCCCTGGAAATATGAGAGCTGGAATGTAATTTGTAATCTGTGAGCTCCGGAGCTGAAAAGAAACATAGTGGGAAGTAAGAGAAAATACATCACAGCAGAACAGTGCTGGCAGATTTCACAGAAGGGATACGCCCCCTGCTTCTGAGTGAAATGCATCTAGCTGTGCAGCTGAAACAGGGAATAATTAGGCTGAAAGAGACATCAGGGAACCCCAAAATGACCTATTGTACAAAGAAGCACAGCCATTATGCAAACTTCTTTTGAAAACAGTTTAAAGGGGTATTCAAACAGGACATTTATGGCATATACACCAGGGACCACTGCCGTCTCAAGAATGGGACCCACTGTGCACCAGCCTGAGAAAGTTGCTCATTCACCCAGGGCGTAGCTATAGGGGAAGTAGGAGAAGTGGCTGCTTTGGGGCCCAAACTCAGAAAGGGCCCACCCAGAAGGAGGACCAAAATATTTTTATTGTCGGGGCCCCCTCAACAGTACTATACAATGACACTGTACGAAATGGACGGAAGAGCTACCGGGCCTGGTCTGAGATACTGATCTTGGATAGCCACAGAAGTGGGGGTTGCACTAGAGGACGGGGTTGCAAAGAAGTTGCTGTGGGGGTGCATTCAAAAATTTGCTGTGGGGCCCAATTATTTCTAGTTACGCCACCGGCATGCGCGGTTCTTTCCATTCACTGCTATGGGATTTCCAAAAACAGCCGAGTAAGTGACGCCCCATTCTTGAGATAGGAGCGGGTCCCAGTGGTGGATATGCAATAAATGTCCAGATGGGATAACCCCTTTTCCATTCAGTGGAAGTTCTGGATTAAAATAGATAATCTGAGCCTGGTAGCTACGGAAGTGCAGACTAGCAACCGAATTAAAAGGAAAATCTGCAGTTGTTAGGGCTATGTATCCTTAGCAACCAGACTGTCAGACAAGATTCATTATAACATTATAAAGCATCCTATAATGGAACCGCACCGTTCTTTAACCGAATCTGGCGTAAGCGAGCAGACCCCAACAAGCTGCTGTAGCTCCCCCGCTGACTGTTCTTCAGGAATGGCAGCAGCACATCAGAAGCCCAGGCCCAGAACTCATCCGACCTGTGGAGAACATAACAGGTTAATGGGTTTTGGGGGTTCAGGATATTCATGGTCTATCCTCAGGAATGGGCGAGTAATGGTGTCCGACCTCTTAATCTGCATGAATTTGTGGCTTCCCATCTCTTGTCGCACTGAGCGCTGCAGCAGGTACGCCCGGTGGTTCACGGAGGCATCACCATAGTTGGTCAGGAGGACGACCAGTAAGAAGAGCGTGTAAACCATCAGGTTCTGTATAATATAATACATGTAAAAAACTCAGATTATAGGAATTTTCCAGGTCAAACCCTGAAAACCTAATACTTCTCACAGCTGAGGGCTTGCTACACTTTTATCCAGTCAGGACTTCAGGATAATACATTGCACCAGGACAGGAAAGAGATCAGTGCTGCATACAATTGCTATTGCAGCAAACTCTCAGCTGTAAGAAGTATTAGGTCTGTACTGGTTTTCAGCCTCTGGATGTTAAACAATGTTTCCATTCACTGACAGCTAGCAGAGATCTCAGAATATGGGCCAGTTATCAATACTGAACCTTTACCTTGAGCATCCTATGCAGAAGTTTGACCTTCTGTGCTTCCTCTCTGGCCTGGAACAAGGCAAATCCTTGTGGTGGTCGCACCTTGGTGATTCTCTCAGAGACCTGCTCCACCAGGGGGCATTCTACTAACGTATCCTCTTCTTCTGGGTACAGTCGCTTCACCACCAGTGCAAAGTATACGGCCTCCAGGAGAACCTGGGTTGGAGGCAACCGAAAGTGGAAATATAGAGCAGAGTAGTTTCCTGCAACGGTTGTCCAGACGGAGGAGGCTCAGAAGGACATCTAAGAGTACTTACCTTTAAGGGCTCCAAAACAAAGAACGAGCAGAGGAAGCTGAATATTCCAGAGATGAGCCACATAAGACCAACGCTGGAGGTGAAGCCCACCCCAATCCACACCGAAACAGCAAAACAGGAAAGGAGGAGGAAGCAGCTGAGCGCATGAGCCACACGTGTGCACCAAGATGGCAGCATCTGTTTGTGTCTCTGGAAAGCATCTGTGATGACTGCTCAGAGAGAGGGAAAAGCAGAAAGTGTTAAAATCCAAGTCGTATCACTTCTCAATATATCTTATAGCTCCAAATCCTCTACATAGAGTTACATGATGACGTTCTATCTGCCTGCAGCCACCACTAGAGGGAGCTCAGGAGCTTACTGCATACTATGCTACCATTGAGCCCAATGAATAAAGTGTATACAGTAAGCACCTACCTACACTGCTGTATATATACCATTAACGTATTATAAAATATCTCATTATAATACGTTCTAATCATGCTTAATGAAGTCATAATTACCTGTCCGGTTGGACCTGACCGATTTGGTCACATCCCTGGCAGATCCAGATAAAGTCTGCCCTTTTTCATTCAATTTATCCAACATGATGGTTTCTGTCTTATCTCCAAACGGGTTCGATCTGTCAAAGCAATGAGAATACATCACAAACAGAGCCAATTCTCCTGCAGCAGCCATTCCATTAGCTCTCTGCCCAGACACTGATGGTGCAGCTCTATCTACCTCGAACAGAGCAGGAAATCCCAGCAGATCTAAAGCACCAATCAGCAGCAGGGTTACATGCAGCTATCTGTACTCAGCGAAAACTGACTACAGTAAGCAGTCAACAGCATTTTATCCAACCAGAAGAGCATGACCATGATGGTTGGAAGCATTTAGAGGGGACAACCACTTTCTATTTGCATAGCCGAATGGTGACATAAGTTGCCAATGGAGGAAGACAACCCAGCCAAAAATTCACATCCTGGCCCAATCAGCTATCTTGCTAGCGTACAATCTGGATCTTCCTACTTCTACTTACAAGTCCGATAGCAGATCAGTGTCGGTCCGAGAGATCCTTCTAAGTTCTGGTGGAAGGGACATGCTGCTGGCTCCATCTTGGTAAAACACCAGAGAAGACAAACGACTTCATTAGCATCTAAGAATGTGAATGGCAATCACAAGACACTTGTAAGCCCACCCTATTCCCGTAAGGCTCCGAAATGCTACTCCACAAATGTACATAAACCTTTTAGTAGTACAGTCCCATAAAAATAGGACTGTCGGCAGGTAGTCATCAGCCATATCTCAGCTTACTCATATTACCTACACGGCACGCCTATGGTGGCAAAAATGGTGGAAAAAGCTGGTTGGTATTCACCTCTTCTCAGGATGAACGCTGGTTTTGTGCTACTTCAATGGAATGGGAAATCTACACAAGTGTGATCTTGACATCTCATAGGAACATCTCAGAAGATCACTAGATCTTCTCTAATGTCTAAATCTATGGAACATCTCGTTAGGAAGTACCGTAAGTCTCTGGCAATGCCCATACCCCTTACCTGATGCTAAGAACTGCCGTGGTAGAGACTGTGGTAGCCCTAACACCACGCTATCATCCTCGCTGGGATGGCAGCTGGCATCTAAGCCAACGTTACAGCTGGTTCGGTGTCTCTCCAGCTTTTGAATGGTGTTGCCCATGATGGAAGGATCACTGAGGAGGTCGGGCCAGCTGAGCACGCCGTCATTGGTATTCCACTGGATGAAGCTGCGGAGGAAGAAGCCGAGGAGGTCACAAACAAGACTATGGACGATATATACCAAGGTATAAGACTAGAGTGAGACTAGATCACCATAGAGTGACCATCGGATCATCTGGAAAATCTAAAACCAGGTCGGAATAAAGCAGAGTTACTGGAGTTGTTTTGTTTTTTTCTTAAAATTTGCTAATTAGGACGGTTACCGTTCTTGTAGCACCAGTGATTGAAGGGGAGCAAAGCAGCGCCCCACATGGCCCTCCCTGAAGGAGAAGCGCCCCCAGGAACAGGGTTTAACCCTTTATGGGTCCCCAGGAACAGGGTTTAACCCTGTTGGTGCACTTATTCAAAGCACCGGGCAAATCTAGTGAAAAGTTCTGATCACTAGAAGACATATTCTGAAGCAGTGAGTACTGAGATCATCACTCACAGTCCCCAAAGGGGTTCAGAATCTAAATTAGGAAAAAAGAGGTTGCCTGACTATTTCTAACTCTCTGATCGGTAGGGGTCCAACAACTGGGACCCCTGCTGATCAGCAGTTTGAGAAGGCCTAGTGCTCCTGTGAACGCCGCTGCCTTCTCGCAGCTTACCCTAGGCCGGTGACATCGCCACCACTGGTCTCGCAGCCTAGTGGCAGCTCCATACCATTCGAATGAATGAGGCTGAGCTGCAATGCCAAGGGCAGCCACTATACAATGTAAGGCGCTGTGCTTGGTGAGCTGCAAAAAGGTGGCAGCGACCACAGGAACGCAGCAATCAGATGCTAATGACTTCTCCCCCTTTAAGCTATCAGTATGTTTTTGGAGTGTGGGAGGAAACTGGAGCACCCGGGGACACAAACCCGGGAGAGCATATTTCCATTCTGCCCTTGTTCGGATTTGAAACCAGGACACCAGCACTGAAAGGCAACCGTGCAAACCACTGAGCTACTCACCTGGGGACTATCCCAGCCCTCCTCTGCTGCCGCCAGTCTTGTACATGCTCATGTGACCGCTGCAGCCAGTCACTGGCCTCAGAGTTGATGTATGGCATATGACCAAAGAGGCCAATGATAGGCTGCAGTGGTCACATTATTGATCGCTGTGTAAACATTACAGGATAAGCAGAGACCACGGGAGTGTCACTGCCAGAGTGCGGGGCCTTTACCAGGATAAGCAGAGACCACGGGAGTGTCTCTGCCAGAGTGCGGGGCCTTTACCAGGATAAGCAGAGACCACGGGAGTGTAACTGCCAGAGTGCGGGGCCTTTACCAGGATAAGCAGAGACCACGGGAGTGTCTCTGCCAGAGTGCGGGGCCTTTACCAGGATAAGCAGAGACCACGGGAGTGTCACTGCCAGAGTGCGGGGCCTTTACCAGGATAAGCAGAGACCACGGGAGTGTCTCTGCCAGAGTGCGGGGCTTTTACCAGGCGAGTATATTTTTATTTTACCATGTTCCCTGCTTTAATCTTTTTTTTCCAAATCCTGTCCACTCCCTTTAATTAAATGGCTACCTGTTCTCCCATCGCCTCATGAATGTGAAGAACTAACAACCTGAATGTGATAGAGAAAAAGTCCTCTATTCCCGGCATCATCGGATGGTGGATAACTGGGATTTCACTGAATACAGATCTCCACTACTCACCTCTTTGTGTCTGCCATGGGAATTTCTGTTTTGGTTTGGTCAGAGAAAGCCTATGGGAAGAAACGATGAGAGTTGTTGATATGGCGAGGAACCAAAGATAATGTAGTCGAGTGTGGAGAGCCATGACATCCTCACCTCTCCATGGTTCCCCGTGTGCCCCATGAAGGAGCTCTCCATCACTGTGTCCAAGTAGTTGTCAATTTCTATAGAGTGCTGGTCAAAGTAGGTGAGGGCCGGCCGGACGCAGGTCTGCGGGTGATAAAAGACAGCTGCAGCCTGACACTTGTAAGACACAGACCACAGCGATGTCCACCAGCCGCCATCAGGCTCACCTTGCTGCGGGCTCGTCTGAACAGGTAGAGAATAATCAGGTAGATGGGATACACCAAGACACTAGTCACCAGTCCCACAGCCACCGAGTCCACGCTGAGAGGAACAGACTCCGACACCGCTCTGTCCCTGGAATCACATTTAGACTCATTTAGCTTTCTATAACTTATATTACACAATATTACTTATTTATCCTGTACTGATCCTGACAAATGCCATTAATTATACTCCAGAGCTGCACTCACTATTCTGCTTATGAAGTCACTGTGTACATATATTACATTACTTATCCTGTACTGATCCTGTATTATACTCCAGAGCTGCACTCACTATTCTGCTTATGAAGTCACCGTGTACATACATCACATTACTTATCCTGTACTGATCCTGAGTTTTACATCAAGACACGGAGGCTCATATTGCTATCTCCTTCTTTACTGATCCACCAATAGCAGCAAAGAGAAAAAATTAACATACAGGGAACCATAGCAACCAAGGTCCCTCCCCACTGGCCCCTATAATAGGCCGCTCCTCCTATAGCTCTTCCTCTTTCTTTGCTGCTGCCAAGCTAAGTACACCTCTTTTCTGTTCTGTCTTGTTCATTGATTTGTTTGGTGTTTTCTTCTGCGCTGCGCACCCCAGGGTGACTAACCCTGCCTGCTAGCAGCGTTTCCCTTGTGCTTTTCCCCCTGCCTCTTTGGGGCGGGCGATTTTTTCTTCCCCTGCGCTTATTCCCGCGCTGTGGGAGTCCTTGCTGGAGCCTATTTGCGGTTCTTCCCCCTGGTTTCCCAACCATTATGCCGGCCGCGCTTAGCGTTTAATGGTCCTGTGTGGCCTGCGTCCCCTCCCCGCCCTGTTAGGTACGGCGTGTTGCCTTACCGGAGCCTCCGGCGCTTCCCGGTTTGTTGGGGCGGGTCCTCCATCGCTGCTTTCGGCGGCGCCGTTCCCGGCGCCTCTGCGCTTCGGGAGGCCGCGAGATCTCGCGAGATCTCGGCGGCCATCTTTGACTCCCTCAGCACCGGCCGGCCGCGAGGTCTCGCGAGATCTCGGCGGCCATTTTGGTTTCGGAGGCCGCGATTCGCGCGCTTTTGGGGCGGACCTACTGTGTGCTGCTACTTCCGGCCATTCACCTTCCTCTCCCGGCACGGTCGGCGGCTCCTGCTTCTGCCTGCTCTGTAGCGCCGCTGTTTTTTCCAGGTGACATCGCTTTTACCCTGAAGGCTTTTGTTTTCCCTGGTAGCGCTACCTCCTGACCATAGGCTTTGGTTATGTCTGCCCCTACCCCCCCTCCTACTGCCAGTAGGCCCCGCCTCCCCTGAGTTATGTAACTCTGCTGGGGCTGATGCACATGCGCTAGCTCTGCAGCGCTCGGTGTCAGACGCGATCATGGCAGCCATGGGCTCCATGTCGTCAGTTCGGTCAGAAACTATTGCGCAGGCTCTGTCCGCACATCCCGCCAGTGCTCCCTTGCTAGACCCCATTGCCGCCCCGCAGCCTACCTCCATTGATCCCCCTGTTTTACAGGGGACTTTGACTGGTGCGCATCTTGCCACCCCAGAGACCGTGCTTAGCTCACGGGAAAGGGCCTCTTCCCGCCAGGCAGAACGGGCGCGGACATGGAAACGCGCGAGAGCGCAATCACCGAACCTGTCTGACTCGGATGGAGTTTCAGACGAGGAGTACGGCATGGAGGAGGATCTCACCCCCCCAGTTCAGGGCCCCTCCACCTCCGCTGCGGCGGCCTCCTCTGCCAAGGAAGCGGCGACTACTTCCGCCCCTGCCCGTTCTGAGGCCGTGTTGGATGACGGGCGAACCGATGTTCGATCCCGAGTCGTTACATCACCCTCGTTCGGCGGAATGGCTTCCCTCCCCTCACGTGGGGGCCTATTCGGAGCACTGGGTGCGTCACTCGCTTAGCCGCGAGTCGCGCAATAAGCTTAGGGCCGAGTGTCCCCGGCCGGTGGTTCCCAATAAAGTCTGTGACACCCCGTTGGTGGACCCCAAGATGTCGCAGTTCTTGTCCAAAACGGGTTGGAACGCGAAAAAGGGCCTGGATTCAGCGCTCCGCAGCTGCCAGGACAAAATTCTAGATGGGTTTGGTCCCTTGACTAGGATCTTAGAGTTGGCCGAAGCGGCTAGAATGGAGGGTACCCCGATTGACCCGGTGGAATTGAGGGGCTGGTCCCAGCGGGCCATATGCCTGACCGGAAACGCCAATACTGCCATGGCGATTGAGAGACGCAAGGCGATCTTGTTCAAGATTGACCCCAGATTGGCCAATTTGGCTCTCACTGAGGCTGGAAAGGATGCCCAGGGCCTCCTTGTCGGCGAGTCCTTCATCAAGGACATGAGCCGGTTCGTGGGCACCTTTACTGCGCTGGACAGGGCCCAGTCCTCTATGCGCAGGGTCTTCCAGGGACGGGTCTCTCATCGGGCCGGCAGTGGTAGGGGCCGTCTGTCCGGCCGTGCTAATTTCCAGGCCCGCGGAGCTTCCAGAGGTTCCGGTGGACATCGTCCTCAGTTCCAAGAACAACGCAACGCGTCTCCGTTCTTCACCACGAGAGGACAGCAATGGCGTTCTCGCTCCTTCCGGGGCAACCCGAGTCACCGCAGACCCTTGGGTAAGTGCGCCCCTGATGGGGGATTCTATGGTACCTTGTGTAGGGGGGCCGACTCCAGCTTTTTTCCCACGCTTGGAGCCTCATTACCGCGGATCCATGGGTGCTTGCCACGGTCAGGGGTTTCACATAGAGCTCACGGGCTCCCCCTATCTGATTCCTTCCCCTCCGCTTGTTCCCCTATCGCGCGCGGATCGTGCGTTGGTGGATGCGGAATTACAGTCCCTCGGGCAAAAGTTGGCAATAGAGCCTGCGTCCCCGGCATCGGTGGGTGTGATCAGCAACATCTTTCTTGTACAGAAGAAAGACGGGCAGATGAGACCGGTCATCAACCTTCGCTCGTTGATTGCGGTAGTACGTTACCGTCATTTCAAGATGGAAGGGATCCATCTCCTTCGGGACTTGTTAATCCCTGGGGACTGGATGGTGAAACTGGACCTGAAGGATGCTTACCTGACGGTCCCGGTATCCGCCCTTTCCAGAGACCTGCTTCAGTTCCGGTGGCAGGGAGAGGTCTGGAGGTTCACCTGTCTGCCGTTCGGGCTGTCTTCAGCTCCCTGGTGTTTCACCAAGTTGCTGCGTCCGGTCGTGTCGTGGTTGAGGACTCGGGGTGTGCGTCTCATCATCTATCTGGACGACATCCTGCTAATGCACGGTTCCAGAGCGGGATTGCTGGAACATCTACGCTGGACGGCGGATCTGCTTTCGGGTCTCGGGGTCCTCCTCAACCGAGAGAAATCCTGCCTTACTCCGGCCCAGAGGATGGAGTTTCTGGGATTCACGGTGGATTCCCTCTCGGAGTCTCTCAGCCTGCCGACGGCGAAGTTGCGGGCGATCCGCAAGGAGTTGAGACATGCTCTCCTTGCTCCCCATCTCTCGTTACGTCACCTGGCCTCTTCCATTCAGGCGGTGTTCCCAGCCCCGTTGCATTACCGGGCGCTCCAGCGACTGAAGATCGCCCATCTTCGGACCGGTGCCTCCTTTGCGGACGCGGTGGTTCTGGACTCGGAAGCCCGGGAGGAACTGAGTTGGTGGATTGCCAACCTGGAAGCGTGGTACGGGAGAGCAATCTGTGGGTCCCTGCCGGGGTTGACGATCGATTCGGACGCGAGCCTCCAGGGCTGGGGGGCCTATTGCAACGGTGTCTCCACTTTGGCGCGTTTGGCCAAAGATTTTTGGTCGTTCTGCCTGTCCAGGGATATCATGGCGCAGGCGGAGTATTTGCCAGGGTTGAGCAACATTCAGGCGGATTGGAACTCTCGCTACCTGTCAGACGGCAGAGATTGGCAGTTGGATCCGCTGGTGTTCGCGGTGATTTCGGATGTGTGGGGTCCGATGTCCGTCGATCTCTTCGCCTCTCGGCTCAACAGGCAGCTAACCCGGTTCTTCAGCTGGCGTCCGGACCCAGAAGCGGTGGCGGTGGATGCTTTCCTCCAGGACTGGTCGGTGTCTCGCCTGTGCGCGTTTCCTCCGTTCTCAATGATCCCGAGGACTCTCCTGCAGGTTCTCCGCCATCGGGCGGATCTGGTTCTGGTGGTCCCGTTCTGGGGATCCCATGTTTGGTTCCCTTCATTGTTGAAGATTCTGGTGGAGGTTCCTGTGCTTCTTCCGAACCGGTTGGATCTCCTACGCAACCCTCAGGGTCTACTTCATCCCCTCCTCCTCGACGGATCCCTACGGCTGCTGGCGTGCCGGATCTCAGGACACCTGGATCTTTCGAGGGAATTTCGGCTGCGGCTCGACGACTATTGGACAGCGCGTGGGCTCCCGGCACCCGAAAGTCTTACCGGGCAGCCTGGAGAACTTGGGCTCATTGGTGCGTGGGACGGGACCCGGATCCCGTTTCGGCACCTGTAGCTGACCTGCTGTGTTTCCTCACCTCTCTCTTTGAGGCGGGGAAGGCTTATCGGACCATTAACCTTTTCAAGTCCGCTGTTTCTTCTACCCACGAGGGCTACTCGGGTGTCGCGGCTGGTCGACATCCTTCTGTGTCTCGCCTCCTTCGGGGGGCTCGGTTGTCTCGTCCCCCTCGGCCTCGTTTTTCCACTACTTGGGATGTCTCCCTGGTTTTGGGCTTTTTGGCCTCTTGGCCCGAGAATTCGGCTTTGTCCATTCGGCAATTGTCTGCTAAATTGTTGGCACTGTTTTGTCTCATTTCATGTATGAGAGTGTCGGATGTGAGGGCCCTTGACTACGACGCGCGTTCGTTTTCCCCGGATGGGGTTACCTTTAACATCTCGCTTCGCACTAGGACTAGCATCCGGTTCGTGTCCTACCCTAGTTTTCCTACGTCTCCGATCTTATGCCCCATGACGTGCCTTCGGGAGTACGAGTCCAGGACTTGGCACACAGGTCTCCGACCAGGCCACAACTGTTCGTTTCTATTCGGCATCCGTTTGGCCCGGTGGCTAGCCCTACGTTAGCGCGTTGGCTTAAGTGGGTTATGTCGTTGGCGGGTGTTGACACTTCTGTCTTCACTGCCCATTCCGCACGGGGGGCCTCTGCCACCTCCCTGGCGGTTTCGGGGGCCAGGTTGGAGGGCGTGATGCGCCTGGCCGACTGGTCTAATGTTACCACGTTCAGGGAGTTCTATTTCCGTCCTCCAGCTAATTTGTTTGCTTCTATTATTGACAGGCTTTGAACTTGCAATATGAGCCTCCGTGTCTTGATGTAAAACTAAATGATTTTCCTATTTCATGACGTAAAGTCATAGTTTTATTAAAGACACGGAGGCGAGTATTGCCCGCCCTGGATTCCCTCCCTTGGGTCTTTTGGTGGGTTGTTTTCTTTCAGGGCTCGCTTATGTATGTCTTTACGGTATTTATTGTCCTGTTATTTATTAATGACATTGTATTTATTGCTCTGTTGATTATTTCATTGCCATTGTAGTGTTTGTTTAATGCACTTTATTGCCGTTGGTCATTCAACCCCTATCGGGTCTGTTTGAGCGGTTGGTGTCCGATGCTCTTGTCCTGACATGCCGGTTTCACCTGGGCCCATGGTCTGTTCTCTCTTTCAGGTTGAAGCTTCTTCAAAGATGGTATACCGTGTTCCGGTTTAAAGTTCTTCGGTGGTTGACCAGGTTGGCGACTGCTGATTCCTGCTTCGTACAGAGTGGAGTTCTTCGTTCCGGTTGATGTTCAGAGTTCGTTGGATTGTTCGGGATGTTGGCACCAGGATCCCAAAGAAAGAGGAAGAGCTATAGGAGGAGCGGCCTATTATAGGGGCCAGTGGGGAGGGACCTTGGTTGCTATGGTTCCCTGTATGTTAATTTTTTCTCTTTGCTGCTATTGGTGGATCAGTAAAGAAGGAGATAGCAATACTCGCCTCCGTGTCTTTAATAAAACTATGACTTTACGTCATGAAATAGGAAAATCATTTAGTTACATCCTGTATTATACTCCAGAGCTGCACTCACTATTCTGCTGGTGCCGTTACTGTGTACATACATTATTTATCCTGTACTGATCCTGAGTTACATCCTGAATGATGCTCCAGAGCTTCACTCACTATTCTGCTGGTGGAGAAGAAATTAATGTAGAGCAGCACCCACGGGCCTTCTCGACCTTACCGCATGCTCCAGCCAAACCACGACCGCAGATCCTCAGCAGTCCACAGATCAGCGTTCAATAAAACGGTAACGGCAGCATCTGCAGATATTTCTTTATTGGACGTGCTTCAACGAATGTGTACACATTCGTTGAAGGACATCCAATAAAGAAAAATCTGGAGATACTGCCGTTACCGTTTTATTGAATGCTATTCTGCTGGTGCAGTCATACATTACATTACTTATCCTGAGTTAGATCCTGTATTATACTCCAGAGCTGCACTCACTATTCTGCTGGTGCAGTCACTGTGTACATACATTACATTACTTATCCTGTACTGATCCTGAGTTATATCCTGTATTATACTCCAGAGCTGCACTCACTATTCTGCTGGTGCAGTCACTGTGTACATACATTACATGACTTATCCTGTACTGATCCCGAGTTACATCCTGCATTATACTCCAGAGCTGCACTCACTATTCTGCTGGTGCAGTCACTGTGTACATACATTACTTATCCTGTACTGATCCCAAGTTACATCCTGCATTATACTCCAGAGCTGCACTCACTATTCTGCTGGTGCAGTCACTGTGTACATACATTACATTACTTATCCTGTACTGATCCTAAGCTACATCCTGTATTATACTCCAGAGCTGCACTCACTATTCTTCTGGTGCAGTCACTGTGTACATACATTACATTACTTATCCTGTACTGATCCTAAGCTACATCCTGTATTATACTCCAGAGCTGCACTAACTATTCTGCTGGTGCAGTCACTGTGTACATACATTACATTACTTAGCCTGTACTGATCCTAAGCTACATCCTGTATTATACTCCAGAGCTGCACTCACTATTCTGCTGGTGGAGCTGCCGTGTACATACAGTCCACTACTTAACTGACTTACAGTAGGTACTTACCCATGATTCTTATCTCCTACCACGCCGTACCACACAGCATTAGCGCACAGGAAGAGGAATATGAGTAGAGCGCAGCAGGTGGCTCTCTGGACGCGGGTGAAGCGGCTGCGGGGTGGTCGTTCCCACATAGACAGCCAGACATGTTTCTCGGAGACTCCGCGCTGGAGTTCAGCCATGAAGATGCGGGAGAATCGCTTCAGTTCTGTTTCACCTGAATAACGAAGGAAGCACCAGCTTGTACGGAGGAGCGCGGCTGACATCCTGCAGAAACTCCGAATGACGGGAAATACTCACTGGCTGCAAAGATTTCCTTTTCCACCCGACGGCCGCTCTCCTCCTGCCCCACAGACAGCCAGTCATTCACCAGGAAGAAGTAATTCTTACTGCGCTGCAGATCCTTGATGATGACGTGCTGCACGTACCAAGAAGGGCTGAGTCCTGCCAAAAGACATCCATGACACTCATTTCAGGGGGCTTGAGTTCTGGAACAGATCTCCATTGTCCCCTTCACCGTCCGCCATCCCACCCCCAGGCATAGCACATGTGATTACCTATATCCCCCCTCCAGCAGCCTGCCGACTCTCTGTCGGTATTCACAAACCTCCTCAGTCACTAAAAATCTATCTCGTGTAAAACTGGTTATAAAAGAGAGGGGGGGGGGATGCAGCTGCAGTGTTCATGTGCAATGAACATATCTGCAACAAAGTATCTCTAAATGTGATTGCCCTTTTAATGTAAGTTCCTGTGGCAACCAGCAGGTGGCAGTGATCATCTAGAAACCAATTAACAAGGGGCTCATTTCCATAGGACGATTATGGATTAGATGGTTACGAGCGTCTCCAACGACACTTTCCTTGTGTAAAGCGAGGAACATAATTGCTTGCTGGTAAATATTTGAACGGCCTCTGTACACAGAAATCTCCCTCTCCGCTCATTAGCTGTGTACAGAGGAGGATATTACTACTGCACCATCTACGTGTGTGCAGTTTATATGCTATATTAGGTTTATGGAGGAACCGACTTGCAACCGCCTCTAAGCCAGAGTGGAACGCAGCAGGAAACAGTGATTCCCGCTCTGGAGGACTGAATGCAACCATGTATTACATGGTTGTCCATTCAGTTCAATGGGAACCATGTAATGCTAGTTCCTCCAGTACTCCTCAATATCCACCTTAAAGTCTTCTTCTGCAGGAGTCACGACGTGGAGATGTCTTCTTGGTGTAACAGAATATCCCCCGCCATATCTTATATATACTGTTCATGTACACCACCCACCCTAAATGTGACCATAGACAGTTGCCTTCTACTCCTAACCCTTTTTATCTGGGCATAACTACTTAGCAGCATTATCATGGTCTCCATAAGACTCTGGGTACAATTTTGGGGGGGGTTGGAGAGATCCTAAATGTTTTGGTTTTAGCCTGATGTCCACTTATCATCTCTTTACCTTTATTATCATGCCACAGACGGATTTTCCAAACATTTCCCAAACTCTTCTCTGTTGCTATCTGGAAGATGTCCACGCTGTTCCTGCGGAAGGTATTCTCCCCGTCTAGATGCCTGTGGCCACTTTTACTGTCCACTCCATACAGACTGATGCCAACATGAGCGCTGGTACCTGAGCAGGAGGACGGCAGGCAGTGAGGTTACAAGGCCATGACATACTCATGTAGACGTACACATGTAGGCATACTCATGCAGGCACGTACATGTAGACACTCATAGACGCACTCATAGTTGTTATAGAACACATGTAGATGCAATAGACATTCTCATATAGATGCACACATGAAGACCCATTTATGTAGACACTCACATTTACACCGGCACATGTAGACATACTCATGAAGACCCGCACATGTAGACATACTCATGAAGACCCGCACATGTAGACATACTCATGAAGACCCGCACATGTAGACATACTCATGAAGACCCGCACATGTAGACATACTCATGAAGACCCGCACATGTAGACATACTCATGAAGACCCGCACATGTAGACATACTCATGAAGACCCGCACATGTAGACATACTCATGAAGACCCGCACATGTAGACATACTCATGAAGACCCGCACATGTAGACATACTCACGAAGACCTGCACATGTAGACATACTCACGAAGACCTGCACATGTAGACATACTCACGAAGACCCGTACATGTAGACATACTCATGAAGACCTGCACATGTAGACATACTCATGAAGACCTGCACATGTAGACATACTCACGAAAACCCGTACATGTAGACATACTCATGAAGACCCGCACATGTAGACATACTCGTGAAGACCCGCACATGTAGACATACTCGTGAAGACCCGCACATGTAGACATACTCATGAAGACCCACACATGTAGAAATACTCATGTAGAGACATTCATGTAGACCTGCACATGTAGACCTACTCCAGTAGACGCACTCACCAGACCCTCGGCCCCATCCTGTCTTCACCAGAACCTCATATTTAGAAGATCCAGCTTTCCCACAAAACGGAATAACTCCAGCCTTACTGACGTCCAGCAAGTCCAATTTATGGACAATAATGGTGGCCACAGAGTAGGTAGCAAAGCAGACGGCACACGTGAGCAGCACAATGTAGTTAATACCAGGAGGAGGCGGCTGAAACAAAGAAAAAGGAATAAAGCCCTTCTAGTCCCATCGTTGTCAGCCTTCTTATGGTGTGGGGCAGTATGAGCCATGTGGATTGGTGCTGGGCTTCGGGCCCTTCTTAACCTCCGCGGACTGCCTCCAGTCTGAGGTAATTTCTTACTCCAATCTGGCATAGTTTGGAGTAAGGAAGTATATAGAAAATCCTGTGCACCTACACATTCACAGGACCAGAGCTGTGTAGGACAACGTCCTACTTACCGGGTAGATAAAGTTGACAGAGTGAGGTGGGACGAAGAGGCTGGCCCCAAATGCCGTGAGATGTTGGGTTAGACACACAGCCTGGTCTGGTCTGGTGTCCTCCAGCGGTACAAGGCCCTCTGTCTTCCATTTCATCTTGTTACCATCAAAGTACTGACACAGGGAGGTATACAGGCCCACCGTCACGTCTACAGGCGACCACATGTAATGGTTCGTGATGTTTAGGTAGTAGCGTCTGGTCAGGTTTCCATCTCTAAAACAGAAAATATCTATTTGTCTTAAAACGTTTCCTATAATGTTCAAACATCTACGACTACGCCACAAAATAATTGGAGCCCATTAACCCTGCGATTATTCTCTTACGTGGGGGCTATGAAGAACGTGTACAGCTTGTGGTCATCTCCTGACAGAGAGTCCTCGCTGATCTGCTTCATGTCGCTGAAGTTATACTGGTTCGGATGACTGGTCTCATGTAGATAGACAGAGATGTACGGCTCAGGTTCACTGTCTTTGTATCTCTCTAAAAAAATGACAGTAAAAAACACAATAAACACATTATCATGAAATCGGTGGCTAGATCTGTAGGCCACACCTAGACGGATCATTAAAGGATAGCCTACTTGCTGGCTATCACATGCACTAGATACTATTGAGTTCTATGTAGAAACAGTATGCAGTAAGCTCTTGAGCTCCCTCTAGTGGTGACTGCAGGCAGACAACATTTTATCATTTAACTCTTCTTTGTATAAAAGAAACTGAGCTCTGAACACACCAAAGATGTATTAAGAAACTGTTCTGCACAGAATTTTGAAACTAAAATACACTTAAAAAATGGTGGACATTTACTGGCGTTTTTTTGCGCTTTGTATGAAGGGTCATTCACTCACCATCCTGCACCGTGTAAGTAATCTGTATATGAAGTCCTGCGTTCTTATTACTGCTCTCTGCTTCGAGGTCCACTTTCACCGAGCGCCGTCTCTCAATGTTGGCCACGCCAGCTGTGATATTCCCGACACCAGTGTTATTGGCAACGCTAACCGTTATGGCCTTTTCCGAATCCAAGCTCTCCACCGGGATCTGGCTACCATTACTAGTCTGGAACTCCATAGATGCCACCTTGGTGGACACGGTGTAGTTGCTGATGAAGCCGTAAGGGTAGGGATTAGAGTCCACTTGGAACATGACCTGGATGATGTCGGTGAGGTCCGGGAAGGTGCTGTTAAATCCTTGTGGAATGAAGAACTGGCAGCCCGTCCTGTTACTGTAGCAGAGCAAGTTGAGAGGATCCGAGCGTTTGCCCCGGGCCAGGATCTCCCCACCCTGGAGGGTCAAAGGCTCCTCATTCAGGACCCTCGACTTCATCAAAATTCTCATGAGGTCAGAAGAAAGATTGTAAGCTTTGGAGGCAACAGAGGCATTGTTGAGGGCACCACATAGCTTCTCTCCTTTGTGGACGAAGGACTTGGTGTTTACCAGATGGATAACATCACCTGTCAGGGAAATAAAAACATTAAAGGGATTCTTCTGGGATTTAAAATTCAATGACCTATCCTCAGGATAAGTCATCCATTTCTGATTGAAGGGGGTCGGACTGTCGCTGTTTGAAGATGCCTGTGGGCGCTGAAGGCTCCTCGCAGCTTACCAAGCACAGCGCCGTACATTGTATAGTGGCTGTGCTTGGTACTGCAGCCTTGGCCTATTCACTCGTATAGGACTGAGCGAAAAATTGACCATGTGACTAACAAACGTGACATCACTGGTCTTTAAACAGCTGGTCAGCGGGTGTGCCAGGGAGTCGGACCCCCACCAGATAGTGATGACCCATCCTGAAGACAGACCATCAATACTGAACTCCCTGGAAACCCTTTTAATTTGGTAATTTCACTGTTCTTTTCACTTTTTTTATACCTGTCCGATAATCTTGAATATTTAATAAATATTAAAAGGGATGTTCAAAACTGTGAAAACATGCCTGCTTTCTTCCAGGAACATCGCCACGCCTGTCTATAGATTACGTCTGGTCCATTGAGCTGCCATACCACGCACAGCCTGTGGAGAGTTGTGGAGCAGCTGGTTTTGGAAGAAAGTTTCCACATTTTTTAAAATTCTGTACAACCCCTTTAATTGTACATATGTGCATAAATGACTATGCTGCCAACAGTCATGAATTTTCAGAGATAGTCAAATTTTGGTCCGTCCGGGCGAAAATGGGTTGGGCATAAATAAACCTAACCCTACCAAAAAGTGAGCGTTCCCTTTTGGGATTGGAGCGGGGCTTCCATGCCCTGAATTTACCAACTACAGTGTTAGTAAATTGGCATATATACAATAGCGGTCGGTAACATGCGGCACGTGTGCCATAGGAGGCACTGTGACTAGTTTGGGGAGGACGATGAGCTTGGGGGAAGGGGGAACGAGGACTGTGACTAGTTTGGGGGTGGGGGGATAATGGTGAGCTTGGGGGGGATGTGGGAAAGAGCACTGTGATTAGTTTGGGGGTGGGGGGGATGGGGGAACGAGCACTGTCACTAGTTTTGGGGTTGATGGTGAACTTGGAGGGGATGGGGGAATGAGCACTGTGGCTAGTTTGGGGGTGGGGGGTTGATTGTGAACTTGAGGAGAAGGGGGAACGAGCACTCTGGCTAGTTTGGGGGTGTGGGGTTGATGGTGAACTTGAGGAGAAGGGGGAACGAGCACTGTGGCTAATTTGGGGGTGGGGGGTTGATGGTGAACTTGGGGGGATGGGGGGACGAGCACTGTGGCTAATTTGGGGGGTTGATGGTGAACTTGAGGAGAAGAGGGAACGAGCACTGTGGCTAGTTTGGGGGTGGGGGGTTGATGGTGAACTTGGGGGGATGGGGGGACGAGCACTGTGGCTAGTTTGGGGGTGTGGGGTTGATGGTGAACTTGAGGAGAAGGGGGGACGAGCACTGTGGCTAGTTTGGGGGTGTGGGGTTGATGGTGAACTTGAGGAGAAGGGGGAACGAGCACTGTGGCTAATTTGGGGGTGGGGGGTTGATGGTGAACTTGAGGAGAAGAGGGAACGAGCACTGTGGCTAATTTGGGGGTGGGGGGTTGATGGTGAACTTGAGGAGAAGAGGGAACGAGCACTGTGGCTAGTTTGGGGGGTTGATGGTGAACTTGAGGAGAAGGGGGGGAAAGCACTGTGGCTAGTTTGGGGGTGTGGGGTTGATGGTGAACTTGAGGGGAAGGGGGAATGAGCACTGTGGCTAGTTTGGGGGGTTGATGGTGAACTTGAGGAGAAGGGGGGAAAAGCACTGTGGCTAGTTTGGGGTTGGGGGGTTGATGTGAACTTGGGGGGGATGGGGGGGACGAGCACTATGGCTAGTTTGGGGGTGGGGGCTTGATGGTGAACTTGAGGAGAAGGGGGAACGAGCACTGTGGCTAGTTTGGGGGGTGGGGTTGATGGTGAACTTGAGAAGGGGGAACGAGCACTGTGGCAAGTTTGGGGGGTGGGGGGGTTGATGGTGAACTTGAGAAGGGGGAACGAGCACTGTGGCTAGTTTGGGGGTGGGGGGTTGATGGTGAACTTGGGGGGATGGGGGGACGAGCACTGTGGCTAGTTTGGGGGTGGGGGGTTGATGGTGAACTTGGGGGGAAAAGCACTGTGGCTAGTTTGGGGTGTGGGGTTGATGGTGAACTTGAGGGGAAGGGGGAATGAGCACTGTGGCTAGTTTGGGGTTGATGTGAACTTGGGGGGGATGGGGGGACGAGCACTATGGCTAGTTTGGGGGTGGGGGCTTGATGGTGAACTTGAGGAGAAGGGGGAACGAGCACTGTGGCTAGTTTGGGGGGTGGGGGGGGGGTTGATGGTGAACTTGAGAAGGGGGAACGAGCACTGTGGCTAGTTTGGGGGTGGGGGGTTGATGGTGAACTTGGGGGGATGGGGGGACGAGCACTGTGGCTAGTTTGGGGGTGGGGGGTTGATGGTGAACTTGGGGGGATGGGAGGACGAGCACTGTGGCTAGTTTGGGGGTGTGGGGTTGATGGTGAACTTGAGGAGAAGGGGGAACGAGCACTGTGGCTAGTTTGGGGGGTTAATGGTGAACTTGAGAAGGGGGAACGAGCACTGTGGCTAGTTTGGGGGTGGGGGGTTGATAGTGAACTTGAGAAGGGGGGACGAGCACTGTGGCTAGTTTGGGGGGTGGGGGATGATGGTGAACTTGAGGGGAAAGGGGGAACAAGCACTGTGGCTAGTTTGGGGGTGGGGGGTTGATGGTGAACTTGAGAAGGGGGGACGAGCACTGTGGCTAGTTTGGGGGGTGGGGGATGATGGTGAACTTGAGGGGGAAGGGGGGACAAGCACTGTGGCTAGTTTGGGGACTAAAGGAGGATGGTGATCCTGCATTTGATTGCTGGGGAATGATGGGGAGCAAGCTATCTACTTTGTGGGGTGGCGATGGTGCGTCTGATTGTGATTACTATGTGTGTGGGACGAAGGGTGAAATTTGGATTGGGGGTGAGCTGTGATATTATTATGGGGGTGACTAGTATATGTGGCACCAGTGTATGGTGGACACTGGCTGGACGTCCCCAGTCGTCAGTACATATATGTTTTGTGGGGGGTTCTTCCTATTTTCTCCGGAGCAGTGATATACTTTATTATCCATATATTTGCCGGCAATTTTTCTAAAAAGTTCTAAACCTCTTTAATTTCGGGATAACTTTCCCGCACGTCACACTGAGCGCTTCAGCTTTGACTTTTATTTTTTAAATTGGCACTCCGTACAAAAAAAGGTTGGCAACCCCTGCCAATGATTATGGTGTACGGTCAGGCCTCACGTGAACGCGGTATCCCCGGCGGTTGTAGCTGAGGACTGTACAATGCCGCCTCGCAGATGATGACAGATCTCTCCCCGTAGCTATGGAAGCCTCGTCGCTATAAATTCCTTTCCTCTGCGAGCACAAAAGAGACTTATAATTCAGCCAGAACTTTTTTTTTTTTCTTCCCGGCGACATCTTTACCGCTATTAGCTCTTTCTATCGTCCCACTGCTCCCGTGTAATTATCCGGCTGCGGGAAAAAATCTTCCTCTATGAATTTACAATCCTAGATTACGACTCCGGCGGCATTTCATAAACTGTTTGTTTGCCTCTGTTGTTTGCCTAGGGGTCTGGTGGAAAGTAAATCACCTCCGCCTGAAGAAATGATCACGAGAGAAAAAAACACGTCCTTCATCTGCTGGAAAAATCTAGATCGTTTCAATTTATTCCGTCATTAAGCGCTCGTCTGTAGATTCTGTGCTGTTGCTAAGCAACCAGGGAGCTTCGTTAATGGAGGCAATATCTTATTTTATATTACAATTCAACAATAACCTTCACTGAGCAGAATTTTTTTAAAATATAATTGCAGAATCTTGATATTGGAGAAATCGCACAGGAATGATCAGCTTAACCCCTTAGTGACAAGCCCTTTTTGGGCCTTACTGACCAAGAGCTATAACTTTTTTATTTTTCCGTCTATATAGCTGTATGAGGGCTTGTTTTTTTGCTTTTTTTTTATAACAGACAACATTTTGATTGCTTTTAAAATACAATGCACTATCCCTATAGTTCATTGCAATTTTATGTCAGTGCAATACTGACATTGACCAGAAGGCTGCGCCAGAGAGACACAGCCTGCTGGAAACTATTCAAGGCTGGTTTGGGGCCTACATCAGACCCCAGCCAGCCTTTACACGCATCGCTATTGCAGGGTGCCGATGGGAAGCAGAGGGAGTCCGCTCCCTCTGTTAGCACTTTACATGCGGCGGGTGCCATTGCCCACGGCATGTGAAGCGTTAAACAGCCCGGATTGGCACTTCTGCCGGTCCGGGCTGTTAGAGCAGCAGTGCGGCTCTCATATGAGAACCGGGGACCCGCTTAGACTGGGCCGCCGTAAAGAAGCCCAGCCTACAGCCCCTTAGTGACCGCCGTAAAAAGGTCACTGAGGGGTTAAAGGGACATCTGGTTTAAAAGACCCATTTTCAGAATTTATACAGATGGGGCTCTCCTATTCAGGACCCTCATCTGTTAACAGTACTGGGGAGCAGGTACAAAGACAGTCGGCCCTTGGAGGACTTACATGGACAGCCCGAAATCAGGGGTGCAGCTACAAGGGGTGCAGAGGTAGCAGATGCACCTGGGCTGTGATGCCTGACGTCTCAAAATCCACATAACAAAAGACGGAAAGTGGGAATCCCTGTTACACATTCTGCATTGGGGCCCCTTTTTCAAATAGGAACTGTGCAATGCTTCATTTCACCTGAGGAGGCGCTGCAGGATAACAGATCACTTAATTCCTGGTCTGTGACCCCCTACTGAAAGACAGCTGTATGGCAGGCGTTATCTTACCCATGATATTCAAGATGTTGTCAGCAATGGTGGTCGGGGTCATCATTCCTTGTGTCGTTTCATTCTGCAAGATGGACATCATGGCTTCCAGCTTGCTGAGCGTTGTCCGCTGACAAGACACACATGCCAACTCCTTACTGGCCACCTGAAGACGTAAGAAGCGGCAGCCTTGGTTATACCTGCCATGGCAATCCATTTTGGCATCTACTTATAGAGCGCTGTGGACACGTTCAGTCTACGTCTCAGGACTGGTGTGAACAGGACCTTAAATCAAAAGATTTAACCCCTTTCGTACCACAAGAGATTTCTGGAAAATTGGAGAAACTGTCAGCATTTATTTAAGTAACAGAAATCTCTGAGTGGTGCACAAGGGGTGTGATCTTCCTATAGAGCTCTATCAAGAACTTAGTGAAGGCCCAAGAACACAGCCTTCACCAAGATGGTGGCTGCAAAGTCAATATGACCCGTATAACCCCAGTACACCTGCTCTAATTCAGCTACTTACCGTACACTGCGCAAGCGCTGCTGCGATCTGCCGTATATCATCCACCGTGTTAACTTTCAGAGATATGAGGGCATCGGTTATATTTTTGCGCACTTTCCCAAGGGTCTGCTCACTTGCCTCTTCCTGCTTGCTCATGACTTTTTCATACTAAGAGGATAAAACAGAATGACATTATAGAGATCTACACAGTATAATACATATCTATACCATTTAAAGGGCATCTGTCAGCAGTTTTGTACCTATGACACTGGCTGACCTGTTACATGTGCACTTGGCAGCTGAAGGCATCTGTGTTGGTCCCATGTTCCTATGTGCCCGCATTGCTGAGAAAAAAAATATATTTTAATATATGCAAATGAACCTCTAGGAGCAACGGGGGCGTTGCCATTACACCTAAAGGCTCTGCTCTCTCTGCAGCTGCCGCGCCTTCTGCACTTTGACAGGACCAGACAGTGAAAATATCACCACACCTGGTCCTGTCAATCAAAGTGCAGAGTGCGCGGCAGTTGCAGAGAGAGCAGAGCCTCTAGGTGTAATGACAACGCCCCCGTTGCTCCTAGAGGTTCATTTGCATATATTAAAATATATTTTTTTTCTCAGCAATGCGGGCACATATGAACATGGGACCAACACAGATGCCTTCAGCTGCCAAGGGCAGATGTAACAGGTCAGCCAGTGTCATAGGTACAAAACTGCTGACAGATGCCCTTTAAAGGGATTGTGAAGAAACTGCTAAATACCCTATTAAAAAATAATTAGAAGGTCCCAAGATCGAGTGGAAAGTAGTTACAATGAGTGTCTGTCACTCTGGAGGAACCTGTATATCCTTGTATTAGGCTAGTTTCACACTAGCGGCAAGCTGTTCCGGCGGGTGAACAGTCTGTCGGATCCGTCCTGCCGCTAGTTCACATGTGTCCCCGGACTGCCGCTCCGTCCCCATTGACTATAATGGGGGTGGAGTTACAGCAGCACGACAGCGCACGCCGAGAGGCGGCCGGACTAAAGTACTGCATGCAGTACTTTTAGTCCGGCTGCCTGTCGGTGTGCGCTGCCGCCAGAACTCCGCCCCCATTATAGTCAATGGGGACGGAGCGGCAGTCCGGGGGCACATGTGAACTAGCGGCAGGACGGATCCGACAGGCTGTTCACCCGCCGGAACAGCTTGCCGGAGTCCCCTGCCGCTAGTGTAAAAGTACCCTTACATGGACAACCTATTGATTTCAATAGAAGCTGCAATTCCTCATTTCCCCTGTGGAGGTGCTGCAGGGAAATTTAACACTTGCTGCCAGGCACCCAAAAGTCCACAAAGGGGCTAGAAACCAACTTTTATGAAATTCTGAATGGAAATACTCAGCTGGTAGTACTGATAATACATCTGGCCGGCATCCGGCACATGTGATGCCTCAGCGTCTCAGACTACTGGGCTCTGCCAACCTGAAATTCCAGTAATCTGGAAACTGGAATCCAGTGAGCTGTACCTCATTCAGAACGGTGATGAGAGCCAAGGAATACTCAGCAACATGCTGGGGGTCCCCCTGCTTCAATAAACCCCGCAAGCGAGACTCTGTGAGGTTGTGCAACCATTCTGCGAAGCTCTGAAATCGATCTGGGAGGACTGGCATCAAAATACCCATGGTGCTGTAACGGAGAGAGATGCATGGTAGGTTCACTTTACTGACACGCTGGCGAAGAATTTGATTGCTGGATCCACTTACTGGTTTAAGGCCACCGCTGTTGCCCCCTGCTGGTCCTGCACAAGTATAGAAACTTCCACCATGAAGTTGGACTCCTGGTAGCCAACAGGCAGGAAGGTGATGTGCTCTGACCGGCTGCCCTTGTAGACCCAGAAGTCATCGCAGTGCCCGCCGCGGCAGCGCTTAGCCCTCAAGATGAAGACTAGAGACACCTCATCTTCTGTATCTCTCCATCCTAAAAAGATGATCGGGTGAGAAGTTTATAGAGCAGGACGAAGATGAATGTTATGTTGATCTCCAGTGCCATGTAAGTGTTCGCCATGGTTGAGTATAGAAGGTACTGACCTGTACAATCAAAGTGGACTGGGTCGGTCAGCGCATGGATGGTCCCATTAGGAAAGATTCTACAGGTTCCCCCAGAAGGTGGACTATTGGGGAGCAGATCTATGGATGCGAATCCTTCTTCCTCCATGGTGGGATCGCTGACATGAAGGGTGAACGTGTACCCCTCCCCGTCTTTTAACACTCCCTGTCTGAGAACGAGGTTCAGCCCTCGGTCTCCTGTGGTTGTGGTGCTGGTATTGAGGATCAAGGTCTTGTTGCTGAAGCTCTGAGCTGTCCACCTCTGCTGGGGAGAAGTCGGTCAGAGATGGAATGTAATACAAACAGGATATGAAGGGGCACTAGATTATAACGGGTAGGGGGGGTATCCCACTAGATCAGTGCACATCTTACCCCAGACCGCGCCTCATCCTGACAGTTACTGCAGGATCCTTCCAGGTAAACATAGGAGCTGGCGCTCACTTCATACACAGACTGCGCCTTGCAGGACACACACTTCAGAGACACGATGGGAATGCTGCCTTTTTTAATTAATACCTACAATTAGAAATATCTACATGTCAAGCTCTTATGCGACAAACATTACTGTAAACCAAGATTTATGATACCTTGTTATATCCTGTATACTAAGTACAACATCTTCATGGACCAGTACTGATGAAAATAATGCTGCCCTACTGTACAAGAATATCACTACTATAAGGCTACATGCACACGACCGTTGTTTTGGTCCGCATCCGAGCCGCAGTTTTTGCACTTCAATGGGGCCACAAAAGATGCGGACAGCACTCCGTGCGCTGTCCGCATTCATTGCTCCGCTCTGTGGTCCGCCAAAAAATATAACCGGTCCTATTCTTGTCCATTTTGCGGACAAGAATAGGCAGTTATATTAATGGCTGTCCGTGCCGTTCTACAAATTGCGGAACGCACACGGACGCCATCCGTGCTTTGCGGATCCACAATTGGCGGACTGCAAAACACACAACGGTCGTGTGCATGTAACATAATACCGCCTCCTATGTACAAGAATATAACTACTATAATACTGCCCCCTATGTACAGGAATATAACTACTATAATACTGCATCCTATGTACAAGAATATAACTACTATAATACTGCCCCCTATGTACAAGAATATAACTACTATAATACTGCATCCTATGTACAAGAATATAACTACTATAATACTGCTCCTATGTACAAGAATATAACTGCTATAATACTGCTCCTGTGTACAAGAATATAACTACTATAATACTGCCTCCTATATACAAGAATATAACTACTATAATACTGCCTCCTATGTACAAGAATATAACTACTATAATACTGCCTCCTATGTACAAGAATATAACTACTATAATACTGCCTCCTATGTACAAGAATATAACTACTATAATACTGCTCCTATATAAAAGAATATAACTACTATAATACTGCTCCTATATAAAAGAATATAACTACTATAATACTGCTCCTATATAAAAGAATATAACTACTATAATACTGCTCCTATATAAAAGAATATAACTACTATTATACTGCTCCTGTGTACAAGAATATAACTGCTATAATACTGCTCCTGTGCATAAGAATATAACTACTATAATACTGCTCCTATGTACAAGAATATAACTACTATAATACTGCCCCCTATGTACAAGAATATAACTACTATAATACTGCCTCCTATGTACAAGAATATAACTGCTATAATACTGCCTCCTATGTACAAGAATATAACTACTATAATACTGCCTCCTATGTACAAGAATATAACTACTATAATACTGCCTCCTATGTACAAGAATATAACTACTATAATACTGCTCCTATGTACAAGAATATAACTACTATAATACTGCTCCTATATACAAGAATATAACTACTATAATACTGCCTCCTATATACAATAATATAACTACTATAATACTGCTCCTATGTACAAGAATATAACTACTATAATACTGCCTCCTATGTACAAGAATATAACTGCTATAATACTGCCTCCTATGTACAAGAATATAACTACTATAATACTGCCTCCTATGTACAAGAATATAACTGCTATAATACTGCCTCCTATGTACAAGAATATAACTACTATAATACTGCTCCTATGTACAAGAATATAACTGCTATAATACTGCCTCCTATGTACAAGAATATAACTACTATAATACTGCCTCCTATGTACAAGAATATAACTACTATAATACTGCTCCTATATACAAGAATATAACTACTATAATACTGCCTCCTATGTACAAGAATATAACTACTATAATACTGCTCCTATGTACAAGAATATAACTACTATAATACTGCCTCCTATGTACAAGAATATAACTACTATAATACTGCTCCTATGTACACGAATATAACTACTATAATACTGCCCCCTATGTACAAGAATATAACTACTATAATACTGCTCCTATGTACAAGAATATAACTACTATAATACTGCTCCTATGTACAAGAATATAACTACTATAATACTGCTCCTATGTACAGGAATATAACTACTTTTATACTGCGCCCATGAAGGAACATTATCACTCACCGTTTGGTTGGTGGACTCAGGATGTCTATCGGGTTTACTGATAGTCAGGAAAAAGGTGTACTCCACATCAGGTTCCAGCTTTGACTTGTGTATGGACATCTCACCCATATCTGAAGTGACTTCTGAATTACATGGAGCACTCTGTAAACTCTAAAAGGAGCATTTGAAACATTTGTTTTTAGACCAGCATTATAGCAGAGCATCTCGACAGAAAATGTCAGTGGGGGCTTTAAAGAGGACCCGTCCCCTCTCCTGACTTGTCTGATTTAGTAACTACTTGCATTCCCCATGTAGTAACAGTTCTGGAGCATCTATACTCATCACAAGTTTGGGGGGGGGGGGGTGTACCTGCAAGATCTGAAAATAGCAGATCTTTTTTATCGGTGGCTTTAATAAAGATTGTTACATTTTGGAGATACTTTTGGATGTGTGACTTTTTATATAGTCCTTCTTTTCTATCATATACTTTAACTGGAAGAGTCCAGCTAGCGCAGCAACATAATGGATGATTGACTAATGGATATGTATAATGGATAATCGAACGTCTTACCTTTGTCAGCGTTGTACATGACCATTTATATGAGAGGGGTGTCTGCTCTTCTTCATCAAGATTTGGGTCATAAGACTTCTTCCCATCCAATATTAAATCCCGACTACTTGACCAAACTCTATAGGATCCTCCGTCTATGATCGGCACCAGTCTGCTCGGCAACATCGTAACATTGGCATAACTGCTTTTAGACAATGGTGTGTCTCCAAAGGACACTGAGAACACAAAGCAATAGTCTCCAATCTCGAGAGCTAGCTTAGGCACTACCAGCTGAGGTCGGCTCATATCAACATTCAGAAGGTGGACCTTGTCAGACTCGCGGTAGTGAAGGCAGCTGGCTGCTTTGTAAATCTCCCATAGGTGTTTGGTTTGGTAGCTGATACATCCACGGAGATTGATCTCAGCCTCAATATAATTCTTCTGGGATCTTCTCATAATCACTTGAGTAGGCAGCTCTAGCTGTACTTCTGGTTCCTCGCACTCAAGTATCCGTGTGGTCACAGTTATTACAGAGACCCAAAAACTGATTAGATTAGAGGCATTGACCTTCACCTTAAAGTCTCCAGGTGCCTGGTAAGTATGGTTGAGAGATGCTGAGTATGTTACTAAAAGAGGAGTATTATCTCCAAAAGACCATTCATATCTAACATCCAGAGGGCTTGGAAGCACGAGGGCATTAAATGTTACACTTCTGTTTACGAATGCATTGACTGGAATCAAGTTGAGTCCTACAATCAGTTCTTGGACTTTTATAAACTTTGAGATGTTCTGACTTCCCAGAGCATTCGATGCACTGATGTGTATGGTGAGGGCTCCAGCACCTACTGGGGTGTAAGTCACATTTCCTCCTGCTAAACTGGTGGCAGGGTGACCCTGCAGGTCAAAAAGCCAATTGTAGGCAACCAAAGAACCATGACTGACTGCTGCTCTGAAGTTTTTCTCGATCCTAGCTGGTATGGCATCTTCACAACAATTTACAAGTTTCAAGTTCTTTATGGCTTCAAGCACGGATATCATGACCGTTGACCGTTCTTCACTCACTTCGTTTTGTGCCACCACAGTCACAGGATAGCCACCAATTTTGTTAAACTCGTATGTGTAAGTGGTACTGTTAAGAACAATGGAGAAGTCTCCATTTATGGTCAGCATATAGCGGACAGAGGAACCAGCAGACAAACTGATGTTGAAGGTGACCAACTCCCCAGGTTCCACCTCTATCTTGCTCACGTGCAGTTTCAGACCATGTATTCTGTCTTGGACTGTGATGTTTTTGTATGCAATTTCCCAACTCACATCATTTGAGGCATTGAGGCTAATTGTGAAGAACCCAGCTTCCTCAAATGGAACAATGGCCACTTTTCCATCGATGTTCCCACCAGGAATGCTCCAGATCCATGACACATTTGTACCATGCTGAACACTGCTGGTGAGGTACAAGACAGTCCCCGTGGGCACATAATCTCCTTTATGGTCCAAGCTCATTATGGATAAACCCTCAACTGGCTCTTGAACAAAGATTGTGATTGTTGAGTTGAAAGAGCCTAATGTGTTGTTGGCAATGGCAAGTACCTCCTTTGGACCAGGGCTTTGAAAACTATACAATATGTAGGATTCATAAGTGAACCAGACCACACTTTCCTCCAGATACCAAGTGTACATCACCCCAGACCCACTGCTCAAACTCATAGTAATGTTGACTGTTGTGTTGAGAGGAGCTGGATTAGGGAACACCAAGAGATGAATTTGGCCAAGGGTTTCCACAAACACCACGTTGATCCTGACGCTTGCATTTCCCAACATATTGACCGCCTTGAGAACAATGGTATAAGTTTCAGGTTCCACACTCATGAACTGATAAGTTTTGCCTGTCCCACTCTGAATTACACTGTCATTCTTTAAGATAAACCAACTGTATGAAATATTGGTCCCATCTTTAATGGTGGCCTGTAGAGGTAGGCTCTTGTTGGTCGGGAAACAGCAATCATTGACCAAATCACCTGTTGCAATTTGAAGTCCTTCAATGGTCTGTAATACATATATAACAATACTATCCTGGAGGGAACCGAGTTCATTCTCAGCCGTCACGATGACGTTAAATGTTCCGATAGAGCGGAAAGTGTACGAAATTGTGGAATTACTAAATATTGGAGAGCAACGATCACACAGTATCCATGAATATCGGACATCATCTCCTGACTTGAGGAAAGCAGAGAAGGTCACGGAACCGTTCAGAGGAATCACAGTCCTGGTGGCGTTCATGGTTAGTCCATGTATTCGAGTTTTGACTGTTATGTTCATATGGGTTCTACTGCTACTTACACCATTGAAACCATTCAGAATGATGGTAAAGCTCCCTGTGGTGTTGTAAATATAAGTCACTGTCTTTCCTTCAGCTGTGTTCCCATCTCCAAAATCCCAGTGATATTGAACTTTAGTTCCAATTCCTACGGCCGAAAATAAGTAGATGTGATCTAGTTCCAAAAACTGTGTCCCATTGTGTTCAATTTTGATAGTCCCGATGGGTTCTTGGACATCTACCAACGCAGTACCATTGTGGAAAGAGACGTTGTTGAACACAGACACCATTACTTGATACACACCAGGAACTCTGTACAAGAATTGGACCTCCGTCCCACCGTTATATCTAGAACCATTTGCCCCAAAGTCCCATACATATCTGTACTGGTAGGCAGGGAAGACAATGACTTGGAAATGACTTTCTTTGCCTAGACTTATATTCTGTTGTGCCGGCAATAAGGTGACGTTGACGATTTCAGGCTCGATGCAAACATTGGTGTAATAATAAGCTTTGTTTACCTGGCTGGAGAGTATAAGGGAAAGCGGGAATATTCCACTTGACGAGAAGTCCCACTCTACTGATGGGATCCCATAAATGGTGATACTTGAGGAATTGTTGCCAAAGGTCCAGTTAAAGGTATAGTGTTCATAATCCCCTGTAACATACGCCGTGAGTGTCACATTCGCATTTTCGAGGATGCAAGTAGAGGGTTCTATTTTAAGTACCTGTAGGACATACACGCGGACTTGAAGGAACTCCGACAAAGAGTTGACCGCATTGCTAGCAGTTACATTAACCGTGTAATTTCCATCTTTGACATATGTATAGTTCATCATAGGCTCGTTACCCTCGAATATGTGCCCATCGCCCATGTTGAACCTCCACGTGATATTGTCCCCAGTTTCCACCGAAGCATTGATAAAGGTCTGTAAGCCCCTCTCAGTTGGTTCATCAGATGACACAACCAAACCGGTTATCTCCTCATAAACATGGACGGCCTTTACTGCCCATATCTCACTGATGTCATTGACAGCATGGACACTGACGTTGTATGTCCCAGATCTGGCATACGTGTGATTCAACGCTAGCTCACTGGTATTATAGTAGAAGGTGCCATCACCCAAGTCCCAGGTGTAGAGGACACCGAATGGTGAGGGTTCAGGGATTACTTGAAAAATGACAGATTTCTCACTGACCAAGACTGGAACATCAGTAACAATGGTTAAGTTGGTCAAGGATCCTTGAACCTGCAGGGGAACCTCCTGAGACGAGTTTTCATACTTGTTGAAGACGGTCAATGTCAAATTGTATTCTCCTGAAAAAAATAAAATAAATGTGTTTGATTTACAAGAAAACTGCATTTAGCAATTTTTTATATACTTGTTTTAATGTCAGAAAAACACTCTTCATATTTGAAGGTATAGTTTAGAACATATAATTATAAGGTTTAAGTGAAGGGGCTGACGTAGTAAAAAAAATGCTCAAAATGGTGTAAAACAATAAAATAAGTCATAATCTCCTAGCTGATCTAGTTCCGACCCTGGTCCCCTGCCAGTCTCTACTTCCTGGTCCCTCTTGACACACAGGAAATGGCTGCACAGCTAGTAGAGGTCACTACTGCAGCCAGTCATTTCCAGTGTGTCGGGAGGAACCAAAACGTAGAGACCGACAGGAAACGCCAGAACTGGATCGGTAAGGCGAGTATGACTTATTATTATTTTACACCATTCTAAGCATTTTTTCCACAATTGTAAGTTATCATTTATTAAGTTAAACTGTTCTCTGCCCTTTTCAAAAGACAAGAAGCCCTTTAAAGGGGTATTCCAATGGAAAAAAGAAATATGTGGGATGGTGATGAAATTGTTAAAAAAAAGTAAAGGTAGCGTATCTCCCGGAACTGCTGTTCAGAAAGTGCATGGGTCCCCGCTGCGGTCCACTTCCTGCTCCTGTCTTGACATGGCAAGATATGGCTGGGAATGGTGCTCAGCCAATCACTGCCTGAGGAGGTGACCTTGGCTCAGCCGCTGATTGGCTGAGTGCCTTTCCCACCCATTTCCTGCTGTGTTGAGACGTAAGCAGGAAGTGGAGAGCAGTGGGAATCCAGACAGTGTCGGAACGGCATCGTCAGGATCGGCAAGATAAACATAAGCTAGGGGCTATTTTACCTTGCGGTAATCTCATAATGCACAACCTGATCTGAACCATAAAATCATTTTAGAGGGCAAATATCTCACCGGATTCCTGATAGGTGTGGGTAATGTTATTCTCTATAAGCACCATATGAACAGACAGGTCAGGAACAGGGAACGACTGGTTATATGGAGGCTTGAAATGATAATCTTCTTGTGTGCCATCCCCAAACGTCCACCTGGAACATACAACATGTTAATGTGACGTGGGTCTCCAAGCCTGTCCATCCAGAAGTTACGAATAATGTATAGAGAGACTCGCCTGAATGTGGCCTCAACTGCAGAGTCAAGTATGATGGTAGCAGAGAGCTCTAGCAATGCATTCTGGGTCACAATGCTTGGGACTCCACTGACTTGAAGACTTCGCATTGGGTTCATCTGCTCTACTGTGACATTGTAGGTTAAGGAGGCACTGCTGACGTGGTTGGAGGCGGTCAGCTGTGGAGGAAAACACAACAGGATCCCTTTAATATGTTTCATCTGAAAAATTCAGATTCGAGTGCAGATCATCTCAATTTCCTCTTCTCCACCTAATGCATGCTCACAGGGGTCCAAGAAGATAAGATAGGTACTGCGTCAGGATAGGTCACCCATATAAAATTGATGGGGGTCCGACCACCAGAACCCCCTTCAATCAGCTGTTTGAAGGAGCCTATTCTGAGGAGGGGTCATTGATAATGAATTCTTGGAGGACACCTTTAATACCAAAGTATTACTTGAGCAGCTGATCAAAATATAAAATGACCATAATCGGCTTTACCGTTAGCTTGTACACAGCTGACGTCTGGTAGATTACATTGAAGACGGTGTAGCAGTAGGTAAGAGAAGAGCGATCGTCCACTGTCCATTTGAACACCACGTCAGATCCAGACTCCACAGAAGCCACATTGTTCTGAAAGGCAGAAGGAAACAGGAGGCTACATGACATATTAAAGGTGGAAGTAAATCACAATGTACATTGAAAGTAGAGTAAGAGGAACTGCCTAACAGATTGTCAGAAAGTCCCCTGAAGCTCCTCATGGGCAGTGCTCATGTCACATGACCATGGATGGCAATCATGGTTGGAAGATGTAAAACCAATAAGGACAAAATCTCACCATGGCTGGTAGAGCTTAGCTGCTACATTCAAATAGCATCAGGATGATGCCTGACATCAGTGTTGGGGACTATTGGAGGTCAACAGTGTGGAACCAAACCAGAACTTAAAGTCAGGTTATAAAAAGATCTGCTTTTTGTATCTGTGTTTTGTAATTGTAAAAAACAAAACATTTAAATTCAGGAGTGTTCCAACTTTATGCAGGTCGGTCAGGAGACTCAGACAATCTGTACTAAGGAGCCCCTTTGACAGACATTGAGAGGGACCTGTAATGTGCCGAGGCAGGTCTATGGAACCTGCAGCTTTTAGAGTAGGGCAGTTCAGTGATTGTCACCACTGTGCGACTTTTACACATGACTGTGAATCATGCACCCAAAGACGACATGTAACCCTAGTCTAAAGGTGGCCGCACTCATTAGATGAATTCAGCAGGGATGGCAGACCATCTAATTTGTATGGGATTGTCCCAACTTACTCCCGGTGGCAGATGTTGGAGAAAAGAAGGGCTAGGTATGGCGGATAAGGGTATGGCAGCGGCATATTCTCCTCTCCCATTGAGAACACATGCATGCGCCTTCAAGCCTAATGTGTATTCGCATGGGGTTGCCGGGAGGAATTGCTGTTGGCCTAAAGCCTATGACCACCATTAGTCTGCTGACTGATCTGAATTCTTAAAGGGAAATCCATTTAAAAGTGACAGATACACAAGAGGTCACATCCATGGAGTTATCATTTTGAGCTCTGTGGGTTACTGTCATGGACAGGTTTCCTATAATAACCCAATGTTGGTGGCTACAGGGGTGGAGGGAGCTTGATCGGAAGAGATCAGCTCTGCTTATTATAACTGTAATAATGGGATGCAGATTTGAACATAAGGACCGCACATGGTGAGGGCGCCCTGGGAAACCGGATGGAAGAAGAGACAGGAAAACACTGCACAGGCGGACAGTCTCCGACTGCGGTTTATGCCTCATTTGCAATAATACATTGCAGTATTCTGCTAGGACATTTCGGTGATACGGAATCCACCTGCACAGCAGAACTCTGAATACAGCCACTTACAAGACCAGTCTGTAGACACTATAACAAGTTCTCTGTCTCTATGAGTCATAACTCATGAAGAGATGTCTCGTCCAGACAATCCCAAAGTCTCAGCCAGTGAAGGAAGGAATGGAACAGACTGGGAAATTACTGCAGGTACGGGAACCATCTGTACCTACAAGAGTCTTAGAAATGAAACCAATACTGGTTGTGGTGGCCCATGAGCTTGGACCCTAATTCCCAAAACGGCAGGGTGACCCTGAAAAGAGCTTTGGAGATTTAGGGGGAGATTTATCAAGATTGGCGTTCCCATAGATCAATATTGTTCCCCTGTGTGCTAGAGTAATATGCACCTAAGTTATGAAGAGGGAGATGCCCCTTAATAAATTAGGTGCATCTCTGGTACTTCATAAACCAGAAACTCAAATCTACGTGAACTAGAGGCTGGTGTAGACTAGAGCTGTAACTTACGCCAATTTAAGCTAAGGTCAAGTCCTTCCTCCAGAGTGAGACACTGTTTGTACCCACTCTCTACTCTGGCCAAGAGATGAGGATCCTGAACAGAGGATTAACTGCACAGTCACTAAGAGGGTAGGATGAGAATAGGGTTTTTACACCACACAACCCCTTTAAGAGCTAAACTAATAAAAATGAAAAGCACTGGAACCTACCACCCGGGTGTTGACCAGAACTCTCTCCTGTGGGTATGGGCTGATGCTCAGTCCTCTGATGGGTTCCTCCATTTTTACTTGAATTGTTCTGTTTTCTGAGCTTATCTCATTTTCCACTAATATAACGACTTCCACAACTTCTTTGCCGAGACCCTGGAGGTTGATCTCGGCATAAGAAATGTCACTTCCTACTGCATCACACTGAGTGTTGCGTGTGGAAATCACTGGAGGACATGTTTGCCCAAAGCTCCAGCTCTGGTTGGTGCCAACCCAATAGGCTGTCGCATTGGAACCTGTGAGGAGTTTGAGGACCAGAACAGTGTTATTGACAGGGACATAATAGATCTCCTCTTGAGGGATTGGGTAAGCCACTTCCAAGCCTGAAACTGGTGACACCACAGTGAAGGTACAAGAATGATTAGCCTCAAGCAACTGGTTACTGAATTTTGCCATGACGGTGTATCTGCCAGGATTCTTGAGACCACCATTTGGTGAATGGCTAAAAATATGAGAATTTTCTTCAGAGGTACCAATGACTCTTATGGAGCAAGATGCTCCACCATCGACTTTACTGGGCCAATCAACTGTGCTGTTGACTAATAATCCTCCGAGGAGATCCCCAGGAATGCAGTCCATCCAACTCTGCTGGTGAACAACGTGGTAAGATCTGGTAGAGTGGCAATGCAGAAACTTTTTCGGTGGTGCATCATGCTGGACCACAATGAGGGAACCCGGTAGCACCTCAATGCTCACATCCTCAAAAGATGCCTAAAAAGTCAATGAAAAGAAATGTAATCAATCTTTTAAACACCATGACCCGGTAATCATAACTAAAGGGGCATTCCAATTCTAGGCCTGCTGTATTAAAACTCAGCCTTGTCGCAGTGAAGACTTGACCTGGACCTGGTGACCCCCTGGAGACAAAAGTTGTGTACACTCTGAGTGTCCATATGGAAAAATGGATGTGTGACTTTCACCTCTGGGACGCCCTACAATCCTGAGAATTAAGGGGCCATAGTGCTGCACCTCCTTCTAAGGTGTCCCTGAACATCCCAGCTGGCCCCATTCACTTAACTGGGCCATGCTACACTTCACCTCATAGTTTGAGACCAGGGTGCCGCTCTGCAGGGAAAGACTGTGATGTGACAGCAGCTAAACCAGTTCTGTGACCCCTTCGTTCTCAGGATCAGTGGGGTCCCAGAGGTCGGACACCAATGATCATATAGTGATGTCATGGGCCTTAAAGTGCAAGTTAAGGCTGCAATAAAATGTTCCTATAGAAATGAATAGGATCCATTACAAACAGTATAGATTAAAAGTGACAACCACGCTTCTGGTAAAGAAATGTGCTTAGAGAAGTTGTCATCTTCGTTCCCCCACTTGTCTTGTCAACTCATGCATTGGGGATATGAGTGGCTAGCAATTAGCAAGACACCATCTCTAATGAGGAGGAGAGATAGGGACTGAGGTATCCCATTCTAGCAACTATTGGGGGTCCCAGTGGTTGGACCACCAATATAACCCATGGGGACCTGTCGTCTCTCTCTGTTTTAGTAAATAATTGCAAGTAACATTTTTGGAGCATGTTTGCTTAGCAGAGCTCATTCAGCAACCCTTCTTTAATTTATTCTTACATGTCCAGGAGGAATAACAGAGGGATATTGAAATGCAGAGTTGTAAGAAAGGATAAAGTACAAAGTCTTGGCACATTACCAAATACTGAGTTGCGTTTCCTGGAGGTATTATGAAGAAATACTCCTTCATCAGGATGAAGTTAGGAAGACTGTTACTGGACTGGGTTGGCAATGAGGTGGCAGAGATGGCATATTCGGTGGCAGAGATGGCATATTCGGTGGCAGAGATGGCAGATTCGGTGGCAGGGAAGCAGCCGCTCTCCACCGGTAAAGTGCTGTTGGTGTAATTAGAAGGCTCCAGATCTTCCTCACACTCGGGGAAACTCTCGTTGATGGGCAGGGGGGAAATTGGAGAGAAGGTACTTTTCACCAGGCAACCTGGAGAATAAAAAGGTCAGAAGGGAAAGTCAAGAGATGCTTCATAAGAATGCATGATATCATGAGGAACAGCAAGACAAGCTGTCCTCCTTACGTCTACACTAAGACGAGCCATCCTCCTTACATCTACACCAAGAGGAGCCATCCTCCTTACATCTACACCAAGAGGAGCCATCCTCCTTACATCTACACCAAGAGGAGCCATCCTCCTTACATCTACACCAAGAGGAGCCTTTCTCCTTATATCTACACCAAGAGGAGCCATCCTCCTTATGTCAACATCAAGACGAGTCGTCCTCCTTATATCTACACCAAGACAAGCCGTCCTCCTTATATCTACACCAAGACAAGCCGTCCTCCTTATATCTACACCAAGACGAGTCGCCCTCCTTATATCTACACCAAGACGAGCCGTCCTCCTTATATCTACACCAAGACGAGCCGTCCTCCTTATATCTACACCAAGACGAGCCGTCCTCCTTATATCTACACCAAGACGAGTCGTCCTCCTTATATCTACACCAAGACGAGCCGTCCTCCTTACACCACCTAAGTTAAGGCATATCTATCTCATATCTATCTATCCATCTATCTAATATTTATCTCATATCTATCTATCTTATATCTATCTATCCATCTATCTAATATCTATCTATCTCCTATCTATCTATCTATCTGTCTATCTAATATCTATCTCATATCTCTCTCTCTATCTATCTCATATCTATCTAATATTTATCTCATATCTATCTATCTATCTATCTATCTATCTTTGCCAGAATACATCTGTATCCCTGGACTAGCTCTGCCTATCTACAGCAACCCTCAAAGGAGGGAAGGAATGTATAAACAGTTATGACAATGATGTAACAATGTATCGTATGGCTAAACCTAAGCTACAGATGTAGTGGAGCTGAATTTGTCATTTAACTATTTGGTGTTGCACATTTTTTTTCATAGTGGTAACTATCCGTGGTCATATAATGCAGTCGGCTCACTTACAGTCCTATGTAAAAAGACATATAAACACTAATCCCACAATGGCTTTGCTACTACATCTGACAAACCCAGCACTGCTACATCTACAGTCATACAGGGTTAACAGAGCCCTCACTCTACAGATTATAAATGACTGCACCCATCCCACATCTCCATCTAAGATGAATGATGTGCCCCGGATTTAGCCGTATGATTATAATCCGGGCAGCGCGGTGTACCCACACCCTGACAAAGTGCAGACGCTCCCAAAAACTCAAAGTATCCTTTCCACACCAAACAAAACAGGGAGTTCTGTTCGTGTTTGTATGCCGTCTCCATGGTAAGCACATACTTTGGTCGATTCTCTAGAATTTCTAGCTACTCTATGTTTGGGTAATGTTGATCGCGTTTGCTGTCAGCCCGAATTTCCTTCCTGCAAGTGCACCCCATGGAGAAAGCGACCGCCGACCAGTATCAGCCATTCACACCAAGGTATGCTGTGCTGTATCTCCAGAGGCTGGGGACCAGCGCCGCTCTCTTTTGCGTCCTCACACTGTCACATAACGTCGGGGGAGAGGGTTATGCAATGACTTAAAAGGGTTGTGTCACGAAACATAGTCTACATTTTTCAAACCAGCACCTGGACCTGAATACTTTTGTAATTGCATGGAATTAAAAATTTTGCACAGTCACTGAGTTATTCAATAAAATGTATCTGTATAGCGCCACCTGCTGTTTGTTATTTTCCTTATTTTTTGTCCTTCTCACTGAGCTGGTCGCACATGCTCAGTTTAAAGCCGTATGTTCTGTTAGAAGCTGAGGCAGTTGCAGGGAGAGAGCTGCAGCAGAAAGGACACGCCGCCTGAGCAGCCAGGCGGAAGATAATGTAGCAGAACAACTGGAGCAATGAATGAGGAGATCTCTGGATCCATGTGAGGTACAGGGCTGGTTCTAGCTCTGTTAGAAAGAGGTTGGCATGTACTATGTGATGTCTGATTTGAATTTTTTACATCAGTCACGGCATAAGCCCTTTAAGGCGCATTGACACTGCAACGATTAGCAAACAAATCTTGGAAGAAAGCGTTCCTTCCCGAAAATAACCTCATCGGGTGATCTGCAGCACCTTTACATGGGCAGATTATCGGGAACGCGTGTTCGTAGGAATCCGAACATTGGGCCATGTAAATCCAACTTAATGCTAGCAGCCGGCTGATGTGGGCCGCACCAGAACCCAGTTCCATATAGAAGGTCTCAGTTACTGATACAGCAGCTTGTTATATGGCTTCAGTTCACACAGGGTTAGGCTCCTACCTTGCACTGTACTTGGGGTGTATACTTGGAACCTCATCTGGGCAGACTCTTCCAGATCTTCAGTAACAAATTCTAGAGCTGATAAGTAGACGGTCTGTGTGAACCTGAACTCAGGGAACATCAGCACCTGACAAAGAAGTAGAAGTTACCATAGTGAACACACAAAGGAAACAGAACTGCTGGTGGAGTCACTGATCCTGAGTTACATCTTGTATTATACCCCAGAGCTGCACTCACTATTCTGCTGGTGCAGTCACTGTGTACATACATTACATTACTTATCCTGTACTGATCCTGAGTTACATCCTGTATTATACTCCAGAGCTGCACTCACTATTCTGCTGGTGCAGTCACTGTGTACATACATTACATTACTTATCCTGTACTGATCCTGAGTTACATCCTGTATTATACCCCAGAGCTGCACTCACTATTCTGCTGGTGCAGTCACTGTGTACATACATTACTTATCCTGTACTGATCCTGAGTTACATCCTGTATTATACTCCAGAGCTGCACTCACTATTCTGCTGGTGCAGTCACTGTGTACATACATTACTTACCCTGTACTGATCCTGAGTTACATCCTGTATTATACCCCAGAGCTGCACTCACTATTCTGCTGGTGCAGTCACTGTGTACATACATTACTTATCCTGTACTGATCCTGAGTTACATCCTGTATTATACTCCAGAGCTGCACTCACTATTCTGCTGGTGTAGACACTTTGTATATACATTACTTATCCTGTACTGATCCTGAGTTACATCCTGTATTATACTCCAGAGCTGCACTCACTAGTATGCTGGCAGGGTAATGGCATACATACATTACATACATACATCCTGCATTATATTCCAGAGCTGCCACTGAGAAAATTCTGATAATGACAGAAGTAGGTCCTCAGTCTTGTACCTACCTCCACCCCTTCGTCAGGAGAGGACACATTCTCTGCTCTTGACAAGTTCTGCAGGGGCCAGTTTGTATCAAACACCGAAGCTCCCACCACAAAGTATTCAGCATTTAGAGTAAGAGCTGGAACAAAGGCAACATGAATATCAGTATTAGTAGAGTTGACCACTTTAGACCAGCCCCCTGTGATTGAGACTGAGGGGGTCCCCCACTTAGAACCCCACGATTGGCCTGGGTGAGATACTAGACATACACTGATGTAGAAGAGTCTCCAATTCATAATGTTCATCCTCCAGAAGCCATGAAAGGTGCTCACCTTGTGGCTTGTATTCACACACGTAGCTGTGTTTCGAGCTGCACAGGTCGGTGTTGCACACCCCATTGGGTCCCATTCTCACACAGCGATCTGCCTGGGATGGCTCGGGCTCCCCTGGAAGCCAGTTCTGGCAGCTCTCCAGGTCAAACCGCTTCCCTGCTGGGAGGGATTCGGCACTTCTGGTGTCATTGAATCCTATCCACACCTCCAGACCACTGGACAGCAGGGGGCAAAAAATGGCATCAGTGTCAAAATAATGCTAAGAACATAACAAGACTAGTAAATTCTGCTTCCTATTATACTGGCCCTTGTGTGAGCGCACAAGATGGAGCATTTGGAGCCCCACTGGAGACAGAGAAGAGGAGCTACTTTTGCGCAGGGTTCAAGAATTTGCCCCTAACCATGGCCCTTAGCTTTCAGATGGACAATCAGTCTTTTATTTGCTCCTCAGGGGCGTAACCATGGGTGGAGCAAAGGTTGCAATGGTATTACACACAACGCTCAATAGTTTGGAGAATCCTATTAAAGATCTTGAGTCAGGATCTTGGAACCTCAAGTTACCCCCCTACTGCTCCCCGTCCTCCTTTCCAGCTAAAACTAGTGCTCTTACATGCAATACACACCCCCAATTCCCTTCCTTGCGCCCTTCCATATATGTGCCTGACCACCCTTTGACATATAGGGGGAGATTTATCATTTCATTTGCTCTAGAAAAGTGGCATTAAAAAGTCTCAAACTGCAAAATTAGTCGCACATGCCCACGCCACGTTTCCGAAAGGGGGCATTGGCAAGGGCGGAAAGAGGGCGTGACCAGCAGCCGCCACAAATGTATCTTCATTTACTCCAGTTTTCTAGAACAAATCAAGTCAGAAATCTATGGCAGCATTGCCGGTCTTGATAAATCTCCCCCATATTGTCTGACAGGTGCTACGACTCCACTGGCATTTGCTGTGTTCCCCCCCATTTCAATGACACCCTAGGCAGCCACATACTTTGCCTATCCTCAACCCAGCCCTGTCTGCCTGCAGAACTTCAGACCATAAAAATGGACCACAACAATCCGACCCTTATGGACCTTTTTGCCCCATCGATGTAGGGTCTAGGTATCCCCGAAGACATGCAGTTCATAGTGGATGCCTATGGTATCAATGATGGACTTTTTAGCGGGACCTTCGGTGTATCCTTAATGTTCCTTATAATCTCAACTTCTTATTAGAAAGTCTAAGGACTCGGCCTGGTAGAGACGTTCAGGCCACACATGTGTTTCTTCTCCCAGCATCCTCGATTGCCAAAGACAGACCGGTTGAAACAAGCTGACTTAGAGGGCCCCCGAGAAGAGACGGAGGGAAGGATTGCAAACAGCTGCTGTAAGGATATGTGTGCACAGGAGTCAGTGCCAGGAGCTGGCCGGCTGCTCAGGAGGAAATTACACATTGATCTCCTTCCTGCCCCCGAGACAGAGCAAATAATGGACAAAACGCCCAGGACATATAGAGTCATTTACTGACGGGTCGCCCGAGGGGCCCCTATAAATAAATACCACCCTGCAACCGAACCGTTCTATCAATATCTGCTGGCAGCGAACGGCTCTCGATAGAAGGACGGTGTTATTGTAGGATTTCAAAGCTTCACAGATCCCGAAACCTGGGCTGATATCACTAGGCAAATCCTGCCCTTGAGTTTGTCATAGAATAGCTGCATTTATCAGATCGACATGGAGACACCACCTGCCGCACCCCTAGTTCTCCTGATTGATCGGAGTCGGACCCCTACAGATCTGATACTCCTCCCCTATACTATAGGGGTAAGCATATGAAGACACGCACATAAGCGACTACCACCTCCCTCTTAAAGGGGGTTGTACATCATCAGAAAAACATGGCTGCCTTCTTCTAAAAAAGACAGCACCCCGCCTTTCCACAGGCTGCCTGCGGTATTACAGTTCAGGCCAATTCATTTCGGGACCCGAGCTGCAATACCACACACACAACCCATGGGCAGGGGTGGCGCTGAAGAAAGCAGTCATGTTTCATCACTCCTGTACAATCCCTATACTTACCTATTAAAATCGGGGCATCCAAAACCCGGCCCATGGGAGCCCCCCCCGACTCCACCCAAGAATGCCCACTTGTGGGTGGGGTTATGGTTAGCCACACCCATTTTTGGCCTGGGACAGCCCATATTTGCCAGGATTGTCTCTGAAAATCAGGGACAGTCCCTGCAAATTCGAGACAGTTGGCAACTACGGAAACATAAATACTATATGAAAAGATTAATAATTAAAACGTCCACTACTTTCTAATGCACTTTACAGTTTCATTCTTCACCACATGAAGATCTCTGCTTGCTGTCTGTGGGTGAAAACTTTTTTTTTTAATATATATCCAGAGGCAGCAAAATCAGTAAAATCTAGTCCTGGCTGAAATACCTTCAGTCTAGGAAGTCCACTGACATTTTACAGAATTTGACTAAAGTATCACATATTTGAGACCAGAAGAGGGACGGGTTCAAAAAAGTTGAGTGAATTTGCAAAAAATTATCTTTAGATCTAGTGTTCTCCATTCACAACCATAGCTGCTTTCAGAGTCCTGCTGGTTGCCCTTGGAAACAGACAGCAGTTAAGCTCCACCCCTTTGACAGACATGTGACACAACAGCTGGTATGCACACTTTAGCTTTAGCGGTGATCGGAGAAGAAAACAAAGGTGGTAGAAAATCAATAAAGTATTTATAAAGCTGCTGCACATTTTATGCAGAATTGGATGGAGGAATGTAGTAAATTGATATTTAGAGGTGGAGTTTCCCTTTAACTATTCCCTTGTGGGCAGAGCATGCTGGCGCATTAAACTATATGATCAATTGAATTATACTAAATACCGATAACCGGTCCTAATCTTACACGCTCCGTTTAATCACTAATCTGAGTAATCAGTTATGGCAGAGATTGGTGACGACGGGCGCGGGCGCTGGCGCTGCCCCTCCCCTGACACATAAAAACTGCTAAACACTTCACTTTCCTTGTGGTGCCATGTCCACGTACCTGGTAACCCGGGTCTCCAGAAACTTCTGCAACTCATGACTGCTCACAACGGCCATGTCTCCATTTCCGAGATCCTGGCAGACCTTCTGCGCATCGAACCAGCCGGCTTTTTCCACTACTAACTGGTAACAATGGTTATTAAGGGGGCACACCACACTTCCAGGTGGACAGGCAGGGGACACTGCAGGAAAATGGAGAGAGTTACATCAGTTACAGCGTTACTATACATGGACATTTATATGGTCCTCATCATGGTCCACCACTTGGTCTTCTCTTGACCTGGTGAAATCAGCCTGACTATGCAAGACAAGGTCCATGGGCACCATGTGATACTTAATTTCCCCACTACCAGTTGACCATGGGGATTCCAGCAGCTGGCACCCACCCCCATAAGCTCAAGCATAAGCAGCTAACCAAAATGGGACTGTCCACATAGGACAATAGGGACTGGAAGCCATTGCAAACATCTAAGCAAAGGTGGTGGAATCTCCAGTTGGTCACTTTTCCAATAGTTTGGAATCTCCAGTTGGTGTGATGACCAGGAAAACAGATGAAACAATGTCCTTTTACTTAACCCAAGACCATTCTTGCTGCCTACTAGATAGACCTCAATATGTTCTTACCTTCCTCACCACTCTCTGATGTTACAGTAGACTCCACCGCCAGTTCAGTTCCACCTCTCACCTTCACCTGGACATCCACATTGTCATTAGTTTTCACCAAGGATGGGCAAATGATCTGTATCTTCTCAGGCAACCCAACCACTCTCAGTTCATCATGAATGATGAGGTCTCTGCTCCCTAGTCGAAGAGTCACGGTCACGTTGTACATCCCAGGCTGGGCATACCTATGGGTAATGTTAAGATCACTGGTGCTATAGATCTGATTTCCAAAATCCCAGAGGAGAGGAGTAACAGGGATTGGAGCCTTGACTTCTAAATGCACAGAATCCCAGAGCCTATAGGTTTCTTGGGAGCTCTGCAAGATGGCGAATGACTTGGTGCTGGTGGCCTCTTGGACAATGGTTAGGTTGCAGCTAGAAAAAATGGAAGGAGAACTGCAGACCTCCTGACACTGAAGAGACATGTTGGTAGAGATGATGTCACCGCAAAAGCAACCATGTTTGGGGTCGAGGGTCCAGAAGTTGGAGAGGTTAGCAAAACACTGTGCACTGCAAGTCTCATTCGTTGGGTGAGACAGGTGGAAGGGCGTAAAGGTCAACAAGGATTCATCGGCAGAAGACAGATTTTGTGGACAAAAGATAAGGTCACCTCCTGCAAGGGATATATGGATGGACTTGGTTAGTGTTTCCTTACTATATAATACATTTGTCCTATAGCAAATGTTTGTGCCCATTGCCCTCTGTTGGGCATCTGAAGCCTCCATGGGGTAAAATATCATCTTGGATAATGTTCCATGCATATCTACTGTGCGATGACCATTATACTTTATAAAACCTGACATAGTCCCTAGGAATAGCTCTTATGACTGGTTACTCACCACACGTGGTCTTGGAGAAGGAGACATTGAGCAGCTGCTCGCCAGATACCACAGGAGGCCCATCACAGAGGGTAGAGTCAGGATTCTCCAATCTAACCCCATTTTCAGCTGCCCATAGAGGAAGCCATGACATACGGCAGTCGCAAAGCCATGGATTGTCACTCAGGTCCCTGCAAATAATTATCAACCATAATTAAGTCCTCAAGGACCTCAATCTCAACCAAACACAAACATTTTTCAGGAGGCTTCGTTCCCACCCACAAAACAAAACCCTTGTAACTGAGATATCTTATCCATTTTATATTGGCACCAATGTTTCCTCTGAAGCCTTCATAGGTAGCGGGCATGCAGTTCTGGGCCTTGGCACTGTTCCCTCTGAGCCCAATAATTGCTGTCTGTCCAGATACATGCTATACAGAAGCCAGATACCTAGTGCCACATGGCCTCCAGATAGTTTTATACAGTATCCACATCAGTGCCAAAATACTTGGCGATCTAGGGTATTAAAGGAGTCAATCTCAACATCCCTGGTAGTCTAAGGCAATTAAGCGCTTAATTCAAGCATCCATGGTGATCTATTGAAGAGTAGAGGTTAATCCTTGCATCCATCCCTAGTAGCCTAGGACAGTGGAGGGGTTAAAAAGACTATTTCTGGCTGTCTCAGGCAGTTAAAAGGTTAATGTCACCACTTCTGGTGGTCTACGGCAGTGAGGGGGCTATTATCAGAACCCCAGGTGATCTAGACAGTGAATGGGGTTAACTTCAGTATCAATGGTGATCAACTCTATGAAAGGGATGAATGTCAGCAATCGTATGTGGTCTTGGACAGTAATTGGGTTAATATAACTATCCGTGGAGGTCTAGGGCAAGAATGGAATTAATGCCACTATTTCTGGTGGTCTACAGTATAGAAGTAATTAATGTCAGCATGCTAAGTGGTCTAGAACAGTGAAAGGGATTAATATCAGTAGCCCTGGTGGTCTAGAACTAGGGTATGGAAAGGATTAATACCAACATCACTAGTGGACTAGGACAGTGAAGAGGTTAAGGTCAGTATTTCTGGTGGCCTAAAGCTAAGGCTTGGAAAGGATTATTAACAGCATCACTAGTGGTCTAGGACAGTGAAGGGGTTAACGTTACAATTTCTGGTGGTCTAGAATAGGGAGATTATTAATGTGAGGATGGCTAGTGGTCTAGAGTATGGAAGGGGTTAATGTCACTCTCTCTCTCTCTCTGATGGCTTAGGGAAAGTAAGGGGTTAAAGTCAGCATTACTGGTGATCTAGGACAGGGAAGGGGTCACTATTCCATAATTATTATTATTATTTTTCAATCATTCTCCACCGTAAATGAGAGATGGTCACAATCCCACGCTCAATACTACCACATCTGTAATGCTCAGATACTCACAAGTCTGTCAGATTCTGTAGCTGCTCAAACAGTCTTCTGTCCAGGGTCTCGATGCGGTTGTCTGAAAGATCTCTACAAGAAGTAAGATAAATATACTATAAGAACTACTGATCCCATCAGGAATCCTCCAGATATCCGCAGACTGAAGACATTTCACATGTTCACCAGATGCCTGCACAATGCCATGGCAGCCATCTCTCATGACCAGCATGAAGCATTTGTATGAGATTAGAAAAGAGGGTCTTTAGTTTCCCCCCCCCCCAACAGCGCCACCCTTGTCCATGGTCTGCGTCTGGTATTGCAGCACAGCCCCATTCAAAGTAAAGGCTGCAGTACCAGACTTGTCCTATGAATGAGAGTGGTGCTGGGTCAGAAGACCCCTCTAAGGTATGCTAGTCTTCTCAGACGTAATAAAACCAAGGGGTTGAGATAATCCGGCATCCCTCAGATCAATGCTGGATTAAAGGAATTTTACTGACTTTGTTTAATGGGAGTATGGGACATCAGGCAGGAAGGAGTAAGTGAGCGAGATCACAGATATAAGAAGAAAGTAAATAGGAAGACACAGAAGATGGACTCAAATAGAGAGGAATAAATCACAACCTGATGACTGATGCACACTGCCATATCAGAAGCCAAATGTCGGACTCTTTTGGGCCAGCTGGACTGACATTTTGGAATAACACGCACAATAAGGTGGAGTTTTCGGTACAATATGTGGTAATTTGAGGATAAACCCTATTTTAGGCTACTTTCACACTGGCGTTTTGGCTTTCCTTTTGCGAGATCCGTTCAGGGCTCTCACACGCGGTCCAAAACGGATCAGTTTGGCCCTAATGCATTCTGAATGGAAAAGGATCCGCTCAGAATGATGCGGCGGTTCAGTCTCCATTCCACTTTGAAGACGGACACCAAAACGCTGCTCGCTGCTGATGAAACGGAGCCAAACGGATCCGTCCTGACACACAATGTAAGTCAATGGGGACGGATCCGTTTTCTCTGACACAATAGAAAACTGATCCGTCCCCCATTGACTTTCAATGGTGTTCAAGACGGATCCATCATGGCTATAGAAGACGTAATACAACCGGATCCGTCATGGCTATAGAAGACGTAATACAACCGGATCCGTCATGGCTATAGAAGACGTAATACAACCTGATCCGTCATGGCTATAGAAGACGTAATACAACCGGATCCTTCATGGCTATAGAAGACATAATACAACCGGATCCGTCATGGCTATAGAAGACATAATACAACCGGATCCGTCATGGCTATAGAAGACGTAATACAACCGGATCCGTCATGGCTATAGAAGACGTAATACAACCTGATCCGTCATGGCCATAGAAGACGTAATACAACCTGATCCGTCATGGCCATAGAAGACGTAATACAACCGGATCCGTCATGGCTATAGAAGACGTAATACAACCTGATCCGTCATGGCTATAGAAGACATAATACAACCGGATCCGTCATGGCCATAGAAGACATAATACAACCGGATCCGTCATGGCCATAGAAGACATAATACAACCGGATCCGTCATGGCTATAGAAGACATAATACAACCGGATCCGTCATGGCTATAGAAGACGTAATACAACCTGATCCGTCATGGCTATAGAAGACGTAATACAACCGGATCCTTCATGGCTATAGAAGACATAATACAACCGGATCCGTCATGGCTATAGAAGACATAATACAACCGGATCCGTCATGGCTATAGAAGACGTAATACAACCGGATCCGTCATGGCTATAGAAGACGTAATACAACCTGATCCGTCATGGCCATAGAAGACGTAATACAACCGGATCCGTCATGGCTATAGAAGACGTAATACAACCTGATCCGTCATGGCTATAGAAGACATAATACAACCGGATCCGTCATGGCTATAGAAGACATAATACAACCGGATCCGTCATGGCTATAGAATACATAATACAACTGGATCCGTCATGGCCATAGAAGACATAATACAACCGGATCCGTCATGGCTATAGAAGACATAATACAACCGGACCCGTCATGGCTATAGAAGACATAATACAACTGGATCCGTCATGGCCATAGAAGACATAATACAACCGGATCCGTCATGGCTATAGAAGACATAATACAACCGGACCCGTCATGGCTATAGAAGACATAATACAACCGGATCCGTCATGGCTATAGAAGACATAATACAACTGGATCCGTCATGGCCATAGAAGACATAATACAACCGGATCCGTCATGGCTATAGAAGACATAATACAACCGGACCCGTCATGGCTATAGAAGACATAATACAACTGGATCCGTCATGGCCATAGAAGACATAATACAACTGGATCCGTCATGGCCATAGAAGACATAATACAACCGGATCCGTTCATGACGGATGCATGCGGTTGTATTATGGCAACGGAAGCGCTTTTGCAGATCCATGACGGATCCGCTAAAAACGCTAGTGTGAAAGTAGCCTTACCCCGCTTCCTGCGCTGCTCCGGTCTGCGCACCGCCGCTGCTGCTTTCTTCCTGTACACGGATGAAAACATCCGGTGTCGGGGGAGAGCAGGCAATGGTAGGCGGGGACGAGCCTGCCTAGCATCGCGGGTGACACTAGGTAGGTTTGTCCCCGCCTGCCATTGGCTTCTCCCCCCTGACACCGGATGTTTTCATCCGTGTGCAGGGAGAAGTAGCGGTGCAGGGACCAGGAGCAGCGCAGGGAGCGGGGTAAGTAGATTACCGGTGAGGGGCCTGGCATATGTGGGGGAGTTTGAGAAATTGGATAACCCCTTTAATGCCTCCAAACTCTCTCCCCAACAGAAGATACCTGGGGAGAGAAGAGTTTAGTGTATGGCCTGCTAGGAACCACTCTTATCACCAGAATGGGACCCACAAAGTAGAGGGCAGCCATGTACATGCTGCCACCCACTTTTCATCAATATGCGCTGGAACTCCCATAGCGATGAATGGAGAGCATGCTGCGCATGCGCAGGGTCCTCTTCATCACTTCGAGGGCCATGCTCCAGAGATAGAGGCAGTTCCCAGAGAGCTGAAGTTCTGAAGACCAACTGAGACCAATTTTGGTTTCAGAGCGTGGGAGGATCCTCTGGTCTTGTGATGGATCAATACCCCCCTGGATGGATGGATCATACCATCAATTTTCCATGTGTCACTGATATAAAGAGATTGATCGGAAAAAGCCACCTTGCTTTGCATGATTTCCAAACTCGATCGACAAAGCTCGAATTTTGTTCAGTGTTTGGAATAAGTTGAAAAACGGGACCATCTAGACTCCATACTTCAACAGCTATACCTCCCGTCCAGAACATACACATGTATGTATGCTGGGCTCCGCCAAGAGTGCATATGTTCTTAATGGGGAGAGGGGACAAAACGTCCGCTAGACACCTCTGGCCGTAGGCTTGTCTCCCCTGAGAACAAAAGGATCAGGCATGTTGAAATCCAACAGCCTGACCCTCATCATCCCACCCCAAACACACACATCTGCCATCAGGGTCGGCTTCACAGGCCCGCATACACCTTCGATGGTCAGTCTGTCATGCTAAAATCGATGGGTACGACCAGCATCCATCTCATGTGTATGGTCTTCTTTTTGGGAACTTTAGTTACCGCCTACTTTCCAAAAACAAATACATTAAAGGGGCTCTGCCATGATTGATGTAAAAAATGAAAATCAGACACCATACAGTACATGGCGATACCTTTCTAACAAATCTACAACCAGCCCTGTACCTCACATGGATCCAGAGATCTCCCCATTTGTACTACAAGTTTATTTCAGGGTGGCAAACTGAGCATGTGCGACCACCTCAATGAGGTGGACAAGAAATAAGGAAAAGGAACAAACAGCAGGTGGCGCCATACAGATACATTTTATTGAATAGCTCAGCGGTTATGCTACATTTTTAATTTACGAAAGTATTCAGATCCAGGTGCTGGTTTCAATAATGTATAATAATGTAATTTTTTTCGTGGTACAACCCCTTTAATTAGCTTCCTGTACAAGCGGTTCCTAAGTATGTAAACCAGTGTTTGCAGGCCCCACGTGGACAACGGGAGAGAATTCCCTGAGTCACACTGCACAATATGTAAATAATGGGTAATAAATTAACCGGTCTCAATTGATGTCAATGGTTCTACGGCTGCTCTTAAAGGATCACTAAACCTGGAAGAGAATGAGGAAACAAAAGCTGAGGAAACGGTCAACAAAAATGTAGTTGTCAATTTGTCAGACCTGAACGACATGACAGTCGCAGAAAAATCCATCTTGGATGGATTTTTTGCTACTGTTGTGTCACAGTCGCAGCATGTCGCAGTGCGACACCATAGACTATCATTATAAAAATTGTTGCGCGACATTGGTGCGACAAAATGTCGCGCAGCCCTAGCCTTACAGTGTAGCAAAGGGGTGTGGCTTGGATTCCCGCTGCAGAAGGAGGAGCAGAGCAGGTTTTCTGCTGTTCCTTAGCTAGAAATGGTCCTGGTCTGAAGTCTGTGAGATGGAAGAGGTGGAAAAACAAGCGGACGTTGTTATTGACTGTGTATTTTGGATGTTTTTTTTTTTACCCATTTTTAAAATGTCTTGTTAAGACATTCCCTTTTCAAAAAGGGCAGTTCCTCATTCTGGAGCTCCATCTGGAACACACAAAAGGTCCATGCATTACATAGATAGTCCAGTTGATTCTAATAAGTACCGTGTAATGCTTCTTTTCACCTGTGGGGGAGCTGCAGGGAAACTCTTACTGCCCACCACTCTAGCAGGATGCTGAAGAAACCAATAGTTAATCAGCCGGTTGTTCCTTGTAAGAAGTAGAGATGGTCCAAAGTGAACAATGCAGAAAAACAAGTCATGCTGGGAAAATGTATGGTCGTGGGGGGAAATCAAATTAGCAGACCACAATGATTCACAAGCAGGCCCCACTCGCACTAAGAGGCCAACATGTATTTCATCTCTGTTTCATATATAATCCTGACACTGACCTCATCAGACTCTTCTGAAGGCACCATTAGCGTGTCCTCTAAGCTGTAAGTGTGCTGTCAATGAGCAACGTCCCCAGAGAGCCTGCTGGACTATTGAGAAAATTCTTGTTGTGTAAACTTTCCCACGGATGCAGCGATGGTGCTGAGGTAATTCTGGCCAAGGACCATCGGCTCCAAATCCCAAAAATAGCTGGAGACAACACCTACCCACTGCATTCCGCCTGGATCCCTAGCGTATGTGATGTGTCAACCCACAGGAAGCCAAGACGGCCCTGCCAGAAACATCACGGTACAATCCCTCCTCGTCAGGCAATGGTGGGTTGCCGGCCCCAATGGGGGTGCCACTGGCCCTTTCTGCCTGGGCACCCACAGCTGCACACCCCATCCCAACCCTGAAGCCTGACCCTAAGGGAAGGCGACTGCAGTGAAGTTCCTTAGTTATTTGGGTACTGTACGGTAGATCGCCAACAGGGGACCAATCTAAAAATCCTAAAGCATGGTAAATGTCCAACAACATTTTGGCCAACATGTCTGTAGGTACCACCAATCAGCAAGGGAGTGAGAAGAAGTAACATCCAGAGAACACTAGAGATGGAGGCGCAATAATCCAACAGAGATGTCCGAGAAGAGCTGTCAGAGGGTAATAATGACCTCTGTAGAATATTTAATTGGCATCAAACAGGAAAGAAAACAGAATAGAAGAACATTGTGTTCCCAAAGTCAGGAAGGAAAATATTCTATGAATCAGGTCTAATGGATAAAGGTCTAGATAGAACCACCTTTTTACACCTCTCCACTATCTCATATGGTTACCTAATGTCATTCTTTGCACTTATTTTCATATCCTGCAAAATGTGTATTTATTTCCATGCAACTGTTTGTTACGTTATGGTGTAATGTGCCTGGTTCACCAGCAGATGGCGGCAGTTATGGCAGAGCTACAGGGACAGAGGATGGTACCTTCTTTCCATTCTCTTCTCTCCCTCTAGGGAGGAGTTTAGTTAGTGAAGGTCAGTTAGGAGTACCCGCTCTCCAAGGGAAGTTGTGCTGTAGGAAGCTCGTCCCTTCTGGGCGAGCCGTGCCTAGGCCAGCAGAGCACCATCAGCTCTGCTGGAACAAGAGAAAAGAGTATAGAGCCTCAGAAGCCAGGAGGAAAGGTTCCTTGGATAAATATAAAGATACAGATAAAGATAAAGACAGAGTCAGACTACAGAAAGTTAAGTACAGCAGAGAGCAAAACATTCTATTTATTCCGGTCAGCACAGCAGAGCTAAAAATAATGATAGATGTAGCAGAGCTGAGTGTGTTTGCCTGCCAGAATTTATGCCAACACCTGCTGATAACCAAGATAAAGCTTTCTGATGCAAGTTTACTCAAGTAAAGCTGTTGTTCAACTATATGCAAGGTCTGGACTCACTTTATTTCATCATCCCCTCCACCAACTATCCCTTTTTCTGCAACGGATGACCACGCCTGGGGTTTCAGTGTATCCAGGTAGGAGCACCATGACAAGTACAACACCTTTAAGGGACTTTAGGCCACCCTACACCACTATGGCATTCCTATCCTGGGTACCATCCACCAACATAATCTACTTAGGGGGACTCCATCCCTCGTTGCTGAAATGCAACTGGCGTCATGACAAAAACTTTTATAACAACTTAAAGAGACCCCAAGTAGCGCCCATCGGGACGTCGCAGATAGATGCACTCGCCTTTCCCTCAATCCAAATACATGTAAGAAGTCCTCCTAAGTAGTTAAAATGACAATATCCGAACTCACTAAAAATGTGACTAGACCTGAAATAAAAAATATGCTATAGATCTGGTGGGAGGAAAATGTACTATTTGTAATGGAGTAGCGCCCAAATACAGCGTAGTCGCCGGCCGGCCTGTAAATCATGCGGTACGCCGTGTGCGCAGAGTAACCGGCTGCTATGATTTTGACTGAAAAGGCCGGTGCAGATTGGACTATTGATTTGGTAACAACTCTCATCATTCAACCCTTCAAGACGCTGGTGGTATGGCCCTGTAACAAAGAAATCCAAAGTGAAATGTCCTGGTGGCAAATTCAAGGTCGATGGTTGAGAGATTTATACAACTGGATAGTTTGGATGGAAAGGTTAAAGAGCATCTGTCAGCAGGATCAACCCCACTAAACTCGGAATACTGTCTGGTAGTCAAAATGATACCTGGATTGTTAGACAAGCTGGTAGCCCGGGGGGGTATGTGCCTTCTGCTACAGCTCAGATGACGTGTCCTTTCTGCTGCTGCTCTCTTCCTGTTTAGGGCTCATGCACACAAACGTTTTTTGCGTTCAGTATACTGGCCGTTTTTTTTGTTCAGTATGCGTTACTTATACTGAACCATTCATTTCAATGGGCCAGCAAAAAAAACTGAAGTGTCTCCGCGTGCATTCCGTTTCCATATTTCCGTTTTTCTGTTCCGTTGAAAGATAGAACATGTGCTTTTATTGCCCGCAAATCACATTCCGTTGTTTCCATTCATGTCAATGGGTCCGCAAAAAAAAACGGAACACATACCGAATGTACTCCGTATGTCTTCCGTATCCGTTCCATTTTTGCGGAACCATCTATTGAACATTTTATGCCCAGCCCAATTTTTCCTATGTAATTACTGTATATGCCATACGGGAAAACGGAACTGAACCGGAAACACTTTTGAAACAAAACACGGAAAAACAAATCCGTTAAAAACGGCCCACAAGACACTGAAAACGCCATACGGTCGTGTGCATGAGCCCTTACTGTCACAGCCTCTAACAGTAGATCCGGCTGGTGGCAGTTGAAGGACAGAACAGAGCATGTGCGACCACCTCAGCTATGTTACTGAAGTGAACAGAGAAATAAGGAAAAGAACAAACAGCAGGTGGCGCCATACAGATACATTTCATTGAATAACTCACTGGCTATACTAAATTTTTAATGACATGCAATTACAAAAGTATTCAGATCCAGGGGCTGGTTTGTAAAATGCTGAATATTTTTCATGGGACAACCCTTTTAAGCAATGGGCAACGTTAGGAGAACAATGTGGTGGAACTGGGCAGAGGGTTGCGTCATTCATCCCTTCTACCAGGGATGAGGGGTGTGGACGCACAAACCCCATGGGACGCAAAAAAATAAATCTCAAAGACCTGGAACCCATCAAGAGCACATTACCGTCAATCACTGAGAGGGATACTGTTCTGTTTGTGGTTGCCCCGGGTGAATAAGACCCATCACATGGGCTGCACACAAGTCTACCAGTCTGCGGGACACAAGTATGCAGCAAGCGGCGTGTGTCTGCTCTACGAAAATCGCCGCCAAATTTTTCCTTTTTGCCACTTTTCCAACTCTAGAAACCTGCCAGTCGGTTGCAAAGGCGCACATGGTGCTCGGAGTATGCCTTGGCTCGTGAGAGGAGGATATTATTTTATCCATTCCTACCTCTGTTTATTCAGCTGGAATCTGAGATTAACCCTCTCCTGACACTGAACAAATTCCTAAATTACACACGCCGATGCAGGTGGTGGCTGGGATCCATCTCCACAAAAAAAAGATTGTTATCGCCTACACCAAAAAAATACCAAATTTCAAAAGAAAAGGTATTTCAGAGTAAAAATGTGAACCTTAGTGAATATTTGAACCCAAAAGAGACTGCTGTTGGTGTCCAGGCTGTCCTCATGATCCCAAAAAAGAAGAAGACAAACCATTGATCAGAACAATAGACCACAGGAACTGGACCAATGAAGAGACTGGATCTCAAGGACTGAGAAACGAGACTACCAGACCAGGGACTCTGACAGTAAGGGCCAGACAATAAATAAGTAGACATGAAGGACTGTGACACTTTACCCAAGAGACTGGTGTACTAAACCAACACGAGGGACTGGGGGAGAAGACCACAGAACACTAGGAACAGGGGCATCAATGATGGATATGGTGTGGAGACATCAATAGGGACTGGGGCAAAGACCAGAACCTGGGGAAGAAAATGACCACAGGCACTAAATGACAACACACCAGAGATGGAAGAATCAAAGCAGAGATCTACCAGGCTCTGTGGAACACTAAAAAAAAGTGGAACCAAATCACAGAACCACCAGGTTCTGCATAATGAAAACTCCCAAACACCGGAGAGTGAAGAACCAAGTCAGACCAGGAGGACCAAAACAAAAAACTACACCACTGGACCACCAGGGACTGTGACACTAACTGAATGGACACACAGGGCTTGAAAGTTCATCATAGACTGAGACACTATACACAGCTAACTTGTGTACTAAACCTACTAAGTGGCTGAGGCACCAGAGGCTGAGGAACCAAACCACACGGCCACCAAGAGCTAAAAGAACCAAACACTAGAGAGGGAAGAACCAAACTACAGAGCTACAAGGATCTGTGGAACTAAATGTATAGACTCCAGGGACTGGGAAACAAACCATAGGACCACTAGAGATAGAAACTAGAGAACACGAAAGAGTAGGGAACTAAGCCACAGGGCCACCAAAAGATACATTGAAACTACAGGCTTAGGGACGAAACCATAGGTGTCAGGGACCTATATGACTAGACATCAGAGCCCAGGGAGGCAAAACATTGATCCACTAGTTCTGTAGAACTAAATTCCTGGAAACTAGAGATTATAAGAACTTTAAACATGTACACCAGAGGCCTGGGTACCTAACCACTGGGCACCAGGGACAATATGTTGGTTATTCTGTAATTTCTTGCCTATACTGTGCATTCAAACACATAAAAAAATGAATAATAAAGAATTTTTTGGATGCATAGGTGCTCGTCATTATAGAGTGACCCTTTAAATTATGATTGATATTTTCTGTAGAAGTGTGGTAATGAGAGGCATTAATTCGGAGCAGAGTTTCGAAGTCAGAAAGGCCGAGGCTTTGTCAAAATCCATGTTAATTTAACAGCTATTTTATGGTGGAAGGATTACAGAAGATCTCTCTGTCGTCCCGTTTGGGTCTTGGAGCTAATTTACTTCTCCCAGAACACATTTCAGTCTAAGCTGTTCCTCTCATTACTGTCTTGGACAAATTCCATCCATCAAAGGCAGCTCGGAAAAAAAAAAATCTCTCCTTCTCTTTTGGTCTGAAACTAAGCAGATTGTGCCCATGGATGACATAATACTGACTGACATCACTTTTGGCCCTGGGTTGTGCCGCTGTTAACCCCTTAAGGTTTCAGAATAGTTGAATTTATGGAAGGGGATTGGGTTAAGGAGCACACTGCACTGAAGAAGAAGAAAGAGCCTGAGGATTACAGCCCTGATCTCTACATAGAGAGATCACCTCTAGAAGTTTGGTGCAATGGATGCAGAAGGGCACACCGGATTGTATCCCCAGACTGGTGACACTACTAGCAGGCTACTTACTAGTGCTCTTCATGGGAGGGTAAATCTCTGTACCAAGGGAAGTCTCTCTAAAGTGGACCAATCAAAGGTAGATCAATGGTGTCTATTGCTGGTTAGCCTACAATCTGTAACCCAAGCTATAGGGCTTGTTTTATCATTGTCCGTGTAACAACCAACGGCTGTCCATGCCATACATTGTTCACAGATGGTTGTCCATGCCTACATCATTCACAGAAGAACATCCATGCCATAAAATATTCACGGATGGACGCCCATGCCTACATTGTATACTGATTGACACCCATGCCTACGTTGTTTACAGATAGATGTCCATGTCTACATTGTTCACTGATGGACACCCATGCTTTACAATATTCACAGATGCCTACATTGCTCACAGATAGAAGCCAATGCCATAAATTATTCAAAGATGGACACCCATGCCATTAATTGCTCACAGATGGACGACCATGCCATGCGTTGCTTACAGAAGGAAGCACATGCCATACATTGCTCACTGATGGAAGTCCATGCCATACATTATTCACTGTTGGACATCCATGCCTACATTGTTCACAGATGGACACCCATGCCTACATTGTTCACAGATGGACACCCATGCCTACATTGTTCACAGATGGACGCCCATGCCTACATTGTTCACAGATGGACGCCCATGCCTATGTTGTTCACAGATGGACGCGCATACCTATGTTGTTCACAGATGGACATCCATGCCATAAATTGTTCGTTGATGGACGCCCATACCATACAGTGCTCACAGATGGACAACCATGCCTACACTGATGGACATCCATGCCATACATTGTTTACATGGTTGCCCACGCCTACATTGCTCACACATGGACATCCATGCTGTACATTGTTCACAGATATTAGCGGGGATAAAGCCTAGAATTTATGGGCTCTGGGCAGGCTTAGGCCATATGATGAGGTCTTGTGACCCTAAAACAATTGGTGGTGAGAGGAAGTAAAGTTTTTGGCAGCTGGGGAACTTCTTTCAGATGTTCTGCATAGTCTACCATGTGGGTTAGGTTTAGGGTAATCAATATGGGTTCTGGGGATTATTTGGGGGGCACGTCTGGATTCTCAAAGGAGCCTAAATATTCTATTCTAGGTAGGAACCATCGGGGATCGGCATGGTACTGTTGAGAGGACAATCAGTCCTGCCACCAATTTTTCTCCCACTAGACCACCTCTTCTACAACAAAACGTCCCTCCAAGGACTAAGGTCGCTGGATACAATGAAGGGGTCAACATTTATATTTCAAGTTCATTATGTCCAAAGATATGATAAGGAAGCAGACAGACACTCTTCCCATCATCCACAGCTGCTACAGATCCGGACCCATCCTGAGATCCGATGGTTGGTGTGGTCATCATGACATCCAGCAATTTAATAGCCCAATTAACAGTTATTAAGAGCTTCTTCCAGGAAACACACGGCCTGTTTTCTCCTATAATATTTTTAGGAGGTGGGAACTTCTTCCTTGTGCCAATTCTCCCATTTTTCAGCTGACGCCACCTTTTTAATAATTTTTAGTTTTTTAATTTTTGTATGGGGGTGCGCACTTCACTTCCAAAGGCAGAAAGGAAGCTCTGAGGTTTGTTCTATGGAAAATTTTCCAGGATCCTGAAACTTGGAGGAGACTTTGTTTGAAAAAAGACTACCTTATGCCGGTCTCTTAACTCTTCCAAGGCCGAACACCCAATAAAAATTTCCTGAACGTATTTCTGGGATGGAAGATGTTAAATAATTATTTTGTGGCCATTTGGGGGGCGATGTCCTATGATGACTCATTGACATGTCTGTTTAAATAAATAATAATATTCCCTATAAAATAAAAATTATGGAGCGACTTATAACTCTTAATATAACTCGTTATTATGGATATGAATTAATCTATTATTTTGTAATCAGATATGCTTGAAAGAACATCTGACAGCAGGATCAATCCTATTAAACCAGGCATTGTGCTAGACAGGGTTTATTCTGCTGATTAAAATGATACCTATCTTGTGAAAATCGGTTGTGGCATTCCAGAGAAAAAGGCTTTCATTCTTTAAACAAATGAGGGCTGTAGCGCACTAAGGGGCGTGGTCAGCAACGAAGCACTGAGGAGCCAGACCCCACCCCCTCGGTGCACTGAAGCCCTCATCTGCATAAAGAATAAAAGTTGTTTTTCTCAGCAACGCCAAAACTGATTTTAACAAGAAAGATATCATTTTACTCAGCAAGATCAATCCTACCGGCAGCATGCCTTGTTTAATAGGGTTGATCCTGCAGACAAGCGCTCTTTAAATTATATTTCATTACAAAATGATAGAATTAATATCCGCAATGACCATTTTTTACCGAAATCAAGAAAAAACAAGCCCATCTGCGCCGGTGGACTGAACTGTTTCCTTGCTCACGAGCCATCTACGCTTCCAGGGATGCATGTGGTGTCCTGGTGAGGCTTTATATATTCCCAGACAGATGTCTTTCCTTCTTCTGCATCCTAATATGGTCACATCAGAGAGACACCATAACACAGCAGACTGCCACGATGAATTCACAGCTTGCTGAGCCGGAAGGTTTTTATTATTCTCTTTGTAACATGAAAAAAAATATATACCTAAAGGCTTCGAGGGGCTATCCAGAATCAGAAAACAACAGCTGCCTTCTCTTAAAAAGCAGAGCCTCACCTGTCCATGGTATTGTAGCTCAAATCCATCAAGGTGAACGGAGCTGAACTCCGATATAGAACACAACCCATGGACAAGAGTGGGGAAAAAAAAGGACTTTTTTTTTTTAAGCAGCTCTGCCTGCCTCTCTCAGAGCAGGAAATCTCAGCACAGCTTAGTAGCCAATCAGCTACTGTTAAATACAAGCATATTGATGTACGTGACTGCAACTGAAGAGCATTACCTCCCATAACTGTTACCGTTTTCATCTTGCCGCGCACACGACGGCCTACCGCTTCCTCACTTGCCACTTTAAAAGGGTAAGATTAAAAATAAGGCCGATTTCTTCCAGAAATGGCGCCACACCTGTTTAGGGTCCGGTATTGCAGCTCAACTCTACTGAAATAAATGGTGCTGGGCTGCAATACCACACACAACCTGTAGGCAGGAGGGGTGCTGTTTTTGGAATAAAGCAGATTTTGTAAAATTTTTGAATGGTAGACAACACACTGTGACTTTCCAGAGTCTTGTATCGTATGTTGGAACTTGTAGTACTACACCTGATCATTGTTACACTTGTATGCTTGGGATGCAGACGGCTCCATGAGCTCATCGCGTCTCGTGTTTTATTTTTAGCCGCGTCTCCTCCCGTTATTCTCCCATGCGGTCATAAGGATTGCATGTCCCCGGTCGTAATCCTACCCTGTGGTTATCAGCCGTTTTCCAAGACATATTAATCAAAGGCAGAGAATACAGCTCTGAAGGAATATTCTGCCGAAGCCGCTCACAGGCAAAGAGATCGCTCATATTATAGTCCCCCTTATATGGGACTCTGCTAGCCTGCAGATACATTAGAGTCCAGTGCCTATCTACACAGGTGGTAAGCTTTGACTGCTATTCCTGTGTCAGTCTTCACCGTAGGGCTGTCATTCTACTCCTGAACCAGAAAGCTCAGAATGAACATAGCTGCGTAATATACGGATTTATGTAGGCGACGGCAAACCCTTTCTCCTAATATTGTAGCCCTGGATGCAAAACTTTCTACAGTGTACAGTGGGAAATGACAGAGGCCCCCGGGGTCCTCGTTGGCAGAGCCTTCAGGTCCCGATCCTTATGTCACTGCTGCAGTACACAGACTGGCGTGTCGCTATAGAAACCAGCGGGCGTTTCAGACCGTCTCCTGTCTACAATGGCAGTTCGCTTCGCACGTAAACGTAGGGCGACTTCATAAAACTCTCTGTTAGATTAGAGTGTCAGCTCTTCGGAACAGGACTCCCTTTTCCACCTTAGACCATTATATTAATTTGAAGTCACAATATAAACCCCTCTGAAGTCTGATCGTGTAAATAGGAGAGGTGGAGACTATGCCAATATATGGGGTGCAAATGCCCCACCACCACACCTATGAAATTGTGAGAGATGATACACAAGTTTACATTGTAAAACCCATAGGCAAGGGTGCCACCTAGTGGTGCCAGAAGGTAGACACAATTTTATCATTGAACGCTGAATCTACACAGGGGATCTGGCGCTCTGTTATGGGCAGAAATAGCGGCGTGAAAGGCATAGCAGTGGTGTTAAAGGGGTTACCCAGGTTTAAAAAAATAACTAGAAATAGTTTAAAAAAATAACAACCCTGCCACTTCCCGCGCAGCACTCCATGAGTGCTGCCAATATTAGGGACAACCCCCCCCCCCCTAATTGGTAACACCCATCTGAACCTTCATTTCAGATTGCTACAATTAATTTTATAACTTCTAGTAGGAATAATAAATGAACGACACAACATAGAGTCATGAGAATAGATGCTGCAGAATTGTTATTACATGGGAAACACAAGTTACTAAAACAGACATGTCAGGAGAGCGCCTCTATAATTCGGACAACCCCTTTAAATGGGGGTCATTCGCTCTAAAGGGATTATTTACTTCTGATATCACCTTCTGGAGGAAGTGGTCACCGGTGAGATGTAGGATATGCAATCCCTGAGAACAGTCATAGATTAAAACGTTGATCCCCTCCGTCACCTTCCCTACGGCGAGATCAGCGGCACGCATAACATCCTTATAATAGGTAGTACTCCGCAGAAACCCCGTTCATCCACTTACAGATGTTCCAGAATGAAGATAAATCCGCCTTGGACCTCTTCCCAGTCTCTGAGAATAATGTATACACTAAGTGCAGATCTACAGGGGTTTAGAAAAACATGGCTTCTTTCTTCCAAAACAGCGCCACCCCTGTCCGTGGGTTGTATTTGGTATTGCAATTTGGTTCCATTGCAATCGAGCTGCAATACCGAACACAAACCGTGGACAGGGGGGCGCTGCAGCCATGTTCTTCCAATCCTGGATAACCCCTTTAAAAGGGGTTTTTAATTTGCCATACTTAAATGTGTGGGTCTGGCTCCGGCACTCTTCGCAGATTGGCTACGTGCAGGCACCATACGTTCTCAAATGGGTTGTAGGTGCAGTACCGGGCACAGCCACAATCATCTGTGTGGCGCTGTGCCCGGGTAAACCATGTATGCGGCACTTGCCAACGACGAGGGCGCTAGGGGTCAGACACCCGGCCGATCTAATACGCATGGCCTATCCTAGGTTCTGGAATTCCCCTTTAAGGAGCATCTCCCCAGTGACTATGAAGCCGGGGGTGGGGTAAATATTAAATCCAGCAAGTGATACATTTCTAACTGGGCAGCTTGGCTTGCCATGCTGGGTATTGTAGTTCTACGATATCTGCAACGCTCCAGGGAAGGAAATACCTGGCTATGAGACTGCGGCCGGGCCGTGGTTTTCCTGAGGCCCACCTTATAAAAGACCAGCAACCGTTCCAGAAGTTTAGGGAAAGGGGAGGCGGTGGTGACGCAGGAGCGTGGGCGGACGCCCCCCCCCCCCCTTCCTTGCACATCGGGTTAAATTACAGCTGCAGAATAATTTCCACGGCACGAGGAGGACACTACAGGAAGCCATGCTGCATGGAAATGCCGATTTAGGAGGCCTGGCACGGCATGGCGGAGGCTCAACAAATGTTCAGACTGAAAGTCGCCGGAATTTGCCTCTTAAAACCCTCTGCCATGTTGTTCTTGAGAGCGGCTGGTGCACTGCGGCCAGATCTTACAGTACAGAGGATGCCAATAAAATTCCTTTTACCGCTGGAAAGACGATATACGAAAGCGAGGAAAAAAAATAAATCTGAGCTTTGTTTGGAGCCATCCCTCTGTTATTCCTCTTGGAAACGGACGACACATTCGAAAACTGCTTGTTATACCATTCATCCTTGATGGGAAATGTCGCTGCACACTCTGTGCTGCGTGTAGGGAGCCATCCTACAATTGGGGAGGGCGATGGTAGCACCCAGTTTACCATTTAGCCCAGGGACAGGCAACCTGCGGCCCTCCAGCTGTTGTAAAGCTACAATTCCCACCATGCCTTGCTGTAGGCTGATAGTTGTAGACCAGGGACGGCCAACCTGAGGCTCTCCAGCGGTTGCGAAACTACAACTCCCAGCATGCCCAGACTACCTACAGCTATCAGCCTACAGCAGGGCACGGTGGGAGTTGTAGTTTTGCAACCGCTGGAGAGCCGCGGGTTGGCCATCCCTGATTTAGTCACACATTTCCAGGAGGAGTAACAGAATTGTAAGAAGAAGAAAAAAAAAAAGAAAAGAAACCTTTACTTATACAGACATGTCAGGAAAGCGGATTGGTCCTTTTTAACCCTTTCATTGTCACGGCTGCGGTCATCGGGGCCCTAGACGCCTTCAGAGTGAACTGCATTTTTGTAACGTGCATCAAGTCAAGGTCAAGAAGTTAGGCCTGGAGAACCTAAATACAGTGTGGACCACGGGTCTTCTGCAATGGTATGGTCCAGAAGGGGACCATACAGTAGATGAAGTAGTGGAGCAGATCTCGACCCCCTCAATGCCAGCCTGATGGACCTCTGCCCCCCCTTGGCGCCAGGGTTTAGAGGGCATCAGTTGACCACAAAAGGGGGCGAGGTGAACCCCCAGAAACGACAGTTCTTCACTGGGAAGACAACATCCGCTCCACCACTGAGGACATTGCTGATCCGGAGCTCAGGAACCGGCCCGTGGGACTGGAGATCTGCTTGTCCCGGAAGAGTCGCAGCTGGAACGATGAGCAGACTGGGATAGGCCCGCGGCCTGTAAACATCTGCGGATTCCAGACACATTGGGTAAGGGAGCTGATCCCTCCTTCATCTGCGGTGAAGGAAGCCGCAAACATGCAGAGCAAGGTATATTAACAGGAAGAGCGGCAGCCGGACCCTGGGGGGGACCACCTAGGCATGTGCACCTGCTGCTATGGCGGGTCGCTGCTTTAGCACATTGCAGGACGGTTCTGCACATGGCTGTATTGACAGTCATTTTAGGGGTATGGCCTTTTTTTCCCCATCCAAGCATTTCCAGGAGGAATAACAGAGGGCCGGCACAATGCAAAAACAAATGGGAACGCAGGTCTATATTAAAACATGTCCAGAATGATGGACGATACGCACAACTGGTTAACGTGTCAAGAAAACTTGCAGTTGACTATCACGTCGACCCCACATATGGCGGTAGAAAGTGACACGGTTGTGCGATTCTCGAGCGTCGGTCCAGACATGGAGAAGAACAAAACGTTGCAACGGATTCACATGCAAGGACCATGTATAGGGGCACACTTAGACCCCGTGGCTACTACGGACCCCTAGACACTATGCGTGCTGCCATATAGCACTCCTGCGACCATGTCCGTTCCTGATGTGTCACTGCACATTTGTATATACGGCATATTGCTTTGTGCCCCACTTTGGGGGCTCATTTAACGGGAATAACTGCACCAATCTGATCAACAGTAATAAAGCTTGTCCTCATTCGTAAGGGGCTCTCATCGTGACGGGATCCCTTTAAGACAGGCATCCTCAAACTGCGGCCCTCCAGCTGTTGCAAAACTACAACTCCCAGCATGCCCGAACAGCCTACAGGTATCAGCCTACAGCAGGGCATTGTGGGAGTTGTAGTTTTACAATAGCTGGAGGGCCGCAGTTTGAGGATGGCTGCTTTAAGAGCTGCAGCTGTAAAGAGGGTGAGCTACAAATATTTAAAGGGGTTTTCCAGGACTTAAATATTGATGGCCTATCCTCAGGATAGCTCGTTGCTTTCTGATTGGTAGGGGTCCGACTCCCAGCACCCCCAGCTACGGCGCTCGGTCTGTGACGTCACTGCCGTCAGCCACATGGCATTTCTGCTGCTCAGTCCCATTGGAGTGAACAGGACCGAGCTGCAATACCAAGCACGGCCACTATACAATGTGTGGCGCTGTGCTTGGTATAGTATGAAGAGGCTGCAGCGATCATGGGACCCCCCCACTGATCAGACACTGATGGACCTAAGTCCTGCTTGAAACCCTCCTGTCCTGCTCGGATCCCTCGTATGTCAGCAGTCAGGATTACGCTGCAGTTGGCACACTTCATGGACCGCTGTTCGTTTTAATGAGATTTGATGCGATTTGGGCGTGGGTCACTGCCAGTGGCACCGATCTGTCCAGCAGGGGCTCGGGGGAAGCCGGCTTACTGTCAACCGTATGGCACTGTCACAATGGGGCCCAAATCCATCCATTAAAATCCGGTGTGATCTTCTGAAAGATGTAGTGTAGAGAGGGTTTCCTCGGGAAATACCTAATTTAAGGATAATTCAGACCTTAAAGGGCTCGTCCATGTATTAAAATGCCTTTCCTTTAGATAACAAGCGGATAGTACGCCGTCCCATTGCGGAGACCTGAAGTGATCGGCTGGATCTGTAAGGATGCCAAGCGGTAGGTGTTCAATAAAGCTGCAGCGCCACCGCAGGGGAAACAAAGCATTACATGGTGTCAACTGGAATCAGTGGGCTCCCGCAGTCATCTCGGGTCCTCCAGAGATCGAGACAGACGCTCTTTGTAATAATTTTCTCGGGTCCCAAACTCTACTAACAGGATGAAATCATTTGGTTTGAGGACATGTCCCCCCTCCTGACATGTCTGTTTTCGTAACAATTCTGCAGCATCTATTCTTATCACTTTATTATTCCTGCTAGAAGTTATGAATCAGTTACCTAGCAAATCACAGTGAGGATCCAGCTGGGTGTTACCAGTTGGGAGGAGTGTCCCTGCACAGTCTGACACTGGCAGCACTGATTGGATAGTGTCAGACTGTGCAGGGACACTCCCTCCCAACTGGTAACACCCATCTGGACCTTCACTGCATACTGCCAGTAATTTATAACTTCTAGTAGGAATAATGGAGCACATCATCATAGAGTTGTAAAAATAGATGCTCCAGAATTGTTATTACCCGGGGAATGCAAGTAGTCACTAAAACAGACATGTGAATAGAGGGTCCCGCTCCTGGATTTTGACCCTTTATTTTGCACCGGAAATACCCCGAGCTCAACGCAAAAAAAAAAACAAAACTTCAGGCTCAAGGACAAATGGGGACGCGAGACACAAAGCATAAAGTGACGTCGTCTCTGTCACATGCCGAAAATCAAAATACATCACCAATGATTAACCATCCCGCTCTCCCGAGGACGGCTTTGTTTACCGGTCTCTCCTGACAACCAAGAGGTGTCAGCAGACGGAATTGCTCGGTAGTCAGGAATATGGCGTCCAGTGACGGCTAAGACTGCGCTCCCAGGTCATTTGGATTTGTCTATCCAGGCATGTCCAAACTGCGGCCCTCCAGCTGTTGCAAAACTACAACTCCCAGCATGCCATAATAGCTGTAAGCTATCCAGGCATGCTGGGAGTTGTAGTTTTGCAACAGCTGGAGGGCCACAGTTTGGACATGCCTGTGGTCACTGCCTGGCCACTTATAGGCACACTAAGGTCATTTAAATCCCTGGGAACACCCAACCCAGTTTAGAACGCCCATTTCTGGGTGGGGCTTACACAGGACCCACCCACTTTCTGGTACAGGACAGCCCGAGTTTGCTAGGACTGTCTCTGAAAATTAGCAACGGATCCTGCAAATTCGGGACTGTTGGCAACCACACTTCATGGACCGTTGTGTTCGCTCGATATTAGGGGGCGCCCTGCTGTGGTAGCGTAGCATAATCTCTGTCATCTGCGGTTTTATCAATAAGCGCGTCTACCTCATTTAAAGCCCAGGTTTAGAAAAACAAGGCTGCTTTCTCCGAGAAACAGCGCCACACCAGGTCCACTGGTTGTGTCTGGTACTGCAGCGTAACTAGAGGCAAACAGGGCTGAGTTGCAATACCGGAGACAACCCGTGGACAGTTGTGGCACTGTATTTGGAAGAGAAGGCAGCCATTTTTATGCAATCCCGTGCAATTCCTTTAACATGTCTCTCCCCCTAGTGGTGTTTTTGCAGAACTACAGAGAGTCCATAATAAACCTTGCTTTCATTACATTCTTACAATGTGCTCGATGTGAGTAATGGAAAGAGTCTGACATCATCCAAGAATGAGCGGCTAAGGGCAAACACAAAAACACTCTCATGGCGCTTCCACTGTAATTTTATAACAGGACGGAACGAGTGATGGGAATAGGGTTTACGCCAGCAAAATGGCGAATGAAAAAATAAAATAATAAATCTGCTGTATATAAAGCTACGATAACAGACCTAACTATATAATAAACTGACTACTTATATAGGCTCCCTCTCTGCCCCTACTCCATGCTTTACACTGCAGCTCTGCTTGTTCGCACTGGCTGCAGTGTATAAACTAGCTTAGCGTATCTATATGTTAAACTGTGCAGGAAACAGCCAGCAAGGAGTCTAATGATACATGGGTTTCCCCTGCTGATTGACCCACTTCTCCCTATTTCTGTTTTACTATTTAGGCCTCATGCACACGACCGTTGTTTTATTCAGTTTTTCGTGTTTTTCTGCGGACCCTTTCACTTTCAATGGGTCAGCTGAAAACTCGGCTAATGCACCGTTTGTCATCCGCGTCCGTAATCAGTCATTCCAGTCCGTCAAGAAAATATAACCTGTCCTATTATTTTCGCGGAAAACGGTTTGCGGACCCGTTCAAGTCAATGGGACCGCTAAAAAACACGGAGGCACACAAGATTGTCGTCCGCGTCCGTTTTTTTCCTATCATTTGCATGGCAAACCTGTCTTATATTTTTTTTTACTTTCCTTCATGTCTGGTGATCCTCCAAAAATAAAGGAAGACGCACGGAAACAAAAACGGACACGGATCACGGAACAACGGAACCCCATTTTGCAAAACGGAACACAACAACGGTCGTGTGCATGAGGCCTTATGGGGAGAAACCTGTCAATCAGAACCTGGAGGGTGGCGAACCTGACAGGTTCCCTTTAAGAGTTTCCTTCTCAATCAATTGATCGTCACGGGTCTGGCTGACCATACATTTCCCCCACAGCAGCCTCTACAGGGGGAATGCAGTATTACAAGCAGCCACTCATGTAATACACAGATAGAGCGGGTCTATGTGGCACATAGAGAGGGGTCTCGAGTCCGCATGCTATGGGGTGGCCCAATACTGAAAACTTAAGCAACTTCTTGAAACGCTTTGTGTCTTTATCACAGGTTTTTCTGCTTGCTGTCAGAGAATTGAAGCATTCTGGTCCATAAGCGGAAATAGGTTTTATCTTATGGGATCTAGAAGCGTGGCACACAATGTTAGGTAAGGATTCCATACAAGAACCATTAAGAAGTTGCTGTCACTTTAAATAAAGCTCTACATGAATCAAAGAGAAATTATGCAGATTTTTCCCATTATCCATAACATAATTATTAATATTGAGAGGCCGCAGAAAGGTTCACATTTCAACACGGGCCAAAATGAAAAGAAAAACACATTTTATAGACAGCCAACATTCAGCAGATGTGCGGCCATCAGCCAAGCTACACAGTGAATACACGATGATCCGCGACCAACCTGGCGAGGACCGTCCTGGGCTAAGGAAGAGGGGGTCACAGGGGTTGTCATCGATCGTCCCATACACAGGACGGACACAGCGCCAATGGGGAGATTAACCCTGTTATGTCTGAAGTGGGAAATAGGAAGCGAGTCACGGGGAGGTTGTAACCTGCCACCAACATGAATCGGGAATCAATGAGTCATTCTGATGACATAAGCACACTTTCCCCATGTGCCTATCTGTACCAATTAGTGTCAGGACATCAGGCAATCAATGGCACAAAGTGGTCGGATCGAAGTTGCAAGAATATTTCTTATAGAACACATAGGAGTAGTGTAAATATGAACTTTTAGTCTGCCAGATTCTGCTCCTGCAAGTGCCCAGGGAGAACTGCACTGCAGAGTGTTCTTTGCATGGAGCTTCTTCACAGCCCCTCCCCTCCGCTTTGAGTGACAGCAGTAGCATCCAACCAGGAGAACACGACAGACACCACTCATAGCCGTGGAGAAGGGTTAGGCCTCTTTCACACGGGCGTGTGCGCCCCGCTGCAGTATTGCGGACCGCATTTGCGTGGGCATTCCGCATCACGGATGCGGACCCAATCACTTGAATGGGTCTGCAAATCCGGAGATGCGGAATGGTACGGAACAGAAGCACGGAACAGAACCCTACAGAAGCACTATGAAGTGCTTCCGTGGGGTTTTGTCCTGTACTTCCGTTCCGCAAAAAGATAGAACATGTCCTATCTTTTGGCGGAACGGCCGGATCGCGGACCCATTCAAGTGAATGGGTCCGCGATCCGATGTGGCTGCCCCACGGACTGTGCTCGTGCATTTTGCGGGCCACAGCACGACCGCGGGGCGCGCGCGCCCGTGTGAATGAGTCCTTATGAAGTGAGAGCACTTCACAGGGCAGCGGTGGCCTGGACACTTGCAGGAGCAGAATTTGGCAGATTAAGGATATGTTCACAGTTGCGGTTCAAATCAGGTAGCCTGTTCTGGCATAAATGCAGGCTGTTGGCTGGACAAAAAACGCTGCATGCAATGATATGTGTCCATTCGAAACCCAGCATTAATGCCGGAAAGTGGCTGGATCATTGCCGGACCCCCGTCAGGCTGATCTCTCCCAGAACAACCTGCCAGATCCGCTGCTGCATATGTGAACTCACCCTAGGGGTATGTTCAGATGGAATTTTTGGGCACGGGGAGATGAAAATCAGGCTGAATCTATACTGAGAGCGCCTGCCATTGTTTTTAATGGCAGGCCGTGCATTAGTTTATGTAGTCGAGAATTCTGCTGGGGTTCTCACCCCCAGGGCCCCTCGCATAGCTTCAAAATGAGAGCAGCTCCATGCCATACCAAATGAAAACCCAAGGGAGATACGCACGTATTTTCTTGTGGAATCTACCACAAAAGTTCATATTTACACTACTCCTGATAATAAAAGCTCCACAAAAGGTATGTTTCTCCTGCTCTCACCAGCCCCTACCTAGTGCTATCAGCGTGCTTTCCATGAAGGCCCAAGAGGGGGCTGGCCATCTTCTGTTCCCGTCATGAAAACAATGCAACTTCATTCAGGAGCCACTAGAGGGAGCTCAGTGCAAAGAGATTTTAACAGCTTCCACTGCAGCGAATGGTAATCGTATACATTTCTGTGATCAACAGCTCACACCATGTTCATTTGACACTGATCTAACACAATTTTGGTAGAAAAGCACTAAACGGCATAATAAAAGACTAACCAAACCTACAACACACATACGCGAGGACGCAAACATCCGAGGACAGGCCTCTGCTGATACACAGCTTTCAGGGTGCACATTTCAAGGACGTACACCTCCCACTGAAATCTAATCCTGTCATAACATGGAAACGGTTAACGGGACACTACGCCTCGTTCTGCAGCTCCCTTGACCACACCTTGATCCAAGAACATTTCAGGAGCCCTAAGCCAAAAATCTGTGCAACGGAGACATGTCCAAAATGGTTAGCTTGTGTAACCAGCCCCAAGGATCCCTTGATGATCTCTACTTGCTGAGAATATCCCACGCTCACTGCTTCATTTATCTATATTTACACCATTCACACAAAAATTCCAGAATCATCGTCCCATGACAGCCACAGGAGCATGACCACGACTCGTCTGATCCAAGAGGTCAGCCTAAGGCTACTTTCACACTGGCGTTTTGGCTTTCCGTTTGTGAGATCCTTTTTAGGGCTCTCACAAGCTGTCAAAAACGGATCAGTTTTGCCCATGACGGATCGGCAAAAAAACGCTAATGTGAAAGTAGCCTTAAAGGGAATCGGTTACCGGCGAGACCTAATGAAGTCTCCTGGACAACGAGGTGGCGCCTTCCCAACAATATCCATGAGTCTACACATCCAAATGGGGTGGAATTGGAAAAAAAATTCAATTCCGCCAGTTTTATGGGTTTCGATTTTACGCCATTCTCTATGCAGTAAAACTGACCCGTTTCCTAGTTTTTTTTCTTGTGTTTTGATACTGACCCCCATAACCTTTTTATACTTATGTCTATAGAGCTGTGTGAGGGCTCATATTTTTTGCAGGACAATTTGTAGTTTTATTGATATAATTTTGAAGTATGTATGACTTTTTCATCACTTTTTACTCAATTTTATGGGAGGTAAAGCGACCAAAAAATGATGAATAGGCCATGTGGATTTTTTTCCCCCGTAAGGACAAATATGTTTATATTTTAAATAGTTTGAGCATTTTGGGACATGGCAATGCTTATGATGTTTTTTTTTTTTTTATTCTTTATTTTTTTATTTAATTATAGGGTGATTTGAATTTTTCTATATTTTTATTTTTTGTTTTATATTTATAAAACCTTTTATTTTATTTTTTTGTCACTCTAGGTGGCTATAACAAGCAATTATTAGATTGCTTCTCCAGTACATTGCAATGAATTGCCATGGCAATTCATTGCAGATTTGCTATGTTCTTATGGAGCTCTGCCACCTGTAGGGCTCCATAGGAACTACAGCTGTAAAAGTCCCGGTTTCTTCATAGACCATGGCTTTTATATAAAAACAACGGCTCCCCCGATCACCATGCAGGGGAGCTGCCTTGGATGCTGTGGTCAGTCGAGGATTTAAATGCCTGCAATCGGCGTTATTGACGATCGCAGACAATAGTCCCGGGTGTCATGGTAAAAGTAGTAGAAACCTGGCGGCTATGGTGCTCACTGCACTTGCGAGGGTTTCAATGTCTGCAACTGGCACAGATATTAGTCCACGGTGTAGTGTTTAAAGCAGCAGAGAACTGACGGATATGGCACCCACTGGCCGCCATTTTGAAAGACCGGCCTTCCGCTGTACATGCACAGTGGTGGTCCTGAAAGGGTTAATGCAGATAAGCGCCACAGAGAGCAGAAGACGCGTATTATAATCCGAGACAGCGTTCAAAAAGCCGCATCTCTGCACGTCAACCATCGGCTACAGAGGTTAATTTGATTGTAATTAGCAGTTTCTACTTTTGAGCCAGAATTCCTGATTTTGGATAGAAACTGCTTGATGGAGAAATTAAGAAAAAAATATGACAGCGAAGCAGAATTTGATACCTCCCCTTACAACGCTCGTCTGTTTTATCCTCCCTTTTCCTATCGACGCTCCTAAAAATTACAAATTCTGGGCAAGGGATGAGAAATTTTACTTAAGTAAATGGACTGGGAATTAAAAGATCTCAAATAATATGGCACCGTGGTTGGGCCACAAAGGAGAGAAAAGTTACACAATTTAAAGGATCGTTCAACCCAAAAAGTTGAAGCCTTCATGGATATTTATATGTATATATCTATATATAAAAGTTCAAAAACAATCCTTAGGCCCCTTTCACACGAGCGTGACGGATTGGCTCCGGGTGCGTTCGGTGAAACTCGCACCATTTTGCAAGCAAGTTCCGTCAGTTATGTCTGCAATTGCGTACAGCTGTTCAGTTTTTTCCGCGCGGGTGCAATGCGTTTTGATGCGTTTTTCAGGCGCGTGATAAAAAACTGAAGGTTTACAAACAACATCTCTTAGCGACCATCGGTGAAAAACGCATTCCATCCGCACTTGCTTCCGGATACAATGCGTTTTTCACTGAAGCCCCATTCATTTCTATGGGGCCGGGGCTGAGTGAAAAACGCAGAACATAGAACATGCTGCGATTTTCACGCAACGCAGAACTGATGTGCGAAGAAAAAAAAAAGCTCATTTACACAGACCCATTAAAATAAATGGGTCAGGATTCAGTGCGGGTGCGATGCGTGAAAGGGGCCTTAGGCCTCTTTCACACGAGCATGTCCGGATAAGGTCTGGATGCGTTGCGGCAAACCCGCGCGAGAAGGTTCCGTTGTTCAGTTTTTATCGCGCAGGTGCAATGCATTTTGCACACGCGTGATAAAAAACTGAATGTGGTACCCAGACCCAAAATTTCTTCACAAAAGTTCAGGTTTGGGTTGAAGGTTGTGTAGATTGTATTATTTCCCCTTATAACATGGTTATAAGGGAAAATAATAGCATTCTTAATACAGAATGCATAGTACAATAGGGCTGGAGGGGTTAAAAAATAAAATAAAAAATAATTTAACTCACCTGAATCCACTTGTTCGCGCAGCCGGCATCTCTTCTGCCTTCTTCTTTGAGGAATAGGACCTTTGATGACGTCACTGCGCTCATCACATGGTCCATCACATGATCTTTTACCATGGTGATGGATCATGTGACAGACCATGTGATGAGCGCAGTGAAGTCATCAAAGGTCCTATTCCTCAAAGAAGAAGACAGAAGAGATGCCGGCTGCGCGAACAAGTGGATTCAGGTGAGTTAAATGATTTATTTATTTATTTTAACCCCTCCAGCGCTATTTTACTATGCATTCTGTATTAAGAATGCTATTATTTTCCCTTATAACCATGTTATAAGGGAAAATAATAATGATCGGGTCCCCATCCCGATCGTCTCCTAGCAACCGTGCGTGCGGATGCTTGCGATTTTCACGCAGCCCCATTTACTTCTATGGGGCCTGCGTTGCGTGAAAAACGCAGAATATAGAGCATGCTGCGATTTTCACGCAACGCACAAGTGATGCGTAAAAATCACCGCTCGTGTGCACAGCCCCATAGAAATGAATGGGTCCGGAATTTAGTGCGGGTGCAATGCATTCACCTCACGCATCGCACCCGCACGGAAAACTCGCCCATGTGAAAGAGGCCTAACAGTTTTTGTTTATAGGGAATACTGTATGTCAGTAGTAATAATAAGTCAGAGCCACTGGACTTGTCGTATTTTCTCTCGAAGACGTTTCGCTAGTCATCTGACTGGCTTTCTCAATTAGAATGATTTGTACAAGAAATCTCCAGCATTAAATACTGGTAACTCATGCTTCAGTCAGCTTGATCTGGTTATCATAACACAAAGGTCAAGGACCTCATGTTAAGGCTACTTTCACACTTGCGGCAGGACGGATCCGACATGCTGTTCACCATGTCGGATCCGTCCTGCGGCTATTTCGCCGTCCCGCCGCTCCGTCCTCATTGACTATAATGGGGACGGGGGTGGAGCTCCGGCGCAGCACGGCGGTGCACGGCGAAAGGCCGCCGGACTAAAATTACTGCATGTCAGGCTTTTTAGTCCGGCGGCTTTCGTCGTGTGAAAGTAGCCTAAGATGTTCACTGCATGACTGAAGCTATTAGGTGTGACTAAACTGCCTCGGGAGAGGAGTTAGAACAGCATTGTAATATCGGAGTATTTCTCATAAAAGTCATTTTAAAGGGCCCAAGTACTCGGCCGTGCCCGTACTGAGGCCCACAAACAGCGAATCGGCAGTATGCAGGCACAGGCCGTGCACTCACAGCATCACAGATACGGACCCATTCACTTGAATGGGTCTGCATTCCAGAAGGTCCGGTGCGGAACGGAGGCACGGAACCCCACGGAAGCACTACGGGGTTGTTCTATTTTTGTTCTTTTTTTTTTTTTTTCCGGTGCGGATGGATCACGGACCCATTCAAGTTGAATGGGTCTGGTTCCGTCTTCGGAATCTGCACGGATGTTGCCCGTGCTTTGGGGACCGCAAATTGCGGACCCCAAGGCATGGAACAGATGAGCAACGACCGTGTGCCTGAGCCCTAATTGAGAAAGCCAGTGGGATGACTAGTGAAATGTCGTCAAGAGAAAATACAGCAAGTCCACTTGCTCTTATATTACTACTGATAAACCATGACATGGATGAACGAGAACCTTCTCTGGAGGACTTGGCCTCATGTAATACTTCCTTTCCCCTGTGGTGGCACTGCAGGGAAATTGAACACTAGGTTGCAGGTCAACTAATCCTGATCGCCCTGTGATCAGCTTATATTTAAGGGGAATGTCTAATAAAAGGGGTTTGTCCCAAGTGTGCCTGGAACAGGGGATCGGAAAATCTTGACAATCCCTGTAAATAACCCATGGTGCAGCTGTCCCATTTTTCTACACAAGGTGAGGGGGGGGGGGGGGGGGGGGGGAAGATTTTGAGCTTCTACCATAGGTGTCTATTATCTGAAGCCCATACAAAAGAGAGGGTCCTGAGCCCCAGTATGATAGGAGATGCTACTCACCATTGAGATAAAGGGGCAAAAACTGATTTTCTATAAAGTTTCACGTCAATCGATCATGAGACCAAGTGATCAGATTATTTTTAGGGGATGCTAATAACAAACAAAAAATGATTTCACCAAAGTGGACAATTCCTTTAAGCCTATGGTCCATGTGATGTAATCTGAACATCATTCCCCTCCTCCTTCTCAGTATTTCACTGACTATGCGGTGCGACCGTCGCAACGCAACTTCACAGATGTATTCCAAAGGGATGTAGCAGGGCCGTGTCTCTCGGCACATGGTGGTATTTTCCCGAAGAAACACTGCTTTTTCGCGAGAGCGCCTGTGAGGATCTATAGTGTGCGCCTCTTTCACATAAACATCTGTTACATAAGTTCACAGCGCATTCAGAACATACTGAAGTATGTTAGTCCTTGTAGCTGGCGAGGGTGCACCATCAGTGGTTCCAAAATATCTCCAAATTTATAGTCCCAACACCTCTACACTCTCCAGTTCAAGGGGCCAAAATACATGCAAAAACCACTTTCTCTCCAAGATCGCGGGCTTGTTCACAGATTGCCTTTTCCATCTGGATATCATACATTTACACAGATGTAGCCTCCCCCCCAATAAATGTTATATAACTGTGAGCTGAGGAGACCCTTCAGGAGATTAGGTTACTACAAGGTTTGGGGTGCACTCTTCTTACCCACTGATAACCAGAAATACAGGGCGCTACCTTTGGTACGACGCAGAGACTTCCCTTACAACCGCAATACTGTAAGGAAACTGTCATCAGTTGTGTTCAAAGATCATATATAATGAGGGATCTATGGGGATCTATAGGGTGCCCTAGTCAAGATGATCTAGGGGCTGGTAGAGCAGGCGGGCTGCGACACCCTTCGTTCTCTAAGGGACCCTTAGGCCCCTTTCACACGGGCGAGTTCTCCGCGCAGGGACAATGCGTGACGTGAACGCATTGCAGCCGCACTGAATCCTGACCCATTCATTTCAATGGGGCTGTGCACATGAGCGTTGTTCTTCACGCATCACTTGTGCGTTGTGTGAAAATCGCAGCATGTTCTATATTCTGCAACGCAGGCCCCATAGAAATGAATGGGGCAGCGTGAAAATCGCAAGCATCCGCAAGCAAGTGCGGATGCGGTACGATTTTCACGCATTGGTTGCTAAGGAGACGAGGGATGAGCGACCCAGGACCCCATTTACTTGATTATTTTCCTCTTTTTTGTTCTTCTTGAAGGACCTGCAAAAGGACCTTCGCTGACGTCATCGCGCTCACCACGTGGTGAGCACGGTGACGTCAGCGCAGGTCCTGATGAATGAAGATAGAAGGACCTTCTATCGTCATTCAGCAGGACCCTGCGCTGACGTCACCACGCTCACGTGTTGAGCGCGATGACGTCATCAAAGGTCCTTCAAGAAGAACAAAGAAGAGGATCCCGGCTGCGCGATCAAGTGGATGAGGGGAGTTATGTTTTTAGTTTTTTTTAACCCTCAATTGACATTTGACTTTGCATTCTGTATTAAAGAATGCTATTATTTTCCATTATAAAGATGTTATAATGGAAAATAATAAAATCTACTGAACACCAAACCCAAACCCAGACTTCAGTGAAGAAGTCCGGGTTCGGGTCTGGGTACCACATTCCGTTTTTTCTCACGCACGTGCAAAACATATTGCACTCGCGCTGTAAAAAACTGAGCAACGGAAAGCAATCGCAGCCAAAACTGAATCAAATTGCGTGCCTACTCGAGCGGGTTTCCCGCAATGCACCCTCAACGCATCCGGCCCGCGACGCCCGTGTGAAAGAGGCCTTGGAGTACAGTCCTCGGCTATCTTCGGCAGTCCCATAGGGAATGGATGGAGCAGTATCAGGCATAATCCACCAGCTGCTTCATTTACATTGGTGCATGGGACCCCCCCCCCTTTGATGTGATCAGTGTGGGGCCCTGTGGTAAGACCCCCACCAATCAGGTGCTTATCCCCTATTCAGTAGATAGGGGGCAAAATTAATTTGTGACACAACCCTGGGTGCAAGAGTACTCACTAGTCCACTGGATCTATTACTCAAAGAACATCCCTTTAAGGGCATGTACAGAGGTTCTTAAAGGGAACCTTCCAGCAGGAAGTCCACTTATAAACCAGACACAATGTCTTGCAGGTCTAGCTCGGCTGAATATAATGATACCGCAATCCGTTGCTCATTGATCTACTTTTAATCCATATGCAAATGAACAAATAAGTGCACCGAGGGTGGGTCCAAGCCACTCTGTGCACCCTTGCTCCTCCCTCTTCTTGATTGACAGGGCCAGGTTCTGGTATAGTCATCATGCTTGGCTCTATCAATCAAGACGGAGGGGTTTGAGGAAGTAGGAGGAGGAGCAAGGGTGCACAGAGTGTCTTGGGCACGCCCTCGGTGCACTTAACTGCTCATTTGCATACGGATTAAAAGTACTTTTTCTCCAGAATGACACAACGGATCGCTATGTGAAAGGTATAATTACATTCAGCATTGCTAGCCCTACAAGGCATTGGTAACAGACTCCCTTTTAAAGGGAATGTCCACTTTTTGAAAACCCCTTTCAACCGGGATGTCAAAACTTAAAGGGGTTTTCCGGGTTTATGGATACCAAGCTTTAATCCTTGTATAAATGAAAAGTTCTGCAACTTTATAATATACTTTCTGCTTCAATTCTTCAAAGATCTCTGCTTGCTGTCAGTGAATGATAACTCATGTTTAGATTCTCCAGTGCACAGCTAGTCCTTCTCTCAGCTGACAGTTTAGCGGGGTGGTCTGCTGAGCCGTCGGAGGCTCTCCTGTATCACCGGGCACACAGAGAAGTTGGGGTCCTTTAAGGCGTTACATAAGATGTGCAGACACTAGGCGAACACCCAGCGCAGGGCCGGCTCTGCTCTCTCCTGGTACTGGTTTACAGCTCCCAGCTGCCAGATCTGCTGCTCTTTCCTTCAATGCACATTTACACATAGTTCACATTCCTCCCCAAAGTTACCATGGCGAAAACCCCACTGGATAAAACGCTTTACACGCTCAGTTTTTTTTTTTTTTCACCCTTTTTAGAAGAAAAATGCGCTCAGTTTTTTTTTTACCCTTTTTAGAAGAAAAATGTAAAAAAAAAAAAAAAAGAGTTAAGAGTTCACGGTCACTTTATAACCCTCTGCATGCTGCAAACTTCTGCAGCCTTCTAATACACTTTGGGCTTTAGTTCTTCACCGTTTTCAAGATCTCTGCTTGCTGGGGAACACTTGTTTACATCCAGAAGCTATAAAGAGGTTTTTTTTTTACTTGTCACATCTGAGGGTTTGCTTCAATTACGTCCAGTCTAGACAATCTTCTGTGAACTAAACTATCTAGACGTTAGGCTGACACATTGCACCAAACTATCAGGACCAGAGAAAGATGTGTGCTCAAAGAGGACTGTCTAGACTGCATGCAACTGTAACAAACCCTCAGCGATGAAAACTGGACTCATCCTGTCCTAGTGTTTAATACTGATGACCTATGCTCAGTATCTGATCAGTGGGGGTCCGATTCCTGACACCCCGCCGATCAGCTGTATGCTGCGAGTGCCGTGGCCTCTTCCTAAACCAGCGACGTCACATTTATCGGTCACGTGGCCAAGGCGCAGCTCAGTCCTGATCAAGTCAAGGCGGCTGACCTGCAATACCAAGCGCAGCCACTATACAATGTACGGCGCTGTGCTTGGTAAGCTGTGAGGAGGCCGCAGAACTCACCGAAGCACCGCAGCCCCTTCAAGTAGCTGATCAGTGCGGGGTGTAGGGCATCGGACCCCCACTTGTCACATACTAATGACCTATCCTGAGGATAGGTCATGAGTATTAAACACTTGGACAACCCCTTTAAATGTACCCATTCGCCCCCATTGAACTGATAGAGGCCATAGGAGTGTCCTTTAGGCCTATGTCGACCCAAATATAATTTTTTTAGGCTGGATTGAATGGCATAGTCGAAACACTATTCTATCCAGGAGCATAAAAAAATGCTATATATTTTTTTATTATTATTAGCTTTTAATTTTTTTCCATTTAATATGGAAGCCCACGGGCGAAGCATGCCGCTATAAGGAATCTACAGGAGGTATGTCTCAAGAAATCTCGCGCTCCACCCATACCTCTCTAGAGATTTTCTGCCTCTGGATGTAAACAAGACTTTTCCCACTCACTGACAGCAAGCAGAGATATTGACAATGCAGAGGAAATGAAATAAAAAGCGTATTAGAAAGCTACAGAATGCTGCAAAGGATATGCCTGACATTTCTGAAAGATGTGGGACATGCACCTATCTACAGAACAGGGGTCGGAGAGGTGGAGGTGCCTGCGCAGCAAGGGAATGCGCAGCCACCTCTGCGTTCACTGCGGCCGTGGCACCAGTCTCCTTTACGTCAACTTACTAACTTTAGTAATCGTGTCCCCATGCCATAGCCAGCCTGCTGTCAGGTATATATTTCTGACACCTTACAGAGCCAGGAAGACCCCAGGAGACAGGTTGTCAGGAGAATCTGGCCCTGTTTCCACATCAGCCAATCAGAGCTCAGCTTTCATTCTGTAACCTGCTCTACACAGATGAAAACTGCGCTGTGATTGGTTGCTACGGGCAACAAGGCCTGTTCCCGCCAGTAGAAAGTCCAACTGGATCCTAATCTACAGTATTATTTCACCTCCGCTCTAATAACGCTTAAAGGGGTCACAGTATCGCCCGCTAAGTCTCTGCCAACCGGGCAAAACGTATGCCCCTCCTCTTTGTGAGCCCTCTCAGCCAAAGGGAGTGACAGGACACAGCTCCCCGCAGCCCTAAGGGCTCACGTACATGGCCGTGTTTTGCATCTGTGTCCAATCCACATTTTTTTTGCAGATCGCGCACGGAACCACTCTTTTCTATGGGTCTGCAAAAAAAATAAAAGTGGTCAGCGCATCTGATACGCAAATTACAGAACATGTCCTATTCCTGCCACTTTGCAGAGAAGAGTCATTTCTAGTGATGGGAGGGAAGAGTGTGGACTGTACAAAGGTGGTGTCCATGTTTTGCATATTTGTGGCTTTTGGGCTGAAATAAGGACACTGTTGTGTGCACAAGACCTAAGGGAGCAGACCGGGAGCGGACCAGGAGTGAACCGGGAGCGGACTAGGAGCAGACCGAGAGCAGACCGGGAGCAAAGCGGGAGCAGACCAGGAGCAAACCGGGAGCAAACCGGGAGCATACCGGGAACAGACCAGGAGTGAACCGGGAGCGGAAAAGATGCAGACCGGGAGCGAACCGGGAGCAGACCGGGAGCAGACCGGGAGCAAAGCGGGAGCAGACCAGGAGCAAACCGGGAGCATACCGGGAACAGACCAGGAGTGAACCGGGAGCGGAAAAGATGCAGACCGGGAGCGAACCGGGAGCAGACCGGGAGCAGACCGGGAGCAGACCGGGAGCAGACCGGGAGCAAATGAGGAGCAGACCGGGAGCGGACCAGGAGTGAATCGGGAGCGGACTAGGAGCAGACAGAGAGCAGACCGGGAGGAAACCGGGAGCAAAATGGGAGCATACCGGGAACGGACCAGGAGCGGAACAGATGCAGACCGGGAGCGGACTAGGAGTGAACCGGGAGCAGACATTTGCCTAGTGTGTTAGTGGCATACGTGGCATGTGTCAAGTGTGTTAGTGACGTGTGGCATGTGTCTAGTGTGTTAGTGGCATATGTGGCATGTGCCTAGTGTGTAAGGGTCCATTCACACATCTGTATGTGCTTTGCGGATCCACGGCACTATAATAGAAAATGCCTACTCTTGTCCACAATTGCAGACAAGAATCAGACATGTTCTATTATTTTATTTTTTCGGGAATGGAATTGCGGACCCGGAAGTGCGGATCCGGAAATGCGGATCGGGACAGCACATAGTGTGGTCCAATAGAAATGAATGGGTCCGCAATTCTATTTTGCAAAATACAGAACAGAATTGCGGACGTGTGAATGGACCCTTAGTGACATGTGTGGCATGTGCCTAGTGTGTAAGTGACATGTGTGGCATGTGCCTAGTGTGTAAGTGACATGTGTGGCATGTGCCTAGTGTGTAAGTGACATGTGTGGCATGTGCCTAGTGTGTAAGTGACATGTGTGGCATGTGCCTAGTGTGTAAGTGACATGTGTGGCATGTGCCTAGTGTGTAAGTGACATGTGTGGCATGTGCCTAGTGTGTAAGTGACATGTGTGGCATGTGCCTAGTGTGTTAGTGGCATGTGACGGTTTGTGACACTGACACGCTTCTTAGACAGGGACCCTTTACTGTGAATATTCACCCCTGAGGGTACTAAGCAGCCAGGGGGCAGTGTAACACTTATGACTGGCACCTTGTATGGCACTGTAGCCGACGCAATGGCATTTAGTATTTCAGCCTTTGCAGAACATCCATACAAATCCAGAGGCCGCCCGTCCTGGTGACAGATTCCTTTCACTGGCCACAGGCACAAACATTTCGGAAACAAACACGACGCAAAACAGTGTCAGTGTTTTTCACGAACCCATAGACTATAATGGGCGTGTTTGGTCCTCCTCACGGACCACAGTGGTGCACGTCTCTGTGATTTTTTTCCCTGTGAACAGACGCATTAAAATCAATGGGTAGGTGTTCTGTCCGTGAAAAACGGAAATGTGAATGAGGCCTACGCAAAAGTCACTCACACTGATGGGCACCTAGGCACATGTGCTGTCCATATGGGGGCGGGCAGGATGGTGACTGATCACGCTCTCATCTCATTACACCTCTCCTCAAACTTCGTATTTAGTCTGAATTTCCAAAATGTGCAATAACAGGATATAAAATCGGAAGTCACACTCGACTATTGCACAGCCCGGCGGACGGGAACCTAAAATACTGAATATTAGGCCAGGTGTGAAATTAAACCAACTGTCTACCATGGCATATACCCAGCAGACTGGCATAATAGTGGCACAAACACCGGGCTGGCACCCCACTAATACAGGAGTCCTAATGATGCCCATGACAACTAAGGGTATATCGTACTTCATGCCAGCGTCATGCTACGTACGTGGTGACTTTTCCAAGGGCATGTAATTTCTGCCATGCAATGCCCACTGCGGGCTGGTCAAATCAGTCAAGTTACCTCCCATAGAAATCAAAGGCTGCTGCTAAACTGATTTGTACAGAGGTGTGCACGCCAAAGTTGTGTCACTTGTATCCCACAAGCTGGTGCCCACTTCACCTGTCATGTCCGACGACTATACCACCATAATACCGTGGGATAGAAGAGGTTGCCATCAACGCCGTCTCCCGCCAGACACATATTATGTAACTCAATGCCAGTCTACGGGCAGCAGAATGTGTCCCCTGCCATCTAGAACGCCCAGTCTGCGGGCTGTAGTGTCAGTGCTGAAGGCAACCGATGACACTGCGCCCCTAAAGGGTTAACTAATGACACAGGAAGTACAAAGTAGCCCAAAAATATGTAAAACAAAACACAACACAGAGAATACAAAGTAACAAATACAGAGGGAATAGACTGTAACCCAGAGGAAAAAAGTTTCTAAAAGTTTCTAAAAGTTTGCAACTGGCATGCAGGTCATGGAGGGTACAAGGGTAAGGGGTGCAGGGGCAAAGGGGGAGTTTTTAGCAGGGTCGGGCATACTCACAGCACTGTCACACTGGCAGGGACAGTCTCCAGCTCCAGCAGCCCTGCACCAGAGCAGTTCACCAGGCAAGTGTCGTTGGCACAGGTACAGTTACCCGGGCATGGTTGGCACCATCCCGTTGCTGCCCCCGATCCGAGCCCCAGCAAGAGCCCAGCAACAAGAAGGAAGAAGAGGGGGCAGAGCTGCAGTCCCAGCACAGGGGGGGAGGCGCCATCTTTTCTTCTTAGGGCTTCAGCCTGGGCATTTCCAAAATGCATAGCTTACTCACATCGCATGGGATCCCCTGCTGCCCCCCACAGCACGCAACACTGGAGAAACCCCCGATCCCGAGCCCCCGGAGTCCTGATCCCAGCTCTCAGCTGCAGGGAGCGCTCATCCGAGCTACCTCTGTGTGTGGGTCGCTCTGCCTTTCTCTGCCCTGTAGGGGAGGGAGCATGCAGTACTCGACGGGGAGCGCTAGATGGCGCCGGAGAGAATGGATCCGTTCAGCCATCGTGCTGGGTGTCCTTCTCTGTAGGTTCGCTAGAGGGCGCTGAGAATAAATCTTCTTTTGTTCAATAGCTCAGACTACATAATGTAATTAGGTGGAAAGCTATGCAGGAAGTTAGAGATGGGATTGTGTGTGCTAAGCCTTGAAGCATCTACTGATGACATAACAGGGTGAAATATTATCCCACCATGACCCATCCACACTCTGTTTAAAATGGGATTCTTCAATCATTCTTTTTGAAATTAAGTCTTCTCTGCTGCAAAACCCTAGTTTTATTACAATATGTAGGTAGGAGGGGGTGGCACTGGTGTGGCACAGGGCAGTTTTAATACATTGGTGGGCCCAATGCAGAAATTTCATGAGTGAGCCCCCCCTTAGTGCCCAACAGTAGTTATGCCCCCTTAGTACCCACACATTATGTATGCCCCCTTATTGCCCCCACATAGTAGTTATGCCCCCTTAGTACCCGCACAGTAGGTATGCCCCCTTATTGCCCCCACATAGTAGTTATGCCCCTTAGTACCCGCACAGTAGGTATGCCCCTTTATTGCCCCCACATAGTAGTTATGCCCCCTTAGTACCCGCACAGTAGGTATGCCCCTTTATTGCCCCCGCATAATAGTTATTCCTTCTTAATGCCCAACAGTAGGTATGCCCCAACACTGTAGTTATGCCTAATAGTGCCTCCACACAGTAGGTATGCCCTCTTACTGCCCCCACACAGTAGCTATGTATAATAGTGCCCCCACACATTAGGTATGCCCCCTTACTGCCTCCACACAGTAGTTATTTCGCCTTTCTGCCCCCACACAGTAGCTATGGTCCATAGTGCCCCTACACAGTAGTTGTGCCCCCACACAGTAGTTATGCCCCTTAGTGCCCCCAAACAATAATTTTTCTCCCTTAGTGCCCCTCACAGTAGTTATAACCCCCCTTACTGCCCCCTCACATTAGTTATGCCCACTAAATGCCCCTTTAGTGCCCAATTACATTAGTTTGCCCCTTAATGCCCCTCACAATAATACTGCCCCCTTAGTACCCCAATAGTGAAGCTCCTGTAGTTTTAATAAAATAAAGAAGCACTCCTCCCCTAGCCCTGCTACCCCTAGTTTGTGCTTTCTCCTGCTCAGCCCAGCAGGTGTGATGACGTCATTTAACCACGCCTGCTGCTTGGGAGCGCACAGGCCGGGGAAGCAGCTGCTTCACTACTGTATTCAGCTGTATCTGTATTCTCAGGATGTGGGACATGCTGCCTCCTCCCAACCATCCCACTGGATCCAGCAAGGTTGGGTCTGGCACCCACGAGTCGTCATGTGAGCTGCCGCTGGTGGACACCGAGCAGTTGCACCGTTCACCCTATGGTTAAAGCAGCCCTGGTGTGGCATGTGCCCAGGGTGCTGGGTGCAGCAAAAATCCACCCTTTTTTGGCCTGGCTACAGAACTAGGACAGTAAACTGGGTCTTACTGACAGTTCCATGTAGTTTACACCATGCACAACTCACTTCTTTACCTGCTTAGGGGTTACCTGCAGCTCAGGGTCCCCCAACCTCCACATGCAATTCATGGCCTCCTTTGTGCAGCATAGGGTGTCCACTATTGGAACGCCACTGATTCTACGAGAGGTGACTGTCTCTGCCAATTAAGAAGACTGGCATTTGTGGTGCGACGTGCACACAGGAACGCAACTGTGATGTGACTTCTTCGAGAATTTTTTTTCATGGCGGCTCCGACGGTGAGATATAACTGTGCTACATTCATGTAGTCTCAGCCTTATTCCAGGCCCATTGGACCACTCCATACATTCCTATGGAGATTGGATGATGCACATGCTGCTTTAGGCTTATTGCTGAATTATATACTGTCTATATCTAATATAGTTACCTGTAGTGCACTTACTCTGTCTCATGCACCTCAGTTGATGCTTTTTTTTTTTTTTGTTTCATCTAATTTTATTTCTTTTCAAAAGAGCCGCTGCTTAAACTAATCTCCAAGTTCACATTTCTAAAGCCTACATACCAGACAGGAAAAGTCATGTGAAGAAATAATTCAATTACCACCTCTGCAGCCGGCTTTCTGCATGATCCTAGACACAATGCAAATCCAATTTGGAACGCTAAGGGGCAGCATCAAAGATAGAGGGGGCAGCATCAAAGATAGAGGGGGCAGCATCAAAGAGGGGGCGGCATCAAAGATAGAGGGGGCAGCATCAAAGATAGAGGGGGCAGCATTAAAGATAAAGAGGGAAGCATCAAAGATGGAGGGAGCAGCATGAAAGATGGAGGGGGGAGCATTAAAGATGGAGGGGGCGGCATTAAAGATAGAGGGGGCGGCATCAAAGATAGAGGGGGCGGCATCAAAGATAGAGGGGGCGGCATCAAAGAAAGAGGGGGCGGCATCAAAGTAAGAGGGGGCGGCATCAAAGTAAGAGGGGGCGGCATCAAAGATAGAGGGAGCAGCATGAAAGATGGAGGGGGCAGCATTAAAGATAGAGGGAGCCTCATCAAAGATATAGGGGGCAGCATCAAAGATAGAGGGGACAGCATCAAAGATAGATGGGGCAGCATCAAAGATAGAGGGAGCCTCATCAAAGATAGAGGGGGCAGCATGAAAGATGGAGGGGGCAGCATCAAAGATAGAGGGGGCAGCATCAAAGATAGAGAGGGCAGCATCAAAGATAGAAGGGGCAGCATCAAAGATAAAGAGGGCAGCATGAAAGATAGAGGGGTCGGCATGAAAGATAGAGGGGTCGGCATGAAAGATGGAGGGGGCAGCATTAAAGATAGAGGGGACAGCATCAAAGAGAGGTGGCAGCATGAAAGATAGAGGGGACAGCATGAAAGATAGAGGGGGCAGCATGAAAGATAGAGGGGGCAGCATGAAAGATAGAGACGGCAGCATGAAAGATAGAGGGGGTGGTATCAAAGATAGAGAGGTTAGTATCAAAAATAGAGGGGGCATCATCAAAGATAGAGAGGTTAGTATCAAAGATAGAGGAGGCGGCATCAAAGATAGAGGGGGCAGCATGAAAGATAGAGGGGGTAGCATGAAACATGGAGGGGGCAGCATTAAAGATAGAGGGGGCAGCATTAAAGTTAGAGGGGGCAGCATTAAAGTTAGAGGGGACAGCATCAAAGAGAGGGGGCAGCATGAAAGATAGAGGGGGCAGCATGAAAGATGGAGGGGGCAGCATTAAAGATAGAGGGGGCAGCATCAAAGATAGAAGGGGTGGCATTAAAGATAGAGAGGGAAGCATCAAATATAGAGGAGGCGGCATCAAATATAGAGACAGAAAACTGTTGCAAATCAAATGATAAATTCCCCTCCCCAAATATGTCTTCTGTTGTGCTTTCTCATAAGTGTATGAAACTTTTATCTAAATATCATAATTATTGTGGATTTGATTAGACCTACAAGAGGCCATATTGCTATATGTATGTATTTTAAAGATGGCCGAGAGAGGGTCTTGGGAAGGACGCTGTTAATAAGATTTCTTCTCATAGATGTACCAGTCTGAAAAGAGGCCTTCTTGTCTCATTATGGATTTATGACAGGAGATAATAATGTTCTCTAGAAGCAGCTTGTGCTAATTACCTCTACAGTTTGGTATTTATTAATGAAGCAGAAAATATGTGCTATCTATATACGCTTATAATCAACCTTAGTTTTGTATAAGAAAATCAATAAGACATATGTATCATTTTATATTGTTATGTTTTTTTAATGACGTTTATGTATCTGTCATCATATATATTTCTCAATAGGAACGCATATATTTCTATTATATGATGAGAACAGTTTAAATATGGACTTTGGTAATGAGTATCTGTAAAGATGTGGTATTTTAACTAACCATCAATCACACGTTGGTGTAGCAGAGGAGGCACAGATATCCCTGTGAGAAAACAAGGCTCATCATATTGTTCTATCGGTCCTATAAATTAACAATGTGGGAAACATTCAAAGGGTGCCTAAAAGTCTGTGTTTAATTGGTAGAAGAGTCAGAATGAATCCCTCTAGCTTTGATTTAGGTTCCATAGGTCATGTGTATAGAATACATAAAGTCATACTTGGATATTTAACCCTTAATTGAATGAAACTAATAGCTTAGTTAATAGTGTCACCTAGGGGTAAATGAGTAACATTACACCAACAGCAGAAGTGCATTTTGAGTAATACACTGACATCACAGTCCTTATCATATGTACACACCTAGCCGACAATGATTGGAAAACTCCAAGCTAGGAAGGTGTGTCTAACTGATAAGTTTGTGATCATAAACCACACACACATGTGGAAAGGAAGAGAACAAGAAAAAAAGAGAAAACACTGAGAAACAAAGAAAACACAGGAGAAAGATCCTAATGACCAGATCATACCTTAGAGTTGACGTATTTTAGTCTCTGCACATCATCTGCATTCTCGGTAATGTATAACTTTATTTTGTGTAGTATTGATGTAAATTAATCAGCCTGATATTCAGCAAACTGAATGCTCCGTTTTGTGTAGGATGCCTTTGTGATGCATGTGGACCGCGCCGACATCCTCCACCGTATGCAAATTTTTTTTTTGCTGGGGATAGTCGTTTGCTGCGGTCCACATGCGGTGGGGCTGCTCCCCCAATGAAAAACACGCAACAGTGTTAGGGGTTGAGCAGCTCCCCCAGATTTGCCACTATATTTCTGTGTTTTTGATATTCAGCAAACTCCCCGCTGTTGGCGGATGTAGAGTTGTTAAAAGTGCTACATCAATATTGTCACTATTCAGTAACAATGCATTTTACAGAATAAAATACCTAAATATTGATTTCAGAGGTAACTCTCTGATTGGAATAATTTCATTCCATAGTCAATACCAGGCTTGATCATTTATATTGCTACCCCATTATCCAAGATTTGTCATAGTTTGTACAGAGCAAGGATTCATATCTTTTATTAATGTTATTGAGTTTTTATATCTCAAAAGTGTGGTCAGGACATTATACTTCATCTTATGTCTGAGAGGTACCGTGTATACGCTGGTATTTGTGTTAGTGCCATCTAGTGGCGAAGTTTGGGTCCTGCATATCACTGTGTATCATTGCAGATTATTGAGCTTCACATTGATTAATTTTTGATTGTATTTTAAATTATTGTATAATAAATCATTTATATTCTTGTATAGACGCTTGTACCTTGTTTTACTGATTGCACAATGTAATTAAATAACCGATCAAACTCCTTTTGAGGTGTTATATATGTCCACCTCAAGGATCAATAATCATTTGAAATTTTTTCTTTGATCCTTTATTTTATATAAAGCCTTTTGCTTTATATCCCCGACACTTCAAATGACAGCACATATAGCAATCCCCTGTACTTCTACAGAAGAATGTATGCAAATTATCTCTCCTCCAGAAGGAAGAAAACTATCTCTCTACTGCCACCTATAGGTAAAAAATTTCAGAACAGGATATTCCAAACTCAGGTGAAAATTCACTTGTGTGAACATACCCTAAAAGGATAAATGGATTTTCTAAAGCAGATAGGCCCTTTAAGAGGCCATGTAGATTGCCTTTTGAGGGGCAATTAGAAATGCACTCACTGACCTCATCTAGTTTAATTTCTTAAAGGAGTACGTCAGGTTCATGAAACTGATGACCTATCCTGAGGATAAGTCATCAGTTTCATGGAACCGGAATACCCCTTTAATCTCTTAGCTTAAAGGGGTTGTGAAAGAATGAGGGGGGGGGGGGGGTTTGGCAAATTCCCCCACTTGGCCGGACCTGTAAAGTAAAGATTACTTACCTGCATCCCACCACCAGCTCCCCGCTCCTTCTCCTTCAGGCCCCTGATGCTCCGTTGGGCTCCCTCATTGTCAACATCCGGTTTGACATTGCCGCAGCCAATCACTGGCCATGGCGAAGACCGGATCCTCTTACATCATGACAAATTGTCCCATGATCCAAGGGGATCTGGTCTCCACCGCATCCAGTGATGACATCGAGGAATCGCAGCTGAGGCCTGGAGGGGAAGGAGCGCGGAGCTGGCGCTGGGAAGCAGGTAAGTAATCTTTCCTTTACGGGTCTGGCCAAGTTAGGGCGGGGGGTGCCCCCATTCTTCCACAACCCCTTTAATCTCTCTATACGTGAAAAAAAAATCTCCAATTTATCTACTTTGTAAGGAATTTATCAAGCCCCGCTTTCCAGAATTCCAGTAGTCAAAAAGTCACAAAATAGGATGATGTGACTTTTTGGGGGAACTTGTTTAAGGCCTCATTCACATTTCCATTCTTCATTGATGTGTGCTATCCACATTTTCCATGGACAGCAAAAGCACCCATTGATTTTAATGTGTTTGTTCACACATCAGTGGATTTCCACATACCATGCTGCTCCAGTGCCATCATTCCAGTCCATGCTGTTCCGATCTCTGCTGGTCTTGTAGCGATGACATCACATTTATCATTCATGTGACCACTGCAGCCAATCCCTGGCATTAGGAGCCACGTGCCGGTCATGCACACAAGAGCACTGAGGCCACTGGTTGACTGCAGCAGTCACATGAATGATGTAGAGCACATGATCGCTGCAGGACGAGCGGGGACTGGAACAACAGGGACTGGCATGGTGGGACATTAAGAAGGCGTTCACACAACCGTAGTTTTGGTCCGCATCCATTCCGCTTTTTTTTTGCGGATAGGATGCGGACCCATTCATTTCAAAGGGGCCGCAAAAGATGTGAACAGCACAGCGTGTACTGTCCGCATCCGTATATCCCTTCTGCAGCCCTGCAAAAAAATAGAACATGTCCTATTCTTGTCCATTTTGCGGACGAGAATCGGCATTAAGAAAGGGCAGGAAATGCTGATCAGAACGCACATGGCCGGTATCTGTGTTTTGCGGATCAGAAATTTGCCGACAACCTCAGTTTTTTTTTCCATCTGTATGTGACGGTGGACATTATGATTTTTTAATGGGGTTTTAACAATACATTTTTTGCCTAATTGGCTTTATTTTATCTGCTGTCCAAGTAAAAAAAAATACATGGTTTGCTAAAAAAAAAAAGCAAAAAAAATGGTTCTTCAGAATTTTTGGGCACTTAAAAAAACAGACAAACCAAATTTAATTTATCAGTGTAGGGGGCCTTAAAGGAAGGTTACACTGGGAATAGCTTCCCTTTAGGCTAGGGCTACAGGATGACATGTGTTGAGCAAAAAAATCAGTCGCAGCCACAGCATGTCGCAGTGCGACACCATAGACTAGCATTACAAAATATGTCACACAACACTGGAGCGACATGAATGCAGTATAGTTGTACCCTATGTGTCGCGCGACACATGTCGTCGTGTAGCCCTAGCCTTAGGCCTCATGCATACTAGCATATTTTTGGTCCGCCTCCGATACGCATTTTTTTAATGGTGTGCTGTCCCCATCCCTTTGTCCGTTCCGCCATCCTGCAAAACAGACAGGACACGTCCTATTCTTTCGCATTTTTTCAATAGTGCGAAACGGGAAAGCGCTGGATGCACATGACCAGTATCGGTGGTTTTGCAGATCCACGGTCTTGTGCATGGGGCCTTAATTTCAAGATGCCGGCTCCTTCCGCCAACTACTATCCTAGCGCTAGTAAACACAGCAGGTTAATGATGATGTGACAAGGACAGGGGTGAGTGAGCTGCTGCAGTATCCAGGAGCCGATCAGTCATTAACCAGCCGAGAACTTCCTTGTCAGTGCAGGTCCTGGGCCAGTTATATATTCACTTCCCCTCCATATGACCAGTCCATTCATTCCTATGGCCACTCCCCCCCCCCCACCCCATATCCGCTTTCCTTGAGATTAGACTCAACCATCATCAGCCTTTCATAAAGAATAGACTGATATCCCGTCGGTGGGATCTGGGACCTCCACCGAAGTCCAGGACTAGGATTTGACCACCTCTCTGGTGACATCCGTAGGATCTGCTCTCGTTTGTAGGTTTGATTTTCAATAGAGAGGAGGGCTTGCCCCTTTACCTTTATGCAGGTGACTGGCTAAGAAAACCCATCTCCATACACCTTATTAGTCAAATATTTAATTATTTGGGGGGGGGGGGGGGTGGACCCACGTGGACCCACCCTTGTTCAGGACCGTTACCTATTAGCAAACATTGGCTATCACTCCAGAAGACCCAGCAGGTCAACACATAAAATGAACAGTCCATTGATTTCAATTGGCTTTGTGTAATGCTTCCATTCTCCTGTGGAGGCGCTGCAGGGGAATTAAATGCTTGCTGTGAGTTCCCTCCACGTATTATAGGTGATCAGGGGGGGGGGGGGGGTCTCAGCAGGGGGGGCACTTTGGGCTCAGTTTGTTGTCAAAAGACCCCTCTAGCACAAATGGATGGTGTAAAGCAAAGGACTTCAGGAGCCATTCTTTCGGGACAACCTTCAGAAAGTGATGGATTTCTTGCAGATTTTTTTTTTCTTTCTGTTTTACATAGTTTTTTTTTATTCTCTCAACTGGATCCATCCTGAAGATTGCAGATCTGTACATGTGCTGACATCTAGTGGTCAACACAGTAAAACGCTTAGAAAACAAAAACAAATTTTACAGCATAAAGTGAAAATGAATGTTGTGTTTTTCAGAGGATTTCAGCAAATCTCTATTTAAGTGAAAAGGGCCGCAGCTGTAAATCAACGCCGCAGTCCATCAGAGTGTTTTTACGGGACCCAGCAGGTCCCGCAAACCCACCTTCATAAGGGCTCATGCACACAGCCGTTGCCGTTTCTGTGGTCTGCAAATTGAGGACGTGCAAAAAAACACAGATAACGGCCGCGTGCGTTCCGCATTTCACCCTCTAAAGAACTGTCCTATCCATGTCCGTAAAATGTACAAGCATAGGACATGTTCTATTTTTTTTGCAGGACCATACGGATGTGGACAACTCACGGTGTGCCGTCCGCATCTTTTGCGACCCCCTTTGAAGTGAATGGGTCCGCATCCAACTCGCAAAAGATCCAGATCGGATGCGGACAAAAACAACGGTCGTGTGCATGAGCCCTTACACAGAACACCCCTGTAGGAGAAAGTTTGCAATATACTTACGTTCCTTCCCAGGTTTCTGGTCTGGGCTATGGACGGGGCGTCACTTCTGCTGTGGATGGGACCAGAACTATTCCTCTCCCTGGCGCATGCGCAGATGAGGTGGATTCAGGAGTCTCCAGGGAGAGGAATAGTTCTGGCCCTGTCCACAGCAGGAGTGACGACCTGTGTAATAGAGGCTATGGGTCCAAAGAACCCCCTTTAAGGCCTCATGCACACGACAGTATTTTTTCACGGTCCGCAAAACGGGGTTCCGTGATCCGTGTCCGTTTTTTGTTCCGTGTGTCTTCTGTGAATTTTGGAGGATCACCAGACATGAAGGAAAGTAAAAAAAAAGTCGTTTTGGTGTCCGCCTGGCCGTGCGGAGCCAAACGGATCCCTCCTGACTTACAATGCAGGTCAATGGGGACGGATCCGTTTGACGTTTACACAATATGGTGCAATTGCAAACGGATCCGTCCCCCATTGACTTTCAATGTAAAGTCAGGAGTCCCTATCGGAGTTTTCTCCAATCCGATGGTATATTTTAACTTGAAGGATCCCCATCACCATGGGAACGCCTCTATGTTAGAATATACCATCGGATTTGAGTTACATTGTGAAAACTCAGATCCGACAGTATATTCTAACACAGAGGCGTTCCCATGGTGATGGGGACGCTTCAAGTTAGAATATACTAAGAACTGTGTACATGACTGCCCCCTGCTGCCTGGCAGCACCCGATCTCTTACAGGGGGGGCTATGATACGCACAATTAACCCTTTAGGTGCAGCACCTGAGGGGTTAATTGTACGGATCACAGCTTCCTGTAAGAGAAGCTGATGTGAAAACTCAGCTCTGAAAAAGCTGTATACAGACGGATCTGCGGATCCGTCTGTGCTAAAGTAGCCTACAGACACGGATCACGGACGCGGATGGCAATCTTGTGTGCCTCTGTGTTTTTTCACGGACCCATTGACTTGAATGGGTCCGCGAACCGTTGTCCGTCCAAAAAATAGGACAGGTCAAATTGTTTTGACGGACAAGAAACACTGATCACGGACGCGGATGACAAACAGTGCAAGTCAATTAGTCGCAGAAAATCACGGAAAACGGAACAACGGACAAGGATGCACACAGCGGTCGTGTGCATGAGGCCTAATTCTGAGGATTGTGGGGGCCTCGGCAGTCAGACACACATCAGTCAGTTACAAACAGTCCATGACGTGGCTGTTTTTCATGGTTGTGTGAATGAGCCCTTACAAAATATGGAAGTATTCTAAAGGAAAGATTGTAGACAGATGACACAGGGCAGAGAGGGACAAGATGGAGTAGTAGGGTTATCTGGAAAGGGCCTGCGACATCTAAATGAAGTGGAGCCATGCAGAAGGCATGAAGGATTTAAGTTTGCCATAGCCTAGGGAGGTATTGACCATCCTAAGGCTACTTTCACACTTGCGCTTGATCGGATCCGTTCTGAACGGATCCGATCATATTAATGCAGACGGAGGCTCCGTTCAGTACGGATCCGTCTGCATTAATAACTTAGAAAAATTTCTAAGTGCGCAAGATGCCTGAGCGGATCCGTTCAGACTTTCAATGTAAAGTCAATGGGGGACGGATCCGCTTGACGATTGAGCCATATGGTGTCATCTTCAAGCGGATCCGTTCCCATTGACTTACATTGTAAGTCTGAACGGATCCGCTCGCCTCCGCACGGCCAGGCGGACACCCGAACGCTGCAAGCAGCGTTCAGCTGTCCGCCTGGCCGTGCGGAGGCGAGCGGAGCGGAGGCTGAACGCCGCCAGACTGATGCAGTCTGAGCGGATCCGCTCCATTCAGACTGCATCAGGGCTGGACGGAGGCGTTCGGGTGGAGGAGCTCACGAGCGGACCGACGAACGCAAGTGTGAAAGTAGCCTTAAATGGGTTGGCCCATCTCGCACTTTGGTGGCATATCGCTAGAATATGCCACCAATGTCCGATAGGTGCAGGTCCCAGAGGTAAGACCCGCACCTATCTCTAGAACAGAGCCCCCAAAACGAAGGAGAGCGCACCACTCCATTGAATGGAGCTGAACCGCAAGTAGGCCGCCGCTACGGCATGGCGAGGGTTCCGCCGTAACCACGTCAAGAATAGACCTGTACATTGTTGGTGCGGTCTCAAAAACTGAACGGCAAAAACCCTCCCCTGAATGAACTGCGGCACATCCTCCTATTGAAAACACAGAATCTGTGCAGAAAATACTTTGTCCGAAACGACGGACATTGACTCGTAGGGAGCCACTTTCAGAAGGTGGCGCTAGGGAGACGGTTCTCTTTCACTGGGAGATACCTCTTTGCATATAAGTGGCTGAGGTGCCTGACAGCGGCGTATTCCCTCTCCCTATTAAAAACACACGCACGCTCCGAGCCACGCCGCTGGTCATATGACCATTTTTTTCTTCTGTGGACGATTTTGGTCAATTTACCCTGATCCGCCGTCACATGCCGGTGACTTTGATTCATTACCGCTAGAATCATTCTTTAATGGAGGAGCTGGGAGGTGACACTCGCGATAAGGACATCTGGCGGCAAGATGTACGAGCAGACGTTGCTCTCGCAGCCGACAGTCCTGAGTGAATTTCGCTCGCATCCAGTCAGCGCCACACGGAAGCTTAAGTGAGGAGAAAAAAAAAATCTGAGCTGTCAGACATGGAGACGTACGATCCTCACAGGACCAGTAAGACGTTCTCCAACACCAGTATTGCTTAACTGGCATACTGTATGTGATGCCTCCCGGCCCACTGAGCCGGGCCTCGGGGACCACCAGTATATTTAATACAAAGTTTCAGACATATTGGGATTTACAAAAAGCGGCTCCACAGCAACAGAATACAAAGTGGCACAAAGTGCTAAGGAGCAACTGTCCACGTTTTACATGGCCGGTGTTCAGATACCGAATTAAAGGGCTTGACTAGGATTAAGAAAACATGGCTTCTTGTAGGGGTGCACCTAGCCTTTCTGCTGCCTTGCAGCGGCCTAAAAAATAACTGCGCCCAGCAAATAGTGTCCCTGACAGTAATAGTGTCGCAAACATAATGACCCCCAAAAATAATTGTGCTAAGCTGATACTGTGCCAGGGTGCCCCCACAATAATAGTGCTCCTAAAAGTTCCGCCAAAAGTAATAATTCTCTGCCAGACTGCACTTAGTAGTAAAAGTGCCCCTACAGTAATAATGTCCCCACTGTGCCCCAGAAGTAATAATGCTGCCATAATGCTCATACTAGTTCCCCTTAGTCCCACAGTAGTAATAACGTGCACCATAATGCCCCCAGTACTAATAATTCTCCTTATAATATGAGCCAATACAAAAATGCCCCTTGTGTGTGCCAGTACAAAAATACCCCTTTATAATGTGTGCCAGTGCAAAAAATACTCCCTTATGTGTGCCAGAACAAAAAAAGGCTCCCTTAAATATGTGCTTGTAAAAAAAAAAGACCCGTTACAAAAGGGGTTACAAAAAATGCCCCCATCTGTCTGCCAGTACAGAATTAGTGCCCCAGTGGAGTATATCTCCATAGTGCCAACATAATGTATGCCAATGCCCCCTTGTGTGTGCCAGTACAAAAGATACACCCTCTTAGTGCCCCCAGTTGAGCTAATGTCCTAATAGTGTTCCCCGTAATGTGTCCCTGTACGAAATGCCCCTATTTAGTGCCCCCAGTAGATGCCCCCACAGTGCTCCTGTCAGCAAAGTGGTGCAGGCCTCTTCCAGCCTGTGTCTCGTGCTGTATGCTTCCCGGCTCAGGGAAAGCGATGATGATGATGTTATCGCGTCGCCTGCGCTGGCCTCTGATAGACTATAGGCACTAGGCCAGAAGCCTATCAGAGGGAACGGGGCAGGGAGACGTCGCTCCCGTGCTCTGCCACAGAATTCATCTGTATCGCCATCTTGAGGACGGCAATATAGTTGAATATAGGGAGATGGGCGCTTATTGAGCCCTAACTGGCGATGCGGCCCTGGATTTTTGGCACAGCTGTGTACAGGTTGCAACTGGTCTTGTAGCTGGATCCCATTCATTTCAGTGCGACTAAGGCTACTTTCACACCTGCGTTAGGTGCGGATCCGTCTGGTATCTGCACAGACGGATCCGCACCTATAATGCAAACGCTTGTATCCGTTCAGAACAGATCCGTTTTCATTACCATAAACAAAAAAATAAAAATACATTTTGTTCATGATAATGCAACGTTTTGACTTACACTGAAAGTCAATGGGAGGCGGATCCGTTTTCAATTGCACCATATTGTGTCAGTAAAAACGGATCCGTCCCCATTGACTTACATTGTGTGTCAGGATAGATCCGTTTGGCTCAGGCAGCGTTTTGGTGTCCGTCTCCAGAGCGGAATGGAGGCTGAACAGAGGCAAACTGATGCATTCTGAACGGATCCTTAACGGAACTGATCCGTTTTGGGCCGCTTGTGAGAGCCCTGAACGGATCTCACAGACGGACCCAGAAACGCCAGTGTGAAAGTAGCCTAAGATGCAATAACATTCTTTGCAGATTTGCCAAGTTCTTATGGAGCATTGCCACCTGCAGGGTCCCATAGGAACTACAGCTGTAAAAGTCCTAGTTTCTTTAAATCGCCGTGCTGCGCTCCCGGGGAAAATTGCTTCAGAAGCCATAGTCACAACTGACCATGGCATCTGCGGGTTTAAACGTCTGCGGTCGACGTTATTGCCAATCGTAGACATTAGCCCCGATGTCAGTTGTTTAAAACAGCAGAAACCCGACGGCTATGGCGTGCACTGTGATCGCGAGCGGGAGACATTTTTAAAGACTGGATTTCCGCTGTAAATAGGATATGCTATTTATGCTATTGATAGGTATGGATCCCACCCGCTTCCATCTCAAGAATGAGAACCTGATGTGAATTGAAAGCACGCTGCGCACACTGTGTCCTCTCCATGCACTGCAATGGGACTTCTGAAAATAGCTAAGGGAGCGTGGTCAGCTACTTTTGGAAGTCCAATACCAGTAAATGGAGAGGAGGCCACACATGCGCGACTACCCCTCCATTTACCTCTATAGGACGTTTGGGTATTTTTGAAAGTCCCATAGTGGTGAATGGAGGGGGGGCCGTGCATGCACAGTTCACTGCAGGGCCCTGTTTTTTAGTTGGGTGAGACCCGCACCTGTGGAACCTTTATGATAGGTATGCTCAACCTGCGGCCATCCAGCTGTTGTAAAACTACAACTCCCATCATGCCCTGCTGTAGGCTGATAGCTGTAAGCTGTCCAGGCATGCTGGGAGTTGTTGTTTTACAACAGCTGGATGGCCGCAGGTTGAGCATCCCTGCTTTATGACATACCCTCTCGATATGCCATAAAGGTCCAGATGGGAATACCTGTCACGGCAGACAGGATACAAGATACACAGGATATAAACAAACAAGTGTCTAGGCAAGAAGCTGGGGATAGAGGTCACCCCCTGACAAATCCCTACCAGCTCTCCCTAGACTTCTATGCCCACGTTCAGACCCTGAAGGTGGGAATAACGTGTCCTCGTGCCTGGGCTGAAGATTCCCTAGAATCCCTAAGATGGTGAAATGGGGGAAAGAGGCAGCCTGCTCCATCAGGACCCGGAGGGGGCAGGCGTCTCTCTAACAGCCTAGACAGACAACCACAAGAAAGCAAAACCCACTTATCTTTTACTGAGCAGGAACAGCAAATCCTTCCTTCCTTCCTCTGAGCCAGACAGAAGCTATAACCCGCACAGGGCACTGAGAGTGGGCGTAATTTAAACTCAAACCAACGACCCCACCCAGTGCACCTGAAGGGAGGCGGATATAGCTCAATTCCAAAACAAAAAGGCTAAGCACGCGCTGCTAACCTGGCAGACCTCCACACATAGCCTGAGCAGGGCATGACAGTACCCCACCTTCTACGGATGACCTCCGGACACCCTGGCCCAACTTTATCCGGGTGGGATCTGTGAAAAGCCCTCACCAGTCGGCTGGCACTAACATCCACAGCTGGAACCCACATCCTCTACTCAGGGCCGTATCCCCTCCAGTGTACCAGATACTGAAGGGAACCCCGAAGAACTCTTGAGTCGAGAACCCTGGAGATCTCGAACTCTAAATGCCATGGTTCCACCGGTTTCACATATTTCTTTAGTAAAGGCTTGTGGAACACATTATGGATCCTCCAAGTCTGCGGAAGATCCAGACGAAACGCTACTGGATTGACCACCGCAGATATTTTGTAAGGTCCAATAAATCTTGGACCCAGTTTCCAAGATGGTACTCTCAATTTAATATTTTTAGTAGACAACCACACCAGATCACCCACACACAGGTCTGGACCAGTCATACGTCTCTTGTCAGCCATTCGCTTATACCTCTCACCCATCTTCTCCAAATTCACCAGGATCCTCCACCAGATAGAAGACAAGGCAGAAGAAAATCTCTCCTCCTCTGGCATCCCAGAGGAACTAGTCCCAGAAAAGGTACCAAACTGAGGATAAAAACCGTTTGCACCAAAAAAATGGCGACTTACCCGTGGACTCCTGCCTACGGTTATTCAAAGCAAACTCTGCTTGCCCATTCGACTGCGGATGAAAAGCCGAAGAGAACGAAAGTTGAATGCCAAGCCGAGAGCAGAACGCCCTCCAAAACCTGAAGACAAACTGCGTGCCCCTATCAGAAACCACATCCGAGGGAATGCCATGTAATTTCACGATATTATCAACAAAAATCCAAGCAAGAGTCTTGGCATTGGGCAGACTGGCTAACGATACAAAGTGAGCCATTTCACTAAAACGGTCAACAACCACCAAAATTACTGTTTTCCCGGAGGAACTCGGCAGATCCGTAATAAAGTACATAGACAAGTGCGTCCAAGGACGAGACGGAATAGACAAAGGAAGAAGTGAACCAGCAGGTTGAGTACAGGTTTCACAAGCTGCTATGTAATCCTCAACACTCTTATGTAACCCGGGCCACCAGAACCTCTGAGACACAAGATCAAAGGTGGACTTACCACCAGGATGTCCAGCAAGGACAGTATCGTGATGTTCCAGGTATACCTTGTATCGCAGTCCATCAGGAACAAACAACCTCCCTGGGGGACAAGAACCAGGAGCCCCCTCCTGGGCTCCCAACACCTCCATTTCCAATTCGGGATATAGAGCGGAGACCACCACCCCATCAGCCAAAATCGGAGTAGGATCCTCTGAATCACATCCCCCAGGAAAACTGCGAGACAACGCATCAGCCTTGACGTTTTTAACGCCCGGGCGAAAAGTAAACAGTGACCATCTGGCCTGTCTAGGATTCAGACGCTTGGAAGATTGTAGGTAAGCCAAATTCTTATGATCCGTATATACTGTAACGGGATGAGACGCCCCCTCCAACCAGTGACGCCATTCCTCGAAGGCCAATTTGATGGCCAGCAATTCCCTATCTCCTACATCATAATTCCTCTTGGCGACCGAGAGCTTCTTGGAAAAAAAAGCACACGGAACCCATTTGCCAGGGGATGAACCCTGCGACAGCACTGCGCCGTTCCGCAAATTGGACGCAATCCGTGTTTTGCGGATCCACAATTTGCGGACCGCAAAACACACACAACGGTCGGGTGCATTAGGCCTTTAAGTACAAACTATAGACTCCCTAGACCTCCAGGGATATTAGACGTAAACCCATAGCAAGTGCACCATCTATAAGGGCTGTTTCACACGAGTGGATGCCGTGCGTGACATCCGCTGCGTGAATGACAGCCAAGACCCGATGCGGACAGCAGAAGCACGGAGCAGTAACATGACTGATAATGCTCCGTGCCTCTCTGTGATCTCTTTACTACAAAATCACAGTGACAACTTTATCTCACTGTGATTTTGTAGTAAAGAGATCACAGAGAGGCACGGAGCATTATCAGTCACGTTAATGCTCCGTGCCTCTGCAGTCTGCATCAGGTCTTGGCTGTCATTCACGCAGCGGATGTCACGCACGGCATCCGCTCGTGTGAAACAGCCCTAATGGATATCATTATATCCATTAGGGCGGCTCTCCAGCTGCTGTAAAACTACAACTCGCACCATGCCCTGCTGTAGGCTGATTGCTGTAGGCAGACTGGGCATACTGGGAGTTGTAGTTCTGCAACAGCTGGAGAGCCGCAGGTTGGCCGTCCCTGCCTCTAACATCACAATCTTGATGATCTGACTTACATAATGTAGGCATTAGTCTATTCCGAATTCCCAGGGAGGAAATAAGAGGCAGGGTATAGAGGACAATACGGCCCTGATCATACACAGATTTGCAATTGAGGTTGATTATCATGCAAATGGATGGAAAATCTGCAATCCGCCGCTGTGCAAACAGAGATGTGGAAAATCCACTCGCCAGCTCCACGCTGCGCCACACAAAGGTGCATTGAGAATAGATAATAGAAGCGCGGATTCTGGAAATGGAGCGCTGGGAGGTAATGTGCAGCCGCACTGTGATAATATATCATTAGTCAATGTGTGAGCTGACTCCATGACATCTCTCTGTTGGGGGGGGGGGGGGGGGGGATAGTCACTTTTAGGTCTAAGTAATGGGAAGATGTATAAATGTATATAATCAGCTGCTGTATCATTTCTGACGTGGATGCGGCTGCAGGGTTTCTAAAGGGAACCTGTCACCGGGATTTTGGGTATAGAGCTGAGGACATGGGCTGCTAGATGGCCGCTAGCACATCCGCAATATCCAGTCCCCATAGCTCTGTGTGCTTTTATTGTGTAAAACCCCCCCGATTTGATCTATATGCAAATTAACCTGAGACGAGTCCTGTATGTGAGATGAGTCAGGGACAGGACTCTTCTCAGGTTAATTTGCATATGTATCAAATCGTTTTTTTCACACAATAAAAGCACACAGAGCTATGGGGACTGGGTATTGCGGATGTGCTAGCGGCCATCTAGCAATCCATGTGCTCAGCTCTATACGCAAAATCCCGGTGACAGGTTTCCTTTAAGTCTACACAATGCTCTGATACGTTAAGCCTCATGCTAATGACCGTACTTTTGGTCCATGTCTGATCCGCATCTTTTGCGAATTGCACACGGACCCATTCATTTCTATGGGTCCGCGTGCTGTCCGCATCCATATGTCCGCCCCGGAAATTATAGAACATGCCCTATTTTTGTACATAGTATTTTCTGTAAGGCCTCATGCACACAATCGTATCCGTTTTGCGTTCTGCATATCGCAGATCCACAAAAAACACGGATCCCGTCTAAGAGCAGGCCAACATTTCTTTTATAACTCCTGTAGAAATGTCCTATCCTTGTCCACAAAATAGATAAGAATAGCAATTGTTCTATATTTTTATTTTTGCGGGGCTGCAGTGAATGGGTGCGCATCCGTTCAGCCAAAAATGCGGGACAGATGCGGACTCAACATACAGTCGTGTGCATAAGGCCTTAATGGTTCATCATATGAAGAGAAGGAAAAAATAAGGCCTTAATGGGACTGAGAAAAATGCGGATGGCACATATATAAGGCATCCGTATTTTGTGGATCCGTGGTTTGCGGACCATAAAACAAATATGGTCGTGAACAGGAGGCCACATCTGCATTGGAGGATCCTTTAGGAGTCACCGTTGCAGATGCCATCAAACATGGAGATTAAAAAACAGCGCAGCAGGCTACAATATTTTGTCCAGTAACATGGCGGACGCCATGATGGAAACCTGACTCACTCTCTTTATAGTCTATTGTCGGCTCCATCGGTGCCTGTCATGTGCACTTGCATCATTTCCATTGTTCTCCTGCTAGAACGACAGAACTTTAAAATGTAATGTAAAGGAAGCTGTACCTGCGCTGATACATTGTAACAAGCTATCAGAGAAGGAGATTTGTGTTGTAGGATGTACATGGTTGAGTCCCATTATTATGACCACCAGGTGATATCCAGAACCTCTGTGTGCAGACGGGCTGGGGGGGGGGGGGACTCCATAAGGTCCTGGTAGGTTGTCACATGTATCTGGAGCCATGCTGACGGCAGTGCATCCCACAGCTGCTTGGGGGGGGGGGGGGGGGGGGGATCCATAGAGCGACCACGACCAACAAGGTTCCAGTCTGGGGAATTAGGGGGTCAGGGTCATACTTAGAAGTCTTGGTCATGCTCTTCCAACCAGTGTCGGACATTGCTAGCCGTGTGACATGCCGCATTGTCTTACTGGAAGATTCCATCCGCCCCAGGGGAGACAATCAGCATGTATGGGTGTACGTGATCTGCAAGGAGGGAGTCATACCCATATAGGTTAGAGTGCCTTCCACATGGATGAGGGGCCCAAACAATGGCAGGAAAACCTTCCCCGGACCATAACGCTGCCACCACCATCTTGTGTTCTCCTAGCAATGGCTGCAGAGTGTTTCTTCTCTGATGTTTCTCACCTGACGCCAACGTCCACCCGTTCCATGTAGCAGAAGACGTGACTCATCGGAGAAGACAACCCTTTGCTGATCAGCGGAGGCCCGATTCCGATGATGCTGCAAAAACTGAAGCATTTTCTGCCGATGCAGCTTCGTTATCAGAGGAGCAGAGACCGTCCGGAGCGGTGCAGGGAGCAGAATAGGTATATTCCCTGTGAGGGGCCCAACATATGGGCGGAATTCATACTATTGGATAACCCCTTTAATCTATACTACGGAGGACCGAATCGGTTCATCTCGTGAAGAAGCGCCCACCTGCCTACTGACTGACAGGGTCGGACATCTAGCCCAGTCCTAACAATCTGATGTCTGCTCCGAGTAGCTGCACAGGCGCTGAAACTCTAATTCAGCTCCATTACCTGGAACCGTAGTGGCTCATGCGCAGTTGCTTCCCCCAAAGCCGAATTTGCAATTCAGCGCCTGTGCAGCTACTCTGGGCAGCAGCGCAGGGTCCGGATTGTCAGGGTCAGCTTAGATGTCCGGCCCTGTCAATCAGCAGACAGGTGGGCGCCTCTTCACCTGTAGGGTCAGCCCCTCGCAGGTGACGAGCTCCTGCTAATGAGACAAATCGATTTGTTAGCATGGATTCACTCATCCATAACGTATACCGATTCACATAGTGAACTCAGTGACCAGTCAGTATGCAGTGAGCTCCTCAGCTCCCCCTGCAGGCGGTGAGAATGGAATCATTTAACTCAATGGCTGTGTGAAGAGAAGCAGAGGATGTAGAGCTCTGTAAAAGAGAACTCCGATTGTACAAAAGACACATGAAGATATCAGTCCGCACAGAAATGTTCCCTTATTTATGGCGCCAGGTTTTACTGATCAGGACGCAGTTCTTTTGGGGAGGGGGGGTCCTGCACAGATTCTTGCCACCTAACAGCAAGGTCCCATTGGAGGCTTGTATTGTATAACTAAGGCCCCTACAAAAAGATTTGGGGACTGTGCAGACGTCCTGTGGGATTTCCTTACAGGACACAACAGAAATAATTGATGTGCGCGCAGCTGATCACGGACACTTTCTCCAAAACAACCGTGACACGCTAATTACATGTTTACCGGCTTACCTCTGCTGTCTGCGCTATATATACTCACGTGTTCCGTTCATCTGCAGCCGACAAGACACTTCTGAGTTGAGCAAGCAAAAAACCCATCTCCCCAGGGACCGTCACCCAACTTTTCTGGGTTAATGACTGGCAAATCAGCCTAGCTTGGGGCATTCACGGGCTTGGTGAACAATGGCGAATTCAGTCTATGACTATCGCCTGTCACAGATTTGGGGTTTTCTTTGCTTTGTTCAACGGAGACAAGATGCAGACGTAAAGAAGTCCAAGGTGGTTTGACTGTCAACCCGGGGCTCAGATGGAAGCAACTAAGCAAAAGGTGAAATGGAAATGAACATTAGGCCTCTTTCACACTACCGTTTTTTGTTTCCGTTTTGCGGGCCGTTTTTTGCGCTCCGTATATGGTCCGTATACGGAACCATTTATTTCAATGGTTCCGCAAAAAAACTGGAATGTACTCCGTATGCATTCCGTTTCCGTATTTCCGTTTTTCCATTCCGTTGAAAGATAGAACACGTCCTATTATTGCCCGCAAATCACGTTCCGTGGCTCCATTCAAGTCAGTGGGTCCGCAAAAAAAAACGGAACACATACGGAAATGCATCCGTATGTCTTCCGTATCCGTTCCGTTTTTTCTGAACCATCTATTGAAAATGTTATGCCCAGCCCAATTTTTTCTATGTAATTACTGTATACGCCATACGGAAAAACGGAACGGAAACAGAAACACAACGGAAACAAAAAAACGGAACAACGGATCCGTGAAAAACGGACCGCAAAACACTGAAATAGCCATACGGTAGTGTGAAAGAAGCCTTAGTAGCCGATGACTGGAAAAAATATGTGAGCAATAAAAAAAGAAAAAAATCTGGAACATTACCACTTTTGCTCAGCAGGGGGCAGTGTTGAACCTGTCCATTTAGAATATACTGTAATAAACTGGTTTTGAGCAGAAGGGTAAAGGCACAGACTGGAAGGCATATGGAGGACCCGACGAAGAAACACTCTGCAGATTAGGCCTCATGCACACAACTGTAGGTATTTTTGGGGGAAACGCAAAATATGGATGCGGTTTGTTTACCGTCACATTTCTTTTTTGCGTACCCATTAACTTCAACGGATCCACAGGACATGTCTTATAATTTGCTGAATAGACATACAGATCCGGAAACACACAGGGCCGGTACGGCGGTACCATAGTACTAAGCTAAGGGAAATGTAACAGCAGATTTGGTATTTCTGGGGCCCCAAGGAAAGTTATGTCTTAGAGCCCCTATCACACCGCTAAGCTCCACCTAAGCCCCACCCTCAGCGCCTGGACACTTCTGGGAAGGGTCTGCATAGGCGGTATGTCTGCCTCTGGTTTTAGTCGCTTTTTTTGTTTTGTTTCATCAGCCATCCTCTTGTGGCCATAAGGGGGCCCCCTTTGCTATGGGGCCCCAAGCATTTGCTTAGTTTGCATGGTGGTAAACATCCGCCCCTGCATACGTGCGTGCGGGCCCACAAGGGAGGGTGGTGCCCCTTGGGGGTGCTGTATTACTGCGATGATGTGAATGCTTCTGTACCCCCCGTGAGATGTCTCCTGCCAGATAACGTGTCCATGATTAGGGTGCATTCACACGACCGTAGGTGGTCCGTGCCCGTACTGACTTGAATGGGTCCGCAATCCTCCAGATATGGCGCAGTGCAGAACGGAGGCACAGATCGGAAGCCCACGGAAGTGCTTTTTGGTTCGTGCCTCCGCACCCAAAAGATGGGACATGTCCTATCTTTTGCCGTATATTGCAGATTGCGGATCCACTCAATTCAATGGGTCCGCGCCGCAATACGGGATTTACACGGCCGTTGCTCGTGCATTGCAATTTGCCGTCCGCAGCACAGGCACGGACGGCTTACATTTCTTGTGAATATACCCTTACTGTTAGGACCCCAGTCTATGAGCCTGAAGCTGAGTGTTCGCCAGGTTAGGGTAGGTTCACATGTGCGCTAAACGGATCTGGCAGAGAGCAGGCTGCTGGACTTCACTGGCTCCGGCCTAGCCGGATACTACAGTTCAGCCACGGACCCCATGGACTATAATGGGCTCTGGGCGCTTTCCAGCATCACTGTCGGTTTTTGGCCTGACAATTTTTGTGCTGCCAAAAGCCGGAATTGCACTGGAAAGCGTTAGATCCCATTATAGTCAATGGTGTCCGAGAGGGGGACACTGTAGTATCCAACTAGACCGGATCCGGTGAACTCTCTGCAGACACAGCCTGTAGGATCTGTTTAACGCAAATGTGAACCTACACTAACACTACAGTATATTTACTGGATATAATCGTACAGTATGCAATTATATATAATACTGAATATAATAAAATGTTTGGTTCTGTAATACTGTAGTATGGTATAGAATACTACATATAATACTGTATAATACTACATATAATAGTATAGTATATAACACTACATATACAGCATATAAAACTCTAGCATATACTACATATAATAGTATAGAATATAATACTATATATACAGTATATAAAACTCTAGTATATAATACTATACATAATAATATAGGGGCTCATTTATCAAACTGGTGTTAAGTAGAACTGGCTTAGTTGCCAATAGCAACCAATCAGATTCCTCCTTTCATTTTCCAAAGGAGCTGTCCAAAATGAAGGGCGGAAGCTGATTGGTTGCTGTGGGCAACTAAGCCGGTTCTACTTTACACCAGTTTGATAAATGACCCCCATATACAATATATAAAACTATAGTAGGTTATACTACATATAATAGTATAATATACAAATAAAGTTCCGGATTCTGGAAAGCCGGGTGATCCTGTTGGAGTTGGAATGGAGGCCATAGTGGAGCAGATTCATGAAAACCCCTTGCCCCCCTTTTCTGCCCATAGCAACCAATCACAGCGCAGCTTTCATTTCCTATTCTGTTCTTGAATAATGAAATCTGCGCTGTGATTGGCCACCAGGGGCAACAAAGACAGGTTCTTCTAGACAGGTTGATGTCTCCCCTGAGTCTGACCCAGCTTTCCCAGGAACTGATAGAACAACTATATTTATAGTGGTTTGGGTGGATGCTCTGTCCCAGCAGCCTTTATTGTTGTCCTTCTGCCTGCACATTGATAGTGAGGGGATGACAGGAGGAGCTGAGGGAGGGACAGGGATGGAGTCACATGCATGTTTGCATTGGAAATGCTCAAGCGGCAACATCTGTCCCGACTCATTTACATAACCCCGCCTCCGCCCTACGCTCATAGGCTGAGTAGATTCCCATTCCTTCTTGTTGTCAATGCCTGCCTCCTCTGATTGGTTATTGCATCTGTCTGTCAGGACGTCGCCCCGCCCTCTTCCAAAGGCTGATACCGGTGCCTGAGAGGTGAGAGGAAGCGGCGGTCTGAGGGAGAAGCCGCTCCACAAACCATCCCGGGACCGGGGGCCAGAACCGAGCGACGTAAGGAGAAGACACTCCCCACAGGGGCCACAGGACTGCTCACTGCGGGCGCAGAGCCGGACACAGTGCTTTACTATCAGTATACATAATATTGGGGTGCAGGACTGGTTAGTGGGTGATATTATTGGGGTGCAGGACTGGTTAGTGGGTGATATTATAGGGGTGCAGGACTGGTTAGTGGGTGATATTATTGGGGTGCAGGACTGGTTAGTGGGTGATATTATTGGGGTGCAGGACTGGTTAGTGGGTGATATTATTGGGGTGACCCAGAGACTCATTAAGACCATAGTGTTTTTAGAGAGTCAGTGTTGGGGTGTTCTCCTGGGTTTTGGGGTATAGACAGTTTGGGGTGCAGGGGTGAGGAGTGGGCATATAGCATTGGGCTGCAGGATTGGTCCAATTAATATTGGGGTGCAGCAATATAGAGGGAGGTGGTTGTGAATTGGGGCAGTTTTGGGGTGCGGAGTTGCAGAGGATGATACAATATTAGGGGGCGTCTGTTAGATTTGGGGGTAGTTGGTGTATTAGGGTGCAGGTTATATAAGACTTGGGGTGCCAAACACATTGCATTATTTACAGTGCAGGACTGCGTGTGTTTGCAGGGGGTCATGTAGGTTGGGGTGACTTCCTGGGATGTGCAGAGAGCTAGGAGATATAGAGACAGCAGAGGAAAACAGACTGCAAAGATCTAAGAGACAGCCCAGAGCACCAGAATAGACATCAGCTGTCAGAGGACAGAGAGAGACAGAGCGCAGGGAGGGACAGGAGGTGAGCGGCGGAGCGCAGAGGAGTAGACAGGACAGCTGGAGGCAGGAGGACTCTTCAAGAAGAAGCCAGGACTCGCACAGACCGAAGAAAGGGTTAATCAGTGGCTGAGTTGCGACTCCTGTGACTCCCGTGATATAACACATTTTTTGGAAGCGTGGCAATTAGACAGTCCAGAGAGTGTGTGAGACTTCAATTCAGATGTCAGGGGTTGTAGTCCAGTAATCCTTGACAGCTTCCGAGACACTCAAAGGGCTCAGCGGTCCAAACCCCTCCAGCGCGACAGTGACTCCCACCGGTCACATCATGTCCAGGAAGAAGAGTCAGAAGAGTAAAGGGAGCAGCTCTCCGGCGTCCTCCAGCATCCCACCCAGCAAGGAGAACGGCAAGGTGGGCACCGAGAGCCAGAGCAATGGCATGGTCATGTCCGGGCGACCCTCCCTCAGCAACAGCGGAGAGTTCTACGACATTGCCTTTAAGGTGAGATCTTGTAGATGTTTCCGAGATTTTACAGCCTGTTAGCTCACACACGTGGTTGAGGCGTGGACAGGTCCCAAGGAGAAGTCTCAGCTTTCTTTAGGATCTGTTCTTGTTTTATACTTAAAAAATGCACCTGCAGCAACCGCAGCGGAGTACAGACAAGGCATATACCGATGTAGAGGAGGAGTCACCAGTATATCTATGGTATCTATCTATCTATCTATCTATCTATCTATCTATCTATCTATCTATCTATCTATCTCATATCTATCTCATATCTATCTATCTATCTATCTATCATCTCATATCTATCGATCTGTCTCGTTTCATTATATTCAGTTGACAAGCTCTGAACTGTATATTAAGTATATGTTCTTGGACTGCGGTGAGGGTGATAGGAGAAACGTCTTCCAGGTAGGAGACTCCTTGATGAGGTCTGGTGGATGGGATGGTGCAGTGATGGCTGTCCACCTTCGTTGTTTAGAAGAGATCAGAATGGACAAGGTGGCCGCCGAAGTCAACCTCCTTCAGCTCCAGCTCCAGTGAGTGAGCCCTCCTGAGCATGGAGAAGACCTCGTTGCCGCGCTTGTCTGCCCCCCCATAGGCAGAGAAGGTTGACTCACAGCGGAGGTCAGGGTGACTGGGCCTGTGTAAGGGTAGGAGTCGGACCCAATGTGGCGGTGGTCAGCATGCTGCTGAATACAAGCCACTGCTGTTCTCTATAGATTGCTAAAAATGTATCGTCAATCATCACTTATTGTTAACGGCCGTGCAAAACAGTGCAGCCATTGATAATTGACAATAGGCAGGAGATTGACAACCAGTCTTTAGCAATCTATAGAAAACAGCTGCGGCTTGCATAGCCACCTGCCGGCCGCCCCGTCTGGTCCTGCCCGAGTGACAGTCAATAAGAGACGTAGAGTGTCCTCCATATTTGCTCACAATGTCCATTTGGCCATCAAAATAGTCCCTTTGCTGTTGTCCAAGTAGTGATCCTCATCAGAGGAGGAAAGTGACAACCAAATGTGAGCCAGCAGTGTTCATAGTAGTTGTCACTTCCCTTCCCCTACTCCCCTTGGCGGTTCATGCAAAGATGCTAGAATGTATACAAATATACAAAGTATACCACTCGTTGCTACAAAGTATACTGCTCATTGCTACCAATATACAAGGTATACCGCTCGTTGCCACAAAGTATACCGCTCATTGCTACCAATATACAAGGTATACCGCTCGTTGCTACCAATATACAAGGCATACCGCTCATCGCTACAAAGTATACCGCTTGTTGCCACAAAGTATACCACTCGTTGCTACAAAGTATACCGCTCGTTGCTACAAAGTATACCGCTCGTTGCTACAAACATAGAAAGTATACCGCTCGTTGCTACAAAGTATACCGCTCATTGCTACCAATATACAAGGTATACCGCTCATCGCTACAAAGTATACCGCTCGTTGCCACAAAGTATACCGCTCGTTGCCACAAAGTATACCGCTCGTTGCCACAAAGTATACCGCTCGTTGCCACAAAGTATACCGCTCGTTGCCACAAAGTATACCGCTCGTTGCCACAAAGTATACCGCGCGTTGCTACAAAGTATACCGCTACCGCTCGTTGCCACAAAGTATACCGCTCGTTGCCACAAAGTATACCGCTCGTTGCCACAAAGTATACCGCTCGTTGCTACAAAGTATACCGCTCGTTGCCACAAAGTATACCGCTCGTTGCTACAAAGTATACCGCTCGTTGCTACAAAGTATACCGCTCGTTGCTACAAAGTATACCGCTACCGCTCGTTGCCACAAAGTATACCGCTCGTTGCCACAAAGTATACCGCTCGTTGCTACAAACATACAAAGTATACCGCTCATTGCTACCAATATACAAAGTATACCGCTCATTGCTACCAATATACAAAGTATACCGCTAATTGCTACAAATATACAAAGTATTTCACCTCTTCCCAAACTGACAGTAGTCATCCGTTTTTTTGGGGGGCAGATAGACCCCATGGTGACCTGTGAAGGGTTAACCCGATTCGTTAAGAGGAGGCTAATGTCCCTTGTGTCAGACGCATTCGGCTGAATTATCCGGATTGACGAATCGTTTCTTCGTAGACGCTGCCTCCATAGATCCGATACGGCCTTTACCTCACGCCGTAGAATTAACCGCTGATATCGCCAGCGCCTGCATTTTGCCTCTTGACGCTGAAGTGGGGCCGAGGACCCTTTCATGTCCCGTGGAGTTTTTTTTTTTTTTTTCCACGTACATTTGTCAGAGATGGGAAGACTTATCGCTGTCGCTATCTGAAAAAAGAGCTTTTTCTGGAACATTAAACGCTGTTGGGATTTAAGAAAAAAAAGAAAAGAAGAGCGAGACGATTCTGTGAATACAAAGTAGTTTCCTCGTTGAATGATGGGAAGAAAATCATTTCAGATGGAAATCTCATTATTTTATGAGCCCGTCAGGAACAGCCGTTACTGGTCCCAGTGGCCCGTCGAAAAAAAAAAAGTTTTGTTGTATTTTTAATGGGAACCTTATAAAGTTCTGCACAGAAGCCGATAGATCAGTTACAGAGCGGTGGATATCTTATTATGAGGCGTTTCCGTAGTCACAGGGGAGATTTATCAGCATCGCCCCCGCCGGGCGACAACTAGTACAACTTCCAAAGAGGTTGTCAGTCAGCTTTGTCCCATGCAACAATGAACCTCAGAGGTGACGTTCATACCCCCTTCCTGTCTGCCATGTGCCAGAAGGAAGAAGACTCTCTCTAGGGCTATGTGTAGCTAGCCACTTTGTAAGTCAATGTCCGACCCATTAAAGGGGATTTCCAGTTCCTATAATGACCCCTAGAATGCCCGGGCCCCTCGTTAGAGCATACTTACCTGCTCCCTGTCCCTTCGGATCCCTGCACGGCCACTGTTGCATCTCCTTATTGCTCGGATCAAAACATCCAGCGATGGGGGTGGGTAGCCAATAGCGGGCCGCCACGGTGACCAGCCTCCCTAGCGTCACCCGGGAGGCTGGTGACCATTTCGGCCTGCTATTGGCTGCTCCCCTTCCTCCCCCCGTCGTTTTGATGTTTTGATCTGCACAACGGGGAGATGCAGCAGCGGCCGTGCAGGGATCCGGAGTAACGCGAGTATCATCTGTAGGAGGGGCCCGGGCATTCTGGGGGTCATTATAGGGATTGGGTAACCCCTTTGAAGAGCCTTGAGACATGACTAGGGATATCAGCCAACCTAGAGACCCCACAGCTGTAGTACAGAGCAGGGTACTACTTGGCTGGAGGCACTAATGTGCTACTTTCTGAGAATACTCCAGATCCAGTGTCTCCGCCGGTGTTTCCATGTCCTGTATATCCCAGAGCCCTCTGTCGTTCTGGCGGTATTGCTCTTATGTTTCCTCGCTTCCAGCCCTGACTCGCTAATCCCAAATTATTATAACTGTGGTGTAGCTGTGTCCGGGGCGCGCATATAACAGACAAGCTGCCAGGTCACTAATATTTAGCAATATCTGATGCACTTTAAGAGGTCGTGCCAAGAAAAATATTCAACATTTTTCAAACCAGCCCCTGGATCTAAATACTTTTATAATTGCATGTAATTAAAAATTTTGCATAGCCAGGGAGTTATTCAATAAAATGTATCTGTATAGCGCCACCTGCTGTTTGTTCCATTTTTTATTTTTTTTCGTCCACCTCATTTAGGTGATCGCACACGCTCAGTTTAAATCGTCTGTTAAAAGCTGTGGCCTTGTCAGGGAAAGAGCTACAGCAGAAAAGACATGTACGAAGGACACGGCCACTGAGCTGGGATAGCTAGAAAGCTGCAACAGAAAGGACATCCCCCACCCCCTCCCCCCAGAGCTGTGATAGGGAGAAAGCTGCAGTAGAAAGAACACACCTCCTTAGCTGTGATATGGAGTGAGCTGCCGTAGACAGGACACACCCCCTGAGCTGTGATAGGGAGTGAAGTGCCGTAGACAGGACACACCCCCTGAGCTGTGATAGGGAGTGAGCTGCCGTAGACAGGACACACCCCGTGAGCTGTGATAGGGAGTGAGCTGTCGTAGAAAGAATATGCCTCCTGAGAAAGGACACACCCCCTGAGCTGTGATAGGGAGAGAACTGCAGTAGACAGGACACCCCCCCTGAGCTGTGATAGGGAGAGAACTGCAGAGGACTTGGAGCAATGAATGTGGAGATCTCTAGATCCATGTGAGGTACAGGGCTGGTACTAGCTTTGTTAGAAAGAGGTTGTCATGTACTATATGATGTCTGATTTTCATTTTCTACATCAATCATGGCACAGCCCTTTAAGGGTCCATTCACACGTCCGTATGTGTTTTGCGGATCCGCAAAACACGGACATCGCCAATGTGCGTTCGGCATTTTGCGGACCGCACATGGCCGGCACTCTTATAGAAAATGCCTTTTCTTGTGCGCAATTGCGGACAAGAATAGGACATGTTCTATTTTTTTGCGGAACGGAAGTGTGGACGGCAAATGCGGACAGCACATTCCGGCCCCATTGAAAATGAATGGGTCCGCACCTGTTCCGCAAAATTGTGGAACGGATGCGGACCCGTTTGGCGGACATGTGAATGGACCCTTATAGCGACTTCTCAGACCATGAACCTCGGATCATGTGGCCTGTGCTTGCGCAGGGTGTGGGCCCTGATTCAGCATTTCATACCCGTTTTCCAGCAGCACGGTGAAAGGTGTGGTCGTCTCTTATGTAAGTTCTAGTAAGGACCGATTTGAATGTCCAAAAATCAGTGCTATGGGGTAGGCTCTGGCTGGTAGGGCCTTCCTTACCCTCTGCTGTGGGATATAGCCCCATCAGACCTGCCAGGGCTAGGAGGGGGGGCAGAGTCCATAATTATGGGAATGGGGCACTGGTAACCAGTTCTGGTTAGGTTATTTAAGGACCGGCACCAGGAGGACTTCATTTTCGCATCACATTATACACTGTTCGTTTCCATGGTTACAGACCACCCTGCAATCCATCAGTGGTGGTCGTGCTTGAAACGAGCAATGTGATGGGAAAATGAATCCAGCCAGCAAAGGAAGTAATATGGACAATCACAATACATTAGTAAGTGCCTTGTATTAACTTTCTCTACATGATAAATGCCACTTACTGAAGTGAGACTCCGTCTGGAATCCCTAGTGAGTGTAGGACGCGGCTCTTTCTGAGATTTTTTAGCCCATGCTTCACTTTAGGGCCTCTTTAAGAGACTCTGTCTTGTAATCATTTGCTGTGAATCATCCAGAAGATTCACGTCTCTCCCCATCTCTCCTGATGACTCTTTACGCGCGGCCGTGAGCTTTCATCTTTCTTCTCCCTTCAGTCGTTCACGTGATTGGATGTCGGTAATTACAGCGACCTGGGTTTAATTATCATCGCGTTCACTACATCCGAGGAGATGGCAGACTATGAGACGTGTCACAGATCTCCCCTTATGCAGAACGCAAGAGAGGACCCCAAAAAGGGGGCATCTTGTGTGTAGGGTACTGAACGCCTCATATAGTACTGAACGCCTCCCACAATCTCGTTGCAAGGGGGCATCTGAAGGGTTAAAAGTCTGTGATCGGAGTTGCTGTGTAAAACAGTAGCTCAGCTCCTGAGACGGTGCATGTATGGCGGATATCTGGAAGGGGTTAAAGAGGAGCTGTCCCCTCTCCTGACATGTCTGCTTTAGTGACAATTCTGGAGCATCTATTCTTATGACTCAATGTTGGGCTGTTCCTCTATTATTCCTACTTGAAAATGTATGAATCAGGTGAGGCTAGGGCTACACGGTGACATGTGTAGCGTGGCAATTAGTTGCGCCATATATACGGTATAACTACATTGCGACAAGTGTCGCACCAAAGTCATGCACAGTTTTTATAATGGTAGTCAATGGTGTCGCACTTTGACATGCTGCGACTCGACAGTTGCATATGTTGCAGTGCGACACCATTGACTACCATTATAAAACTTGTTGCGCGACAACTGTTGCCATGTTGCCCTAGCCTAAAGGTTCAGAAGGGCGTTACCAGCTGGGGGGGGTTGTTTTTGCACAGTTTGACACTATACAATCAGTGCTGCCAGGCTCATGCACACGACCATATGTATTTTGCAGTCCGCAAAAAACGGATCCGCAAACTATACGGATGACGTCCGTGTGCATTCCGTATTTTGCGGAACGAAGCAGCTGGCCCCTAATAGAACAGTCCTAACCATGTCCATAATGCGGACAATAATAGGACATGTTCTATCTGTTTGCGGAACGGAAATACGGAAACGGAATGCACACGGGGTACCTTCTGTTTTTTTTTGCGGACCCATTGAAATGAATGGTTCCGCATACTGTCTGCAACAAAAAAAACGGAATGGACACGGGAAGAAAATACGTTCGTGTGTATGAGCCCTTAGGCTGTGCAGGGACACGCCCCCAACTGGTAACACCCAGCTGGACCTTTATTGGACTGCTAGCAATTACTGTAAGGACTCATACGCACGAACATATTTTTTGCCCGTGTCCGTTCAGTTTTTTTTTTGCGGACCATATGCGGAACCATTCATTTAAAAAAACGGAAATGTCTCTGTGTGCATTCTGTATCCGTAAGTACGTTCCACCAAAAAATAGATAATTTCCTCTTTTTGTCCGTTTTGCGGACAAGGACAGGCATTGTTACAATGGATCCGCCAAAAAAAACAGATGTAACATGGACGTCACGCGGTGATGGGTGCATATAGGGTCTTATAGGGACACATTGTCCTGTATTTATGCTGCACATTTATCCTTTACTAAGGGAGCAAGAGATTATGCGTCAGCGCCTAATGGCCTTCATTGGGCCTCAGCGCATATTTCATGGGAGTCCCCAATCCGAAGGACAATTTATTCCGTGGACGATCCGTTTCAGACTCAGTTGCAGCCGCGCATCGATTAATTTACCAAAGCAAATGAATGAGGTCAAGTGCAGCTTTCCTCCCATGTGTCTGCATGAGAGATGTTGTTGTAGGAGTTTAGCATTGGGTTTATGGATGCATGACGGATGAGACAGCCGCCCGCGGAAGGAACGGTGCGCACCGCTCGGTGTCAGGGGCTTCATTTATCATATTGCACCTATGTGATCCCCATCAGCATAGAATTTATATGAAGAACTGTGGGTGCAGGAACGGGAGCCGGACAGTGGAAATCCTCCGGTAAGTGCACTTACCCCAAATAGAGCTGCTTACATAGAGGTTGCCTCAGTCCTCCACCACCGCCCCCTTTGGGGGTGAATCTGTAATGTACATAGAAAGTTACAGCACTTAAAGGGGTCCCATGAACTAGACATAATAATATAATGGCCTGTGCTTAGGACTGTCCTCCAGGAATCCGCATAATAATAATAATAATTTATTGTGATCAGCACAATCAATGGGGCAAATACTTTGTACTCAAATACACCAGATGATATCCAGAACCGCCATGTGCAGCACGGAGATAGACAGGCTGGAGGGGACTTCATTAGGTCCTGGTAGGTTGTCACAGGTATGTGGAGCCATGCTGACGGCAGTGCATCCTACAGCTGCTGGAGGGGGTGTGGGGGGGGGGGGATCCATAGAGCGACCACGACCATCGAGGTGGTCCCACATCGGCTCAACTGGATTCAAGTCTGGGGAATTAGGGGGCCAGGGTCGTACTTGGAAGTCTTGGTCATGCTCTTCAGGGCATTTCTACTTATGCGACATGCCGCATTGTCTTGCTGGAAGATCTCATCCGCCCCAGGGGCATGTATGGGTGTACGTGATCTGCAAGGAGGGATTCAGTTAGAGTGCCTTCCACGTGGACGAGTGGCCCAGAGGATGCCAGGAAAACCTTCCCCGGACCATAACGCTGCCACCACCATCTTGTGTTCCTCCAGCAATGGCTGCAGAGTGTTTCTTCTCTGATGTTTCTCACCTGACGCCAACGTCCACCCGTTCCATGAAGCAGAAGACGTGACTCATCGGAGAAGACAACCCTCCGTCCTATTCCGATACTGCCACGGAGAGTGAAGCATTTTGTGTCGATGCAGCTTCATCAGCAGAGGAGCAGTGAGCGTCCGTCTGCTCCGGAGCCCCATACACAGCAGGGTTCTCTGAACTGTAGTGTTCAGTGGTCAACAACTAGCCATTATGAGATTACAACTCCCAGCATGTTTCAGAGCATGCTGGGAGTTGTATTGTTAAGACAGCTGTAGAGTCCCAGATTGGGAAATCAACGAAGGACGCCAATAATTCTGCCAGCAGCATGGAGTTTTGCCAGTGCCAACTGCAGGGGCAGAGATAGTTGATTGGTCAGGGTGATTTTAGGGCCTTCAGACAGGTGATCCCCAACTTTCTGGGGTTTTATGGCAATTTTAAAGGGGTTGTCCCATCTAGACCATTATGTCATATCAATCGGGTACAGTAGACATGGGTCCTACCTATGGGACCAGCTCCTATCTTAAAAACAGGTGTCCAACGCATGCGCAGCGTCCTCTCCATTTATTGTTATTGGACTTCCAAAAATAGCCAAGAACACCTTGCATGGGTGGACACTCCTCCATTCTCTGCTATGGGTCTACCGAAAATAGCTATGGACATCTTGCATGCGTGGACAGCCCTCCATTCTCTGCTATGGGTCTTCCGAAAACAACGGAGCCAGCTCTCATCTATTTTCAGAAGTCCCATAGCAGTGAATAGAGAAAGCAATGCATGTGCGTCATGCTCTTCATTCACATCGGAGCCCCGTTCTTAAGATAGGAGCGGGTCCCAGAGGTGGGACCTGCACCTCTCGGACATTTATAGCATATCCTATCCATATCTGATTGTTGACTCCTGAAATGGCCTGTGTGTGGGGGTCACATAGACTACGCAGGGGGTCTTTACACCTGTCTGGACCATAGACGTCTCGCTCGGTGGGATGCTGCTCATGGTTTAATGTACTAAGTGGTTAATGGACGAGGAAATGCAGTGTAATTAAAGGCTTTCAGCAAGCGGATCCATATGAAAGTTCTGCTAATGTGGGGCTTGTGACTTTAGATAAATGCACAGGTAGCCGTATCATTCATCTACAGCTGGCGTGGGCACCACGGGGGAGCGGGTGGGAGTTACCACTGTCAAGAATGTCGGACTAACCACGCTTTTACAGAAATGTAAAGTAGATGTATAGACTGCAGCGTTCATATAGAAGGTCATTATATACATGCCATTCGCACATGAAGGACTGCACCAATACAGCCACCCATTGCTAGGGGGTCACTACAGAGGGCGCGATGGAACCTAATGAACACATCTAGGTGCATTGCTGCCAATCCAGGGGTCAAAGGAGTCAGGCAGAAGATCCATCCCACCCTGTCCAACACCCACGACCCACACCGACCAGCTGTTTGAGGAGGCCTCCTCGCAGCTTAGCAAGCACAGCACCATACATTGTATACTGGCAGCGCTTGGCATTGCAGCTCATTCTTATTGACTTGAACGAGACTGAGCTGTACCTAGGCCATGTGACCAATGAACGCAACGAGGTTGCAGCACCATGGCCTCTTCAAGCAGCTGCCCTCACCATCAGATACTGACGACTTATATTAGCTCATCAGTTTTAATCGCTCAGAAAACCCCTTTTAAACAGTTAATCTGAGGAGCATCATCACCCTACGAATGAACGCGTCGGAGACCTTCACAAAACGTGGACCAGCGGTGGCAATCAAGAATTTGGAAGCTCCACTTGGATGTTGATCTGGTCGGGTTCAGTCTGAGCCCTCCTCGTGCTGCCCTAATTGGCTCCTAGTAGCACTAGAGACACTGTGTTATTTGTAACTCCTTAGGACTACTGTGTTTCGTGACACGTTCCAAGAAGATAAATTCACGGCTCTGGCTGATTGACACGACTCCTCGCTCGCTCTCCATATGCAGAAATAAGGATGGCACAGTCGTAACAAGCCTGAGTCATCTCTGATGGTGTCAAGTCATCTAATCTTGCTGATGCAGGGAACATACAGTTCTCCGAGCCTGCATCCTATATGTTTGTAAATCAATTCACGGCAATATTGTTGTGGGGATAACCTCCATCATTGAGCACCGAAGAGAACAATATACTTAGGAGAGTGCCAGCCATCAATTGTATATAATGCATCCTATATGGACTCCTTTAAAGTGATCTTTACATCTGGTAGTGATTACCTTGAGTTAAAACAATGGCACAGAGATTCAGTCTGCAGTCATCATTCCTTTATATATTTTCACACGTCCGGATATGCAGTTTGCAAACTGCTGTTACTTTCATGCTTTCCTTATGTGACACTGTATGTGAGACCTGTGTGTCCAGGATGTTGCTGCCTTCATTAGCTCTCATTTTCAAATGAGCTGTTTCTAAATGCATGTGAATTTTATTCTTATATTCATTCCCTCAGTAATTAGAGGCATGAAGTATGTTCTGTCTTAAAGGGGTTGCCTTATATCTGTAACACTTTTCCTACTTTGAACGAGCCCCCTTCTTGGTCAATACACAATAGGTGACATTTATTAAGCTTTATGTTAGTTTTCCGGTGTAAAAATGTTGCACATTTTGGTTCAAGTCCCATTTTGCACCCAAAGTTGTGACCCTTTTCTTCCCTTCCATTTTTTTAAAAAGTGGGTGAGGAAGGAGTGAGGAACGGATGTGACTTTTTCAGGCTGACACATTTAATACTGTGTGCCGGAAAAGTGTTGCACATTGCATGAAGTCTACTACAGTATCAGTGAGGCAGTCTGTGCCCACCGCCGCTCGTTTCCTCCCGGTGGACACAGCTACCCCTTTGCTTACCCACCCCAAGGCTCCAGCTTTCCAGTGGCGGAGCCCCATAGGCGTCCATCTTCCGCTGCCTGCCGGGCCTAGGCACCAGGGTAGCAATGTTCTCTTCTTCAAACAGGCTAAGGCCTGCTTCCTGCGAGCATTGCCTCTCATTGCCCATAAGGCTCACATACTCTCTCTGGCTCTTAAAGGGAGAGCATGCACGTGCCTTGTTCTTCCCCAGCGTATGGCTGACCAACCTGGGGTATTTAAAGAGGACCTTTCATCGGTCCAAACATTGTGAACTAAGTATCATGACATATACAGCGGCGCCCGGGGATCTCACTGCACTTACTATTATCCCTGGGCGCCGCTCCGTTCTCCCTTTATGTCCTCCGGTATGTTCGGGGACTTGGTTATAGTAGGCAGAGACTTAGGGGACTTGGTTATAGTAGGCAGAGACTTAGGGGACTTGGTTATAGTAGGCGGAGACTTAGGACTCTTGGTTATAGTAGGCGGAGTCTGCCTTTGTTCTGCTGGGCGTCTCCTTCTCATAGGCTGCAGCGCTGGCCAATCGCAGCACATAGCTCACAGCCTGGGAGGTTTTTTCTCCCAGGCTGTGAGCTCTGCGCTGCAGACTACGCAGGGGGTCTTTACACCTGTCTGGACCATAGACGTCTCGCTCGGTGGGATGCTGCTCATGGTTTAATGTACTAAGTGGTTAATGGACGAGGAAATGCAGTGTAATTAAAGGCTTTCAGCAAGCGGATCCATATGAAAGTTCTGCTAATGTGGGGCTTGTGACTTTAGATAAATGCACAGGTAAGTATCATGACATATACAGCGGCGCCCGGGGATCTCACTGCACTTACTATTATCCCTGGGCGCCGCTCCGTTCTCCCTTTATGTCCTCCGGTATGTTCGGGGACTTGGTTATAGTAGGCAGAGACTTAGGGGACTTGGTTATAGTAGGCAGAGACTTAGGGGACTTGGTTATAGTAGGCGGAGACTTAGGACTCTTGGTTATAGTAGGCGGAGTCTGCCTTTGTTCTGCTGGGCGTCTCCTTCTCATAGGCTGCAGCGCTGGCCAATCGTAGCACATAGCTCACAGCCTGGGAGTTTTTTTCTCCCAGGCTGTGAGCTCTGCGCTGCAATTGGCCAGCACTACAGCCTAGGAGAAGGAGACGCCCAGCAGAACAAGGGCAGACTCCGCCTACTATAACCAAGTCCCCGAACATACCGGAGGACATAACGGGAGAACGGAGCGGCGCCCAGGGATAATAGTAAGTGCAGTGAGATCCCCGGGCGCCGCTGTATATGTCATGATACTTAGTTCACAATGTTTGGACCGATGAAAGGTCCTCTTTTAAGGCACCTTCTTCTGTGGAAGGTTCTAGTACTCCAGTTTCCAGTTTTGCCTGATCCCAGCAGTGTCTCTTGACCCCCTTGGCTCAGCCATCTCTTGAACAGAGACTTCTCCAAGAGGTGGCAGCCTGGTGGTTCCCCTGCAGCGGAGTCCAGGTTTATGTAAGGGATCAGATAGATATTGATGACCGGCTTTGGGACAGGTGTCTGAACATGTGGCGCCGTATTAAAGATCTAAGTAGCTCCACATGAAGTTCCTACTTTTAAATTCTCAAGCCATAATGAACAGAAACTCCCACCTGATTCAGACTGACCTTCAGAAACCCTGCTCGATACCTTTATTCTACTGCCTTGTAATGGAGCCGTCACTCATCTCTCCTGGAAGTGTGAGCTCTGCACCCCACCTCGGGGAACACGCAGATCCTGATGCACTAAACCAAAGCCTGCAGTTCTCCTGCCGTTCACTCTTTACGAATGATCATTTAGTTGCTTGTAGTTTTATAATGATTCTGTCCTTTGCTGTAATAAAAATCACCTTTCATACACTGATTTTCCTGTAGTGTAAAGCATGGAGGATTGATAAAGCAGCCGCCTGAACCTCTGATGAAACAGGAATTGAATTTTGGACCAGACTCCAATAGACACTGCAGCTGAGCTGGAGTCACTGATTACAGCTGTGCCCTAATGGAGCAGAGCTGAGTTTTCCTGGAACGGTCTATACTTATAACAAATCAGTGGGGGTCCAACACCCGGCACACTTATTAATCAGCTATTTCAGCTGTCGACACAAGAAACAATAAATGAAAGGCTGCCCGAACCACAGAGCTCCAGGCTAAAAAAAATATCAAGGAGCCATTGGCTTCTAACCTGAAAAATTTAGGAGCCAAATGAAATTTTTAGTCGCCAAATTTAAAATACATATTTTTAGCTGGGATTTTCTAAGCTACATGCTATGCAGTTAAAGGGGGTTGTGCACTCATTTCCATGACCTGTCAGACTAGCCAGATTCACGTTGGTAATCCCTAGGTGCTGGGTCCTGTCTCATTCGCTTCCGCTGCTTGTCTTGGGTTTCTCCATTAAAACGTTTGGCAGCAGTGGCCTCAAGACAATCACTGGCCACAGTGTGAGGGCCGGATCTTCACCCAGCAGACGTCTGCTGGATGAAAGCAGAGCAGAGGGTCTAGGCGCAAATGGCGACAAGACAACAAAGTCTTGTCGCCATTTTGCAATTCTAAATCGCATTGGCGACCATTTTGGTCGCCATCTGGAGCACTGAACTAGCTCACAGGTGGGGTGCTGAGTGTTGGATCACCACTGATCTGACATGGACCTATCCTGATGATAGACCGTCAATGTCTAAATACCGGAAAATCCCTTTAAATTATAAAGTTGTATTTTTTATGGCCCCCCATTTTGGGCTACATATAACTAGTTGATTTACCTTTTTAACGCTTTTAGGCCTCTTTCTGGCCTTTTAAGTGTTTTGCGGTCCGTTTTTCACCGATCCGTTGTTCCATTTTTTGTTTCTGTTGTGTTTCCGTTTCTGTTCCGTTTTTCTGTATGGCATATACAGTAATTACATAGAAAAAATTGGGCTGGACATAAAATTTTCAATAGATGGCTCTGCAGAAACGGAACAGATGCGGAAGACATACGGATGCATTTCCGTATGTGTTCCGTTTTTTTTGCGGACCCGTTGACTTGAATGGAGCCACGGAACGTGATTTACAGGCAATAATAGGACATGTTCTGGCTTTCAACGGAACGGAAATACGGACACGGAATGCACACGGAGTACATTCCGTTTTTTTTTTTTTTTGCGGAACCATTTAAATGAATGGTTCTGTATACGGAATGCAAAAAACGGCCCGTAAACGGAAAAAAAAAAACGGTCGTGTGAAAAAGGCCACTATTTTCAGTATTCATGGTAGTCTACTGCTGGTTTTGGCTGTAATTGTCCCTTGGACCATGCCATGTATGGATCCATAGGAAGTACATCACAACCTAAAGGGTGCCATGCTCTGCCGAGCGCATCTGACCATTTGTTTTAGCACCCGGATCCCTGGCTATGACATATCAGAAGTCTTATGTAACAATAAGTATGCTTTAAAGGTGCTTTCAGGAACTTTACTATTCTTATTTTACTGTTTTACTATTGGTATTTCATTATATACAAATAGCTGTTTTTAGGAGCTGCTGTGCCCAAACCGGGCACCAGCACTAGACAGCTCTGTACACTTTGCAGTGCTCCTGCGCCCATTCACATCAGCCAGCCAGGGCCACTACAAAGTGTACAGAGCTGTGTAGTGCTGGTGCTTGTCCTGGTGCAGAAGCTCTTAAAAACAGCTTATCAATGGGGTGTCAGGAGTCCCTGGTGGCCTGTTACTGATAACCTATCCTGAGGATAAGCCATTAAAGGGTTTCTACCACTTCGTTTTCACATAATTAGCTTTCAGACACTAGCGATCGCTAGTGTCTGCTCTGCCAAACAATCCTAATATAATAGCTTTTGGGGCAGCCGTTTCGCAAAAAAAAGAACTTATATTGATATGCTAATGACCCTCTGGGTGCTATGGGGGCGTCATTAGCACCTAGAGGATCGGTCTACCTTCACAAGATGCCGCCGCCCAGCACGTCCCTCCAGCCCGCCCATCTCCTTTGGAATGCGATCAAGCGAACGACTTCTCGCGCATGCGCCGTGCGCGTCTGTATTCGACGCATGCGCAGTGAATGTCCGACCGGTTCCCTGCTCAGACATCTCCACTGCGCCTGCGCCGATGAGGTCATAGTGCTCCATCGGCGCAGGCGCAGTGGAGATGTCTGAGCAGGGAAGCGGTCGGACATTCACTGCGCATGCGCCGAATACAGACGCGCACGGCGCATGCGCGAGAAGTCGTCCGCTTGATCGCATTCCGAAGGAGATGGGCAGGCTGGAGGGACGCGCTGGGCGGCGGCATCTTGTGAAGGTAGACCGATCCTCTAGGTGCTAATGACGCCCCCATAGCACCTAGAGGGTCATTAGCATATCAATATCAGTTCTTTTTTTTGCGAAACGGCTGCCCCAAAACCTATTATAGCAGGATAGTGTGGCAGAGCAGACACTAGCGGATCGCTAGTGTCTGACACCTAATTATGTGAAAAGGAAGTGGTAGAAACCCTTTAATTATAACTTTCCATGGTAAGATCATGAACATGTTTAACCACTTCAGCCCCGCTAGGTGAAACCCCCTTCATGACCAGAGCACTTTTTACACTTCGGCACTACACTCCTTTCACCGTTTATCGCTCGGTCATGCAACTTACCACCCAAATGAATTTTACCTCCTTTTCTTCTCACTAATAGAGCTTTCATTTGGTGGTATTTCATTGCTGCTGGCATTTTTACTTTTTTTGTTATTAATCAAAATGTAACGATTTTTTTGCAAAAAAATGACATTTTTCACTTTCAGCTGTAAAATTTTGCAAAAAAAACGACATCCATATATAAATTTTTCGCCAAATTTATTGTTCTACATGTCTTTGATAAAAAAAAAATGTTTGGGCAAAAAAAAAATGGTTTGGGTAAAAGTTATAGCATTTACAAACTATGGTACAAAAATGTGAATTTCCGCTTTTTGAATCAGCTCTGACTTTCTGAGCACCTGTCATGTTTCCTGAGGTTCTACAATGCCCAAACAGTAGAAAAACCCCACAAATGACCCCATTTCGGAAAGTAGACACCCTAAGGTATTCGCTGATGGGCATAGTGAGTTCATAGAACTTTTTATTTTTTGTCACAAGTTAGCGGAAAATGATGATGATTTTTATTTTATTTATTTTTCTTACAAAGTCTCATATTCCACTAACTTGCGACAAAAAATAAAAAATTCTAGGAACTCACCATGCCCCTCACAGAATACCTTGGGGTGTCTTCTTTCCAAAATGGGGTCACTTGTGGCGTAGTTATACTGCCCTGGCAATTTAGGGGCCCAAATGTGTGAGAAGAACTTTGCAATCAAAATGTGTAAAAAATGACCGGTGAAATCCAAAAGGTGCACTTTGGAATATGCGCCCCTTTGCCCACCTTGGCAGCAAAAAAGTGTGACACATCTGGTATCGCCGTACTCAGGAGAAGTTGGGGAATGTGTTTTGGGGTGTCATTTTACATATACCCATGCTGGGTGAGAGAAATATCTTGGTCAAATGCCAACTTTGTATAAAAAAATGGGAAAAGTTGTCTTTTGCCAAGATATTTCTCTCATCCAGCATGGGTATATGTAAAATGACACCCCAAAACACATTCCCCAACTTCTCCTGAGTACGGCGATACCAGATGTGTGACACTTTTTTGCAGCCAAGGTGGGCAAAGGGGCACATATTCCAAAGTGCACCTTTCAGATTTCGCAGGCCATTTTTTACACATTTTGATTGCAAGGTACTTCTCACACATTTGGGCCCCTAAATTGCCAGGGCAGTATAACTACGCCACAAGTGACCCCATTTTGGAAAGAAGACACCCCAAGGTATTCCGTGAGGGGCATGGCGAGTTCCTAGAATTTTTTATTTTTTGTCACAAGTTAGCGGAAAATGATGATTTTTTTTTTTTTCTCTTTTTTCCTTACAAAGTCTCATATTCCACTAACTTGCGACAAAAAATAAAAAATTCTAGGAACTCGCCATGCCCCTCACGGAATACCTTGGGGTGTCTTCTTTCCAAAATGGGGTCACTTGTGGCGTAGTTATACTGCCCTGGCAATTTAGGGGCCCAAATGTGTAAGAAGTACCTTGCAATCAAAATGTGTAAAAAATGGCCTGCGAAATCCGAAAGGTGCCCCTTTGCCCACCTTGGCTGCAAAAAAGTGTCACACATGTGGTATCGCCGTACTCAGGAGAAGTTGGGCAATGTGTTTTGGGGGGTCATTTTACATATACCCATGCTGGGTGAGAGAAATATCTTGGCAAAAGACAACTTTTCCCATTTTTTTATACAAAGTTGGCATTTGACCAAGATATTTCTCTCACCCAGCATGGGTATATGTAAAATGACACCCCAAAACACATTCCCCAACTTCTCCTGAGTACGGCGATACCAGATGTGTCACACTTTTTTGCTGCCAAGGTGGGCAAAGGGGCACATATTCCAAAGTGCACCTTTCGGATTTTGCAGGGCATTTTTTACACATTTTGATTGCAAAGTTCTTCTCACACATTTGGGCCCCTAAATTGCCAGGGCAGTATAACTACCCCACAAGTGACCCCATTTTGGAAAGAAGACACCCCAAGGTATTCCGTGAGGGGCATGGCGAGTTCCTAGAATTTTTTATTTTTTGTCGCAAGTTAGTGGAATATGAGACTTTGTAAGGAAAAAAGAAAAAAAAAGAAAAATCATCATTTTCCGCTAAATTGTGACAAAAAATAAAAAATTCTAGGAACTCGCCGTGCCCCCCACGGAATACCTTGGGGTGTCTTCTTTCCAAAATGGGGTCACTTGTGGCGTAGTTATACTGCCCTGGCAATTTAGGGGCCCAAATGTGTAAGAAGTACCTTGCAATCAAAATGTGTAAAAAATGGCCTGCGAAATCCGAAAGGTGCCCCTTTGCCCACCTTGGCTGCAAAAAAGTGTCACACATGTGGTATCGCCGTACTCAGGAGAAGTTGGGCAATGTGTTTTGGGGGGTCATTTTACATATACCCATGCTGGGTGAGAGAAATATCTTGGCAAAAGACAACTTTTCCCATTTTTTTATACAAAGTTGGCATTTGACCAAGATATTTTTCTCACCCAGCATGGGTATATGTAAAATGACACCCCAAAACACATTCCCCAACTTCTCCTGAGTACGGCGATACCAGATGTGTCACACTTTTTTGCAGCCTAGATGCGCAAAGGGGCCCAAATTCCTTTTAGGAGGGCATTTTTAGACATTTGGATCCCAGACTTCTTCTCACACTTTCGGGCCCCTAAAAAGCCAGGGCAGTATAAATACCCCACATGTGACCCCACTTTGGAAAGAAGACACCCCAAGGTATTCAATGAGGGGCATGGCGAGTTCCTAGAATTTTTTTTTTTTTGCATAAGTTAGCGGATATTGATTTTTTTTTTGTTTTTTTCTCACAAAGTCTCACTTTCCGCTAACTTAGGACAAAAATTTCAATCTTTCATGGACTCAATATGCCCCTCACGGAATACCTTGGGGTGTCTTCTTTCCGAAATGGGGTCACATGTGGGGTATTTATACTGCCCTGGCTTTTTAGGGGCCCTAAAGCGTGAGAAGAAGTCTGGAATATAAATGTCTAAAAATGTTTACGCATTTGGATTCCGTGAGGGGTATGGTGCGTCCATGTGAGATTTTATTTTTTGACACAAGTTAGTGGAATATGAGACTTTGTAAGAAAAAACAAAAACAAAAACAAACAAAAAATTTCCGCTAACTTGTGCCAAAAAAAATGTCTGAATGGAGCCTTACCAGGGGGGGGGGGGGTGATCAATGACAGGGGGGTGATCAATGACAGGGGGGTGATCACCCATATAGACTCCCTGATCACCCCCCTGTCACTGATCACCCCCCCTGTAAGGCTCCATTCAGACATCCGCATGATTTTTTACGGATCCATGGATACATGGATCGGATCTACAGAACGCATGCGGATGTCTGAATGGAGCCTTACAGGGGGGTTATCAATGACAGGGGGTGATCAGGGTAATCCGGGTGATCACCCCCCTGTCACTGATCACCCCCCCCCTGTAAGGCTCCATTCAGACATCCGCATGATTTTTTACGGATCCATGGATACATGTATCGGATCCACAGAACGCATGCGGACGTCTGAATGGAGCCTTACAGGGGGGTTATCAATGACAGGGGGTGATCAGGGTAATCAGGGTGATCACCCCCCTGTCACTGATCACCCCCCCTGTAAGGCTCCATTCAGACGTCCGCATGATTTTTACGGATCCATGGATACATGGATCGGATCCGTAAAAATCATGCGGACGTCTGAATGGAGCCTTACAGGGGGGTGATCAATGACAGGGGGGTGATCAATGACAGGGGGTGATCAGAGAGTGTATATGGGTGATCACCCGCCTGTCATTGATCACCCCCCTGTAAGGCTCCATTCAGACGTCCGTATGCTTTTTGCGGATCCGATCCATGTATCCGTGGATCCGTAAAAATCATACGGACGTCTGAACGGAGCCTGACAGGGGGGTGATCAATGACAGGGCGGTGATCAATGACAGGGGGGTGATCAGGGAGTTTATATGGGGTGATCATGGGTGATCAGGGGTTTATAAGGGGTTAATAAGTGACGGGGGGGGGGGGGTGTAGTGTAGTGTAGTGTGGTGTTTGGTGGGACTGTACTGACCTACCTGAGTCCTCTGGTGGTCGATCCTAACAAAAGGGACCACCAGAGGACCAGGTAGGAGGTATATTAGACGCTGTTATGAAAACAGCAGTCTAATATACCTGTTAGGGGTTAAAAAATTCGGATCTCCAGCCTGCCAGCGAACGATCGCCGCTGGCAGGCTGGAGATCCACTCGCTTAACTTCCGTTCCTGTGAGCGCGCGCCTGTGCGCGCGCGTTCACAGGAAATCTCGCGTCTCGCGAGAAGACGCGTATATGCGTCCAGGAGGAATAAAGCAACCACCTCCCGGACGCATATACGCGTACAGCGGTCGGGAGGTGGTTAAAGGGGTTGTCACTTCATCAAGTAGCCTTTATTATGTAGAGGAAGTGAATACAAGCAACTTACTTCTGTATTGTGATTGTCCATATTGCTTCCTTTGCTGGCTGGATTCATTTTTCCTTCTCATTATACACTTCTCGTTTCCATGGTTATGACCACCCTGCAATCCATCAGCGGTGGTCGTGCTTGCACACTATAGGAAAAAGCCTTGGCCTCTTTGGTGGCCGGGACCGTGAAAGCACCAATAGGCTGGTGCCTTTTCCCATAGTGTGCAAGCACGACCACTGCTGCTGGATTTCAGGGTGGCAGTAACCATGGAAACGCGCAGTGTATAATGTGATGGAAAAATGAATCCAGCCAGCAAAGGAAGCAATATGGACAATCACAATACATTAGTAAGTGTCTTGTATTAACTTTCTCTACACGATAAATGCAACTTGCTGAAGTGAGACAAACCCGTTAAAGAGTGGGGATATTGATTAGTATTCGTGTCATGGATACAGTATTCAGTCTATAATGGGCACCAGAATCCCTATATAGGTGCCATGACGCCGCTGGTTGTATCGGTCACATCTTTTACCACTCCGTGACTCATGGACATAATTGGCTCTCATGAGTCAATTCTTCTCAGCTCACTCCTTACAAGACATCGATAACACAATAGCTTTTCTCTTCTAAATTGCGTACAGTAATGGTTGACATACGGTACCTTTCGTGGGGTCTGTGTCTATCTGAAGGGCCATGCTAATAAATTGCCAAAAAATGACTCCAACCCAGCTAGCGATCAGGAGTCAACGCTGCTTTCAGTGCAGATCTACCATGTCTGGGCCCTGACAGAAAGCCTAACCTCATTTTAAGGGGGTTGTCGCGTCTCAGACATTGGTGGCATATCGCTAGGATATGCCACCAATGTCAGGTGCGAGTCCCACCTCTGGGACCCACTCCTATCTCCAGAATGGGGCCCTGAAGTGAAGGAGAGCAGCCGCGCAAGCGCAGCCACCTTCCATTCTCTACTATGGGAGTTCTGAAAATAGCTGAAGGAGCACCATAGCAGTGAACGGAGAGTGCACTGCGCATGAACAGCCGCCTCTCCATTCACCGCTTTGGGACTGCTGGAAATAGCTGAGCCAGCGATTGGCTATTTTCGGAACTCCTATAGAAGTGAATGGAAGGTGGCCGCGCTTGCACAGTGCACCCTCCTTCACTTTGAAGGTCCCGTTCTGGAGATAAGAGCAGATCCCATCTGTGTTTTTTTTTTTCCAGATAAAATAACAATTTTGGAGCAGCATTTTTTAAAACTCTTGAGTTGTGCTGTTCTTCTGTTATTCCTCCCGGAAATGCTTGAATAAATAGACAACGGGGCGTTGTGATTGCCCTTGTCCATACGTAGAGTGTGTCCCTGTACCCTTTAACGCTGTCCCCATTGACAAGGGGAATTGTAATACCCAGTTGTTAATGTATTCATAAGTTTCCAGGAAGAATAACAGAGGATCAGCCCTGAAAGATGATCCGGAACACTTATTTTAAATGTAATTACTAAAGTAGACATGTCAGGAGGGCTTATCACCTGTATTTGCCACCCCCTCTGAAGACCCGTTGGGTGAAGCAACTTATAACAGTGCAGTTCATAGAGACAAAAACATGATACACTTAACCAGTTAGTGCATGCTGAGGGTTGTAGTTTGGAAACATATGGAGAGCCACAAGCTGGGGAAACACTGCACTCGATTGTCAGAGTACAGGACAGGAAGAGTTGTCATAGGAGATACTGTTCAGGGCTGTGACAAGTTCTCCTTTAAATTAAATTATAGAAAACTGTATTTTTGCTGTATAAATGTATTGGTCAGACGTCTACAAATGAAAGCGTAGCGAGCTCGCACTGCCCGTGGTGTATTTACTTACAGATGGTTATTTCTAATGATGCTTGACTAAAACATAATAACGTTTGGTTTGCTGAGGCAGATCCCATAAGGATTGTGTGTGAGGAGCCGGCTCCGATATGATTCATTTGCATGCAGTAAAAAATATGAGGCTTCTTGCAACGAGCACAGTGATGAAATTAGCTTTTTCTGTCTGGTTTACATGAAAACGCCAAGAGATTTACTTTGCGGTTAACCACTAATAGTGCCAAACACCTCAGAGCTGCACTCACTATTCTGCTGGTGCAGTCACTGTGTACATACATTACATTACTTATCATGTACTGATCCGGAGTTACATCCTGTATTATACTCCAGAGCTGCACTCACTATTCTGCTGGTGCAGTCACTGTGTACATACATTACTTATCCTGTACTGATCCTGAGTTACATCCTGTATTATACTCCAGAGCTGCACTCCCTATTCTGCTGGTGCAGTCACTGTGTACATACATTACTTATCCTGTACTGATCCTGAGTTACATCATGTATTATACTACAGAGCTGCACTCACCATTCTGCTAGCTGTTACCGGAAACAGACAGCAAGCTGTTACTGGACACATCTAACACTTTAAAGTGGTTGTTGTATGAAAAATATTCTACATTTTTCAAACCAGCACCTGGATCTGAATACTTTTGTAATTGCATGTAATTAAAAATGTAGTATGGCCACTGAGTTATTCAGTACAATGTATCTGTATTGCGCCACCTGCTGTTTGTTCTTTTCCTAATTTCTCTGTCCAACTCACTGAGGTGGAGTAACCTGCTCAGTTCCATCCTTCCGTTGTCACCACCTGTATCTGCTAGGACAGTTACAAGGAGAAAGCTGCCGCAGAAAGGACACGTCCCATGAGAACCGACATGCCCCTTTGAGAAAGGACACACCCCTCAGCTGCCAGTTTGAAATAAATCTAGCAAAACAATTGGAGCAATGAATGGGGAGATCTCTGGATCCATGTGAGGTCCAGGGCTGGTTCTAGCTTTGTTAGTAGGAGATTTTGACATACTATATGATGTCTGATTCTCATTTTTTTGCATTAATCGAGGAATAACCCCTTTAACTGAGTTCATATACGGTATACGGGCAGGAGAGTACGGTTTAGTCTGTGTCTGATCTAAAGACTTTCCAGAATGCAAATCACCAGAAAACTAGCTACAGGACATGTTGGGAGATTTCTGCTCTGAAGTCTGTAGAATTGTGAAGGCAACACTGCACAGTGTCAGAACATATGTGGGAGCATATGTCAGAATCGTCTACCGTCACATTGACGCCTTTAATGCCATTCTTTTATGTCTAGGTGATGCTGGTGGGAGACTCCGGAGTGGGAAAGACGTGCCTGCTGGTCAGATTTAAGGATGGAGCCTTCCTGGCTGGCAGCTTCATCTCCACCGTTGGCATTGACTTTCGGGTAAGTTGTTCCTTGCTTTGATCTACACTTCAATACCAAAAGCCCTAAAATAAGTTGGTTTGGTTGTATTATTTCTCTCTGATCTTTTTCTATAAGGGGTTTCGGCCGCCCCTATCCCCAGAAGGATGGACTTTCTGGGTGAGGGTCCTAACAGCACTGGGGGCAGATGTCTGTTTCTCTTGATTTATGATCACGTACAGTGGGGGAAATAATTATTTGACCCCTCACTGATTTTGTAAGTTTGTCCAATGACAAAGAAATGAAAAGTCTCAGAACAGTATCATTTCAATGGTAGGTTTATTGTAACAGTGGCAGATAGCACATCAAAAGGAAAATCGAAAAAATAACTTTAAATAAAAGATAGCAACTGATTTGCATTTCATTGAGTGAAATAAGTATTTGAACCCTCTAACAAAAAAAGACTTAATACTTGGTGGAAAAACCCTTGTTTGCAAGCACAGAGGTCAAACGTTTCTTGTAATTGATGACCAAGTTTGCGCACATTTTAGGAGGAATGTTGGTCCACTCCTCTTTGCAGATCATCTCTAAATCCCTAAGGTTTCGAGGCTGTCTCTGTGCAACTCTGAGCTTGAGCTCCCTCCATAGGTTTTCGATTGGATTAAGGTCCGGAGACTGACTAGGCCACTCCATGACCTTAATGTGCTTCTTCTTGAGCCACTCCTTTGTTGCCTTTGCTGTATGTTTTGGGTCATTGTCGTGCTGGAACACCCATCCACGACCCATTTTCAGTTTCCTGGCAGAGGGAAGGAGGTTGTCGCTCAGGATTTCACGATACATGGCTCCGTCCATTTTCCCGTTTATGCGAATAAGTTGTCCTGTGCCCTTAGCAGAAAAACACCCCCAAAGCAAAATGTTTCCACCCCCATGCTTGACGGTGGGGACGGTGTTTTGGGGGTCGTAGGCAGCATTTTTCTTCCTCCAAACACAGCGAGTTGAGTTAATGCCAAAGAGCTCTATTTTGGTCTCATCAGACCACAGCACCTTCTCCCAGTCACTCTCTGAATCATTCAGGTGTTCATTGGCAAACTTCAGACGGGCCTGCACATGTGCCTTCCTGAGCAGGGGGACCTTGCGAGCCCTGCAGGATTTTAATCCATTGCGGTGTAATGTGTTTCCAATGGTTTTCTTGGTGACTGTGGTCCCTGCTAATTTGAGGTCATTAACTAACTCCTCCCGTGTAGTTCTAGGATGCTTTTTCACCTTTCTCAGAACCATTGACACCCCACGAGGTGAGATCTTGCGTGGAGCCCCAGAGCGAGGTCGATTGATGGTCATTTTGTGCTCCTTCCATTTTCGAACAATCGCACCAACAGTTGTCACCTTCTCTCCCAGCTTCTTGCTAATGGTTTTGTAGCCCATTCCAGCCTTGTGCAGGTCTACAATTTTGTCTCTGACATCCTTGGACAGCTCTTTGGTCTTTCCCATGTTGGAGAGTTTGGAGTCTGCTTGATTGATTGATTCTGTGGACAGGTGTCTTTTATACAGGTGACTAGTTAAGACAGGTGTCCTTAATGAGGGTGACTAATTGAGTAGAAGTGTCTAACCACTCTGTGGGAGCCAGAACTCTTAATGGTTGGTAGGGGTTCAAATACTTATTTCACTCAATGAAATGCAAATCAGTTGCTATCTTTTATTTAAAGTTATTTTTTCGATTTTCCTTTTGATGTGCTATCTGCCACTGTTACAATAAACCTACCATTGAAATGATACTGTTCTGAGACTTTTCATTTCTTTGTCATTGGACAAACTTACAAAATCAGTGAGGGGTCAAATAATTATTTCCCCCACTGTATATGAGGAGGGATTGACGTGTGAGTTTTTCGGTAGACGCCGGCTGAGAACTTTACATTTCTTATTTACATGACCTTAAGTGGTGGGTAATCTCCAGGCGCCTCACAAGGGGGCCTTTGATGTAAAATACAAGGGTTTTACTCACCGGATTGGGATCCCAGTCACAGATATCACTTTGTAAACCGGCGCTTTATCCAATATAAACATCAGATAAGTAGGGATTTACATATAGAAATGGCACCAAAAATCACAGCGTGTTTATACTTGTGTCTCTTGTTTATGTGTAGCTGTGTTTTATCTTTATGGATAGCTTTTTATGTTTTATATCTTAGATTTCTTTTCAGACCTGTCATATGTTTTTATATCGTTTTATCTGTTATGTTTTACATCTTTTTTGGAGGTTCTATTTTATTTATTTTTTTACTTTTATATCAGTTTTATATATTTTGGGGGTCATTTATGACCAAATATACACCACTTTTTGGGATATATTTGATACAGATTTTGTCAAAAAGGTAATTTGTGGCAAAATCTGCAAATCCCACGCCACGTAAAAAAGGGGGCAAGAAAGAAGGCAGGCTGGCAGGCCAGTCTCACTTATCATTTTCTACTCCAGGTTTTGGCGTAGAGAATGACTTAAATGTACGCCAGCAAGGGAGGTCCGTTTTAAAAGTTATGTAGAGGTCCGTTTTTAAACGTCTTAATAAATGACCCCATTTATTTTTTGTATCTTTTTTTTTTACCTTATATTGTTTCAAATCTTTTCAAATCTAAATCCATGTTATATCATTTTATCTTTTATTTTATATAGTTTTTCTATGTTTTATATTTTTTAAAATATTTTTTATGTTTTGTACATTTTCTTTTATATATCTTTTCCTATATATTTTTCATTTATTTTATATCTGTTTTATCTTTTTTTAGGGTACTTTCACACTAGCGTTAGAGGAACCCGGAAGGCAGTTACATTGCCGGAACTGCCTGCCGGACCCGGAAATCCGTGTGCAAATGGATACCATTTGTTTCCGGATCCGTTTAACAAATGCATTGAAATACCGTAAAAGTGACTGAACTGAAGACATCCTGATGCATCTTGAACGGATTTCTTTCCATTCAGAATGCATTAGGATAAAACTGAAGCATTTTTTTCCGGTATTGAGCCCCTAGGACGGAACTCAATACCGGAAAACTTTAACGCTAGTGTGAAAGTACCCTTAGATCTGTTTTATATCTTTTTTTTTAATCTTATATATATATATAGTTCATATGTTTTATATCTGTTTTATCTTTTTTATCCTTTAGATCTGTAAAACTTTTTTTAGATTTATTTTATATCTTTTTTTTGTTATATATCTATCTGTTTTATCTTTTTTATCCTTTAGATCTGTAAAACTTTTTAGATTTATTTTATATCTTTTTTTGTTATATATCTATCTTTTTTCTCTTTTTTATCCTTTAGATCTGTAAAAAAAATTGGTTTATTTTATATCTTTTTTTGTTATATATCTTTTCATATCTATTATATCTGTTTTGCATCTTTTTATATTTCATATTTTTGAATTTTTTAACATTTAATACATTTTATATGTTTCTACATTTTATGATATCTGTTTTGTATCTTATTTGTACATATTTGCTATACAGTTTTTTGCATTGTTTTGTTTTAAAATGTTTGCAAACAAATGCCTGGAATATATAAATCCATTTATCGGGCAAACCACGGTAATGGAGTCCCCCAGACCATTATGGCGCCCCCTCCGCTGTGGCGCGTAGAAAACATCTCAGGTGGGATCTGCTGGTCATGCCAGTGACGTTGGAAACCATCAGGACCATCAAGGTTACATTTTTTCTCATCAGAGAATAAACCTTTCTTCTACCTGAATGTCCCATGTTTGGTTCTCTCTTGCAAAGTCCAAACGAGCAGTTCTGTGGCGTTCAAGGAGACGAGGTCTTTGAAGACGTTTTTTGTTTTTGAAGCCCTTCAGTCTCAGATGCCGTCTGGTGGTTATGGGGCTGCAGTCAGCACCAGTAAGGGCCTTAATTTGGGTCAAGGATCGTCCAGTGTCTTGACGGAGATCCAATTGGATCCCCTGGCTCAGTGCTGGTGACATTTTTTTGGGTCTTCCACTTGACTTTTTTGTTCCATAACCCTCAGGATCATTTAAGAAATTCCAAATGACTTTTTTGACTCTTACTGCGTCCCACCTCAGCAGCGATGGCGCGCTGTGAGAGACCCTGCTTATGCAGTTCAACAACCCGACCAAAAAGGGAGAGTTTTTTTGCCTTTGCCATCACAACGTGTGACCTGACAGAAAATGACAATGAATCCACATCTTTGCACAGATTTGGCCTTTTAAAGGTCTGTGGTCCTAATCTTTGGATCAGCTGAAAAACAGCCTGTTTCAGTTTAATCGTTATTTTCAATTAATTGAATGCTCAAAAAATGTTTTGTCTCTCTCCCATCTCTTCTTGTTGCATGCTGAAGCTCTACTTGGAACCTTGTTAAGATCCAACAATGTAAAATATGATTTTTTGCCATTTTTCAAGTGGTCTTAAATTTTTGATCAGGACTGTATCTCTCTTTAGACAATGGGAAGGAAATTGTGGTGGGGTCACAAATTAGTTTTTTTACCATAGGTCCTTGCTGTTCTGTATAGACCCATGTGCCAAAAACATGGTAGGTTTGCAGTGCCAAGAAAAAGCATCAATGTAGGTCTTCAACGTATGCCGCCAAGTTCCTTTCCTTATTCTTGTCCATAAAGGTCAGTGTTATAGTTGACAACCAATTTACTGAGTCAGAACTGAGCTCAGATCAGTTGTCACTTCCCTTCCCCCACTCCTCTTGGCAGTTAAAACAAATTACTTTACTCAGCAGGGGGCGACAATGAGCAAGCTCCTGCCACTGTACTGAAAATATAAAATCATTGCTTAGCCCTGAGGCCTTTAGAGCTACGTAGTAAATGTCTTTAGCACATATCTTAGTGATGTTTACTGACGTGAATATGTTGTGTCTGGAGTTGTCGATGTTGGACATGATATATTTATATGTGCTCGGTACAGGAGTGGAGTCGTCTGGGGATGATTTACCAATGAAATGATTGCCTGCGAAGAACAGTAGAAGCCAGCAGACCAGTCTGCTGATGAAACGCGTTCTGCTAGGTCGTACAGGGAGCTGTATGATTTGTGTTTACATGTAAGCCTGAGGCGATGCTTATCAGCCAGGGATGACACGTGATCGGGCAGCAGCGCTGATGAATAAAATATTTTGTCTGTCAGGAGAAAAGGCATCAGGTGTGAGACTGTCACAGTCAGCGTATGAAGACTGCTATACAAGGGCAGTGGTCTCCTCTGCTGTAGCAGTGGTCTGCTGCTGGAGCAGTGGTCTTACTGTACTCGGGCAATGGTCTCCTCTGCTGGAGCAGTGGTCTGCTGTACTCAGGCAATGGTCTCCCCTGCTGGAGCAGTGGTCTGCTGCTGGGGCAGTGGTCTCTTCTGCTGGAGCAGTGGTCTGCTGTACTCGGGCACTGGTCTCCTCTGCTGGAGCAGTGGTCTGCTGCTGGGGCAATGTTCTCCTCTGCTGGAGCAGTGGTCTGCTGTACTCGGGCACTGGTCTCCTCTGCTGGAGCAGCGGTCTGCTGTACTCGGGCACTGGTCTCCTCTGCTGGAGCAGTGGTCTGCTGCTGGGGCAATGTTCTCCTCTGCTGTAGCAGTGGTCTGCTGTACTCCGGCAATGGTCTCCTCTGCTAGAGCATAATGGTAATAACACTGGCACTTCCAGACCAGATGGATAGTGAATAGCAGCCCCGTCTCCTTTTCTAGGCGGATTGCTTTGTCAGGCAGGTCCCCATACATTGTAGATGCTGAAGATTGTTTCAGACAGGAGAAGGTTTTCCGCCTCGGCTTGGCACCACGGACAGCTCCCCGGAGACTCTTCTCTCCCTCCTCATTACCAGCCTCTGATTAGGTTTTTATACACATCATTTGTATCAATTAACAGAGTAATTACTTTCCAGTCCTGCACGTGTCAGATGTGCTGTGGGATCAGGAGCTTGTCAGGTTCTGCTCCATGTCCTCGGCTCTCAGATGGGAGGTTATTCATCTCCTCTTACTTGGGTTTTAAGACTTGAGTTGTATAGAAAAGACCAGAAGGAAGTCATTCAAATTTTTAAGGGCTGTGTTCACACTACTTTGCACATATTCAGAATGTATCCATAGGTCCCTATTGACCCCACTGATGATTATTATTATTATATTTAATACTCATTATTCATTCCATGGCGCTGTACATATGATGAGCGGTGCACATACATAATACAAGAAAATTGCAATAAGCATGAACAAGACGAGTTGCAAACTGGTACAGAAGGAGAGAGGGCTTACAATCTACAAGGAATGATGTGGTGTAGACACAGAAAGCTCAGGGAGAATGCAGAGCAGGAGTGCACAAGGAGTGTAGAGGGCATTAGTAATAGAGTGCACAAGGAGAGCATAGAAGTAATAGAGTGCAGATAGCATAGGTGCAATAGAGGGCATTAGTAATAGAGTGCAGATAGAGAGCGTTGGCACAATAGGGGGCATTAATAATAGAGTGCAGATAGAGAGTGTAGGAGCAATAGAGGGCATTAGTAATAGAGTGCAGATAGAGAGCGTAGGAGCAATAGAGGGCATTAGTAATAGAGTGCAGATAGAGAGTGTAGGAGCAATAGAGGGCATTAGTAATAGAGTGCAGATAGAGAGCGTAGGAGCAATAGAGGGCATTAGTAATAGAGTGCAGATAGAGAGCGTAGGAGCAATAGAGGGCATTAGTAATAGAGTGCAGATAGAGAGTGTAGGAGCAATAAAGGGCATTAGTAATAGAGTGCGCATTGAGAGCGTAGGTACAATAGGGGGCATTAGTAATAGATTGCAGATAGAGAGTGTAGGAGCAATACAGGCATTAGTAATAGAGTGTAGATAGAGAGCGTAGGAGCAATAGAGGGCATTAGTAATAGAGTGCAGATAGAGAGTGTAGGAGCAATAGAGGGCATTAGTAAGAGAGTGCAGATAGAGAGCGTAGGAGCAATGGAGGGTATTAGTAATAGAGTGCAGATAGAGAGCGTAGGAGCAATAGAGGGTATTAGTAATAGAGTGGAGATAGAGAGTGTAGGAGCAATAGGGGGCATTAGTAATAGAGTGCAGAAAGAGATCGTAGGAGCAATAGAGGGCATTAGTAATAGAGTGCAGAAAGAGATCGTAGGAGCAATAGAGGGCATTAGTAATAGAGTGTAGATACAGAGTGTAGTAATGTAGATACAGAGTCTGTGTGGAACAAGGGTAATTCACAGACAATAATGTCTGGCAGGGTGAGGGGCACGCCCCATATTATAACACTCAGTGAGACGTATGCTATTCTGACCTCCCCGGTTGCGATCCTTTACGACAGTGGACTCATTTCTTCACGGTAGTAAACCTCCTAATGAGCTCATAGTTCACAATCCACAGTAAACCAGACTGCAGAAACCCGCCCTGTTGTGCCCATAAATCCCACAAATCACTGCAGACACTCTTCCAGAGTAGCCCTCCGCTCAGTAATGGATGAGGAACCTCTGAAATGTCTTTATCTGGGAAATATGTCTGCAGTAAATTCTTCATTTTACGGCCACTCTCACTGTTGACCTTTTATTTGCCGCCTGCTGCCAGTTTTGGATCACTGCACCTTTCCGGAAAACTTTGCAGCAGTATGGCCTCGCTTGGGGACTGTAATTATTTCAGGGGTCAGTCTCAGAAACACAGGGGCTTGTGTGTAAAACAAATGCAGGCACAGAATGAAGCAGCGACCATGACCGTCAGTCGCTGCTTTCATATTCAGGGATCTGCCTGTGACCTACGGGCCTCCTGGAATGGCTTCATAAGGTGGAAAAGCCCTTTAAACTGTGCGGCCTGTAAACTGATGAGCGTTCTTCAATTATTCGAGTACGAACCCTGCACGGCTCCCGGTCTCCTCTCACATGTAATTCATTGCATTACTCATCCACTGGCTTATAATAGATCAGTTTGCAAATCCTGAAATATTGTAAATTTAAAGGGGACCCTTTCTAATATGCAAATGCTCCTGCACAGGGTGGACTTGAGAAAGGGCTGCATTTTCTAAAACCTTCCCGACCCGATTCTGCCTTGATAATATGGTGTGGTGCGACAGAATATAGAACTGCTGAGTCCTATTGCCTCTAAGCAAGCTGCCCTGGTAGTAAACAGGGTGGATAAAAATCTATGATTTTTTTTTTTTTTTATCAAAAAAAAAAATGTTTTTTTTTATTTAAATCAGATTTTTTTTTATATAAAATGCTTTTTGGGGAAAATATATTACCATCCAAAGGTTATTCCATCATGAAATAAAGATTCGTTTTTTTAATTATGTAGAATAAGGCTGTACGTGGACTCCCATATTGTTGAATGGATTAGGTCATCAATACCAGGAGCCTGGAAAACCCCCTTTAAGGAGTGCTATACTCTGCTCACTTTCACCATGCTTCTGGTTTCTGCTGCCCCTGCTGGTTTGGTTTAGATATGACTGGAGTATAATACATTACACAACCAAAGTAAGTAGAGTGTTTTCACAGTTACGCAATATGATAAGTAGAAACTGTAAACTGACGAGCATGGCATTACAGAGGAACATTTCACCTGCCGTCCCCATCATCGCGGATTGCGTAGGCATCATCCTGTATGTACATCGGCTGTGAGCGCGTCGCCCCCTGATCTACAGCCGGCAGTCATATAGCGGTTAATCAGCCTTCACAAGTCTTCCCCAATCAGCAAAAGAAAGAAGAAAAACGCTCCAGACGTTACATATCATCCCCCTCGTAACAGGCAATCACATCCTTTAACGCCGCGATCTCACAACAGATACCGCCAGACGTTAATTAATATTATGATCCCCCTATTATGCACAGTATGTGAGCAGAAAGGCTAAAAAAAAATACCACCGTCAGATGAAAGATAGATGGTGCCTTTGGGGATGGAAAGAAATTTGTAAGCTGCTTGATTACTAATCTTAACCCAAAACTCTTCATTCAAAGGTAATTACTAAATAATGGATAAATATGCCGCTCCGCCGCTTAATGGCCGCAACAAGAAATATTTTAATGGAGATTAGGCTTAGCAGTATACCAAACATGTCAGAGACAGATAAGAGCGTCTACATTCAGATCAGACCTGTCTAATTACTGCCTTAAAGGAGAACATAGTTAACCGCTGTGCAGATGTGAATTATAGCGGATGAAGGGGTGCAGTACCTCCTCCAGGCAGTAGAGGCGCTGTGACAGTTTACAAAGCTGATTATTGACATGCTAATATCTTATTATTTTTTTTTCTTAATAGTGTTTATTTATAGAAAACATTAAAAAATTTTAAGAACTTCTCAAATCCCAAAGGGATACAGAAACAAAGACAGCCGGACAACAAGTCCGAAATCCAGTACTCATACAAAGGCCCCTGATCGGGAAATACATCAGAGTAAGTCGGTGACATTGTGTTGCTAAACAAATGAGCAGTCCCGTAATACATCATGGCATATTTACGAGTACAGGACCAGACAACCATCCACACACACACATTCATACAACCTGGAGTCCCGGAATCTTGCACATAAGATCAGATAGTACCCTGCGCACATAACCAAAGTCCCCAAATCTGATCGAACCTATCAGGAGTCCCCCTCGCTGCAAAAGTGAGTTTGTATATCTGCAGGTCAGCATTTATCAGTTGGATCCAAGGGTAGGTGTCTTTGGTGGTTTCCAATGCAAAAGGATTGTTTTCCTCCCATAGAACATAAGTAAACGGAGCAACTTCCTTCCATATTTGGTAGGAACTATTTCCGACACCAATCCCAACAGACAGACTGTAGGAGAGAGTATCCCTGGGAGCCCCAACTTTGAGGAGATAAAATCACAAATCTCACTCCAGTACCATACCATATGATTATAAGGATCCTCTCGGCTCTCCACACCTGGTACAAGAAGGGTCTGGGAGCCTACGCATATGATGCAGACGCACAGGAGTGAGATAAACCCTGTGTATCCACTTAAGTTGAATGAGTGGATCACATGCTAAAATCTAGACAGATATGACTTCTAGTCTATAAAGGGGTGCAGTACCTCCTCCAGGCAGTAGAGGCGCTGTGACAGGTTACAAAGCAGATTATTCACATGCTAATATCTAATTCTAGACAGATATGACTTATAGTCTATAAAGGGGTGCAGTACCTCCTCCAGGCAGTAGAGGCGCTGTGACAGGTTACAAAGCAGATTATTCACATGCTAATATCTAGACAGATATGACTTATAGTCTATAAAGGGGTGCAGTACCTCCTCCAGGCAGTAGAGGCGCTATGACAAGTTACAAATGAGATGATTAAAATGCTAATATTTATGCAGATGTGATTTATAGTGTATAAATGTGTGCAGTACCTCCTCTGTGCAGTAGAGGTGCTGTGACATGTTGCAAATCAGATTATTAAAATGCTAATATCTGTGCAGATGTGATTGTCTATAAAGTGATGCAGCACCTCCTCTATATAGTAGAGGTGCAGCTCAGGGGGCATGTTCTTTCTCGGGGATGTGTCCTTTCTGCTGTAGCTTTCTCCCTGTAACCACCACAGCTTCTAACAGAAAATATATGGTTGGTGGCAGTTGAAGATTAAAACTGAACACGTGCGACCACCTCAGTGAGGAGGACAAGATATAAGGAAAATAATAAACAACAGGTGGGGCTGTACAGATACATTTTACTAATAGCTCAGCAGCTATACTAAATGTATTAAAGGGGTTATCCGAGACTAAGAAATGCCCCCTATATGCCGGGCTCCTCACACTAAATCTATTTACTAGGCTCCCAGCGCCGCTCCTGGTCCCCGCACTGCCGCTGCTGCTTCTCCCCTGCGCGGTTGAAAACATGTGGTGTCAGGGGGGAGCAGCCAATGGCAGACAGGGATAAGCCTCCCTGGCGTCACCCGCGATGCTAGGAGGCACATCCAAGTCGTCGCCTGCCGTTGGCTGCTCCCCCGACACTGGATGTTTTCATCCGCGCACGGGGAGAAGCAGCTGCGGCGGTGTGGGGAGCCAGGTAAGTAGATTTAGTGTGAAGGGGCCCAGCATATGGGGGACATTTTTTTGTCTCGGATAACCCCTTTAATTACGTGTAATTGCAAAACTTTTTAAAACCGAGACCGCACTTGATTCTGTCCTGACCTTCCCTCTGCTCATCTGTTTGGATTCACGCCTGGTATCCTCTGTCTTGTAATTGCTGGCATTAACTTTGTCTTTTGGCAGATCTTCACCGCTACTTCTGCCTATCTTTGACCTTCTTCCTGGCATTGCCCTTTCACTGTTCTGAGCTGTTCTTTTCTATTATCATCCCATCCTTGCATCCTGACATCTTCATTCTCCACTATTTGGTGACTGCTCCCATTAAGAGACCTGGGGATCTGAAGCACAAGTCGTATCTTGAAGAGCAGCTTCTGTTCTACAGGAGTGTCCTCCTCACATGGTTGGTGGTTAGACGTACAGATATGGACTTGCTCATGGAGTCCACGCACTGAGGTCTTTAGCTGCCGCAGTGACGTCCCATTAGAGGACCAGCTTAGACAGATCACCTCTATCTCCGACATATCATTTTCCGGCCGCTCAGAAGCCAACGGCGATCAAACCTCTTCTCAGTGAGTCTTCTAGAGAAGACAAAGACCCGAGAGGATGACTCAACCGCCTCATTAAGATAAGACGTTTCTTAATTAAACTTCCCTTCCTTTCTTAATACAAAATGTATTATCTCACTGCTCAAGTCAACGTGCACAGGATTGACACTTTACAGCGAGAACATTTTTTGAAAAAGTTGGGAAATTGTCTTAGAAACCCATCGACGGAGGAGGAATTCAAACTCTTTAGGGAGGAAAGAAGAAAAAAAGATCTCAGTTTTTTTTTCTCTGTGAAGGTTCTTATTCATCCAGGTCATGGTGTATGAGTAGTAACAAGTCATTTGCTCTTGAAGATGTTTCACCAGTCATCCGACTAGCTTTTTCAATTAGGATGACTTGTACAACAAATCTCCAGCATTAAATACAGTATTTAATGCCGGAGATTTCTGGTACAAGTCATTCTAATTAAAAAAGCCAGTTAGATGACTAAGAGAAGAATTCAACAAGCTCAGCTTTTTCTTTTTGGGTCAATGGGTCGTATGTGTGCAGCCAAAGCAGAGTGAAGGATTTTATGACTTCTCAGAAGTCGTCTCCATATGTCATCTCTGGCCCGTATCCTGCTCCTCCAGGCATTTGTCTCACTTGGTGGCCATTGCTTGTGTTTGTGATCTACTTTTTACCACAATTTACAACAGGATATAAGTAAAACGAAACGCTCCCGCTTCTGTTCTCCTGTCGCTTAGTCATAATGGAATCACTGTTAATAGATAAGTAGCCCCGGAGATTTTGTAAGGAGAAGCTGAGAAACCGCGCTCCACCCGACTGCCCGCCTTGTCGTCCCGGGAGTATTTTGGCGAAGTGAAGGCTTTTTTGGGGGGATCACCAGGCCGTGACCTGACCGAACTCATCATCTTAATTATTTCTGCTTAGTTATTTACGCATAACAAGTCCCGGGCCGACTCTGCAGAACCTTCCGTCGTGTTTTTTTGATTCTGGAAATTTACATATCCGCTGTGATTAACGAGCGAGAAGAGAGGGAATAATCGCTCTCCGACAGAAACTCTGCCAGGCGAGGAACTATTAGCACTTGAGAAATGGCCGGCTGTGAGATCATATTATTTGTCATGATCAACATCTTGATAAAGTGATTAGTTAGACTTTATCGAGTTCCTCAAGGCGAGTCGGTAAAGTGGACGTCACAGCGGTTTAATTTTTTAGGGAAATTACAAATCAGTCTGGTTTCATATTTTAGAGTAGGGGGGGGGACATTTCCACAAATATTTGCTTGGTTTGCTTATGTTAAAGGGGTTTTCCAGTCTGTAGATATTGATGATCTATCCTCAGGATAGGTCATCAGTATCAGGTCGGTGGCTTTCCGACACCTCCACCGATCAGCAGTTCACAGCAGCCGCAGAAAACAAAGCAGTGGACCGAGGCGAGGACTGTGAAACAGTGGAGGTGAACTGCAGCTCAACCACTATTCGGCAGCTGCAAAAACAGCCGATCGGTGGCGGTGGCGGACCCCCGTTTATATTATATTGATGAACTATCATGACTATCTATCAACTATAAAGCCCTTTAAATTCACTGCCAAAATGGATGAAATCAGCAAAATTGTTATTAAAAATCTTTGACAGGTGTGAATGAGATTTTAAAAATCTGCCCTGAACTCAAAATGGGTGAACCCAGCCTTAGAAGTGCCCTCTCTTTGTAAAAAATACAACTAATGGCCATATTGGAAGTAAAGAGGCACAGGACCTTCATTGGTCACTGGCCACAAAGACCTAGAGAATCCATGCATTTATTGGACAGGCCATTGGTTTCAATGAGAATTTTGCAATACATTCACTTCTCCTGTGGGGGCACTGCAGAGACATATGGCACTGTAACAACTGATGATTTCCCAGGAGCAGGATAGCCAGGGATTATCATTGGGGAATGCTTCCAAATACAATGGATTCTTCTAGCTGGACAACTCCTTTTTAACTGTAGCATAGTCCATTTCTGTAAATTACAACAGAGTTCGAACCTTTCATGGCGACCATATTGCCATCTAGTATTCCCCCAGGGCAGATATACGTATGAATCAGATAGGAAGGTGGACTGCATTCTCTGCAGCTCTTCTCTCTTGATCTGTCGACCTGACTGAACGTGCGAACACCTATTTCACCATTTTATTTGTATGGTTATGGCATATAATACAGATCAGTCAGCAATTACAAGCAGCTGCCCTCAGTATTTCGACAGGACACAGAATATCCCCCTAGGAGTCATTCCTTCCAGTGAACTGATAATATACAAGGAGCTGTGCCCTTTCTCATTTGGTTTTGTGAGTTATGCTTCCATCGAAATTCCATCAGGTTCCATCACTAGTTTCTGTTGTACTGTAAAATCCCGTCAGTCTCTGGGGCCTGATAAGGAAATGTAGCTCAGAAACTCAACAGAGCTGCTCCTTCTCTATGTACAAGAATATAACTACTATAATACTGCCTCCTATGTACAAGAATATAACTACTATAATACTGCTCCTATGTACAAGAATATAACTACTATAATACTGCCTCCTATGTACAAGAATATAACTACTATAATACTGCCTCCTATGTACAAGAATATAACTACTATAATACTACTCCTATGTACAAGAATATAACTACTATAATACTGCTCCTTCTCTATGTACAAGAATATAACTACTATAATACTGCTCCTATGTACAAGAATATAACTACTATAATACTGCCTCCTATGTGCAAGAATATAACTACTATAATACTGCTCCTTCTCTATGTACAAGAATATAACTACTATAATACTGCTCCGATATACAAGAGTATAACTACTATAATACTGCTCCTTCTCTATGTACAAGAATGTAACTACTATAATACTGCTCCTGTGTACACGAATATAACTACTATAATACTGCTCCTACGTACAAGAATAAAACTACTATAATACTGCTCCTATGTACAAGAATGTAGCTACTATAATACTGCCTCCTATGTACAAGAATATAACTACTATAATACCGCTCCTATGTACAAGAATATAACTACTATAATACTGCCTCCTATGTACAAGAATATTACTACTATAATACTACTCCTATGTACAAGAATATAACTACTATAATACTGCTCCTCTTCTATGTACAAGAATATAACTACTATAATACTGCTCCTATGTACAAGAATATAACTACTATAATACTGCCTCCTATGTGCAAGAATATAACTACTATAATACTGCTCCTTCTCTATGTACAAGAATATAACTACTATAATACTGCTCCTATATACAAGAGTATAACTACTATAATACTGCTCCTATGTACAGGAATATAACTACTATAATACTGCTCCTTCTCTATGTACAAGAATATAACTACTATAATACTGCTCCTATGTACAAGAATATAACTACTATAATACTGCTCCTATGTACAAGAATATAACTACTATAATACTGCCTCCTATGTGCAAGAATATAACTACTATAATACTGCTCCTTCTCTATGTACAAGAATATAACTACTATAATACTGCTCCGATATACAAGAGTATAACTACTATAATACTGCTCCTTCTCTATGTACAAGAATGTAACTACTATAATACTGCTCCTGTGTACACGAATATAACTACTATAATACTGCTCCTACGTACAAGAATAAAACTACTATAATACTGCTCCTATGTACAAGAATGTAGCTACTATAATACTGCCTCCTATGTACAAGAATATAACTACTATAATACCGCTCCTATGTACAAGAATATAACTACTATAATACTGCCTCCTATGTACAAGAATATTACTACTATAATACTACTCCTATGTACAAGAATATAACTACTATAATACTGCTCCTCTTCTATGTACAAGAATATAACTACTATAATACTGCTCCTATGTACAAGAATATAACTACTATAATACTGCCTCCTATGTGCAAGAATATAACTACTATAATACTGCTCCTTCTCTATGTACAAGAATATAACTACTATAATACTGCTCCTATATACAAGAGTATAACTACTATAATACTGCTCCTATGTACAGGAATATAACTACTATAATACTGCTCCTTCTCTATGTACAAGAATATAACTACTATAATACTGCTCCTATATACAAGAGTATAACTACTATAATACTGCTCCTTCTCTATGTACAAGAATGTAACTACTATAATACTGCTCCTGTGTACAAGAATATAACTACTATAATACTGCTCCTACGTACAAGAATATAACTACTATAATACTGCTCCTTCTCTATGTACAAGAATGTAACTACTATAATACTGCTCCTGTGTACAAGAATATAACTACTATAATACTGCTCCTACGTACAAGAATATAACTACTATAATACTGCTCCTATGTACAAGAATGTAGCTACTATAATACTGCCTCCTATGTACAAGAATAAAACTACTATAATACTGCTCCCATGTACAAGAATATAACTACTATAATACTGCTCCTATGTACAAGAATATAACTACTATAATACTGCCTCCTATGTACAGGAATATAACTACTATAATACTGCTCCTATGTACAAGAATATAACTACTATAATACTGCTCCTATGTACAAGAATATAACTGCTATAATACTGCCTCCGATGTACAAGAATATTACTACTATAATACTGCCTCCTATGTACAAGAATATAACTACTATAATACTGTCTCCTATGTATAAGAATACAAGATTACTTCCTTCTACTGATCAGGCCTCCTCTACTGTAACAGTATGATTAAGGTGACCATTGTGCAGTACACGTGCCGTCATACCGTTACTAGAAAAGTGGAGTATGTCATTATTGGTGTCGTGGTGGAGTTTTTGTTCTTGGTTCATAGTCTTAGGATTTAATTCGGGAGTCATTTTAGGTTCTCAGGATAAGTATTCCAATTTCAGTGGTTCTATTCTGTCCAAATTAACTTCTCCACGTTAAAATGTTGATGAAATACCGCAGGGTTACTTGGCAATTATCGCCACTTTTAATTTTTCATAAGCGTCTCGTTATTAATGCAGCTGCATAACCTAAAAGGCGAAGAAGACCTCCGTGTCTGCTACTCTGGTGGACCAGTCCTCTGATATTCTGGTGGGCCAGTCCTCTGCTACTCTGGTGGACCAGTCCTCTGATATTCTGGCGGGCCAGTCCTCTGCTACTCTGGTGGGCCAGTCCTCTGATATTCTGGCGGGCCAGTCCTCTGCTACTCTGGTGGGCCAGTCCTCTGCTACTCTGGTGGGCCAGTCCTCTGCTACTCTGGTGGGCCAGTCCGACCCTGGTCTGGTACGGAAATCATTGACATATATTAGGTGTAAGCACTTGACATGTGCAGCTGGAACGTGCCTGTGGTGCGTGTTAGTTTACTAATTCTGCCTGTATTTATTCACTAGATAAAGCTCAAGCAGTATTTCTGACCCTGCCAACAGCAACATGGTGCCAGACGGGCTCCTTATGTAAATACACGTCCGCACCTTGAGCTCTGTTTATACACCCAACCCGCTCAAGTCCCGTTAGGTCAGCAGAGATAGAATTGATCTTTGTGTTCCAAGCATTATATTCTCGCCGCTGCGTCTCCAGGGATTCCGCAGAGCCATGCATCTTGTTGTGGGGGAAATACTAAACCAGCAACCGTCTTATTTTAACCATCTCCACAGTGTTTAGAAGTAAAATGTATCCCTTCCCATGAATCGAGAGTGAAAGGGAAAACAGAAGGCGAGTGTTATGTCTGAGCTTGGGCCGCCATTCATGTGTACCATACCATTTTTCTCACGTCAGTGGCGTCAGATTTGAGGGATTCGAGGCAGTAGAGAAAACAAGAATCCTGTTTAAAGACTATGGACACTTTTGGGGCAATTTTGGGCTTAATTTTTATTTTTTTTCAGTTGGTCTTAAAAATGTTCAGCCGTTTTGGAGTACAGGGGTTAATAATCAGTCTGTTTGCAAGCTGTCACAATCTGTTTACTTGGACTCCTGTGGGCTCATGTAGAGGTCTTATCTCTGATCTTCTAAACACTCAGTTCTTATCATACTGATAACAATATGGCTTAAAGTGTAACTACCATATTTTTTTTGTGTGTAATGTATGGGGGCAGTGATACTGACCATTTTTGTAATATACTTTTATTACTGAAATCATACATTTCTGTTAGAAAAATAGCTCTAAGGCTAGTTTCACACTAGCGTTCGGCTGTCCGCTCGTGAGCTCCGTTTGAAGGGGCTCACGAGCGGACCCGAACGCTTCCGTCCAGCCCTGATGCAGTCTGAATGGATGCGGATCCGCTCAGACTGCATCAGTCTGGCGGCGTTCAGCCTCCGCTCAGCAGGCGGACACCCGAACGCTGCTTGCAGCGTTCGGGTGTCCGCCTGGCCGTGCGGAGGCGTGCGGATTCGTCCAGACTTACAATGTAAGTCAATGGGGACGGATCCGTTTGAAGATGCCACAATATGGCTCAATCTTCAAGCGGATCCGTCCCCCATTGACTTTCAATGTAAAAGTCTGGACGGATCCGCTCAGGCTATTTTCACACTTAGCTTTTTTTTGCAAATATAATGCAGACGGATCCGTTCTGAACGGAGCCTCCGTCTGCATTATTATGATCGGATCCGTTCAGAACAGATCCGATCAAACGCTAGTGTGAAAATAGCTCTAAAGTGGCTCATTTTGAGCCTTAGCAGCGCTCCTCTGTCTTCTGTTTACATAACACAGTCAGTGTTAGAAAGTCTAACTAGACTAGATAGAGGAGCGTTGCTAAGGCTCAAAATGAGACACTTTAGAGCTATTTTTCTAATAGAAATGTATGATTTCAGTTATTAAAGTATATTACAAAAATGGTCAGTATCACCGCCCCTACACATTGCACAAATAAAAAATAGAATGGTCGTTACACTTTAAATATGAGGTCAGGATATCAGACATAAGAGCTAAACATGAGCCATGACTGGAGTCAAAGAAAACAGACTGACAGCTTGCAAACAGACAGATTTTTAACCCCTGTATCTCAAAAACAGCTGAACATTTTTAATAAAGACCAATTAAAAAAATTATTATTATTTTTTTTACCTTTACCAAAATGAGTAAAATGCAATGAGAAAGTCCATAGCCTTTAAAGATAAAGGGAATTTTGCCTCTGATCTCACCACCACATATGACCACAAGGACTGAATGATAATAGGAACTCTTGGCTTCAGCATCACCTACCCCCAGTCATCCGCTCATCTATAGACCATCCATATTGCTCGTGACCTTGTCTGCAAAGGTCAGTGGTTGATATATGTGGCTAGAGATGAGCGAATTTCCGCTTATGAAATTCTTTTGCGATTCGTTTACTGGTAAAAGCAGAATTGCGTTATGGATTCCATTACCACGGACCATAACGCAATTCTTTGACGCATTCCGTTATTTATTCCATCATAATAGAAGTCTATGGGCTTCAAAACAGATACGTCCCGTTTCCGTTATGCAGGAGAGGACTCAAAATATGAAATTCGCTCATCTCTATCTGTGGCTATTACCCAACGCTGCGGGGAATTGATGGAGGATCTATCGCCAGTTGACAATATTGCCTGCCTAGCAGATGGAAATTCCCCGGATACTCGTATGTTTCCGGCTAGTGGGAGCTGAATTCAATCATTTCATTCATTTACTAGTCCAATATATGTTCATGTTTGGTCTATATTTGAATAACATGAGATCGATAATTCTGAGTATAATAGTCTGATCTACTCCAAGAGCGCCTGTAGGTTACAACTGCGGATGCAGCATTGCTTACTGATGCATAGAAGCAGTTTTCTCATGGTCCTCCATCTGGGAAGGATTACATGAATCCATGAATGGGATGCAAGTATGACCGTAAAAGCTGACACAAAATTTCTATGGATTCATGTTCCACTTGCTCCGCTCTTTGAGGAGAGCCGATCAGACACAAACGGGCAGAGTACTGAGTTGAGCACTTTTGGCCATTCGTTTTAACAGTTGGTGGGGGGTCCCAATGATCAAATCTTCTGACATGTCTTATGACAAGTTATACATTTTAGTAGTCTGCAGCCACCAGCAGGGGGAGCTCCAAACCAAGCTGTATAAATCTTCAGGCCTGAAGCTCCCCCTAGTGGTGGCTTCAGAGACATAAAATTTGTCAATTCGGCACCTCCAAGAGGATTGTTCCCAGCTCTTTGTATACCAGGGACCGTATATAACAGTACAGGCGTGTGATTAGTCATCAGCATTCGATATCCAGCCCAGAGGCTAAGCGCGCCTGCTGCAGGTTTACTCATTCTTCTTGTATCGCCATGTTGAGAGAGGAGACTTCATACAGAACCTGCAGGTCCATCAAGGCCGCATCACCACCTACATTGAGCACAATCTCAGACCTCCAGGCAGCTGAGATCTGTGCGGCTGTTTGCACAGTCCCTGCTCCTTTAGCTATTCTTGAAACACATACATGGAGGGAATCGTACTGCTTCTCTTTGAAGAGGCACAGAGGTTCGTGGAGACTTATTTTTCAGGAAATGCCTCATGGGAAAATAGTAATTTGCATGGAGGAAACCACATGGTTCGTTAAACGTCCTTCAGAAATACCAAATTAGAAACCCTCCCTGGCAGCTTTCCAATGCAGGGACCTTAAAACCAAGAGCAGTCCAGATCTCAGCTTCCTGCATCCCTGCGTCCCGGCCAGAGCTCTGTCCACGATGTCCACACACCCCAAGTATATTGACAGGAGCCGTGTCATCAGTGGTTGTCCCCACGTTTACATTCTTAAAGGGGTTGTGCCAAAATGTATTCCCTATCCACAAGACAGGAGATAAGTGTCTTATCAGAGGGTATCTGTACCCCAATTATCAGACACTATCTATCTGACTCTCATCTATCTCTTTGATCAGTGGGTGTTAGTTCCCCCATATAATTAGAGCGGTGGTTGAGCATGCCCCCTGCCTCTCAATTCATTTCTGTGGGACTGCTGGCATAGCTGAGTGCTGTCCTTGGCTATCTCCGGCGTTCCCAAACGTCACTCTTTTTGTACAGGGGGCACAGGATCTTTCATGATCAGACACTCATCTTTTTTTTTTCTTTTAATGCCCAAGTATGTGACTTTCTTCACCCCATGCAACTAAAAAAGTGCAGAGTGCCACACAAAAAGGCGAACTAGGATGGGACCTTTCCATTTCCCAACCCCCTAGGGCAGAAGGTGCCTGTAAGGTTCAGGGACTAGTGGCCATCCCCAGCCGAAGCTGAGAAAGAGCCTGTCTAGTTCTGGCTTCCACCTGATCTGCCACGCCAGGTGTTGGCCAAGAGCCAAAGTCGAGGTCTGGCTCCTGACCGAAGGGAGAAGCCAGGGGTTTTAGAGTGGAGGTTGGAACCAGATGGCCACATACACCCTCCCTATATCTTAGGGGGTAGCCCGTAAGTCCTAGTGACAACCAAACATGGAAAGTGAATACACAGTGAATAGAAAAAAATAAAAAAGGGAATAGTGCCTTTACAGTCCGGAGATACAGCTGGAATTCCTCATTCTGCTAAGCCAAAAATTCTTCATCCAGCCAAGCCAGAAGGCCCAGGCAAGGAGAGGTGAGTGTGCTCAGATTGTCAGAAAGTGAAGTGCGTATAATCTGCCGTCATTCATTGGGCTTCGACCCCCAGTGAGTTCAGGGTCACCACTCCTGAGGCTCTTCTACAGCCCATGGCTTTGCTCCTGATGCCCAAGGTCACCTACAGGTGGCAATCTTTCAGCCACCAGGCATACACCTCCAAGTTAACCGCATAGATCTGCTCTATCTCAGTGGTCCCAACATACCACTGATAACTTATACTACACTTGTTCTTAGCCATAAGGCCGAGAAGTGACCATAGCCTGGGAACCCCAAGACCACCTCAGTGAGAACCACATTAGTGATCATGGTATCTCCCCTTCCAGGTTTGGCACAATCCCTTTTAATGTACTAGGTTGTAATTTTCAAAAGTATGGTGTTGCCTGCTCTAATCATTGGAAATGAATGTTAAGATAAAAAGTGAAGGTAGAAGAGGACTACCTGCATCACTTGGATGAAGGGTCCATGTGCTACAGTGTTAGAGTCCTTTACTGCTGAGTAGAAGGAACCTACACAGGACTCCCTTCCCTAGAGAATTTGCAGCATGCAAGGCAAAGAGGAATTGACTCAAGGGTCGTGGAAAGGAGGGAACACCAGACGCCTCCATCCTTTGTCAGCCATTTTGATCTACACCATCGGAAGCCCTTCTGTTCTAAGTCAGTGATTTGGTTGGAGGTGACCACAAGTCTTCTCACACCGTCCACAATAAGAACAATCTCCGTCAGGGTCACTTGTTCTTCTAGAACTGGGATGCTTAACCTGCAGCCCTCCAGCTGTTGTAAAACTACAACTCCCATCATGCCCTGCTGTAGGCTGTCCGGGGATGCTGGGAGTTGTAGTTTTGCGACAGCTGGAGGGCCGCAGGTTAGGCATCCCTGCTCTTGAAGAAGGTTCGATTTGATAAGGTCTAGGATCCTTATGTTAGTTTTCTTTGCTGTCCATGGTCTTCAAGCCAACGAGGACGCCATAGCGAGAAGTTCTTCTCCTTGGGGATCTTGTGCAGGTTTTCCATCCATTACTGGCTCCAGCACTTACAGTCATGTGAAAAAATTAGGACACCCTTTGAAAGCATGTGGTTTTTTGTAACATTTTTAATAAAAGGTTATTTCATCTCCGTTTCAACAATACAGAGAGATTAAAGTAATCCAACTAAACAAAGAAAACTGGAGGACTTCCGGTTCCGGCGCCGCCATGTGAGGACGCAGCGCTCAGAGCTCCTGCATATCGCCGAATACCCGTGTCATTTTGCAGCGCAGGGGTCTGCTTACTGATCCTGAGGGACGTCCGACTGACACCACTTACCTGCCTTGAGGAGCTGATGGAAAGATACCTCCTCCGGAGCGGGCAGAAGATCACAGGTGCGCAGCTAGCAGCCTCGCAGAGCGCGGCAAAAATGGCGGACACGCAGCCACTGCTATTTCGGGAGGAGGGCTCTCAGAGCACCCAGGGAGAGGGGTCCCCTTTAGGAGGCTCAGCCACGCTGGATTATAAGCAGCTAGCCATCGAGGTGGCGTTACGCATAATGCCGGACATCCAGAAAACGCTGGAAACAACAATAATGGCCTCATTTAACTCCCTAAGGGAGGAGGTAAACCAGACCAGCATGCAAGTGGGGGCCCTTGAAAAAGAGTTACGCTCATTGCAGCAGCAAGCAGGGAACACTGAGGCTGTTTTGAAATCACAGCAGAATGATCTGGAATACCTACGGTTTAAAGTTGATGATCTTGAAAACAGGTCACGACGCAATAACCTGAGGGTGGTTGGTCTGCCTGAATCCATTAAACAACTGGACCTTTTGGATATATGTGAGAGGGAACTGCCTGAGGCCCTGGGCCTGAAGTTTTTCTGTCGAGTGGAGAGGGCCCACAGGATTGGCCCAGATAGAGGAGCTCCTAGGGACTCAAACTCTGAGTCTCCACGTGGTGGGGATGCGAGGCCTCGTCAGGTTATTTTCAAATTGTTGGACTTTAATGATAAGGTGGCATTACTCCGCAGTTTCCGTAAAAGACGGCATCAGATAACAATCAGAGGCCACAAAATCTTACTGTTTGAGGATTTCTCGGCTGAGGTGGCGAAGAAACGCAAGGCTTTCAGTCCAGTCTGCACTGAGTTATACCACAGAGACATCAGATTTCAGCTTCTTTTTCCGGCGGTTTTGAAGATTCACAGGGCAAATGGGGGGACTATCACCTTTAGATCCCCCACGGAGGCAAAGGAGGCCTTGGATGAGATTGTGGATGCGGAACCGCATGATGTGCCCCTCTCTCCCCAGCGGTCTACTTTGAAGGACTCCTTGGATCCAGCTGCTCGACGAGGGAATGACCGTTTGCGCAGTGGCCCAGAAAGGCACTCCAGAAGAGGACGTTGATTTTCCTCGATTCAAAATGTGGTTGGGACTCAATCCTGAGGGGCAGTATTCGTCAGTGTTGCTGACTTTGTTCGGGATTACGGTTGTTTTGTTATTTAGCTCTGTGCCCCACGCTAAGGCCTTTACTGTTCAGTCGCACAAATTGTTATTGTTTTAGGCCAGGTATGTGAGAGCTCTGCCATGGCGGAAAAAAGGAAAGTCTATAACTAGATTTAGTCACAGCTGCCATCATATAGCTATATCCGGCCTGGCGGGCTGGCTTCTGCTGCCACTCATCTAGGCGGGGCTATTTGGTTGCTCGTATTTTGGTTTTTGTCTTGTGTTATTTGTTCTCCTTCCCTCCCTCCTTTCTCCTACTTCCTCCCCTCTCCCTTGGCTTTTTCTGCTCAGGGATCCGCACGTACCAGGGCTACAATGAAAATTATATCCTGGAATGTTAAGGGTTTACGCTCCCCGCAGAAGCGGTCAAAGACTTTACGCCACCTGAAGCGTTTCCAACCTGATATAGTTCTCCTGCAGGAGACTCATTTGGAGGAGAAAGATTTCTTCCGAATGAAAAAATTCTGGGTAGGTTCTGTGTGCGGATCCTCGGCCAGGGAGCGCAAAGCTGGAGTACTCACATTGCTACATAGGAATTTTTCAGGGAAAATATTATCGGAATCTCATGACAGTGAGGGCAGGTGGCATAGGTTATTAGTAGAGATTGGAGGAATTTCTTATAGCATTCATAATGTGTATGCCCCGAATGAAAATAATGCCCCCTTTTACGCTCTTCTAGAGAACAGACTGCATTTGGATGGAATTCCCAACAGAATTGTGGGTGGTGATTTTAACTCAGTTGCCTCTGTTCTGGAAGACCGGAAGAGGGATGTGGGGATGGTCAGTTCGCAAAGGCTCTCTGACAAGGTTTTACCTCCCTTATTAACCTCTACAGGATTGTATGATACCTGGCGCTCTTTACACCCTGATGACAGGGAGTATACGCATTTCTCACATGCACATAATGTATGGTCCCGTATTGATTATCTTTTCCTTCCCTTGCACATGGCATCTAGGGTGGTCTCCGCCGAAATTCATGACTTACTGATTTCCGATCACTCACCTATTTCCATTTCCCTGCAGGATACTTACCCTAGAGGAACTGATTTTCTATGGCGCTTTCCTTCTTTTCTGGCCGGAGACGACAACTTTAAAGATACACTGCAAGGTTGGTGGTGGGAGTTTCAGGGTGACAATCCCCGGGATGCATCAGATGTTTCGACCCACTGGGAGACTGCTAAAGCGGTCCTGAGGGGTCGAATTCTCAGTTATGTCAGCAATCTGCGTAAGGTGGTAGCTAAACAATACCAGGAGGCTAGCTCGGCGCTTAGACAGGCGTACACTCAGTTCCTTCGGGTGGTCACTACTCGGAATAAGGAGGTCTGGATTGCGGCTAGAAACAACTTTGAAGTTTGGGTGGATAAAAGGGAGGCGATGTACAGGTCGGAGTTCCAGACAGATCTGTTCAGATTTGGGAATAAGTCAGGCAAAATGTTGGCTAACTTAGCGCGGGGCAGAAGGGCTCCTACAGTCATTACGGCTCTGAAAGGGGAGGGGGGAGTGACCCACACAAATCCTAAGTTAATAAATGATCTTCTGGGAAAATATTATGAGCGTCTCTACAGTGACACTCCAGTGGACCCGGAAAAGGGTAGGCGGTTTTTGTCAGGCGTTAAGTTGCCTTCCCTGACGGAGGAACAACAGGGATCTTTGAATGCGGAAATAACGGTTGAGGAGGTGCTACATACAATACGCTCCTTGCATAATGGTAAGGCGCCAGGCCCTGACGGATTCTCAGGAGAATTTTATAAAGTCTTACAGGATAACCTTACCCCCACGATGACGGAGTATTTCAACCATCTTTTGCACACGGGTAGTTTTCCAGCTCATGTTAATGTCGCCCACATTAAACTGCTCCTTAAACCTAATAAGGACCCGCTAGATCCAGGCTCGTATCGCCCGATATCACTCATTAACCAGGATCTCAAGATATTGACTAAAATATTGGCTGACAGATTGAGTCTCTTAATGCCTACCCTGGTGGGCCCTTCCCAAGTAGGTTTCATTAAAGGGAGGTCAGGGGTGGCGAATATTAGGAAGGTACTGGCTACATTGGACTGGGTCAGGCGCCGCCCTCAGCCAGCCTGGGCTCCTATTTTGCTGGCTTTAGATGCTGAAAAGGCTTTTGATTCAGTGCGTTGGGACTGGTTGGGGGCGGTGCTAGACAAATTCCAGATTGTTGGGGATGTCCGTACTTTTTTGGGAGGTCTTTATTCTAGGCCGGCTGCGCGCATTCACACGGGAGGTTTTTTGTCTCGGGTTTTCCCCCTTCAGAGAGGGACTAGACAGGGCTGTCCGCTTTCCCCCCTTCTTTTTGACCTAGCCATCGAGCCTTTAGCCAGATTTCTAGAGGATTCTGACTTATACAGGGGCATTACCATAGGCAAGAAGGAGGTCAAACTAACCTTGTATGCTGATGATCTTTTGATTTTCATGGATACCCCCCAGTGTCACTTGGGCCCCTTAATGGAGTTCCTGAGTTCTTTTGGGTCCTTCTCGGGGTATAAAATTAACTCGTCTAAAAGTGAGATTCTTGAGCTACACGCCGCTAACCCACCGCAGCTTTGGCGCGATGCAGGTCTCTCTTTATCTGTAGTTAAGAAACAGGTTACGTACTTGGGGGTCAAAATCGGTAAGCTTCCGGGGTCACTGTATTTGCTAAATTATCCTCCCCTCATAACGAAAATAATTTCTGAACTAGAGAGGTGGCATTCACTCCCCTTATCTCTGCTGGGGAGATGCCAGCTCATCAAGATGATGAGTTTTTCTAAGCTGCTCTACCCTCTCCAGACGCTTCCGATCCTACTAAAACATACAGATGTCAATGCACTGAATAAGGCTTTTGTCAGGTTCTTGTGGTCTGGCAGGCGCCCTCGTATCTCTCTTTCGAAGCTTATGCTATGGAAACCAGAGGGAGGGGTAAAATTCCCGAATATACGGGGATACAATCTAGCATGCCTCATGCGTCACGTGTCCGACTGGGTACACGACACGGATCTTTTCTCTAATAGGGAGGTGGAACAAAATCTGGTTGCCCCATGGAACTTGGTGTCGTGCCTTCACTCTAACCTGTCTGCATTGCCTGGGGATATTAAATCTTCGCTTTTATTGAGAGATACGATAGCAACCTGGAAGGCGGTTAGGAAGACATTTAACTTGCCTCATGCAATCTCCAAATGGATGCCGTTATGGGGTCATCCGGAGCTCCCTTCCGGAACTGGTTTGAGACCTCCTGAGTTGTGGATATCTAGGGGTTTGACTAGGGCGGAACATCTGATGCATCTGGGGGACAAACGCTGGCTGACTCCAAAAGAATTGAAGGAAAAATACGCTCTGCCGGATTCCCATTTCCTGCAAATAATGCGGATTGTGGGTTTCTGTTCACATAGATTGCGTGATTTGTCAAAGGAAGCGACCAAACATTCCTTCGATGAAGTCCTCAGTTTCTCCCCCCAAACGGTTTCACTCTCTAGGCTGTATAGGGCCTTCTCAGGAAATTTCACGAAGGTCAAGGCTTCCACACTTTTTAAGAAATGGGAACACATCACCATGGATGAGGAGATTGGGGTTAAGATCCTGGAAGGTTGGAGTAAGGTACGCCAGTGCGTGGTAGGTGAGACTTGGCGTGAAACCTTTTTCAGGATGATGCACCGGGCAATCTATGGTTTTAACTTTCCGGCCTCTCCCCAGTTTCCGGATCGTATCACACATTGTCCCAATTGTAAGTTGGCGGCTACGGATTTCTGGCATGGCATTTGGACGTGTCCTGAGGTAGTCAAATTCTGGGCCGCTGTGATAGATTATATTAAGGAGAACTGGTCGGTGGAATTGTCTATGGAACCCCAGGCCCTGGTCTTTCATTATATCCGCCCGGTGAACCAGACTCGGATCCCGATTTTGTTGCACTCAGTCTTATTAGTAGCCAAAAGAGTCTTGCTCCAAAGATGGCTTACGGATGCCATGCCAGACATTCCTGCTGTGGTCTCTGAATTGAAAGTTCTTTTGGGATTTGAAAGGATTGAAGCGTCTAGGCACAAAGAAGGTTCAGCTTCCAAATTCTTTAATAAATGGCGTACTTTTATTGCCGCGCACTTTAGTCCGCCAGAGACTAGGGAATTGGTGAAGCCCTTTCAGTATACCTCGTGGTATCTTAAAGCTTCTCTGGGTAATACCCTGGGACCCCTGGCAGTATAGTCCTGCCTCCCCCCCCCTCCTCCCCCCTTTTCTGTCCCTCCCCCCTCTTTCCTTTCTTTTCTTTCTTTTGTTTGCTTTTACTTCTTTCAGAAAAATTGGAAAATGCAGTCAGATTCATGTATACTATACTCATGTTCCTCATGTAACTGTTTGTGCCCCCTGGTTTTCTCTGGAACCCATGCGGGGAAAGTGTGTGTAATGATTGATATGTGGGTACATGACCCGTGCCTTGTTTCTTTTTGATGAATCTGCTTCAAATAAACAGAATTTTAAAAAAAAAACAAAGAAAACTGAAGAAAAGTCTTTTCAAGATCTTCTGTAAATGTCATTCTACAAAAATGCCTATTCTAACTGAGGAAAAAGATAGGACACCCTCACATGTATTCCCTCTTAAATTGGCTCAGATCTCACACAGGTATATCACACCAGGTGCACATAATTAGTAGATCGTTACTCTGCATGTTGAATGAGGCTTGCCCTATTTAAACCTCAGACATTTAGTTTGGTGTGCTCCTGACTGTTGAAGTGAGAGTGAGCACCATGGTGAGAGCAAAAGAGCTGTCAGAGGACTTCAGAAAAAAGATTGTAGCAGCCTATGAGTCTGGGAAGGGATTTAAAAAGATCTCAAAAGATTTTGAAATCAGCCATTCCACTGTCCGGAAGATAGTCTACAAGTGGAGGGCTTTCAAAACAACTGCCAACATGCCCAGGACTGGTCGCCCCAGCAAGTTCACCCCAAGAGCAGACCGCAAGATGCTAAAAGAGGTCTCCAAAAACCCTAAAGTGTCATCTCGAGAACTACAGCAGGCTCTGGCTACTGTTGATGTAGAAGTACATGCCTCTACAATCAGAAAGAGACTGTACAAGTTTAACTTGCATGGGAGGTGTGCAAGGAGGAAACCTTTGCTTTCCAAGAGAAACATCGAGGCCAGACTGACATTTGCCAGAGATAAAGTTGACAAAGACCAGGACTTCTGGAATAATGTTCTTTGGACAGATGAGTCCAAAATTGAATTATTTGGACACAACAGCAGAGGACATGTTTGGCGTAAACCAAACACAGCATTCCAAGAAAAGAACCTCATACCAACTGTGAAGCATGGAGGTGGAAGTGTCATGGTTTGGGGCTGCTTTGCTGCAGCAGGACCTGGTCAGCTCACCATCATAGAATCCACGATGAATTCTACTGTGTATCAGAAGGTGCTTGAAGAACATGTGAGACCATCAGTTAGAAAATTAAAGCTGAAGCGGAACTGGACCATGCAACATGACAATGACCCAAAACATACTAGTAAATCAACCAAAGATTGGCTGAAAAAGAAGAAATGGAGAGTCCTGGAATGGCCAAGTCAAAGTCCAGATTTGAATCCCATTGAGATGCTGTGGGGTGACTTGAAAAGGGCTGTACGTGCAAGAAACCCCTCAAACATCTCACAGCTGAAAAAGTTCTGCATTGAGGAGTGGGGTAAAATTTCCTCAGACCGATGTCGAAGACTGGTAGATGACTACAAGAACCGTCTCACTGCAGTTATTTCAGCCAAAGGAGGTAACACTCGCTATTAGGGGCAAGGGTGTCCTATCTTTTTCCTCAGTTAGAATAGGCATTTTTGTAGAATGACATTTACAGAAGATCTTGAAAAGACTTTTCTTCAGTTTTCTTTGTTTAGTCGGATTACTTTAATCTCTCTGTATTGTTGAAACGGAGATGAAATAACCTTTTATTAAAAATGTTACAAAAAACCACATGCTTTCAAAGGGTGTCCTAATTTTTTCACATGACTGTACATATATAGTGACGTCTATCTATGTGTAATATACCAATGCTTGACTCATCAGGATTATCTGTGGAGACGCTGAGGTGTCCTATCAGGGGTCCTCTATTAATATTCCTGCAGATTGCATTCCTTCTGAATATGTGAACTTTTGTAATTTTTTTATATAATTCCCCCGTTTATGACTCAGACTAGGGTTTTATTTCTGTTATATTAGAAAGAAATATCCATACCGGAATATAGCTATACTATAGTTCTCATTATCTATCTATCTATCTATCTATCTATATCATATCTATCTATCATCTATCTTGTATCGATCTATTTATCTATACCAATTTATTTATCTCGGATCTGTCTGTCTGTTCATCTATCTTATATCTATCTATCTCATACAGCAGCACTATTGGTAATTAATCATACAATCATGTACTCTAATCATATTGTGGGTATTTTGCTTGGCATCATTAGTTTGCTTGACAAAGGCCTCATAGAGCTGGGCTTAAACGTTGTGACTGGGGGAATAAACGGGTCATACACCCTTCACTGATACAGGAGTGCTGCCTCATTATTTGTTTTTCGGATATCGTCTGTGGAATTTTGCTTGCACCCAAATGCACAACATTGCTGGGCTGCTGTTACTCTTAGTTTTTTTTATCTACCTGTCTATCTATCCATCTATCTACGGTATCTATCTATCCATCCGATAATTAGACAGCATTTTCATACTTTGCACCTTGCAGATATAATAGTCACTTCTCACGGATACACAGAATGTTCCTGCATTTATACATTATTATATTATTACAAACAATAAATAATACATTATTGATAGGGAGTGTTACATCTTAGAGCAGGAACACAAGCCGCAGCCCTTGAACTGCTGCCCTTCATTATATTCATTTATCACCTGCTGTCCCTATGGGGAGTGTGTGGCGAAACAGGCGCTGCTTATAGGGATGGCCCTTGTTGCTAGGAATTTAAGGGGCTGTCTGCTTTGCACAATCCCTTTTTTGTTAGAAATGTCTCCAACAATTCGGTCGTCACACGGTGTCCTTCTGCTGGGACCCCCATTGATCAGTTGAGATCTGTGCAGGTAGTACAGCAAGTCTTTAATTTCCCTGCAGCGCCACCACAGGTGAAATGAAACATTACACTGTTCTGTGTAAGGAGCGGATGTGTCAGGTCTATTAACTCAACAAAACTGTATCTTACTTGAGGAGAGCTTGGTGATCGGCACATCATACAATCTTCTCCACCACTATATGGCCCCTTTCTATTGGGATTTGTCCTATGGACCAAAAACAACCAGTCACTGGAACAGAGAGGGCTCGGGTCACTAATATTAAAAACCCAATTCTCAGGATATTTTTAAGGCTATGTACACCTTTGGGATCAATTTATTATTGCCAAAAGTAAAGAATAGGCAGGCACTCTATATCTGTTTTTTATAGGATGTTTATTTATTTGTTGTTGGTTATTTACAAAGGTTATTATTAAAAGTTTATTAGGCTTATAACGATGGTTGCTCTCTTATTGGTTTAAAATGTGAATTAGGGCATTATAGTGTGAACTAAGTATGTTTAAACGTATCAGTTCATAGGAAAAAGGGCATGGTGATTGTGTGTAGTGCTGGAAAGAATTTCAGATGGTGGGGGGGGATAGTGAGGTATAGGTGTATTAGATTAAAATATGTAAAATCGATGAAAAAATATATAATCTATGAGAATAAATAATCGGTGAAACGATATACATAAAAATACAGACGATGAAAATAATCGATGAAAATAATAGTCCGAGAGTGTCCAAGAAATACAATGATATTTGTCCAAAATAAGGATAAAATATAAAATAAAATATATATAAAAAAACAATTAGAGGATAATAGTCCAGAAGGTAGTGAGTTGGTCCAATAGGTAGTGTTGTCAGGTACAGTAGCGCTCATTAATACACGTGGTGTTATATGCCGTCAAAGGGATTATAGTACAATTTTAGTATTTGTCTATTGCCGGTGGCGTCCCACACGGCTAATGGTTTGTACTCACCCTGCGGTCCAAGCTTAAAAATTAGTCAAATGCAGTCATAAACAAAAATTGCCTCTGAAGGTGTACATAGCCTTTAAAGAGGACCTTTCACTACTCTACAAACGAAAAACGAACTATACCTGTGGGCAGAGCGGCGCCCAGGGGTCCCCCTGCACTTACTAGTAAGTCTGGGCGCCGCTCCGTTTGCCCGGTATAGGCTCCGGTGTCTGCGCTCCCTCTGACTGATTTCTTGTAGGAGGCGTGTCCCTTGCTGCACTGCTGGCCAATCGCAGCGCACAGCTCATAGCCTGGCCGTGCGGAGGCAAACGGATCCGTCCAGACTTACAATGTAAGTCAATGGGGACGGATCCGTTTGAAGTTGACTCAGTATGGCTCAATTTTCAAACGGATCCGTCCCCCATTGACTTTCAATGTAAAGTCAAAACGGATCCGTTTGCACTATCATGAACAAAAAAAAAAAAAAAAAAATTTTTTTTTTTTTTTTTTTGTTCATGGTAATGCAAACGGATCCGTTCTGAACGGAGCCACCGTCTGCATTAATATGAGCGGATCCGTTCAGAACGGATCCGATCGAACGCTAGTTTGAAAGTAGCCTTACATTGTAAGTCTGAACGGATCCGCACGCCTCCGCACGGCCAGGCGGACACCCGAACGCTGCAAGCAGCGTTCAGCTGTCCGCCTGTCCGTGCGGAGGCGAGCGGAGCGGAGGCTGAACGCCGCCAGACTGATGCAGTCTGAGCGGATCCGCATCCATTCAGACTGCATCAGGGCTGGACGGAGGCGTTCGGGTCCGCTCGTGAGCTCCTTCAAACGGAGCTCACGAGCGGACCGACGAACGCTAGTGTGAAAGTAGCCTTAGGCACACCTGTTGGAATATCGGGGGCCATTTAGTGGGTGCACTTACTGACATTTATTTGTGAGGGAACCTTTTGCTTTAACTTTGAGGGTACGGCCGCACAGGGTAGATTTCTCCGCAGTCGTGTTTCTGCAAAAAAATCCACGATGAATCGGCTGCAGAATGTGCATGAGTTACTTGCAGATTTTGCTGCGAATTGTATCCTTTGCATTGCAAAAGGTGAAATGCACAGTGGAAGGCCGACATGCCGGAGAGTTAAAATCTTATCCTTTGGTCAATTTCCACTGCCGATTTATTTTTTCTGCAGTGTCTAGATGAAAATTTGTAAAATCTCATCTACTTTGATGGTACTGTAGTATGCTGCGGTGGGGATAACCGTCTAATTGATGGGGGGTTCGACTGCTGGGATCATCAACGTTCCTGAGAATGGGTGTCCCGTTCCCCTGTTTCAGTGGAGCAGCATTGGGCAACCTCCGCAGAACGAATGGAGCAGAAACGTGCATGTTCGGCGGATCCTCAGCACAGGTGATAGAATTCATACTTGCACAGTCCCTTTAATAACTGGGTATAAGATTCCCTCTTATTGCGCTGTCAGATACCCTGACGTTTCATCACATAAAAAATTACAGCGGTCACTACCCCAGCGCTTATTAGACTGACGACCTCGGTGTCAGCCAAGCCATTTCCATCCCTCACTTTGGATTGTTTTATAGTCATCTGGAACCCGCTCGTCAGCCCTCAATGTGCTGTCCAGGCTGTTCTCTAAATCGACGGAAAATTAAGCGAGGTGTCGGGGCGTAAAAAGATTTATTATGTAATGGTTCTTGGTTGTCAGGCTGCTTCCCCCTATGGAGGGAGACAATAGGCAAGTATGGAGACTGACTGCATGTACATAGCCGTGCCTGAGAAACTGGATCCGGAGCTAATAACCCATAATGATACGATTAAAGCAGTGCGTGGGAGAGCGAGCGAGACTTTATGTGATGCTCAGCTGCTGCGGAACTACAACTACCAGAATGCCCTGACAGCCTAGGGTTGTCATCGGAAACTGGGGGTTGAAGTTTTACATCCATTGGCTTTGTTATATCACTTTACAGACCTCCAGCACGCAAGCTGTTGTGAAACTACAACTCCCAGCATGCACACTTGCTCTTCTTTTCTCCAAACTCCTGGGATAGTGGATGGAGCATGCTGGGAGTTGTAGTTTCACAACAGCTGGTGTTGGAGGTTGCCGACCCCTGATATAGAGGTAATGCAAATATAATGATGTAGTATAGTGTCACGGTCTTACCTTCTTACTGTTCTCCTTCGTTTGACATGTGCTGGCGGCCATCTTGGTTTCTGGGTTTCTTGTAGCCTCCCACCCTGCGGCTTCTCCTTCCCACTGGGAGGAGCTGGATGCCTAGCTCATATATATAGGAGGTCTGTGGCTTCAGTTCCTTGCTTGGTCCTCCTGTGTTCACATGCTTCTAAGACTGCTGCTGCTTCTGGTTCCTGATCCTGGCCTCGTCTGACTACCCCGTTGGTTCCTGATCCTGGCTTCGTCTGACTACCCCGTTGGTTCCTGATCCTGGCTTCGTCTGACTACCCTGCTGGTTCCTGATCCAGGCTTCGTCTGACTACCCCGTTGGTTCCTGATCCTGGCTTCGTCTGACTACCCTTCTGGTTCCTGACCTCTGTCTACGTAGACCCTGCTTCGGTTTAGCCATCCGTTTGGACTTTTGCTTACAGCTTGCTTTTCAATAAAGCCTTCTTATTTCCACTTATCTCTTGTTGTACGTCTGGTTCATGGTTCCATGACATTAGGACCAAGCCATGAATTTTGACGGTACAGGGCCATCCTCGCTACCTACGCTGGTTGCCAGACTTGATCAGCAGGATCACCTGTTGGGTCGGTTCGCTGTGGCGTTGCAAACCCTGCTTGAACGCACGGCTCATTTCGCTTCCGTTGCCGATGGGTCGGTTGTCGCTCCTGGGCCCGCTCCTACTGCCGCTCCGGTTGTTGCGCCAGAGTCTACCCCGACACCTGTTGCTGCGCCTGCGGTGTCTCGGGGTATGACCGGTTCTGCCCCCCTTCCACAGCGCTTTGGGGGAGAGCCAACTCAGTGCCGAGGTTTCCTTAACCAGGTGGGCATTTATTTCGAGTTGCTGCCACATGCCTTTCCTACTGAGAGATCAAAGGTGGGCTTCTTGATCTCGCTGCTCTCGGACAAGGCCTTGGCCTGGGCCAGCCCTTTATGGGAGAACAACAATCCGGTGGTTGCCGAGTTTTCCGGTTTTGTTGCTTCTCTTCGGAAGGTATTCGATGTGCCGGCTCGTGCTGCCTCTGCTGCGAAGCTCCTTATGTCCATCAGACAGGGTTCACGATCCGTAGCTGAATACGCCATTGAGTTTCGTACCCTGGCAGCAGAGGTGGGCTGGAATAATGAGGCTCTGGTCGCTGCTTTCTCTCATGGTCTCTCGGATGCCTTGAAGGATGAGGTTGCAGCTAAGGACCTACCAGTGGAGCTCGAGTCTCTTATTTCTTTCCTGATTTTGATTGACACCAGACTCAGGGAGAGACCTTCCTTTAAGGAGAGCCTGCGGAGGTCCTTCTAACAGATTGGCGCCTACGTTTGCTGTCCCACCCGTGCCTCCCTCTCCTCCCACGCCTCCTGGGGATGACTTGTCTGGGGGTGAACCCATGCAGCTGGGGTTTGCTCGCCTGTCCGAGGGGGAGAGGGTACTCCGGAGACGCGAGGGCCGATGCATGTACTGTGGTCTCGGTGGGCATTTTCGGTTGGCATGTCCGAACCGTCCGGGAAACGCTCGCACCTGAGATCCTGTCGGGGGCAGATCTTGGGTGGAGTCTCCTCGTCCCCGGTTTCCCGTGTTGACAAACCACTGATCACTGTTGTCCTCTCCTGGGTCGGGGGCTCGGTGACGACCCAGGCGTTGGTGGACTCTGGTGCTGGTGGTTTGTTCATTGATAGTGTGTTCGCTGCCGCCAATTCCATTCCTCTGCAGCCTCGAGGTTCCCCACTGGCTCTTGAGGCGATAGACGGCAGACCCCTTCTGCCGCCACACGTGACTCATGAGACCCTTCCAGTGGGGATAGCCATTGGTGCCGTTCACAGAGAGTCGGTCTGTCTCCAGGTGATTTCGTCTCCACACTACTCGGTGGTCTTGGGGTACCCCTGGCTCCAGAAGCATAATCCGACTTTCGATTGGAGATCGGCCGAGATCCTCTCGTGGTCACCGCAGTGTGGGGCTAGTTGCATCCATGGGCCTGTCAAGTTGCTGTGTACTTCCTCGGACTCTCTGTTGCCTCCTGAATACGAAGAGTACCGGGATGTATTCGATAAGGTGCGCGCGGTTGCCCTACCTCCGCACCGCCCATACGATTGTGCCATAGAGTTACAATCTGGTGCCGTTCCTCCTCGTGGCAAAGTCTATCCACTGTCGGTAGCGGAGAATGAGGCCATGGAGGAGTACGTGAGGGAGGCGCTTTCACGCGGACACATTCGCAAATCCTCGTCCCCGGCAGGGGCTGGATTTTTCTTTGTGAAAAAGAAGGGCGGTGAGTTGAGGCCTTGTATCGATTACAGGGGTCTCAATCGCATCACGATCAAGAACGCTTACCCGATACCCTTGATTTCCGAGCTGTTCGATCGCCTCAAAGGGGCCACGGTCTTTACCAAACTCGACCTGAGGGCGGCATATAACCTGGTAAGGATCAAGGCGGGCGATGAGTGGAAGACCGCGTTTAACACCAGGACCGGTCATTATGAATCCTTGGTTATGCCCTTTGGGTTGTGCAATGCGCCCGCAGTCTTCCAGGAATTCATCAACGATGTTTTCCGTGACCTGTTGCAGCAGTGTGTGGTGGTCTATTTGGATGACATCTTGGTATATTCTGAATCCATGGAGGCCCACATTATGGATGTCAGACGAGTGTTGCAACGGTTACGAGAGAACAGGCTGTTCGGTAAGCTTGAGAAATGCGAATTTCACCGATCCCAGGTAACCTTCTTAGGTTACATCATTTCCGCTGAGGGGTTCTCCATGGATCCTGAGAAGGTTTCGGCTGTCTTACAGTGGCCCCAGCCCAGTGGTCTCCGTGCCCTGCAGCGCTTTTTGGGCTTCGCCAATTATTATCGGAAGTTCATCAGGGACTTTTCTATGCTAGCCAAGCCTCTCACGGATCTGACCAGGAAGGGCAGTAATTTCCAGGTCTGGCCGCTCGAGGCCATCCGAGCTTTTGAGGCTCTAAAGTCCGCCTTTGTGTCGGCTCCGATTCTGTCGCATCCCAACCCTGGGTTGCCCTTTGTCCTCGAGGTGGACGCGTCTGAGACGGGAGTAGGCGCCCTTCTGTCTCAGCGTAGAACACCAGAGGGTCCTCTGCTTCCTTGTGGGTTTTACTCCCGGAAACTGTCTTCCGCGGAGTGCAACTATCAGATTGGTGACAGGGAGTTATTGGCCATCGTGCAGGCCCTTAAAGAATGGAGGCACTTGCTCGAGGGTTCGGTGGTTCCGGTTCTCATCCTGACGGACCACAAGAATCTGACCTACCTTTCTGAGGCCAAGAGATTGACACCACGTCAGGCCAGATGGGCTCTGTTCTTGTCACGTTTTAATTACGTGGTCTCCTACCTACCCGGTTCCAAGAACATCAGAGCGGATGCCTTATCACGGCAGTACTCCGAGCTGTCCGGGGAGGAGTCGATTCCGACTTCGGTCATACCTCCGAATCAGATCCTGGCCGCCATTCGCACCAGCCTGACCTCTCCCCTGGGTGAGCAGATTTTGGCGGCTCAATCTGGTGCTCCCTCTGGGAGACCCAACGGCAGGTGTTTTGTGCCTGAGGAGTTGCGCACTCGGTTGTTGCGAACCTACCATAACTCCAAGGCCGCGGGGCATCCTGGAAAGAATCAGCTGTCCTGGGCTGTTTCACGTCTGTTCTGGTGGCCTTCTCTACGTTCCGACATCGCCGCATATGTAGCGGCATGCTCCGTTTGTGCCCAGAGTAAGTCCCCTCGGCACCTTCCGTTGGGCCTTTTGCAACCCATAGCCACCGGGGAGCGCCCATGGTCATACCTGGGGATGGATTTCATTGTGGACCTCCCTGCATCCCGAGGCCATACGGTCATTCTCATGATTGTGGATCGGTTTTCCAAAATGTGCCACTGTGTTCCTCTCAAGAAGTTACCCTCTGCACAAGAGTTGGCCACGATTTTCGCCAGGGAGGTCTTCCGGTTGCACGGTTTGCCCAAGGAGATTGTGTCGGATCGGGGGAGTCAGTTTGTGTCCAGGTTCTGGCGCGCCTTTTGCTCCCAGTTGGGGATTCATCTCTCTTTCTCCTCGGCCTACCACCCTCAGTCCAATGGGGCCGCAGAACGATCCAATCAGGCCTTGGAGCAATTCCTTCGTTGCTATGTCTCCGATCACCAAGACAATTGGGTTGACCTCCTGCCTTGGGCTGAGTTTGCCAGGAACACGGCGGTGAACTCTTCCTCTGGGACGTCTCCCTTCATGGCCAATTATGGGTTCCAACCTGCCGTGTTACCGGAGGTATTCTCTCCCCAGGATATTCCGGCTGTGGAGGATCACCTTTCCGTCCTACGTGCTTCTTGGGTACAGATCCAGAGGTCCCTTGAGGTCTCTGCGCAGCGCCAGAGACTCCAGGCTGATCGCAGACGAGCGCCCGCTCCTTCCTACCAGGTCGGAGACCGTGTATGGTTGTCCACCCGCAACCTCAACCTTCGAGTGCCCACTCCCAAGCTGGCGCCTCGCTTTGTTGGTCCCTTCCGAGTGCTTCGCAGGGTAAACCCGGTAGCCTATGCCCTTGCGCTTCCTCCTGGCATGCGGATCTCCAACGTGTTTCATGTCTCCCTGTTGAAGCCATTGGTGTGTAATCGTTTCACTTCCTCGGTTCCTCGGCCCCGTCCGGTCCAAGTGGGCAATCGTGAGGAATATGAGGTGAGCAATATCCTGGACTCACGCCTGGTCCGCGGCCGGTTGCAGTTTTTGGTCCATTGGCGTGCTTATGGCTCAGAGGAGCGTTCCTGGGTTCCCTCCGCAGATGTCCATGCTCCTGCTTTGCTCCGAGCCTTCCACGCACGCTTCCCTCAGAAACCGTTCCTTACTCCGCGGAGGAGGGGCCCTTGAGGGGGAGGTACTGTCATGGTCTTACCTTCTTACTGTTCTCCTTCGTTTGACATGTGCTGGCGGCCATCTTGGTTTCTGGGTTTCTTGTAGCCTCCCACCCTGCGGCTTCTCCTTCCCACTGGGAGGAGCTGGATGCCTAGCTCATATATATAGGAGGTCTGTGGCTTCAGTTCCTTGCTTGGTCCTCCTGTGTTCACATGCTTCTAAGACTGCTGCTGCTTCTAGTTCCTGATCCTGGCTTCGTCTGACTACCCCGTTGGTTCCTGATCCTGGCTTCATCTGACTACTCCGTTGGTTCCTGATCCTGGCTTCGTCTGACTACCCTGCTGGTTCCTGATCCAGGCTTCGTCTGACTACCCCGTTGGTTCCTGATCCTGGCTTCGTCTGACTACCCTTCTGGTTCCTGACCTCTGTCTACGTAGACCCTGCTTCGGTTTAGCCATCCGTTTGGACTTTTGCTTACAGCTTGCTTTTCAATAAAGCCTTCTTATTTCCACTTATCTCTTGTTGTACGTCTGGTTCATGGTTCCATGACATATAGTGAAAGGAAAAGTATTAGCGCCCCCTCTCTCCATATACCTTTCCGCTGTGTGTGAATTATGACTATGAAAAGCAGTTATCCTGCGTCTCGCCTCATGGGGGGGGGGGGGAGTAACCGCCCCCTTTAACTTAAAGTGAACATTAATTTTGTTACCGCCATATGGTTTTTAGGACAGGAATTCTGTGCTGATTAATTAATGAATCTATCTATATAGCGGTCAGAGATGTGTTTTTCTGATACAGAGCTCCAAATCCCCTGCACAGAGAGGGAGAGTGAGAGGAGGAGAGTGGTTGTAGTGGAAGCAGTGATGGGGCTGGTATCTCTCACGGTGGCAGTCCTCACCCTGGCGCTCCCTGGGGTCGCCCAGCGATGGCAGGGCACACCCTTTCTTCCATCAGGGCCCACCCTCCACTTTTGGGACTTGCTGCCTGGTCGTGGCTGGCGTGCCCTTCATGGCGGATGGTTGGCATCATGCAATGCAGAGAACAGAGGTAAATGGAGGGCCGGGGGATGATAGTAGAGTCAATGACCAGGCCCTTTTGGTTGCAATATATAAAGTCTCTCTTTACTGAATAGATAATGGGAGTAGTAGTACATGTAGCAGCAATAAGCACCATTCTAAATTATGTCACAGAGTAGGCTTTTCCCAGTAGCTGTTTATAGGCAGCAACAATGATGGTGGTAATAGTCCTCCCTGAGTCTCTCTCTAGATGCACTTTGCAATCTTCCCAAATAACCACAGGGGTGCAATCCCTTTCTCATTAACCCTTTCTGCAATGCCCAGGCTGAGGGGTGCAGATTTTAAAACCGGATAGCCAGTCCATTTCCGAAATGTGGCGAGTGCCTGAAGTAGTTGACCCTTTCCACACATGCGGTAAAGTCTGTTGCCATACACGAGCGTTTACCTTACTCTCAGAAATGGTGCCCAACCATCTATGAATGACGGTTCTCTTCCTCTCGGGGGTAGTCTCTCAGTTTAGTCTCTTTTCTGGCAGCTTTTAGTCTCAGGGATGAAAGTTCCCTGAATGAGGCCTAGTTATCAGCACCTTCTCTCATACATGTCCAGTCTATAGGCCTGCTCAGCATCAACTCCTAACCAGGGCGGCGGAGCCAGCCCATCACCCTGGCAACTGCACAAAAAACTGCCAGATTTAACTATTTGCTGCCTAAAGACAACCCTTTGGAATATACAATGCACAAGAAAAAAAAAAGTGGAATACTTTAACCATTTTAAGTACTTTGATAATGAATTACAACATTAACCCGGTCACTGCGCAGCCACCACTAGGGGGAGCTCAGGAGATTACTGCATACTGTTTTTACATTTAACTCAATAATAACAGTTTGCAGTGAGCTCCCCCTAGTGGTGGCTGCAGGCAGACTGAAATTTAAAGGTTGTCTGTCACAAGGAGGTTCGTTGTTAAACCAGGCACGGTGCCTTGTGGGGCTGGCTTAGCTGAATGTAATAATATTTCTCACGTATTTATCTGACTTAATTCTGGAGAAAAAAGTACTTTTAATCCATATACAAATGAGCAGTAAAGTGCACTGAGGGCAGGCCCAGGCCACTCTGTGCACCTTTGCTCCTCCTGCTTCCTCTGCCAGCTCCTCCTTCTCCTTCTTGATTGACAGAGCCAGATCCCTGCATAGACCCTGTCCATCATGAAGGAGAGGGAGGGGCTGGCACAGGAAACAGGAGGAGCAAGGGAGCACAGAGTGGCTTGGGCCCGCCCTCAGTGCACTTAAATGCTCATTTGCATATACATTTAAGTACTTGTTCTCTGCAGTGCCACCACAGGGGCAGATGAAGCGTTACATGTTGCCCATTGAAGTCAGTGCACGCATGGGCATATGTCCTCTATATAGAGGCACACTCACTACTGACTCCAAATGAGGAACCCCTCCTCTATTAACTCACAATTCCTCAGTGAGATATTTGGAAACGGGTTAAATCCCCCTGCCCTGCCCTGAAGAGTTGTCTTAGTAGTCTATCGATGGCCTAAGTCATTTGATAGCAGGAACTGACTATAACTATACAAATGCGCCATTGAGGATGGTAGGAAAGCTGGGTGATATCCCCTGTAATGGCGGCCATCTTGGTTACCGTCCATCTTCCTCAGAAACGGATGAATTTTCAATAACTCGACAGGACGACTATTTGTGCCTCATTCTTCCATTTTTACCTCACTTCGAGCAGCTGATGTCCAGTGACTCGGTGAAATACATACATAGTATACGGCAGCCATTTTGTCCTTAACACTCTTCGTGTTGCCGTGGTAACAGTAAATCTCCCTGGTTGCTCTGGTGCCTTGCTGACAGATGGCAGATCAGATTGCCCTGACAGATCGCTCGTTGGCAGGAGCAATAACCTATTTCCACAGGCCGCACCACCTAAATAAGAAAGATGGCTCCTTCCATGTTCATTCATCAAATCATATTTCCTTTCCATAAAGTCCCATCGTACTACCGCGTTGTCCCTGAACCCGCATAATGTCATTTCAGAACGCCTCAGAGATCAACTATAGAACACACTATAGGGTAACCATGCGTAAAGATGTCATTTTCTAGGCTGCGGGGCCTACTAATCCCACAAATCTGACAGAAAATGGCCACCATTTTTCAATTATCTGATTGGATTGGATTGCCTGGAGCTATAGGAACCCCTTATGTACATAGATTAGTACATACAAAAAGTGAAGCAGTTGCCCATAGTGACCAATCAGATCCCAGCTTTCATTTTAGCACTGAAATAATAGATTTGATTGGTTGCTATGGGCAACGGCTCCATTTTGTCCATGCTGCCTTTTATATAGGGCTCATATCGTTGCTCAGAGGTTTTTTATCATGACCACTGTTTTTTAATAGAAAGGGACTTCAGTCACATGCCTCATTTTTTTTTATGTAACACCATTTATTTCATATTCTTTTATGTTCCTTTATAAGTGGGCAAGTCCTTTCTCCTGCAGTTCTCCCCCTATGACAGCTCAGGGGGCGTGTGTTTTCTGTTGCAGCTCTCTCCCTATCACAGCTCAGGGGAGGTATCCTTTCTGCTGCAGCTCTCTCCCTTCCACAGCTCAGGGGCGTATCTTTTCTGCAAAGTCGCACAGCTTCTAAAAACAGATACAGCTGGTGACAGTTCAAGAATGCATGTGAGCATGTGCGACCACCTTAGTAGGTGGACGTCCTGCGTCCACATTACTATACAGATTAATCACCAGGGGGCGCCGTTATAATGAAATAAAGAGAATATCTCAAAACTGGAGCATTTTTGTAACAGAAAGAAAATTCCAAAAGTATGGTAACTAGTTTTTCATGCTGAATTATATTAAAGGGATTGTCCCACGCAAAATATTCTACAGTTTTCAAACCAGCGCCTGGATCTGAATACTTTTGTAATTGCATGTAATAACATTTTTATCATAGCCACTGAGCTATTCAATGAAATGTGTCTGTATAGCGCCACCTGCTGTTTGTTTCATTCTTATTTCTTTGACCTGCTCACTGAGAAGGCCGCACATGCTCAGTTTCATCCTTCAGCTGCCTCCTGAGCTGTGATAGGGAGAGCATGGACACGCCCCCTGAGCTGTGATAGGGAGAGCATGGACACGCCCACTGAGCTGCAGCAGAAAAGACACTCCCCTGAGCTGCAGCAGAAAAGACACTCCCCTGAGCAGTCAGCTTGATATAAATCTAGCAGAGCAATAAATTGGGAGATCTCTGGATCCATGTGAGGTACAGGACTGGTTCTAGCTTTGTTAGAAGGAGATTGTCATCTACTATAGGATGTCTAATTTTCATTTTTTACATTATTCATAGGATTATCCCTTTAAGACAACATTTAAAGAGGTATTCCTGTCTATGAATTGATGGGGTATTTATAGGACATGGTGTTTTTGACCCCCATTTTCCCATTCGCAGCCACCCCAGTTTTCATATTACCGCTATACGTTTTCCTCCCCAATACCTTTTCCCTGGCTTTCTTGTCATCTGATGAGAGCTTTGATGTTTTTCTCGTGATTTGCGAAATTAGCATCTTATATTTGGAGCTTTTATTCCTTCCCTCTGAACGATGATGACTCCTTTTCTCCACCATCAGAAGCAATCTTTTATTTTTCCTCCGCACTCCTTGACGCCTGCTGTCACCGGGCTGCTTAATTAATAAGCTGGCGCCCTGTGACACTTCTTCTCCGCGTAAATAGGTGCGGCGCCAATGCTAAATAATTTACAACGCCGGGGACTTATGAAGTTTGCTAAATTGAGGAGCGCCAGCTTGTTTATCATAAACAATGTAAGCAAGGCGCTGGCGAGAACCGCCGAATTACTCCTGAGATGGAGCAAAGTAATGTCTGTAATCGGGATACTGCGGAGACCTTTCAGGGCCCATCCTGCGAGTCCTGCCGCATGGTAAAAGTCAAGGCAGATGTGCTTTGCAGCTCTTAAAAACCAAGGAAAAGGTCAAATTTTGCATATACAGACGTGGACAAAATTGTTGGTACCCTTTGGTCAATGAAAGAAAAAGTCACAATGGTCACAGAAATAACTTTAATCTGACAAAAGTAATAATAAATTAAAATTCTATAAATGTTAACCAATGAAAGTCAGACATTGTTTTTCAACCATGCTTCAACAGAATTATGTAAAAAAATAAACTCATGAAACAGGCATGGACAAAAATGATGGTACCCCTAACTTAATATTTTGTTGCGCAACCTTTTGAGGCAATCACTGCAATCAAACGCTTCCTGTAACTGTCAATGAGACATCTGCACCTCTCAGCAGGTATTTTGGCCCACTCCTCATGAGCAAACTGCTCCAGTTGTGTCCGGTTTGAAGGGTGCCTTTTCCAGACTGCATGTTTCAGCTCCTTCCAAAGATGCTCAATAGGATTGAGGTCAGGGCTCATAGAAGGCCACTTTAGAATAGTCCAATTTTTTCCTCTTAGCCATTCTTGGGTGTTTTTAGCGGTGTGTTTTGGGTCATTGTCCTGTTGCAAGACCCATGACCTGCGACTGAGACCAAGCTTTCTGACACTGGCTAGTACATTTCTCTCTAGAATTCCTTGATAGTCTTGAGATTTCATTGTACCCTGCACAGATTCAAGACACCCTGTGCCAGACGCAGCAAAGCAGCCCCAGAACATAACAGAGCCTCCTCCATGTTTCACAGTAGGGACAGTGTTCTTTTCTTGATATGCTTCATTTTTTCGTCTGTGAACATACAGCTGATGTGCCTTGGCAAAAACTTCGATTTTTGTCTCATCTGTCCACAGGACATTCTCCCAGAAGCTTTGTGGCTTGTCAACATGTAGTTTGGCATATTCCAGTCTTGCTTTTTTATGATTCGTTTTCAACAATGGTGTCCTCCTTGGTCGTCTCCCATGTAGTCCACTTTGGCTCAAACAACGACGGATGGTGCGATCTGACACTGATGTTCCTTGAGCATGAAGTTCACCTTGAATCTCTTTAGAAGTCTTTCTAGGCTCTTTTGTTACCATTCGGATTATCCGTCTCTTAGATTTGTCATCAATTTTCCTCCTGCGGCCACGTCCAGGGAGGTTGGCTACAGTCCCATGGATCTTAAACTTATGAATAATATGTGCAACTGTACTCACAGGAACATCTAGTTGCTTGGAGATGGTCTTATAGCCTTTACCTTTAACATGCTTGTCTATAATTTTCTTTCTGATCTCTTGAGACAGCTCTTTCCTTTGCTTCCTCTGGTCCATGTCGAGTGTGGTACACACCATATCACCAAACAACACAGTGATTACCTGGAGCCATATATATAGGCCCAATGGCTGATTACAAGGTTGTAGACACCTGTGATGCTAATTAGTGGACACACCTTGAATTAACATGTCCCTTTGGTCACATTATGTTCTGTGTTTTCTAGGGGTACCATCATTTTTGTCCATGCCTGTTTCATGAGTTTATTTTTTTACATAATTCTGTTGAAGCATGGTTGAAAAACAATGTCTGACTTTCATTGGTTAACATTTATAGAATTTTAATTTATTATTACTTTTGTCAGATTAAAGTTATTTCTGTGACCATTGTGACTTTTTCTTTCATTGACCAAAGGGTACCAACAATTTTGTCCACGTCTGTATATAGAAAATCAGACATGAATAGAAGGATCTACATGGGGAGGGGGTGCTGGGGTTATCACGTCATCACTTCATATGACCTAGGTACTATGGCTATATCGCATGCGTACCGCCTAACTGCTAATGCATACCTGCTAACCAGCTGAAATATCCATCAAACTGGTCCACGGAAGGGGACACCGCTGTTAGTTGGGGGCGTTCCCGAGTGGAAATGGGTAGTGTTTAGAAATGTCCCACAATATGGAAGTCTCCGACCTGCGGCTGTTCTGCTGTTTCAGAACTACAACTCTTAGCATGTCCTCCCATAGAGAAAAAAACTATTGAATCTTGTCCGACGACCATTATGGCTAAAGCTCCACCCACAATCAACTGTTCTCACCAGGTGAACCATGAATGGGTGGGTTCTACCAGAGGAGAAGAAGCCATTTTAAGATGGGTCCTAAGTGTAGGACCCCTCGTAATGACATTCCTATAGACATGCGTTTCCCTGAGAGGACAACCCCTTTAACGCTTAGAGGCGATTTTCACTTGAAACATAAAACTTTTCCTATATTAGAAAATTCAAACATTAGAGCAGCAGACGAAAGTTTGGCCGTTATACTTAATTTACATGCAGAGATATTATCATTTTACTCTTTCATTGCAGGCGGCCATTTTAGCAAAATCTTAACAGGAAGTGCAGTTGTATTGGTTGTCACCTTTGAGTTTGCTTCTGAGAAGCTTGTGGTTAAATTGTTACAATGTTTTTGATTGAATCTGCTAAGAGAATTAAAAGCTCATTCTAAGGGTACAGCCAATATGGCTACACTTCCTGTTTCTATTTTTACAAAATGGCTGCTGCAACTCAGTAGGGAAACAGGAATATCTCTTTAAGTAAAACAAATGTAATGGCCAAACTTTTGACGGCTGCTTTAATGTATTTTATACTACTATATGAGCTATTTTATATCTTGGGTACAAATCCACTTTAATTTCCTCTATGTACAGTAAATAACTTTTTTGGCAGAATTGTGTGCGGAAAATGCGTAGTGTATTACAGTACCAGCAAATTTTACCATTTTTCCTCTGCGAACTTTACCTTTTGCAACTCTGCACGTAACGCACAAATTTGTCACGGTGAATATCCGCCCGTATGGCCGTCCCCATGTGATCGTACAGGGGAATCCTTGGAGTTGTAGTTCACCACTGGAGTATGGCTCTGCTCACTTCCTGCTATACACAACAAACCCATCCTGACAGCTGAGAATCAATAGCGTCTAAATATAGATGAAGCCGGCGACTGATTCATTTCTTATCATCTTGGTGCGGCTTCGATCCTGAGCAGCGAGGCTCGAAACGATGTTGGTGGAGATGTATTGATAACACATTCAAGGGTGTTTTCTGCATCACTCATTTCAGCGAGCGGCTTCACAGGACTTACTCTGCCTTCCTGATGAATGTCGGTCAGCACAGGGCTCCGGTGATGGATAATGTTCGTTATTAGTCATTATGCGCATTAAACTGCCATCATATTACTCATGAAGATTTGATAATGCACAGGCACCTTTGAAGGGGTTCTCCGACCCCCTACTAAAATGAGCGCTGGAGGAGGAAGAAAGAAACCGACTCACCTTTTCGACGCTGCACCGTACTGGCGTTGAGGCTCCCCTCCAAAAGTTGGATGCTGGTGCCAATTTATTTTTTCTATAGATTGGATCTGGGGGGTGAGGATCATCTCCATGGCGTATGGGCATCCACACTACTACGTACTTGGTGCTGTCTGCTTTCTGAAGCGGACCAAAAGTAATGACGTTCTGTTCGTGGTTACGTCAACTGATGCCGACATTCATTGGCCTCAGTGGTGACGTGACCGCCAAACCAGTGACATCACTGGATTCAGTGACATCGCCGGAGAAACAATATGGCGGTGCGAATGCCTTTTACAGATTTTCTGAATTGTAGAAAAGCTGATAGGACTTATTTTGAAGTTGAAACTGGTTGTACTGGCGTAAGACGTTTCCTGTGGCTTCGAAACGCGTTCCATTCTGTTGCTTTTTATATTGCCTATAGGAAGGAAGGTCTCCATCAACACCTGTATAGTTATTCTATAGCCATACACCTTCAGTAGCTGTCAGTCGAAAGCTACTTCCCCAGACTCCCCCATACACTGGTGCAACGCATTTCGGCTGAGTGTGCATGTGTTCCTAATGGGGAGAAGGAAATAAGCCGCCACACCTTAAGCAAATTTTGCCCTTCACAGCTGATGCTATTCACTGTGTTTGCTTTTTAAATCATCTATGTTGATTGCATTGATCCTGCGTTACAGTTACTCCAGAGCTTCATTCACAATTCCGCTAAAATCTTGCATTGGGGAATGGTAGTCTTTACACAAGGTGCTGTAGAGTAATCTGATGTCGAAAAACGAACCGCTTCCTCCTAAAAGCCAAGATGTTATGGGGTTAGATCTGTCAACAAGCTTGCTGACTGTTTCCAGTAGTTCATATAGCTTGTGTCCTTTAGTTTAGAGTGGTCAGTCACAAGATGATCAATGCTAAACAACAGCATAGTAGATTTAGTGATACTGTAACTCTCATCATCACTGACTTGGCAGCAGTGTATGCTAGGAGATGTAGTTGTACACCAGCTGGAGAGCCACCGGTAATAAAATGTATTATATAGAGATCTGGTATAGTGTCAGCCATGGAGTAGTATGTCTACAATTACCCCCTTCCCCTTTACACCAGCCTCGTCATGACTGAGCGGAGAATCACTAATTCCAAGTCCAATTGCCAGGATCTGCTTTTTGGACCATGCAAGCTCTATTAATTAGACAACAAATTGAGAAGCCCCAGATGGTTCCCGGCTGGTTCCATCTGTACGTTGTCCAAGCCCTATTATAACAGGAATTTGGTATGAATGAAGTGAAATGAATGAGCATTATATTTTGTAATATATAATAATACAGCATACTGTGCTGTGATAATATAATGTAGAATAATAGAGCATAATATTCTGTAATGTATACTATACATATCATAATAAAGCATACAATACTGTGATATGTAATATACATATAATATAGCTTACAATACTGTGTTATTTAATATAGAATAACAGAGCATAATATCCTGTAATATATAATATACATATAATACTATAGCATTTTTTACTGCGATATATATAACAATATAATAATCTGTAGTATATATGTATAATATAGCATAATATTCTGTAATAATTATATATGATATGTAATAATAATATAGCATAATATTCTCTAATATATAATATACAAATAATGATATATCATAGTATACTGTGACATAATAATACATAAACTATATAATAATAATATACTATAATATATAATATAAATACAGTATTAATTAGTATATATAATAGTACAGCAACCCAAGAGGAGGTTCCCAGCGCTAGAATATATGATATATAGTACCTGTCATGGGGTTACGGCGGTGCAGAGTTTTCTTCCTGTTTATTTGTCTCATTTAAAGGGGTTGTCTGGCTTATAAAAATATTTTTTTTTATATATTTTTGAATTATCCTAGTAGTAAATTCTGAGTGAACAGAACAGAGCCCCTCACTCAGGACCTCCATTAATAAGCCAGAGTGTTAGGTGGCTACAAAGACGCCCGTCCATGTTTTATACTTATATCAAGTAATTCTTCAGTTCCCCTGTGGGGGCACTGCAGGAGAATTCAACAGCTGTCCTCTACATATTATAGCTAATCTCTGAAACATGATCCTCAAGTGGGTGGTCTTCTGAAAGAAAGAAAGAAGATGGCCAGTATTCATATTATATGGTGGAACTGAAAATCTGTCATGTATACTCTGGATAAGGGGGTGGTCTTCTCGAGCCGGTGGTCTTTTGGAGAGCTTTCACTGTATCTGTATGTATCTGTAATGTAATATCATAGTTGCTAACATTTCCAATTTTAACGGGACAATCATGTAAATCAGGCCACAAAAGGGACGCAGTATATACAGACTCCGTCCAAAGTGGACTGTTTGGGTGGTCCATGGGGCAGGGCCAAAATCTCCTTTTACATTTTGGTACATAATCGATATATATTGATTATAATTTTTAACATTTTACACTGTATAGTGAGTCATATTTGGCAGGATTTTCTTTTTTCAAGGAGAAATTCTCTTAAATCGTATTTTTAAAGGCGCAGGTCACTGTCATGTCCTCCACTTTTCCCACTAAACCACTGTTCTTCAGTCCCCCATTCGATAGATGTAATGTGACATTATTCCGGGGAGCTGACGGCGGGACGAACGATCCAATTTGAAGAAAGCTGAGTAATAATTTGTAAAAGCATTTGGCAGCCACTTAGTGGAAGCTGTAGAAAGTCAGCGCTGTTTAACGAATGAAGCAGAGCTAACGTCCTCGAGCCCCGGCTCCCGTGAAGAGAAGCCGCGTGTGTGTGCGCCTCATTGTTTTTCCTTTAGAGAGCCGATCCGCCAAAGCCCCCGAGCTTGAATTATTCTAGCGTCGGACAAAGGACATTATCAGATCATTGGTCACAGGCGGTCTCCTGTTTGTTCAGCCAGCGGTTTCCATATCCCAACTGGTACATAAATATCCAAAGGCAACAAACATAACATCATTCGAAAAGCTGGGTCGTGTAAAGCATACAAAAAAGAAATAGGCGCGTACATACAACGGAGACCTGCTCCTTCCCTTGTGCCTCCATAGTGTTATTTAATTATCTGCTCCACGATGCCTCGCCTGTGCAACATGTAGATAGGTGTGACCAAGCTAAATATATAGATCTTTCCAACTTGCGAGCAAGATGCTGGAGGAATACAGATGTTGGTCCAAAGCACAGGAGAGGCTGTGGACTGTGCCCTGTGCAGCAGCATGCAGCATGTCACAGGCAGTGTACAAACTCCAGCCCACGGCAAGGGGGCGCAGAGACGATTGGTTGGCCGTAGTTTTAGAAGATTTTGGCATGGATGACCTCTTTTAGAACATCGAAAGACTTCACTCAAATAAGCAATTTCCAATAAAATCTATTTTCCCTCCAATGCTGAGAGTTATTTATCATGGGGGAACAACTGATTATGATGTCACTGCACAGTCTCGCTGACATCACTTATACTGGAGGCACTCTGCTGGTTGGCTAGTTGAGTGACCAAGTGACCAAAGACAGCTCTCCATAACGTCTAAAATGACGTGAATTCAGAGTTCAGAAGGAAGAGCAGCTCTGAGGCACAAGCTGCTGATCTAACAAGTGAAGTGCGTGGAGCATGAAAATATTAAAAGGGCCCTATGGTTCAAGAAATAAAAGTTGTACTAACTAGGATAAGAATAAAACATTTGTATGGTCACATTTTTATCTTTTTTTACAAACAGTTTTTATTGAGAATTTTTTTCAGAAATGTGTAACCATTCGTAACACAGGGTTACAAGTATGAATCAGTGCTGCATAAAAAAAAAGAAGATCAATGCAATATAAGAGGGCAAAGAGAAAGAATATATGAAAAGCCTGACACACCAGACTCGCAAAGAAAGCAACTTTTTTCTGATGCATCATCAATGTATAATGGTGTAATGTAGGGCTGTAGCTATCGATTATTTTAGTAATCAAGTATTCTATCGATTGATCCAAGGATTACTCGAGTGCTCTTATAAGAAAAAAATAATTAAAAGAATGTTTTCTTGTCATCAGACCCCCACATGCCATCATCAGACCCCCCTGCCATCAGTGCTCAGCACCATCAGCTCTCTCAATGCCATAAGTTCCCCCCAGTGCCATAAGTTCCTCCCCCAGTGCCATCCGCTCCCCACAGTGCCTTCAGTTACTCCCCAGTACCATCAGCTCCCCCACAGTGCCATCAGTTCCTCCCCTAGTGCCATCAGCTCCCCCCAGTGCCATCAGTTCGTCCCCCAATGCCATCAGCTTCCCACGGTGCCATCAGTTCCGCCCCCAGTGCCATCAGCTTCCCACGGTGCCATTAGTTCCTCCCCCAGTGCCATCAGTTGCCCCAGTGCCATCAGCTCCCTGCAGTGCCATCAGTTCCTCCCCCAGTGCCATAAGCTCCCCATTGCATCAGCTCTCCCCAGTGCCAACAGTTGCCCCCAGTGCCATCAGCTCCCCCCAATGCCATCAGCTCCCCCCAGTGCCATCAGCTCCCCCAGTGCCATCAGCTCCCCCCAGTGCCATCAGCTCCCCCCAGTGCCATCAGCTCCCCCCAATGCCATCAGCTCTCCCAAGTGACATCAGCTCCCCCCAGTGCTATCATCTCCCCCCAATGCCATCAGCTCTCCCAAGTGACATCAGCTCCCCCCAGTGCTATCATCTCCCCCTACCATCAGCATCCCCCAATGCCATCAGTCCTCAGCACCAGTGATATCAAATACTTACCTATCCTGCTAGGGGCGCCACCGCCACTTCACATGATGCACTGGAACCTGACATCACACAGCATCAGGTCAGTGGTGAGTAATAGTAGGAGTGGTGAGTAATAAGCGCTTCACTCATGCTCCATGGTCATATGGTACAAACGAAGCTTTGATGTAATCGTTTCTGCCCTTACTACCAACAGAGAGATTGTTAGGCCTAAAAACAGACCAGTCACTGACTAGGGAAAAAAATGGAAGGTTAGTTGGGGGAGGGGCCTCGCGGGGTGGCAGACTTAGCAGTTTTGAGGTATATGGACACACGTTCCACTCTCTGGTGTGTGGACAGTGGCTAAGAAGGTCAAGGGTGTAGGCTCTTGGGATAATCTTGAGAAAAGTGCATGGGATGGGCTCACACAAGCCCCGAGAAACAGGGTCTCAAAAAGAGAGGAGGGATCTGCGGGAACGATCTGTAAGAGAATAGTCTGACCAAGGAATACTAATGTATTGTGATTGTCCATATTGCCTCCTTTAATGGCTGGATAAATTTTTCCATCACATTGTACACTGCTCATTTCAATGGTTACGACCACCCTGCAATCCATCAGTGGTGGTCGTGCTTGCACACTATAGGAAAAAATACCAGCCTATGTGTGCACTCACTGTCTCGGCCACCAGAGAGGTCAGTGCTTTTTCCTGTAGTGTGCACGCACTGCCACCACTGCAGGGTGGTCGTAAACGAGCAGTGTATAATCTGATGGAAAAATGAATGCAGGACGTCACCTATAGAAAAGAGTAGGAGACCTCTTTTTTTTTAATCTTTTCAGCCGCAGATCCATTGACTCGCTGGCGTCTCTTCTGTCGTCCAAGATGGCTGCATCGCTTTTCAGACTACCCGATGTACACTATGTATTGGCAGTCCAAACGAATTCCTGCTGTTTTGGATTGGTCAACGCAAGTCCCAAGGGCAGAAGAAGGTGTCTTTGAGCTACCAAATACCCAGCATGCACCAGGCCGTCTGAGAAGCGGTCCGGCCATCTTGGATGACAGAAGAGGATCCCATGAATTGACAGATCTGCAGCTTAAAAAGTAAAAAGGAGGGCACCAGGTAAGTCTTCTGTTCATTCTCCACTTAATGTGAACCGTCCCCTCGCTTAATGCACTCCCCTACATCGGAAGAGCAGCTCTGAGGCACAAACTGCTGATCGAACAAGGGAAGTTCTTGGAGCATGAAAATAATCAGCCACTCTTGTGTATGGGAGTATGCCGGGAATACCCCAGAAGGGTCTTCATGCAGCCATAATGAATTTCAGCCAGTGCAGACCTACCTCTCAGCACAAGGCCACCACTTAGGGCTAATATTGGATAGGCAGCCTTGCAAATGACTGTAAAGTGCTCCTGCCCTGCACAGATCGTCTGAAAGCCGTCCTTCCATTATACTCTTTAAGTAGATTGCACTTAGAGCCTCCGTCATACATAGCGCAGCCTCTTCATCTCCTTCCATCTATTCCACCGCGACAGACAAATCATCACCACAAAAGAAAAAAACTGCAAAAAAAAGTTTCTCTGCAGCGAAGGAAATTACAGTTTACTGAGATCTTGTGACGACTGAATAGAAAATTGCTCCCCATCATCGCAGGAGCCGGCAGATACAGCAGAGTGAAGATGTACCCAGATTAATGTCATCATTTTTTTGCTCTGCAGTGCCCCCCCCTACTGTGGGTGGAATTTATAGAAATGCAGATCTTGGAGTTCTGGGTTAAGGAATAGAATGTGAGGACTACTGTGACACTGCCACAAGCCCATACACTGCAGTACTCTCCATGGTAGTTGAAATCTTCAGCATTCAAAGTGAGTTCAGCTCTGGAGTATAATACTGAATGTAACTCAGGATCAGTACAGGATAAGTAATGTAATGTATGTACACAGTGACTTCACCAGCAGAATAGTGAGTGCAGCTCTGGAGTATAATACAGGATGTAACTCGGGATCAGTACAGGAGAAGTAATGTATGTACACAGTGACTCCACCAGCAGAATAGTGAGTGCAGCTCTGGAGTATAATACTGAATGTACAGGTCCTTCTCAAAAAATTAGCATATTGTGATAAAGTTCATTATTTTCTGTAATGTACTGATAAACATTAGACTTTCATATATTTTTGATTCATTACACACCAACTGAAGTAGTTCAAGCCATTTATTGTTTTAATATTGATGATTTTGTCATACAGCTCATGAAAACCCCAAATTCCTATCTCAAAAAATTTGCATATCATGAAAAGGTTCTCTAAACGAGCTATCAACCTAATCATCTGAATCAACTAATTAACTCTAAACACCTGCAAAAGATTCCTGAGGCTTTTAAAAACTCCCAGCCTGGTTCATTACTCAAAACCGCAATCATGGGTAAGACTGCCGACCTGACTGCTGTCCAGAAGGCCATCATTGACACCCTCAAGAAAGAGGGTAAGACACAGAAAGAAATTTCTGAACGAATAGGCTGCTCCCAGAGTGCTGTATCAAGGCACCTCAGTGGGAAGTCTGTGGGAAGGAAAAGGTGTGGCAGAAAACGCTGAAGAGGTGACCGGACCCTGAGGAAGATTGTGGAGACGGACCGATTCCAGACCTTGGGGGACCTGCGGAAGCAGTGGACTGAGTCTGGAGTAGAAACATCCAGAGCCACCGTGTGCAGGCATGTGCAGGAAATGGGCTACAGGTGCCGCATTCCCCAGGTCAAGCCACTTTTGAACCAGAAACAGCGGCAGAAGCGCCTGACCTGGGCTACAGAGAAGCAGCACTGGACTGTTGCATGTCATTCGGAAATCAAGGTGCCAGAGTCTGGAGGAAGACTGGGGAGAGGGAAATGCCAAAATGCCTGAAGTCCAGTGTCAAGTACCCACAGTCAGTGATGGTCTGGGGTGCCATGTCAGCCGCTGGTGTTGGTCCACTGTGTTTTATCAAGGGCAGGGTCAATGCAGCCGCTATCAGGAGATTTTGGAGCACTTCATGCTTCCATCTGCTGAAAAGCTTTATGGAGATGAAGATGTCATTTTTCAGCACGACCTGGCACCTGCTCACAGTGCCAAAACCACTGGTAAATGGTTTACTGACCATGGTATTACTGGGCTCAATTGGCCTTCCAACTCTCCTGACCTGACCCCCATAGAGAATCTGTGGGATATTGGGAAGAGAAAGTTGAGAGACGCAAGACCCAACACTCTGGATGAGCTTAAGGCCGCTATCGAAGCCTCCTGGGCCTCCATAACACCTCAGCAGTGCCACAGGCTGATTGCCTCCATGCCACGCCGCATTGAAGCATCCTGGGCCTCCATAACACCTCAGCAGTGCCACAGGCTGATTGCCTCCATGCCACGCCGCATTGAAGCATCCTGGGCCTCCATAACACCTCAGCAGTGCCACAGGCTGATTGCCTCCATGCCACGCCGCATTGAAGCCGTCATTTCTGCAAAAGGATTGCCGACCAAGTATTGAGTGCATAACTGAACATAATTATTTGAAGGTTGACTTTTTTTTGTATTAAAAACACTTTTCTTTTATTGGTCGGATGAAATATGCTAATTTTTTGAGATAGGAAATTTGGGTTTTCATGAGCTGTATGCCAAAATCATCAATATTAAAACAATAAAAGGCTTGAACTACTACAGTTGGTGTGTAATAAATCTAAAATATATGAAAGTCTAATGTTTATCAGTACATTACAGAAAATAATGAACTTTATCACAATATGCTAATTTTTTGAGAAGGACCTGTAACTCAGGATCAGTACAGGATAAGTAATGTAATGTATGTACACAGTGACTGCACCAGCAGAATAGTGAGTGCAGCTCTGGGGTATAATACAGGATGTAACTCAGGATCAGTACAGGATAAGTAATGTAATGTATGTACACAGTGACTTCACCAGCAGAATACTGAGTGCAGCTCTGGAGTATAATACAGGATGTAACTCAGGATCAGTACAGGATAAGTAACGTATGTACACAGTGACTGCACCAGCAGAATAGTGAGTGCAGCTCTGGAGTATAATACAGGATGTAACTCAGGATCAGTACAGGATAAGTAATGTAATGTATGTACACAGTGACTTCACCAGCAGAATAGTGAGTGCAGCTCTGGAGTATAATACAGGATGTAACGCGGGATCAGTACAGGATAAGTAATGTATGTACACAGTGACTGCACTAGCAGAATAGTGAGTGCAGCTCTGGGGTATAATACAGGATGTAACTCAGGATCAGTACAGGATAAGTAATGTAATGTATGTACACAGTGACTTCACCAGCAGAATAGTGAGTGCAGCTCTGGAGTATAATACAGGATGTAACTCGGGATCAGTACAGGAGAAGTAATGTATGTACACAGTGACTCCACCAGCAGAATAGTGAGTGCAGCTCTGCAGTAGTGATTGCTGAACATCGGCCAGGACGTTTTGCGAACGCGCGTTCGCAATCAAATGTTCGGGAACCGCTCGTTCGCAGTGGGCCCCTTTCACTTTAATGGCAGGCGAACCTGAAAAACCTTCAGGTCATATTTGCAGCCACCAAATACTTACTAGAAGTGCACAAATAGTCCCACAACATGGACAGTGACATACCAGAGGGGGATCAATGGCAAAAATGCCCACAAAAAATATGTATTTTAATCAGGGGCCATTTTTATGCGTCTTAAAGGGAAACTCTCAAAAATGTGCCCTGCTGGAGCCCAGAATTTTTTTATTTTAGGCTACGGGAGTACAGGCCCCAAACATTAGGTATTCACTGGACAGAAAAGAACAAGTGATTATGTGGCTGGAGGTATATTAGGTGGTCAGTGGATAACAATTTCATTGCAGGCCAGTGGAGTACAGGCTACAAACATCAGGCATTCACCGGGCAGAAAAGGCCTTTTATGACGCTGTATATACAAAAGAGAAGAACCATTCTTTGTTCTGGGTGGTGGCGATATGTGTGGGCTGGCATGAGGAAATTTAATTACACGTGGTCATCACAGGTGTTTGAATTTTTAGAAATGTGAGGTAGTCCACACTGTTGTGAGCTAGGCGAGTGCGCTTATAGGTCACGATCCCCCCTTCTGCGCTGAACGTCCTTTCGGACAGGACACTTGACGAGGGGCAAGCCAAGAGTTCCATGGCAAATTGTGCCAGCTTTGGCCACAGGTCAAGCCTGCACTCCCAGTAGTCAAGGGGTTTGTCGCTTCTCAGAGCGTCCACATCGGCCGTTAACCCGATGTAGTCGGACACCTGTCAGTCTAGGCATTCCCTGAGGCTGGATCCGGAGGGCGCCTGTCGATGAGTTGGCTGCAAGAATGATCTCATATCTGAAGTGACCAACACATCTTCAAACCTCCCTCTTTTTGCAGGTGCGGTAGGATTGGTATCCGCAACTGTTTCGCTGTGGGTGGAAATTCCTCTGCCAGCGCCCGCAACAGCAGAATGCAGCATCTCTCGCAGCAAGGCCTGGAAATACTGCATTCTGCCAGCCCTGTGTGATGCTGGTAACATGTCCGCTATTTTGTTTCGTGTTTGTACCGGGGGTCTAAGTACGTTGCCACCCAGTACTGGTCCTTGCCCTTTATGCTTTTTATACGGGGGTCCCTCTTTAAACACTGAAGCATGAAGGCCCCCATTTGCACTAAATTGGAAGTGGTGGAACAGCGGTCAACAGCAGGGATCCCAGAAAAGTTTAAAGTCCATCTCAAAGCCTGCTCTTCTTGCACGCCAGCAAGGCGAACCATGGCCGTGTAAGATCGTCTAAAATGGCCAGAGATTTTCCTGGCCTGCCGCAAGACGTCCTGGACCCCGGGGTATTTGGCAACGAATCGCTGCACAACTAAGTTCAGGATGTGTGCCATGCACGGCACATGTGTCATTTTGCTCTGTTTCAGCGCGTTCAGCAGATTGGCACCGTTGTCGCACACCACTTTACCAACTGTCAAATTGAGCGGGGTTAGCAACTGATCGGCCTGTGACCGCAGAGCTGAAAGCAGTGCAGGAACGGTGTGGCTCTTGGCTTCCAGGCACAACATCCGCAGCACAACATGGCAACGCCTCCCATGGCACGTCGAATAGGCTCTGGGGAGCTCGGGGGGTGCAGCGGAAGAGGCGGTAGCAGTGGAAAAAGAGGAGTCAGCCGAGGAGGAGACGGAGGATCGAGGAGTAGGAGAAGAAGAGGCAGGCCTGCATGCAATCTGTGGCGGTAACACCAAATCCACACGGGTGCCACGGGTTACATGCCTTACGGCCGTCAGAAGGTTCAGCTAGTGGGCAGTAAAAGTTATGTACCTTCCCTGTGGTCAGATGTATCTTGGCACCGACACTGTGTGCCAGAGATACATTCACTTGCCGCTGAATGTGGCCATATAGCTCTGGGATGCCCTTCTGGGAGAAATATTTCCTTCCGGGGACCTTCCATTGCGGTGTGCCAATGGCCACAAATTTTCTAAAAGCCTCCGAATCCACCAGTTTATATGGCAGTAGTTGGCGGGCTAGCAGTTCCGACAAGCCGGCGGTCAGCCGTTGGTCAAGAATGTTATCCGGCGTCATCAACTTTTTACACTCGAACATTTGGGCCATGGAAGCCTGCCTTCTGCCAGATGAACGCGACGACGGCACGGTGGAAGGTGGAGTGGAGGACAAAAGAAAGGAGAAGAGGCAGGACGTAGAGTGCTGGGAGTGTGGCTTTGTGGGTTCTGACAGTGTTGCTCCCACTGGGCTCGGTGATGGGAGGCCAGGTGCCTTCTTAAGGCCGTCGTCCCTAGGTGAGTGTTGGGCTTACCGCGACTCATGCGTTGACAGCTTAGGCTGCAGATGGCAACACTATTGTCAGCAGCTGACGCGTTAAAAAAAGGCCACACTGCGGAGCCATGTGGCGGCGTCCTGGGAGCACCAGATGTGGCCGTGCATGGTGGATGGCTCACTCCAGATACATTTGCAGTCTGCTTTTTGACTCCTGTGCACTGCGAGTTCTGCCTGCTGCTCCTCCTTCTCCTCCCTATCTACTGCTCCGTCTCTCCCTCTGAACTCCCCCCCTCTTCCTCTCTTGTGGGCACCCACATGACGTCCATCGACACGTCATCATATGTATGTACACAGTGACTGCACCAGCAGAATAGTGAGTGCAGCTCTGGAGTATAATACAGGATGTAACTCAGGATCAGTACAGGATAAGTAATGTAATGTATGTACACAGTGACTGCATCAGCAGAATAATGAGTGCAGCTCTTGAGTATAATACAGGATGTAACTCAGGATCAGTACAGGATAAGTAATGTAATGTATGTACACAGTGACTGCATCAGCAGAATAATGAGTGCAGCTCTGGGGTATAATACAGGATGTAACTCATGATCAGTACAGGATAAGTAATGTAATGTATGTACACAGTGACTGCACCAGCAGAATAGTGAGTACAGCTCTGGGGTATAATACAGGATGTAACTCATGATCAGTACAGGATAAGTAATGTAATGTATGTGCACAGTGACTGCACCAGCAGAATAGTGAGTGCAGCTCTGGGGTATAATACAGGATGTAGCTCATGATCAGTACTGGATAAGTAATGTAATGTATGTACACAGTGACTGCACCAGCAGAATAGTGAGTACAGCTCTGGAGTATAATACAAGATGTAACTCAGGATCAGTACAGGATAAGTAATGTAATGTATGTACACAGTGACTGCACCTGCAGAACAGTGAGTGCAGCTCTGGAGTATAATACAGGATGTAACTCAGGATCAGTACAGGATAAGTAATGTAATGTATGTGCACAGTGACTGCACCAGCAGAATAGTGAGTGCAGCTCTGGTGTATAATACAGGATGTAACTCAGGATCAGTACAGGATAAGTAATGTAATGTATGTACACAGTGACTGCACCAGCAGAATAGTGAGTGCAGCTCTGGAGTATAATACAGGATGTAACTCATGAGCAGTACAGGATAAGTAATGTATGTACACAGTGACTGCACCAGCAGAATAGTGAGTGCAGCTCTGGGGTATAATACAGGATGTAACTCAGGATCAGTACAGGATAAGTAATGTAATGTATGTACACAGTGACTGCACCAGCAGAATAGTGAGTGCAGCTCTGGAGTATAATACAGGATGTAACTCATGAGCAGTACAGGATAAGTAATGTATGTACACAGTGACTGCACCAGCAGAATAGTGAGTGCAGCTCTGGGGTATAATACAGGATGTAACTCAGGATCAGTACAGGATAAGTAATGTAATGTATGTATCCTCCGCATTCGTTCTTATACATTGACATACTTTTTGAAGAAACTGTTTTTTAGATGTCTTCTGTGTATACTGGAGTGTATTATCTTTTTCTCTTCTTTGCTGAGTGCAGTGTTTCGACCTTGTCATAATGAAGAATTATCGTGCATAGGAATATGTTGTTAGTATATAAATAAATGGTAAAATAATATAATAACCCTTCCCACGCAGCCAGCGCCGTACAATGCTCCCCAGCACTTGAATCCGCCTGTGAAGCTCTCATACTGGTGGCCTTGGAACAAGGCTGAAAGCTCTGACTGCAAAGCTGCCAAGGACAGAACAATTACCGTCTTCAAAATCCCGCAACCACCTTCTCCTTTTCTATTCTTTAACTCCACTCTTGTTCTCCATTTTTTTTATTGTGTTCTTGGTAACCATGTTAACCCGTAAGCAGGGCGAATGATCAAGTTATGAAACCCTCCGACAATCAGTGACAACCAATCACCCAGCTTTCTACCACGTGGTGGTGGTGGGGGGGCACATTTTCTGTATTTACCCCCAGGGCCAATATTGGAGGTAGCAAACCTGCCATTTTCCTATGGGCCCCAGTAGACAAGGACCCCTGAAGCAAACTAACCCTTTGCAACTCAGTGGCAGTGTTATGTGGGAGCTATGTGGCAGAATTATCAGCGCTCTCTAAGGGAGTATTATTTGGATACTGCATATTATTTTGACACTTGTGTGGTAGTATTATATGGGTCCATAAAAGGCAGTATTATATTGCCACAATGTGGATTCTATAAGGATGAGAAAGGTCCTTTAATATAAAGGGCATCTGTCAGCAGCTTTGTATCTATGAAACTGACTGACCTGTTGGCAGCTGAAGACATCTATGTTGGTCCCATGCCCATATGTGCCCGCATTGCTGAGAAAAATAAAGTTTTAATATATGCAAATGAGCCTGTAGGAGCAACGGGGGCGTTACCATTACACCTAGAGGCTCTGCTCTCTCTGCAACTGCCGCGTCCTCTGCACTTTAATTGAAATGACTGGGAATGATGATGTTTTCACTGCCTCACTATGTCAAAGTACAGAGGGCGCGGCAGTTGCAGAGAGATCAGAGCCTCTAGGTGTAATGGCAACGCCCCCATTGCTCCTAGAGGCTCATTTGCATATATTAAAACATCATTTTTCTCAGCAATGCGGGCACATATGAACATGGGACCAACACAGATGCCTTCAGCTGCCAACAGGTCAGCTAGTTTCTTAGATACAAAGCTGCTGACAGATGCCCTTTAAGACATCCCAGTTCTGTGGTGGCAGTTGCGGCCACGTGTGAGTTGCGCTACAACTAGATTACAATATTTAATTGCGCGGGTCGAGACGAGTGCGGGGATACCTAATAGGAATATGTATAAACTGTTTTTGGACTAATATAAAAATATACAGACGTGGACAAAATTGTTGGTACCCTTTGGTCAATGAAAGAAAAAGTCACAATGGTCACAGAAATAACTTTAATCTGACAAAAGTAATAATAAATTAAAATTCTATAAATGTTAACCAATGAAAGTCAGACATTGTTTTTCAACCATGCTTCAACAGAATTATGTAAAAAAATAAACTCATGAAACAGGCATGGACAAAAATGATGGTACCCCTAACTTAATATTTTGTTGCGCAACCTTTTGAGGCAATCACTGCAATCAAACGCTTCCTGTAACTGTCAATGAGACATCTGCACCTCTCAGCAGGTATTTTGGCCCACTCCTCATGAGCAAACTGCTCCAGTTGTGTCCGGTTTGAAGGGTGCCTTTTCCAGACTGCATGTTTCAGCTCCTTCCAAAGATGCTCAATAGGATTGAGGTCAGGGCTCATAGAAGGCCACTTTAGAATAGTCCAATTTTTTCCTCTTAGCCATTCTTGGGTGTTTTTAGCGGTGTGTTTTGGGTCATTGTCCTGTTGCAAGACCCATGACCTGCGACTGAGACCAAGCTTTCTGACACTGGCTAGTACATTTCTCTCTAGAATTCCTTGATAGTCTTGAGATTTCATTGTACCCTGCACAGATTCAAGACACCCTGTGCCAGACGCAGCAAAGCAGCCCCAGAACATAACAGAGCCTCCTCCATGTTTCACAGTAGGGACAGTGTTCTTTTCTTGATATGCTTCATTTTTTCGTCTGTGAACATACAGCTGATGTGCCTTGGCAAAAACTTCGATTTTTGTCTCATCTGTCCACAGGACATTCTCCCAGAAGCTTTGTGGCTTGTCAACATGTAGTTTGGCATATTCCAGTCTTGCTTTTTTATGATTCGTTTTCAACAATGGTGTCCTCCTTGGTCGTCTCCCATGTAGTCCACTTTGGCTCAAACAACGACGGATGGTGCGATCTGACACTGATGTTCCTTGAGCATGAAGTTCACCTTGAATCTCTTTAGAAGTCTTTCTAGGCTCTTTTGTTACCATTCGGATTATCCGTCTCTTAGATTTGTCATCAATTTTCCTCCTGCGGCCACGTCCAGGGAGGTTGGCTACAGTCCCATGGATCTTAAACTTATGAATAATATGTGCAACTGTACTCACAGGAACATCTAGTTGCTTGGAGATGGTCTTATAGCCTTTACCTTTAACATGCTTGTCTATAATTTTCTTTCTGATCTCTTGAGACAGCTCTTTCCTTTGCTTCCTCTGGTCCATGTCGAGTGTGGTACACACCATATCACCAAACAACACAGTGATTACCTGGAGCCATATATATAGGCCCAATGGCTGATTACAAGGTTGTAGACACCTGTGATGCTAATTAGTGGACACACCTTGAATTAACATGTCCCTTTGGTCACATTATGTTCTGTGTTTTCTAGGGGTACCATCATTTTTGTCCATGCCTGTTTCATGAGTTTATTTTTTTACATAATTCTGTTGAAGCATGGTTGAAAAACAATGTCTGACTTTCATTGGTTAACATTTATAGAATTTTAATTTATTATTACTTTTGTCAGATTAAAGTTATTTCTGTGACCATTGTGACTTTTTCTTTCATTGACCAAAGGGTACCAACAATTTTGTCCACGTCTGTATATATTTTTGGTGATGTACATATCGCAGGACAGAGTTAAAAAAACAACAACAAAGGGTTTTCTGTTTAAAAAGGTAACAGCGGTCACCAGTCTGCAGGTTGTGCTTCCCCTGTTGATGTGTTGAGGTTTCGGACACTAGATTGGGAGGAATTACTGCAGCTATAAAAATCGCTCAAAGCTAGCCGTGGCCTAACGGGTGGCCCGATATACGGTGCTCAGCATGCCGGTGGTCCTTGCACCTGACATCTGCTCATCCTCGGACACCCTTGAGAGTGAGAGCAGCGTTTTCTTTGATGGCAACCTGCTGACGACATCATCTGGTGGAGCAATTGCCGGGGAAATCCACCCAAATTAATCTCCTAGGTAAAAGGATGGATTGGACCCTGATACTGGAAGCCTTTACGAGCCCCCCCCCCATTCATGCCGATCCTAGGACGGTGCCAGCTGAACCCGCCGAGCCCTTGACACTGAACAGGTTAAAGTTCCCTTCATTCTTCTCCGGTCCTCACTTATGTGCCTGTCATTGTCTCTCTAACCCCTCATCCCTGTGTTTGCACAGTCGCTTGCGTACGTGTTTCCATGGCAGCCGCTTTGCTTCCCTTTCCACCCCCCCCCCCCTTCCTTCTCCATAATATATCCTGGTAAAGAGCCTTAATACCGCTGCTGAAGGCTTGTAAACATGCGCTATCCAACGAGTCACCGGAGCCAGAGATGACAGCCTGCGATCCGGAGCCTTCAGCCTCCATGGTAGTCTGCCGCAAGCTATAAACAGAGCATTTCACCATTTATAAATACATACATTTTGACCAATTGGTTATCAGCGGGTAGAGGAACAAATACAATGACCAAGGACAGCCTCTGATTCCGGTGACGTCTCGGTTTATTTTCCAAAATTAGCATTTTTGCTTGGATAGGTCAAGATGGAAACGTAGAACTCTACGTGATGGTCCCGGTGGACTGAGCAGCTCCATCGAAGGATCCGTAGTGCCGTCAACTGCTTGATGATGTCATCGGGCAGCTTTTCAGTCATGTATTACCCTTTATCCAATTATTTCACCAAGGTCAGAGATTATGTTACCCTAGCGCCATGTCGGGTCAGAGCAGAGCAGTTTTCTTGACCCTACAGGGTGCCCATTCACTAGACCACTACATAGACCAGTTTTTAAAATTAGCGGTGGTCCGATCTCACAGATTCCAGGGGTCGACCTTAGAAGATTTACCTTTGACCAGCTCGACTTGGACCTTTATTACCTGAGCTTCAGTCCTGCTCCTCCCTGGACTCTAGCCTATATTTGGCTCTGATTGTACTTCCCGCTCTTGATACCCTCTTCACTTTCCAATTGTCTTCCAGGCTTCGGTCCTTTCTTTTGCCAAGGTAATGTTCACACTTAGTTTTTTTTTGTGTGCCAGGAAAGTAACCGGGCTCATGCCAAAGGTGCCCATAGGCCCCCATGTGCCTAGCGAATTCAATTTGGCACATGCAGGGCCGGTATGTGTCGACATAACACTGTGTAGGAAAGTAGAACCTACAGCGCTTTACCATGGAGAGGAATACAGTAAAGTACATATACCAGGCGGTATACCATTCCTAACACAGGGATCTCAAGTCTCCCGGACGTTCAGGGAGTCTCCCGCTATTAGATAGCGGCCCCCTGACGCCCGCACGTGAAACAATATATCCCGGAAAGGTTTACTCGCAGTAAACCTTTTCCGTCAACCTGTAGCAGTTTCCCCTTCTCGGCGCGTGCGCGCAGTGCAAGAAGAAGCCGATGCCAGCAGTCCGCAACTGCGCATCAGGCTGAGCCTGTGCGCACGCGCGGGATCTCAAAGTGGGAGGAGGGAGAGGCAGCACTGAGGAGTAGAAAGCGGCGCTGGGCACGAACGGCGATGCGTGCGGCCGGGCGCCATGCATCCACAGACCTCCCCTGCTTGGGCACCTTAATGATTGACAGGTTTTTCTGCAGAATAAAGCCACAAATAGCTTTTATAAGGCCACCTTAGAAATCGGAATGCTACCCTGGACATGAGCATATGTTTAGCTCACAGGGCTTATAGGTGGTGACAGAATCCCTTTAATCATATACATAAATATGATAATTTGGGGCAGGGTAATGAGCCCAGTCCTCCACACCATAGAGCAAAGTGTGCAGATACTGCATATGTTTGGAAAATGTAATAAAAAGTCTGTGAAAGAAAAAAAATAATGAAAACCTCCCGGAAATGAGAAGTGCACCTCCCTGAAATGAGTTTTTGCAGGTTGGGATGTCTGCTAACAACATCCAATATGATGGCTTACGTTGGTGGCTTCCAACCGAGACATACATTGAGGAATATTCCCAAACCAATATGACAACCATTACAACACCCACGTGGGTGGTCACCCAGCAGTCCCAGGCTGTTGCCCAATTATGAAGCAATACAACTCCCGCTTCCCTATAACCACCTAACTCTAAATACTAGCCATTGAAGGGGTTATGCCATGATTGATGTAAGAAAATCTAAATCGGACATCATATAGTCCATGACAATCTCTAACAAAGCTAGAACCAGCCCTGTACCTCACATGGATCCAGAGATCTTCCCATTCGGTGCTGTAATTGTTCTGCCAGATTTTTTTCAGACTGGCAGCTCAGAGGACATGCCCTTTCTCAGGGGAATTGTCCTTTCTGTTGTTGCTCTTTCATTCTAACTGCCACAGCTTCTTACAAACAAAACAGTTGAAAATTTTAAACTGAGCATGTGTGACCACCACAGTGAGGTGGACGAGAAATAAGGAAAATAACAGACAGTAGGTGGCACTACATTTTTGTGAATAACTTTTTTTTAATACATCCAATTACAAAAGAATTCAGATCCAGGTGCCGGTTTAAAAAATGTAAAATATTTTTGTGGCACAACCCCTTTAACTTGAGTGGTGAGTGACAACCCTGTGGGAGAGGAAACAGAAGACTTATTAGGTGTCAGCCAGGTTGGCCAGACACGGATCTAACGTAGGAACCTCTGAATGAAGTTTTAACAGCTCAACAGACCTAGGAAATCTAATTCTCGTCTTAATTCGTTTACGCGGAGAACTGCCAAGAGCTCGTCGTTCAGTAGTCGCTCGGACTCTCTTACGGGACATGAAATAAAACCGCACGTACAGGAGGAGAAGCCACTCCGTAATGATCAATAACCACTGGAGACATTTTCTATTTCTCCAACTCCTTGTGATGATTTAAATTGTAGCCGGAAGATTTACCGTATGCCGGCTGCGGAAGACATCACAGGCTCTGGACATCAAAGCCTTATATCGCCATCTCGCACCATCGGATCTATCAAAGGGAACAGACTCCGCTGGTTGTACCTTGTGCAAGCGAAAAAATGAAAACTTTGAATAATCAGCTGTATGAAAAAAACTAAAAACGTAGAATTAATCGGAAGATCAGAAAATAGTTGTCTATTTATATCCAGAATCAACCAAGTAAAGGATCGGCTATTTGAGTATCCCAGATTGCTGCGGATACAATGGCCTAATTATTTATTGGCATCTGTGCCACGAAATAACAAGCCGGAGAGGATTCCAATCAAGTCGAAGAAAGCCAAAGCCAATTTTTCTAAATGGAAAATTAATTAAGAGGAAGAAAAACAAGACAGAATCGGCAGCAAAGAACCGTGAACTATTTTTTTTTCCTTGGGTCGGGAAGTGAAAAGATATATAGACTATAAACACTTACACTGCCCTAATTACATCTGTTCTATATAGGAAAGTGTGACTGCATGAGCAATTCCATCTGTACTTCCATATTCCTGTACATAGGGGCAGTATTATAGTAGTTATATTCCTGTACATAGGAGGCAGTATTATAGTAGTTATATTCTTGTACATAGGAGGCAGTATTATAGTAGTTATATTCTTGTACATAGGAGCAGTATTATAGTAGTTATATTCTTGTCCATAGGAGCAGTATTATAGTAGTTATATTCTTGTACATACAGACGTGGACAAAATTGTTGGTACCCTTTGGTCAATGAAAGAAAAAGTCACAATGGTCACAGAAATAACTTTAATCTGACAAAAGTAATAATAAATTAAAATTCTATAAATGTTAACCAATGAAAGTCAGACATTGTTTTTCAACCATGCTTCAACAGAATTATGTAAAAAAATAAACTCATGAAACAGGCATGGACAAAAATGATGGTACCCCTAACTTAATATTTTGTTGCGCAACCTTTTGAGGCAATCACTGCAATCAAACGCTTCCTGTAACTGTCAATGAGACATCTGCACCTCTCAGCAGGTATTTTGGCCCACTCCTCATGAGCAAACTGCTCCAGTTGTGTCCGGTTTGAAGGGTGCCTTTTCCAGACTGCATGTTTCAGCTCCTTCCAAAGATGCTCAATAGGATTGAGGTCAGGGCTCATAGAAGGCCACTTTAGAATAGTCCAATTTTTTCCTCTTAGCCATTCTTGGGTGTTTTTAGCGGTGTGTTTTGGGTCATTGTCCTGTTGCAAGACCCATGACCTGCGACTGAGACCAAGCTTTCTGACACTGGCTAGTACATTTCTCTCTAGAATTCCTTGATAGTCTTGAGATTTCATTGTACCCTGCACAGATTCAAGACACCCTGTGCCAGACGCAGCAAAGCAGCCCCAGAACATAACAGAGCCTCCTCCATGTTTCACAGTAGGGACAGTGTTCTTTTCTTGATATGCTTCATTTTTTCGTCTGTGAACATACAGCTGATGTGCCTTGGCAAAAACTTCGATTTTTGTCTCATCTGTCCACAGGACATTCTCCCAGAAGCTTTGTGGCTTGTCAACATGTAGTTTGGCATATTCCAGTCTTGCTTTTTTATGATTCGTTTTCAACAATGGTGTCCTCCTTGGTCGTCTCCCATGTAGTCCACTTTGGCTCAAACAACGACGGATGGTGCGATCTGACACTGATGTTCCTTGAGCATGAAGTTCACCTTGAATCTCTTTAGAAGTCTTTCTAGGCTCTTTTGTTACCATTCGGATTATCCGTCTCTTAGATTTGTCATCAATTTTCCTCCTGCGGCCACGTCCAGGGAGGTTGGCTACAGTCCCATGGATCTTAAACTTATGAATAATATGTGCAACTGTACTCACAGGAACATCTAGTTGCTTGGAGATGGTCTTATAGCCTTTACCTTTAACATGCTTGTCTATAATTTTCTTTCTGATCTCTTGAGACAGCTCTTTCCTTTGCTTCCTCTGGTCCATGTCGAGTGTGGTACACACCATATCACCAAACAACACAGTGATTACCTGGAGCCATATATATAGGCCCAATGGCTGATTACAAGGTTGTAGACACCTGTGATGCTAATTAGTGGACACACCTTGAATTAACATGTCCCTTTGGTCACATTATGTTCTGTGTTTTCTAGGGGTACCATCATTTTTGTCCATGCCTGTTTCATGAGTTTATTTTTTTACATAATTCTGTTGAAGCATGGTTGAAAAACAATGTCTGACTTTCATTGGTTAACATTTATAGAATTTTAATTTATTATTACTTTTGTCAGATTAAAGTTATTTCTGTGACCATTGTGACTTTTTCTTTCATTGACCAAAGGGTACCAACAATTTTGTCCACGTCTGTAGGTGGCAGTATTATAGTAGTTATATTCCTGTACATAGGAGGCAGTATTATAGTAGTTATATTCTTGTACATAGGAGCAGTATTATAGTAGTTATATTCTTGTACATAGGGGACAGTATTATAGTAGTTATATTCTTGTACATAGGTGGCAGTATTATAGTAGTTATATTCTTGTACATAGGTGGCAGTATTATAGTAGTTATATTCTTGTACATAGGGGCAGTATTATAGTAGTTATATTCTTGTACATAGGGGCAGTATTATAGTAGTTATATTCTTGTACATAGGAGCAGTATTATAGTAGTTATATTCTTGTCCATAGGAGCAGTATTATAGTAGTTATATTCTTGTACATAGGTGGCAGTATTATAGTAGTTATATTCCTGTACATAGGAGGCAGTATTATAGCAGTTATATTCTTGTACATAGGAGCAGTATTATAGTAGTTATATTCTTGTACATAGGAGGCAGTATTATAGCAGTTATATTCTTCTACACAGGAGCAGTATAATAGTAGTTATATTCTTTTATATAGGAGCAGTATTACAGTAGTTATATTCTTTTATATAGGAGCAGTATTATAGTAGTTATATTCTTGTACATAGGGGGCAGTATTATAGTAGTTATATTCTTGTACATAGGAGCAGTATTATAGTAGTTATATTCTTGTACATACTGTAGGAGCAGTATTATAGTAGTTATATTCTTGTACATAGGAGGCAGTATTATAGTAGTTATATTCTTGTACATAGGGGCAGTATTATAGTAGTTATATTCTTGTACATAGGAGCAGTATTATAGTTATATTCATGTACATAGGAGCAGTATTATAGTAGTTATATTCCTGTACATAGGAGCAGTATTATGGTAGTTATATTCCTGTACATAGGGGGCAGTATTATAGTAGTTATATTCTTGTACATAGGAGCAGTATTATAGTAGTTATATTCTTGTACACAGAAGGCAGTATTATAGTAGTTATATTCTTGTACATAGGAGCAGTATTATAGTAGTTATATTCTTGTACATAGAGGCAGTAATATAGTAGTTATATTCTTGTACATAGGAGCAGTATTATAGTAGTTATATTCTTGTATATAGGAGCAGTATTATAGTAGTTATATTCCTGTACATAGGAGCAGTATTATGGTAGTTATATTCTTGTACATAGGAGGCAGTATTATAGTAGTTATATTCCTGTACATAGGAGGCAGTATTATAGTAGTTTTATTCTTGTACATAGGAGCAGTATTATAGTAGTTATATTCTTGTACATAGGAGCAGTATTATAGTAGTTATATTCTTGTACATAGGAGCAGTATTATAGCAGTTATATTCTTGTACATAGGGGGCAGTATTATAGTAGGTATATTCTTGTACATAGGAGCAGTATTATAGTAGTTATATTCTTGTACATAGGAGCAGTATTATAGTAGTTATATTCTTGTACATAGGAGCAGTATTATAGTAGTTATATACGTGTACATAGGAGCAGTATTATAGTAGTTATATTCTTGTACATAGGAGGCAGTATTATAGTAGTTATATTCTTGTACATAGGGGGCAGTATTATAGCAGTTATATTCTTGTACATAGGGGGCAGTATTAGCTACACTTTCCATTCTGTATATTTGTCTAATGGTACAGCCAGCCATTCCTTAGACTAGGTTTGTAAAATAGTAAATGTTTGTATAGATGGAAGATGCATCCTTTGATTGCATAATGGTAATAATGTGTAATAGAAAGGAGCACAGATTCCACATGGACAGATGCTCCTAAGAAAGTGACAATCCCTTTTGGGAGCCGTTGATACAGTTGTCTTTTACCCCTGTATTCTTGTAAAATTAAAACAACCAATACGGCTGACTATAATCTGAACTGGAGCCTGGATGAATACGTCAGTCGTGCGTCCTGTGTTCACGGTGTCTTCACTCTTTTGCAGACGTCTTAAAACCTGCCTCTGGTTTCTTCCTCTCACAATCCCTTCTAGATACAGGCAGCGTATATGGTCTTCTTCACGTTCTATAGACCGCTTCCTACAGTGTATAATATAGTGTGCCACAGTACATCAGCTTTATTATATTCTCCATAGGACAGCGCGCTCGGGGTGACTTTGGGCGGGAAGCTTCCCTACGAGCTGTGGCACAGCAGGACCTTGGAAAGAACATTACATGCCTGCAATCCTAATCATTGATGTGTACAGGAAAAAGATTTAGAGACTTTCACTACCTCTGCTATCTGTCTCATATATTCTGTTTTGTTAAGATGGTCATAGACATACTAATTTCATTACATTGATCGCCTATCCTTATCCAAATCCTCTCCATCTCGGGGAACCCCACTAGTCAGCAGAAAGTAGGGACAGCAGTCGGACTGGAGTACCATGGCTGCCCCTTTGATCCGCTGAATGGTAGGAGTACCTGCACATGGGGGCAGGCTGCCTTGAATACATTCTGCACAAATTTCCGTGTGGATTTCTGTGCATTTCTGCACTTTTTACTTGCTAATTTGTCAATCTCTGCACGGGATACAAAGAGCAAAGTGGATGTGGACCAATGCGGATATGAATGGGCCTGCCTCCGCATCCAAAACTACTGTCATGTGCATGAGCCCCACGCGGATTCTCGTACAGAAAAACTGCAGCATGATGCACTACCAGAAAAGTGTTTGAGATTTCCCAAGTCTCATGTACACTTTGCTTTTTTTCTCCCAAGCAGAAATTGACCTGCTGTGCAGATTTCGAAATCGTCATCATGCCAGTCATTGCGGGTTTCACCGCAAAACCGCATTAAATCCGCCCTAAAACCCGTAAGTAAGGGCTCCTGTACACGACCGTGTTCTGGCCGAGCCTGTGCTGCGGACAGCAAATTGCTGTCCACAATGCACAGGCACTGACCGTGGGGCAATCACGGACCCATTCACTTAAATGGGGTCCAGGATGCATGCACTACTTTATTGCTGTGCGGAGGCACGTACAGTAAACACACGGAAGCACCCCGTAGTGCGGAAAGGAGGCACAGATCGGAAGCATCTTCTAGATTGAGGACCCGTTCAAGTGAATGGGTCCGCGATGCTGGATGCACACGGATGTGGACCCCCTGTATGCGTGCCGCAATACGGCCACGGCCATGAGCCCTAACACATACCGTTTTTGGTGAGGAACGCACTTCTAGAAATCAGCATGGAAATTTGTGTGGAATTTTTGCAAGACGCCGACACCTTTGTGCAGGTCGCCTGTGGGTTCAGGAGGTAGGACCCCTGTGGTCCTTCGAGGCAATCTGTGTAATATCCCTTAAAACCTCTATAGCAATCTAAACGTAAATGATCATTTTTGTATCTGGAGTACTCAAGGGTCCTGCTGTCACTGCAAGGAAACAGTCAACAAGTTTATTGCCGGCCTAACAGCTTAGCTGAGCACTAATACAAGGGGCAGTTTGTTTTTCCCCCACACCAGATTACCATGCGGAGCCTTCCCGGAATGAAAATCACCCGAACAGCTCTGTGCAGACACTGAACAAGCAGGGTATTCTGGGAGATTTTAGCTGTGAAGCCTACAGAATTGTGAACGCAGCTCTGGATTACAATACCTGCTGTAAGGCTACTTTCACACTTGCGTTGTGTTTTTCCTTTATTGAGAACCTGGCAGAGGATCTCAATACCGGAAAAAAAAATGTTTCCATTTAGTTCCCGTGCATTTCGAATGGAAAGAGAACCGTTGCAAGCTGCATTTTTGTGACAGTAATAAAAACGGGGGGAAAAATGGATTCGGCACTGAAAACAATGTAAGTCAATGGTGACGGATCTGTTTCTTTAGAAGCCTAAAAAAAACGGATCCGTCACCCATTGACTTTCAATGTATTTAGTGATGGATCCGGTTTTTTTTCCGTTTTGATTTCACACAACCGCATCCTAACAGAACGGATGCATCCTGATGTGCAAAGTCAAAACGGGAACCGTTCTGTTCAAGTATTAAGATCCTCTGCCGGATCTCAATACCGGAATTACCAACGCAAGTGTGAAACAGGCCTAACCGAGGATTGGTACAGGATAAGTAATGTAGTAAAGCAATTCATCTTTTGACCTAGTTTCCTATTTGATGTGAGTTCTACGTCATATATAGAGGTGGATTTGTGTGGTTTCCCTTTCATGCATCGCAGTCTCGCTCTGAAGATCAGGGCTGTCCGGCAGGGTGGCGGATTCACCAGGACGCCGCTCCTGCGCTGATGAGGGTGAGCGCTTCATCATTTCACCAGGCAGATGGAGGCTATGATTAGCTCCCCATAGGAAACTTGTTGATTTGCCAACCTGAAAAATAGACCAGAATTCACAGGCTGCTCACGGCAGTTGAGCTCGTCGGAGAGCAGTGTGAACACGGGCGAGTGTTACCCGCCGCACAGCAAGGAATAATACATGCGCCATAAATATTGCATACGTGCATAATAAAGAAGGCGGTGTAATAAATCATCCATACCAGTATTTTAATTATATCAATAATGGAGCAGGCGTTGTGATAAATAATCGGCTTCAAGTATGATGTGAATTATTCAGAGGCAGCCGGGGTCCCACAAGAAGCAGTGCACGGGATTCCTGCACCTCCTGCTGACGAGCGGTACCAGAGCAGCAATCGTCTAGGGCCACCATGCAAAGCCTAGTCTTCTCCGAGGGAATTCTACATTTTTTAAACCAGCACGTGGATCTCAATACTTTTGTAATTGCATGTAATTAGAAACTTAGTATAGCCACTGAGTTATTCCATAAAATGTATCTGTACAGCGCCACCTGCTGTTTGTTCTTTTTTTTTTTTTTTCTTGTCCTCCTCACTAAGGTGGTCGCACGCGCAACTGTCACCAGCCATATCTTCTGTCAGCTGTGGCAGTTACAGGGAGAGAGCTGCAGCCGAAAGGACATTGCCCCTGAGCCGTAGAGTCTCCTTCTGCGGATGGACAGTGACATTATCGGTGCATGCGCCGTAGTCAACTGTGCTACTGGGGAACTAGAGGCAGATGCACTGTGCAGGTGTCGATAGCGTACATCAGGGGTCAGCAACCTTCGGCACTCCAGCTGTTGTGAAACTACAATTCCCAGCATGCTTCATCCATTTCTACGGGAGTTCTGAGAAGAGCAGAGCAAGTATGCATGCTGGGAGTTGTAGGCTGGAGTGCTGGAGGTTGCCTACCTCTGATGTACATAGTGCATCTCCCCTGGCCCTGTCAATGCAAGGGGAAAACTGACTTCAAACATTCCCCTCATGGCGAATTACCTTTTATGAGACCATCCGCCGGGTCTCTGAGGAAAACGATCAGAAACGAAGGGACGTGACCCTCAGCTGAACACTTTAGCCCCCCCTCATTTAAGAGATCAGTTGGTGGCCCCAGCGCCAGGACCCCCACTGGTCAAAACTTCAAAAAGTGCACATTGAACTACTACATTTCCCTTCCATGTGATATCAATGCTCCCAAGAGCTAGCACTCTACTAATCAGGTATTGGACACACTGGAGATAGAAGCTTTCTACCGCTGTATAACGCGCAGTTCTCAATGTCCCTCTGTAGTGGAGTGAATCGGTCTTCATTTGGCAGCGCTGAACAGGGTGAACCCCAAATCCCGAGCGTCTGCGTGGAACGTGACAGCAGCGAGCCGAGCTTCTCTGGTTATCTCCTCCAAGGTTTGAGGAGTCCCCGCTCGTCACTTCTCATTCCTCATTCATTACCCCACTTATTCGCCCTTCTCGCCTGCGATGTCAGCGCTGCTCGCTTTATGTATTGATTTTCCAGGGTTCTTTGACTCTCCCCAATTTGCGCGTTTAGACATAAAAGGGGAGATTCGGTTCACTGAATGCACGTAACGTCTGATAGGAACGGATCATCCCAGGAGAACGTCCTCAGTATCGGCTCATGCAAAAAAAAAAACGGATCCACAAAAAAAACGGATGACGTCTGTGTGCATTCCGTATTTTGTAGAAATGAACAGCTGGCCCCTAATAGAACAGTCCTATCCTTGCCCGTAATGCGCAAAAAAAAACGGAACGGACACGGAAAGAAAATACGTTCGTGTGCATGAGGCCTTGCTAGCAGCAGGTAAAGTCAGCGCATTGGGAACGTGTGGGTGACAACAGTTTATCTGGTAAGCCCATGGAGCTCTGGAGTTGTCACCGGCAGCTCAGCCTGGCCTTTTTCGCGGCATCGTCTTGAAGATGCAGGATAAGAGCAGCGCAGTAGTGCAAAGCACTATGAACTACACACAGACTCAAATGCAGAAGGATCAGGTAAGGAGCAGCACCACAAACTTAAAGGGGTTGTCCATTCTTTACCATTGATGGCCTATCCTCTGTATTCTATAAAACGGGTGAATGACCCCTTTGAGGGGACCTGTCACCCCTCCCGACATATATGTTTTAGTACATATTTGTGATCCCAATAAAATGCTGCTGCATCTCCGTGTTTTGCTGTCCCTCTGTTGTTCCTCCTGAAAAGTATTTAGAAATTGACCACCGGGTGTTACCAGTTGGCGGCGTGTCCCTACACAGTCTAGTAAGTTGTCAATTTGTTCATAAGTTCCCAGGAGGAATAACAGAGGAACGACACAAGGTATAGTGATATGGAAAGATGCTCCAGAATGGTTAGTACGTGGCGAATGCACGGCCCAGGTGGGTGTTACCAGTTGGGGGTGTGTCCCTGCACAGTCTAACACTATCCAATCAGTGCTGCCAGTGTCAGACTCTGCAAGGACACACCCCCTAACTGGTAATGTCCATCTGGACCTTCAATGCAGACTGCTGGCGAATTCATTCATAAACTTCTAGGAGGAATATTACAGGAATGGCACGACATTAGAGTCATATGAATAGATGCTCCAGAACGGTTATTACACGGGGAATGCAAGCATTTAAAGGGGTTGTCTCATCAGACAACCCCTTTAAGATGGGAACTGGTGGCTCTCTAGATCCTAGGGAGAAGGTGCAATCAGGACTATGACGTCCATAGACATAACTGGGCATAAAAACAAGGGTTGTGCTGACAGGTGCCTATTTAACCCATTGGGTACCAAAGCACCTGTCAGTATTCTGGTGATGGGACCTGGGCTCATTCAGTGGGTCCCTCGACCTTCTTTCGATGGATCCATCATCCATTCAATGTTTAGTGGTTTATCCCTTTAAAAAAAAAAAAAAAATCAGCAAATTTCCACGAATGTCTCATGGAGAAATGTGCACGCCTTCCATGTAGAATTGATGTCTACGCCGTGCTCCTGCTCGGATACACTTCCAAATTGCATTATCCTTTTGCTCAGTCTATGCAAACCCACTTACGGGCGCTGATTTGTGTACATGGGAATCAGATAGAACCGCGTGGCACCGAGCAATAATTGGGTTATACGCTCCTATTGAGAGCGTTAACCCCTTCCTTTACCCGGGGAATCCTCACTGGCGCAGAAGTAGAAATTAGGAATTGATTAGTCGTTCAATTAGGGGATCGAATAATTAAATCCTGCACGCGCGAGTGTTCGGCCGTCAGCAGAGAAAGGAGAAAAATATGACTCTATTAGAGGAGGACATTGCAATAAATTATACCGATACATAACCCCCCGGAGGAGGCTGCCGCCATATGTAATAGTGGGGCACGCTCGCAGGAATGACGACACCCCCACTGGCTTTAATTATCGCCCTTTCTTAGCGGATGTAAGTCCGCGGCAGCCTGCGGTATTAACCATTTAGCTGCAGGAAATAGTACTGCCAGTCATAGGTACTGGCAGACTAGTGGTGACTGTGTATTTAAGGGGGAATGTATGATCAGAGGGGGTCCCTCAGCCCTGTGTGACCACCACTTCGTTCCCCTCTATGGGACTGCCGGAGGTAGAAAAGTACTATTCTCAGCAGTCCTTTAGAAGTGAATGGTGGTCCTGTGATTGGTGGGGGGTCCTAATGGTAAGACCCTACAGATACAAATGAAGTTGTTGATCCCAGTTTCTGCGGGGAGTCCCTGCTTAGGGGGAGGCCTAGCTCCTGCCTAACAACCAGACTCCTCTGCTGCTTCTGCGACGTCTCCTGTCTTGTGCCATGGCCCTGCTGGATCAGGCCACGTCTCTCCTGCGCACACGTGGCGTCGTCGGCTTGCCACGACCCCTACAGAATGATGTCAGGCCCCTCTGACTTATTTAAAGGGGATTTCAGCTGCCCCACGTTACCTGCTGACTGAGGTTCATGCCTTTTCTTGGTTCTCCATGTTCCCTTAGGAAAAACCCTTGGCTCCATTCCTGACTACGACTACTACAGTGTCAGAGCGACTGCTGCCAATCGGTGACTATTCTGGAGGCTGCGCCCTGGTGTTCAAAGTCAATAACTTCTTGCTGAGGTTAAGGGTAAAGACCAGGGGATTACTTAGACTTCACACCCCAATCTAGCCTGCGCCATACAGATTGTGGTTTAAAGCAGTTACAAAATTCTTGCTGCCAGCAGATGCCACTAGGGGGAGTTTTCTGTGGTCGCTGCATAAATCAATATTCACTAAGCTCCCCCTAGTGGTGGCTGCAGGCAGGCTGAATGTGCAGGCAGGCTGAATGTATGACTGTATGAAGGGGAGATTGCAGCTCAGAACAAGAAAGTTCTAAGTGCCATTTTTGTGTTATAATTATGGCTAGCTCTTGTGGTAAAAAGCTGCATTGGTCGCAAAAATTGTAAATGTGAGCTTGCCCATGGGGATGTGGTTGTGATTTTTGTTAGGATTTAAAGGGATCCTGTCTCATTCCAATGTGAAATCCTATCTTGGGGCCGCAGGTTAGGAGCTGAACAGATTTATATATAGTTTTGCTGTCTTTGGAACTGCTGCGCCCTCTGCAATCATAGTGCAGAGGGTGTGGTAGCTGCAGAGAGAGCAGAGCCTCTAGGAGTAAGGGCTCATGCACACGACCGTGTGCTGACCGTGGCCGTGTTGCGATCCGCATACGGCGGGTCCGCAATACATGGGGCACCGGCCGTGTGCAGCCGCATCACGGACCCAATTACTTGAATGGGTCTGCAATCCGGGAGATGCGGTACGGAAGCACGGATCGGAAGCCCATGGAAGCAGAGTGCTTCCGTGGTGTTTCTGGCCGTGCCTCCGCACCGTAAAAAAGTAGTGCACGGAGCCCTTACGTTCGTGGGCATGAGCCCTAATGGTAACGCCCCTGTTGGCTCATTTGCACATATTACAACATCACTTTTCTCAGCAATGTGGGCATATATGCCTTCAGCCGCCAAGTGAACAAATGACTCCTTCTTCAAATGACTGTGGATGGCAAGCATCTACACATGGGCAACCTCAAAGTGCCTAGGACTTTTTGGGTGGGTGCCATTATTCCCAAGGTCCTGACTTGATGCCCTTCAAATTAGCGTGGAGCCTATGGTTTTCTGATCTGGGGGGATCAATGATCGTAACATCTGTAGGCCACAATCCGATGGAGGAGCAGGGGACGTAGTGTGCATGTGTCCTGGCTCTCCTCCTAGTAAGGTATTTGTAGCTGTACGGCATGCATCTGATTAATGACTCGGGAGCCATGTTTATTGCGCGCATTCACATCACTGAGGAGAAGACACCACCTTTATCTGAAATACGTGGACGCTCTACCTTGAACACATGCAGCCCAATAACTAAATCGTCCGGGAATTCACCTGCTCTCGGCATCCTTAATGCAGACGAGTCCGCGAAAAGAAGTCAAAGATTAAGCGCGGTGTGTGTCTCCGGTTTAATGGTTGGGTTGTCATAGTAACTAATGAATAGCAGGTGTTTTACCAGAAGAAGGGGTTAATTGTCACGAAGCATGAATATTTAGAGGGATGCATGTAGCACTGAGCTGTTTCGGAGCTCAGCATGTACTTACGTTTGGACCTGTTGTGTCTTCTCAGCCCGGGCCACCAGTGATGTCTGACACCTCCGCACTTACTGTAATCTGATGCAATCTATTTTATTCTGTTATCCGCCATTTCTTACCTACTTTACAATGGTACCAGCAGCTTTCTCTTTTTAAATTTCTTTCATAAGCTCGAGATCATGACTTTCTTCACCCAAGTGCAAAAAAAAAGTGCACTAAGATGCGGTGTATCACAAGCCCTATCCATAAGATAAGAGCCCCCAATAAACTAGTCCCCATCCTACCGAGCCAAGACCTGTGAGTGTCAAGGACAGGTGGCCGCCCTCAGCCAGGGGCAAGGAAGAGCCTTTGGCTTTTACCTAGACTGCCACCCCAGGTATTGGCCAGGAGCCTCAGTCGAGGTCTGGCTCCCCCAGAAGGAGCAGCCAAGGGGTTTCAGGGGGGTGAGGAACCTGATGGTCACAACCCTAGTAGACCTTCAAGAGTTAACCCAAAAGGGGCTGCTGTCTCCTGAATAGGTCCTTGTGACAAAGCAACGTGGACAGTGAACATGTACATTATTGTCCCAGGCATTCGGACATCTTGTCAAGCCAGGAGGCACGGACATAAGATGGAGACTGCAGGTGTAGTGTTCGTTTCAAGTGCATGTCCACCAAATGGCGTGACACAGTTTACGTACCGATGATTTAGCTGGAGGAAGGGTAGAGAAGTGACAATTGTTGATCTTAGCAGGTAATAATCTCACAGTGGTTGTCACCTTGCCTTCCAGGGCAGAAAGGTGGAAAGATCTAGTCCTAGCAGAAGACCTGTCCATGCTGGAAGAGTATTAAATTGCATCTACCAAACAGCATCATCGCCATGAAAATTTTTGCACGTTTTCCTCATCTCTAGATGCTAATCACATCCATGTATAAACGTGGAACTGCACAGGAATAAAATCATTGCTTCCACAAGGCATGGTTCTCTGGCTAAACTAGTCAGATGACCATATTTTTTGTCTATGGACTTTCCCTCTGCTCAACGAACTGCACACGGACCAATAGAAGTAGGAGATGCTATTCACACCACCGTTTTTGGTCCCTTGGTCCGTGCAGAGAAACTCAGAGCATGTCCCGTTTTGGACTCAGGCTTGTAGACCACTGGAGACAATTGAATCCAGCAATCGCCAGGCCCTTGTGCCACATGGACGTCCAGACCACGCTACCTTCTTAAAAATCTCCAGAAATCCTCTAACCATCGTGATTTTTAGTAGGCAGCGGGTTAACATCTCTTGTCACCATGTTCCCATTGAGAAGGGATTATCATGTAGAGGCTCCGTCAAAACCAAGCAAGTTTTATTTTTATTTTTTTTCCTTTTTGACAGCTGTATTGTTCAACACCCACATCACAGCGACACAATGCCAGTTAAATGCCGCTCACCTCCCCGACTACACCCAGGGAGTAATTAACCGTTCTCAGCTTATCTGTCAAGTGCCTCAGCGCAGGAGGAGACCATAGTCAAGGCAACTTCACTTTTGTTCTAAAAGCCAGGAGGCAAATGTTCTAGATGGCATCTCAAGAGGCTGGGAAAGTAGACGAAAGCAGGAAGAAATGGGATACTTAAAGGGATCCTCCAGCTCTACAAAACTGACTGCCTATCTAAATTGGTAGGGGGGATGTCTGACTCTCTGCACCCCCAGTAGTGCTCTAGCAAGCCCTGCATTCCCTTGATTGTAGTAGTGGTTGTACCTGGTATTGAAGCTCAGTCCCATTCACTTGAAGCTGTAATACCAGGAACAGCCACTGCAAAAAAAACACGGCGCTGTGCCTGGTCTCCTCAATCACCTGATCGGTGGGGGTGCTGATTTAGACCTCACTGATATCATACTTGTGACTGACTGAACCGGGCTGCTGGAGAAGCCTGAGGGCCAGCCTCCTTCCTACGGACTATGGATCCAGAACTATGGAGACCCCCCTCAGACCTCTTGGGGTTACAAGGAACTATTAACCCTTATATTTGTGTGGAGTTATAGACCACATCTTTCCTATTGCCCATTAAAGGTGCAGGGTGTGAATCCCGCAACACAAAAAAGGTTAACTCTGCACTGAGACTCCCAATGAATGTGTTAGTTTTGTCCCTTGGTTCTATTGTGTTAGTGATAGGATTAAGATAGGTGACTCTAGGAGTAGCCAACTCCGGTGTAGAGGAGTAGATCACCCTATGATACACTCAGAAGATAATCCCATCACATGTGTCTCCTCTCTCCCTATTCTTTCATTAAGACACTGGGGAGGGGATGTCTGTTTGCATGCTGTTCATGTTTGATTGAGTTATGTTAGACTTCTTGAACTGTATATATACTGAGTTGGTCTTCAATAAAGTCAGTTCTTGATTTACTCTTCAACATTGGTGTTGCCTGATGATTTAGGAGTTTAGCGTTCTGTCCTCATATATTGGCTCTGTCCAATTTGAGGCAGGTTTGGACTGAGGAGTCAGCGGAGGGGAAGCTGTTTTCTGACGGAGGTACCCAGTCGGTCCGTCACAATACTGTTCTAAGGATAGTCCACCATTTGTGTAGCACTGGAGAGGTTTGGTGTAAGTCTTTCAGACCTGACAGTTTTCGTAGGACTGGTCAGATATCTAGGGAGTCTGACATCTGCTGTTGAGGGAGAATCGGGATGCCCCCATACGGTACCGTCTCGAAGACATCGGCAGGTGCAGCTCAGTAGAATGGTCGCTCTTTGGGACAGATGGTAATGGTCATTGCATGTGTCCACCACAGTGGTCATCTAATATCTTTGTGAACATTTCAGTTTTTGGAAACCCAAGGGTCAGAATCACGGAGGCGATGGTAAAGAACCATAGATTGCTCTCCGGTTATATGTTGTGGGCTATCTTGTGGACAATCACACCCAATATATTTGCAGTAGAAGAGGACAGTTGGTGGACCATACCACATAGTGGACGTAGAGTAGAAAGGTCCTCGCTGTGCCCTGACAACCAGGAACGGTTACAAAACGAGATTGCTATCTGACATGTACACTGTGAGAAGGCTGAGAAGTCACTATTTTCTATTAGGTTTTCCTTATTATTTCCTGCTGCTCGAGGAGAAAAAAACCGTGAAAAGCTTCTTGCCGCTCTTCCTTCTCACTCAGCACCTCCAGCGCTGAACAAAGAGTCTGACTTAAACGCGGCATTGGCACATTACTCCATTCGCACTTGTGAGTCGGAGAGCAATTTTTCAGCAAAGGCTGACTCTGGGGAGAGCTTAACCCCTTCCCTGACAGTACGGCATGAAACGCGTTGCTTGATGCAGACTGAAGGCGCAGCCATTAGATATTCTGTGCTATGTGCCAATTTACTGTCATGTTCAATGGTCGTCTGGTCAGGATTGGTTTTACCCTGTAATGTTTTAAGGCCTAGAAATAATTGGACTTTTAATGAGCACATATTGTGTACTGTACTGTGCATTGTACTGTGTGCTCTCTATACTGTGTACTATACTGTGCATTGTACTGTGTACTATACTGTGTACTATACTGTATGCTCTCTATACTGTGTACTATACTGTATGCTCTCTATACTGTGTACTATACTGTGCATTGTACTGTGTACTATACTGTGTACTATACTGTATGCTCTCTATACTGTGTACTATACTGTATGCTCTCTATACTGTGTACTGTACTGTGCATTGTACTGTGTGCTCTCTATACTGTGTACTATACTGTGCATTGTACTGTGTACTATACTGTGTACTATACTGTATGCTCTCTATACTGTGTACTATACTGTATGCTCTCTATACTGTGTACTATACTGTGCATTGTACTGTGTGCTCTCTATACTGTGTACTATACTGTATGCTCTCTATACTGTGTACTATACTGTGCATTGTACTGTGTGCTCTCTATACTGTGTACTATACTGTATGCTCTCTATACTGTGTACTATACTGTGCATTGTACTGTGTGCTCTCTATACTGTGTACTATACTGTGCATTGTACTGTGTGCTCTCTATACTGTGTACTATACTGTATGCTCTCTATACTGTGTACTATACTGTATGCTCTCTATACTGTGTACTATACTGTGCATTGTACTGTGTGCTCTCTATACTGTGTACTATACTGTGTGCTCTCTATACTGTGTACTATACTGTATGCTCTCTATACTGTGTACTATACTGTGCATTGTACTGTGTGCTCTCTATACTGTGCATTGTACTGTGTGCTCTCTATACTGTGTACTATACTGTATGCTCTCTATACTGTGTACTGTACTGTGCATTGTACTGTATGCTCTCTATACTGTGTACTATACTGTACATTATACTGTGTGCTCTCTATACTGTGTACTATACTGTGCATTGTACTGTGTGCTCTCTATACTGTGTACTATACTGTATGCTCTCTATACTGTGTACTATACTGTATGCTCTCTATACTGTGTACTATACTGTATGCTCTCTATACTGTGTACTATACTGTGTGCTCTCTATACTGTGTACTATACTGTATGCTCTATATACTGTGTACTATACTGTGCATTGTACTGTGTGCTCTCTATACTGTGCATTGTATTGTGTGCTCTCTATACTGTGTACTATACTGTATGCTCTCTATACTGTGTACTATACTGTGCATTGTACTGTGTGCTCTCTATACTGTGTACTATACTATATGCTCTCTATACTGTGTACTATACTGTGCTCTCTATACTGTGTACTATACTGTGCATTGTACTGTGTGCTCTCTATACTGTGTACTATACTGTATGCTCTCTCTATACTGTGTACTATACTGTATGCTCTATACTGTGTACTATACTGTATGCTCTCTATACTGTGTACTATACTGTGTGCTCTCTATACTGTGTACTATACTGTATGCTCTTTATACTGTGTACTATACTGTGCATTGTACTGTGTGCTCTCTATACTGTGTACTATGCTGTATGCTCTCTATACTGTGTACTATACTGTATGCTCTCTATACTGTGTACTATACTGTGCATTGTACTGTGTGCTCTCTATACTGTGTACTATACTGTGTGCTCTCTATACTGTGTACTATACTGTATGCTCTCTATACTGTGTACTATACTGTGCATTGTACTGTGTGCTCTCTATACTGTGCATTGTACTGTGTGCTCTCTATACTGTGTACTATACTGTATGCTCTCTCTATACTGTGTACTGTACTGTGCATTGTACTGTATGCTCTCTATACTGTGTACTATACTGTACATTATACTGTGTGCTCTCTATACTGTGTACTATACTGTGCATTGTACTGTGTGCTCTCTATACTGTGTACTATACTGTATGCTCTCTATACTGTGTACTATACTGTATGCTCTCTATACTGTGTACTATACTGTATGCTCTCTATACTGTGTACTATACTGTGTGCTCTCTATACTGTGTACTATACTGTATGCTCTTTATACTGTGTACTATACTGTGCATTGTACTGTGTGCTCTCTATACTGTGCATTGTATTGTGTGCTCTCTATACTGTGTACTATACTGTATGCTCTCTATACTGTGTACTATACTGTGCTCTCTATACTGTGTACTATACTGTATGCTCTCTATACTGTGTACTATACTGTGCATTGTACTGTGTGCTCTCTATACTGTGTACTATACTATATGCTCTCTATACTGTGTACTATACTGTGCTCTCTATACTGTGTACTATACTGTGCATTGTACTGTGTGCTCTCTATACTGTGTACTATACTGTATGCTCTCTCTATACTGTGTACTATACTGTATGCTCTATACTGTGTACTATACTGTATGCTCTCTATACTGTGTACTATACTGTGTGCTCTCTATACTGTGTACTATACTGTATGCTCTTTATACTGTGTACTATACTGTGCATTGTATTGTGTGCTCTCTATACTGTGTACTATACTGTATGCTCTCTATACTGTGTACTATACTGTGCATTGTACTGTGTGCTCTCTATACTGTGTACTATACTATATGCTCTCTATACTGTGTACTATACTGTATGCTCTCTATACTGTGTACTATACTGTGTGCTCTCTATACTGTGTACTATACTGTGTGCTCTCTATACTGTGTACTATACTGTATGCTCTCTATACTGTGTACTATACTGTGCATTGTACTGTGTGCTCTCTATACTGTGTACTATACTGTATGCTCTCTATACTGTGTACTATACTGTGCATTGTACTGTGTGCTCTCTATACTGTGTACTATACTGTATGCTCGCTATACTGTGTACTATACTGTGTGCTCTCTATACTGTGTACTATACTGTATGCTCTCTATACTGTGTACTATACTGTGCATTGTACTGTGTGCTCTCTATACTGTGTACTATACTGTATGCTCTCTATACTGTGTACTATACTGTGCATTGTACTGTGTGCTCTCTATACTGTGTACTATACTGTATGCTCTCTATACTGTGTACTATACTGTGCATTGTACTGTGTGCTCTCTATACTGTGTACTATACTATATGCTCTCTATACTGTGTACTATACTGTGTGCTCTCTATACTGTGTACTATACTGTATGCTCTCTATACTGTGTACTATACTGTGCATTGTACTGTGTGCTCTCTATACTGTGTACTATACTGTATGCTTTCTCTATACTGTGTACTATACTGTATGCTCTCTATACTGTGTACTATACTGTATGCTCTCCATACTGTGTACTATACTGTGCATTGTACTGTGTGCTCTCTATACTGTGTACTATACTGTATGCTCTCTATACTGTGTACTATACTGTATGCTCTCTATACTGTGTACTATACTGTATGCTCTCTATACTGTGTACTATACTGTGTGCTCTCTATACTGTGTACTATACTGTATGCTCTCTATACTGTGTACTATACTGTATGCTCTTTATACTGTGTACTATACTGTGCATTGTACTGTGTGCTCTCTATACTGTGCATTGTATTGTGTGCTCTCTATACTGTGTACTATACTGTGCATTGTACTGTGTGCTCTCTATACTGTGTACTATACTGTATGCTCGCTATACTGTGTACTATACTGTGTGCTCTCTATACTGTGTACTATACTGTATGCTCTCTATACTGTGTACTATACTGTGCATTGTACTGTGTGCTCTCTATACTGTGTACTATACTGTATGCTCTCTATACTGTGTACTATACTGTGTGCTCTCTATACTGTGTACTATACTGTATGTTCTCTATACTGTGTACTATACTGTGCATTGTACTGTGTGCTCTCTATACTGTGTACTATACTGTATGCTCTCTATACTGTGTACTATACTGTGCATTGTACTGTGTGCTCTCTATACTGTGTACTATACTGTATGCTCTCTATACTGTGTACTATACTGTGCATTGTACTGTGTGCTCTCTATACTGTGTACTATACTATATGCTCTCTATACTGTGTACTATACTGTGCATTGTACTGTGTGCTCTCTATACTGTGTACTATACTATATGCTCTCTATACTGTGTACTATACTGTGTGCTCTCTATACTGTGTACTATACTGTATGCTCTCTATACTGTGTACTATACTGTGCATTGTACTGTGTGCTCTCTATACTGTGTACTATACTGTATGCTTTCTCTATACTGTGTACTATACTGTATGCTCTCTATACTGTGTACTATACTGTATGCTCTCTATACTGTGTACTATACTGTATGCTCTTTATACTGTGTACTATACTGTGCATTGTACTGTGTGCTCTTTATACTGTGCATTGTATTGTGTGCTCTCTATACTGTGTACTATACTGTATGCTCTCTATACTGTGTACTATACTGTGCATTGTACTGTGTGCTCTCTATACTGTGTACTATACTATATGCTCTCTATACTGTGTACTATACTGTGTGCTCTCTATACTGTGTACTATACTGTATGTTCTCTATACTGTGTACTATACTGTGCATTGTACTGTGTGCTCTCTATACTGTGTACTATACTGTATGCTCTCTATACTGTGTACTATACTGTGCATTGTACTGTGTGCTATACTGTATGCTCTCTCTATACTGTGTACTATACTGTATGCTCTCTATACTGTGTACTATACTGTATGCTCTCTATACTGTGTACTATACTGTGTGCTCTCTATACTGTGTACTATACTGTATGCTCTTTATACTGTGTACTATACTGTGCATTGTACTGTGTGCTCTCTATACTGTGTACTATACTGTGCATTGTACTGTGTGCTCTCTATACTGTGTACTATACTATATGCTCTCTATACTGTGTACTATACTGTATGCTCTCTATACTGTGTACTATACTGTGTGCTCTCTATACTGTGTACTATACTGTGTGCTCTCTATACTGTGTACTATACTGTATGCTCTCTATACTGTGTACTATACTGTATGCTCTTTATACTGTGTACTATACTGTGCATTGTACTGTGTGCTCTCTATACTGTGTACTATACTGTGTGCTCTCTATACTGTGTACTATACTGTATGCTCTCTATACTGTGTACTATACTGTGCATTGTACTGTGTGCTCTCTATACTGTGCATTGTACTGTGTGCTCTCTATACTGTGTACTATACTGTGCATTGTACTGTGTGCTCTCTATACTGTGTACTATACTGTGCATTGTACTGTGTGCTCTCTATACTGTGTACTATACTGTATGCTCTCTATACTGTGTACTATACTGTGTATTGTACTGTGTGCTCTCTATACTGTGTACTATACTGTATGCTCTCTATACTGTGTACTATACTGTGTGCTCTCTATACTGTGTACTATACTGTGTGCTCTCTATACTGTGTACTATACTGTATGCTCTCTATACTGTGTACTATACTGTGCATTGTACTGTGTGCTCTCTATACTGTGTACTATACTATATGCTCTCTATACTGTGTACTATACTGTATGCTCTCTATACTGTGTACTATACTGTATGCTCTCTATACTGTGTACTATACTGTATGCTCTCTATACTGTGTACTATACTGTGCATTGTACTGTGTGCTCTCTATACTGTGCATTGTACTGTGTGCTCTCTATACTGTGTACTATACTGTGCATTGTACTGTGTGCTCTCTATACTGTGTACTATACTGTATGCTCGCTATACTGTGTACTATACTGTGTGCTCTCTATACTGTGTACTATACTGTATGCTCTCTATACTGTGTACTATACTGTGCATTGTACTGTGTGCTCTCTATACTGTGTACTATACTGTATGCTCTCTATACTGTGTACTATACTGTGTGCTCTCTATACTGTGTACTATACTGTATGTTCTCTATACTGTGTACTATACTGTGCATTGTACTGTGTGCTCTCTATACTGTGTACTATACTGTATGCTCTCTATACTGTGTACTATACTGTGCATTGTACTGTGTGCTCTCTATACTGTGTACTATACTGTATGCTCTCTATACTGTGTACTATACTGTGCATTGTACTGTGTGCTCTCTATACTGTGTACTATACTATATGCTCTCTATACTGTGTACTATACTGTGCATTGTACTGTGTGCTCTCTATACTGTGTACTATACTATATGCTCTCTATACTGTGTACTATACTGTGTGCTCTCTATACTGTGTACTATACTGTATGCTCTCTATACTGTGTACTATACTGTGCATTGTACTGTGTGCTCTCTATACTGTGTACTATACTGTATGCTTTCTCTATACTGTGTACTATACTGTATGCTCTCTATACTGTGTACTATACTGTATGCTCTCTATACTGTGTACTATACTGTATGCTCTTTATACTGTGTACTATACTGTGCATTGTACTGTGTGCTCTTTATACTGTGCATTGTATTGTGTGCTCTCTATACTGTGTACTATACTGTATGCTCTCTATACTGTGTACTATACTGTGCATTGTACTGTGTGCTCTCTATACTGTGTACTATACTATATGCTCTCTATACTGTGTACTATACTGTGTGCTCTCTATACTGTGTACTATACTGTATGTTCTCTATACTGTGTACTATACTGTGCATTGTACTGTGTGCTCTCTATACTGTGTACTATACTGTATGCTCTCTATACTGTGTACTATACTGTGCATTGTACTGTGTGCTATACTGTATGCTCTCTCTATACTGTGTACTATACTGTATGCTCTCTATACTGTGTACTATACTGTATGCTCTCTATACTGTGTACTATACTGTGTGCTCTCTATACTGTGTACTATACTGTATGCTCTTTATACTGTGTACTATACTGTGCATTGTACTGTGTGCTCTCTATACTGTGTACTATACTGTGTGCTCTCTATACTGTGTACTATACTGTATGCTCTTTATACTGTGTACTATACTGTATGCTCTCTATACTGTAGAAAAAGAGGAGTGTAGCAGGAGTGTAGTATAAGTGTGGACACCACAGATGCATTTGCTGCACACACATGATTAAATCCAAGACCTTTTCCTCAACAGTAAATAACAGAGTTTTTCCTATGAAAGCGTATCTCAACTGCAATACAACCCATGCTGTCTATTTGATCACTTGCACTAAATGTAAACTGCAATACGTGGGTTGCACTATTAATGCTATAAAATCTAGAATACGCAAACACATCTCTGATGTGCCCCATCATGGCAGTCGCAATGTGTCTGCAGCTAGTCTGCATTTTGCTGTCTGCCATGATGGGGACACATCAGACATGGTAGTACAAGGCATAGAAAAGGTTTTTCTACCTAAGCGTGGAGGAGATTATAGAAGGAAACTATTAAATAGAGAATCCTTCTGGATTTTTTCGCTGAACACACGTCAACCTGAGGGGCTCAATAAACGTCTAGATCTGATCATGCAGCAATAACTCACATACCAGGGATCTGATATGTGAACTCCTCTTTTTTCTGGAAGTATTACGGTACTCAATTCTCTGATAATGTGATCTCCATTATATTCCATTATATTCTGGCATAATACTGTTACATATTCAGTTTATATTTCATGTATCCATTATATATGTACATCTTTGTATGACATAGTTTGTGCATAGCTATTGGCCACATATATTTTCTCTATGCATACATATGGTTATATATTTACGTTTTTTTCTTTAAATTGATTTTCATATGAAGAGTTAACTTGAAGGTGTGGTACCTCTTTCTGGGGGCGGTTACAGGCCTGTGGGAACATTAGTGAACACAGGTGCACCCTCCCCTATAAGAGGTCTCACTCTCAATGTTTTTCTGTGTCATGAAGAAGGGCTGGAATTGTTTCTAGTAGCCCGAAAAGCTTAGACAAGACTGTTATTTTGTATCCTCGGATGAGTTTTTAACCGCAAGCTGAATAAACGCCTATTCCTTTTTAAGTGGAGCTGGATTTTCTCAACTTCTGCTCTCTATACTGTGTACTATACTGTGCATTGTACTGTGTGCTCTCTATACTGTGTACTATACTATATGCTCTCTATACTGTGTACTATACTGTATGCTCTCTATACTGTGTACTATACTGTGTGCTCTCTATACTGTGTACTATACTGTGTGCTCTCTATACTGTGTACTATACTGTATGCTCTCTATACTGTGTACTATACTGTATGCTCTTTATACTGTGTACTATACTGTGCATTGTACTGTGTGCTCTCTATACTGTGTACTATACTGTGTGCTCTCTATACTGTGTACTATACTGTATGCTCTCTATACTGTGTACTATACTGTGCATTGTACTGTGTGCTCTCTATACTGTGCATTGTACTGTGTGCTCTCTATACTGTGTACTATACTGTGCATTGTACTGTGTGCTCTCTATACTGTGTACTATACTGTGCATTGTACTGTGTGCTCTCTATACTGTGTACTATACTGTATGCTCTCTATACTGTGTACTATACTGTGTATTGTACTGTGTGCTCTCTATACTGTGTACTATACTATATGCTCTCTATACTGTGTACTATACTGTGTGCTCTCTATACTGTGTACTATACTGTGTGCTCTCTATACTGTGTACTATACTGTATGCTCTCTATACTGTGTACTATACTGTGCATTGTACTGTGTGCTCTCTATACTGTGTACTATACTATATGCTCTCTATACTGTGTACTATACTGTATGCTCTCTATACTGTGTACTATACTGTATGCTCTCTATACTGTGTACTATACTGTATGCTCTCTATACTGTGTACTATACTGTGCATTGTACTGTGTGCTCTCTATACTGTGTACTATACTATATGCTCTCTATACTGTGTACTATACTGTATGCTCTCTATACTGTGTACTATACTGTGTGCTCTCTATACTGTGTACTATACTGTATGCTCTCTATACTGTGTACTATACTGTGTGCTCTCTATACTGTGTACTATACTATATGCTCTCTATACTGTGTACTATACTATATGCTCTCTATACTGTGTACTATACTGTGTGCTCTCTATACTGTGTACTATACTGTATGCTCTCTATACTGTGTACTATACTGTGTGCTCTCTATACTGTGTACTATACTGTGTGCTCTCTATACTGTGTACTATACTGTATGCTCTCTATACTGTGTACTATACTGTACATTATACTGTGTGCTCTCTATACTGTGTACTATACTGTATGCTCTCTATACTGTGTACTATACTGTGCATTGTACTGTGTGCTCTCTATACTGTGCATTGTACTGTGTGCTCTCTATACTGTGCATTGTACTGTGTGCTCTCTATACTGTGTACTATACTGTATGCTCTCTATACTGTGTACTATACTGTATGCTCTCTATACTGTGTACTATACTGTATGCTCTCTATACTGTGTACTGTACTGTGCATTGTACTGTGCTCTCTATACTGTGTACTATACTGTATGCTCGCTATACTGTGTACTATACTGTATGCTCTCTATATTGTGTACCATACTGTGCATTGTACTGTGTGCTCTCTATACTGTGCATTGTACTGTGTGCTCTCAATACTGTGTACTATACTGTGCACTCTCTATACTGTGTATTGTACTGTGTGCTCTCTATACTGTGTACTATACTGTATGCTCTCTATACTGTGCGCTCTCTATATTGTGTATTGTACTGTGTGCTTTTTATACTGTGTACTATACTGTGTGCTCTCTATACTGTGTACTATACTGTGTGCTCTCTATACTGTGTACTATACTGTGCGCTCTCTATACTGTGTATTGTACTGTGTGCTCTCTATACTGTGTGCTCTCTATACTGTGCACTCTCTATACTGTGTACTATACTGTGCGCTCTCTATATTGTGTATTGTACTGTGTGCTCTTTATACTGTGTACTATACTGTGTGCTCTCTATACTGTGTACTATACTGTGCGCTCTCTATATTGTGTATTGTACTGTGCGCTCTCTATACTGTACTATACTTTGTGCTCTCTATACTGTGTACTATACTTTGTGCTCTCTATACTGTGTACTGTATTATGTGCTCTCTATACTGTGTACTGTATTGTGCGCTCACTATACTGTATGCTCTATATACTGTGTACTATACTGTGTGCTGTATTGTGGGCTCTCTATACTGTGTACTGTATTGTATGCTCTCAATACTGTGTACTATACTGTGCATTGTACTGTGTGCTCTCTATACTGTGTCCTGCATTGTGTGCTCTGTGTACTGCATTGTGTGCTCTGTGTACTGTATTGTGTGCTCTCTATACTGTGTCCTGCATTGTGTGCTCTGTGTACTGCATTGTCTGCTCTGTGTCCTGTATTGTGTGCTCTTCATACTGTGTCCTGTATTGTGTGCTCTCTCTACTGTGTATTATAATCTACTGTATATGGTTCTCACCCTCTGTACCATGTACGGTATTATGCACCTTCTACACTGTACAGGATTCCAGACTACCGCAGACTCCAATAGACAGTGCAGCTAAATAGCAGCCCAGAGTCTGACACTGGAACATGGTGAATGTCTCTTTATTTCCCTGCTGTAAATGGACGCTCGCTATGTAATTTTTTACCTGCTGTCACCACGCTGCCTCTGCTCATTAACGGCTTCAGCGCTAGTAAGGTCGGTAATATCAGCGGGCGCCTGAACGGATTCCTGTCTACTGACAATTGTGGCGCACCCTTGCTGCAGTTTTACAACATTATCATTTGTGACACTGGCAGCTAAGTGGATGAAGATATAACAGGGCAGGTATGTGAGGGGGCAGTGATATCAGGCGGCATTATTTAGGATGCTGATAGTGTAGTCATCGAGTCCTCCAGACGTGGATGATCATCTAAAGCTGGCGGTACAATTTACACAATTGTTCTGTTGATTTCCCATATGGAAACTGTTCACGTTTGCAAATGATAGCTATTACATGGCACAATGTGTCTGCGCCAGCGCATTGCTACAATCTAGTTCATCACTGGGTGACAACCAGAGATCCTCTTGGCCCTGTGTAATCTGTTCTCGTCACTAAATCTCACGTGGGCTACTCCAGACCAATTTTCTCTGCCCCTCCCTGCATTGAGCTGGAGTTTGCACAAAGCCTGTGACATGCTGCATGCTGCTGCACAGCGCACGGTCTGCAGCCTCTCCTGGGCCTTCCACCTGCACAGTCAGTATAACTATAGTAGGCATCATGGTGCCCACATATTGTCACCAGAGCTACTGCCTTCAGACAGCGATTTGGGTTCACTCAAGTTCTCCAGGACGAGACACCCATCTGGGCCTTCATTGCAGATTACTGGCAATTCATTCATAACTTTTAGTAGGAATAACTGAGGAATAGCACAACATAGAGTCATAAGAATTGCCTCTCCAGGATTGTTATTACATGGCGGATGCAAGTAGTTACTAAAACAGACATGTCAGGAGAAGGCACAGGTCAGCTTTAAAATGACACTCCAGGAAAACTACTACCCTCTATTACTCTTAGTGAAGGTGCCTCAGGGGGGGTGGAGCTTGACACAGGGATTCTCTCTTTGGCATCACCCCCCCCCCCCCCCCCCCCTCCTTGTGGAATGCACTAGGCATTACCCAGTGTAACAGTTCTGTCTGGAGCAGAGGGATGTAGACCACGAAATATCAAAGTCGAAGCACTTATCTATGTTTAGTGCAGAAAGGGTTAACACTGGGCCGGGATCGGTCGGGATGAGTCCGATGCATTGTGTTCTGATGGCTTCTCTTTGTCTAATGTCTGGCTCCATAAAGAGCCTGGCTTACTATGGATGGCAGCACGCCCAGAGGAAAGTCAGAGGAGGCATCCCGATGTATTTATGTGTCCTAATGACACCATTATCAGCCTGATTCATTAAAGCCCCGGCCACGGCTTGTAGTACAACACGATGGGCGTCTCCTGTAGGACTCTGACATTTCTGCCGCTATTAGTCTTCAGGGGAGACGCACTTTAAGGAGGATCCGTCACCTCTCCTGATATGTCTGTTTTAGTAACTACTTGCATTTCCCATGTAAAAACAATCTGTTGTGCCATTCCTCTATTATCCCTGCTAGAAATGTATAACTGAATTGCCAGCAGTCTGCAATAAAGGTCTTGGTGGGGCGTGTCCCTGCACAGTCTGACACTGACAGTACTGATCGGATTGGACTGAATGAGTTGCCAGCAGTCTGCAATAAAGGTCCAGTTGGGGACGTGTCCCTGCACAGTCTGACATTGGCAGCACTGATCGGATTGGACTGAATGAATTGCCAGCAGTCTGCAATAAAGGTCCAGATGGGTGTTACCAGTTGGGGGGTGTCCCTGACACTGACCAATCAGTGCTGCCAGTGACACGCCCCCAACTGGAAGCACTCATCTGGACCTTCATTGCAGACTGCTGGCAATTCATAAATTCTAGCAGGAATAATAGAGGAATAACACAAAATAGAATCGTAAGAATAGATGCTCCAGTATTGTTACTACATGGGGAGTGCAATTAGTTGCTAGAACAGTCATGTCAGGAGAGGGGACAGATGCTCTTTAATCTGCATAAAAATTGGACGACATATTTAGCTTTACATTCACTTTGTCTTTTTCTTTTACTGATTTTGAGTTATTTCATTTATTTTCTAGATTTATTTATAGATATAGTGTCATAACCTCCTGCAAATGACTGTGTCTATTTATACTATGCCTCAGCTATTAAGTGTGAAAAATATCATGTTTCAGAGATTTGGGTACCGTTTTATAATCTAAACAGAGAAAAAGTTCTGTGCAGATTATTTTTTAATATATCTTTATAGGAGACAAAAGTGATTTTCTGATACAGAGCTCCAAACCCCCTGTATTGACATAGCATAACATAATAACATTCATGCTGCTGTACTCGCCACTAGAGGGAGCTCAGGAGCTTTTTGCAGACTGAGTTATAACTGAGTTCAATGTATAGCTTGTACGCAGTGAGCTCCCCCTAGTGGTGGCTGCAGTCAGATAGAATTGTATCGTTTAGCTTTGTCTATGCAGAGCATTTGGAGCTCTGTATCAGAAAAAAACTGAGCTCTGACTGCTGTAAATATATATTAAAAGTTACTCAGCACAGAAAACCAAGCCAAGTTTAAAAATATGAAAGCTTTCCAGCTCTGTAATTATATCTCCAGAGCTTTAAATGTCATTATCTCTCAATAGGACAGAGTACTCATGGAGATCATGGAGATAAGTGTGCACTGCGACTTATCATTAGCTGCTGGAACTTGAATGTCTGGTGTATATTGGTAATAGATAAATACATATATTTTGGTAAAGTAAAAGCTTGTTACTGCCGATAGGTTCCCTACCTAAAGATCGTTTTTTCATAGAAAAATCTGATTTAATAAAGCAGGCTAAAATGGGAATGATGATCTGATTACTACCGCCAAACTGGTTTTAAACCAATGACCCTAACAACAGGAAGTGTTTCTCTAGCAACCAGCCTGTTCTGCACAAAATCAGTTTTAAATCAGTTTGGCAGTAGCTTAGTTCATGTCATTCCCATTTTAACCTGCTTTATTAATCAGATTTTTCTATGAAAAAAAAAGGGAAAACCCAAGACGGCTTGACAGAACTCGTGCCTCACTTTTCTCTACATTTTAATGCCATGTTAGTCATATTTTTTAAGTTAGTGTGCTACTGCTTTTAAACAGGTGTTTTTTCTTGAAAAAATCTGATTACTAAAGCAAGCTAAAATGTGGAAGGATAGGACATGACTAGTGTCAACCTGATGTTAAACCCTCGCTGAGCCGGCTGGTAGCTAGGAAAACACTTCATATATCAGGGGGCAGTATAGTAGTTGGTATTGCAAAGCTCAAATCTAATTGTCAAAAAGTGGCACAATCTTCCGCCCGCCTGAAATATCCTCAAGAGCAGTTGTCACCTACCTCACCCCACTTCTCCTGTCAGTTCTAACAGCAGGGGGCAGTGATAAGCCCAGAAAAGCGAAAGGATTTTGCAGAACTAAAAAACATATGGCTACTTTCTTCCAGAAACACAGGCCATAAGTGGTATTGCCTTCATTAAGTTAATGGAGCTAAGCTGCAATACCAGTTACAATCTGTGGACAGGTGTGGCGCTGTTGTGGGGGGAGGAAGCAGTCAGATTTTGCTAATCCTGTACAACCTCTTTAAACAGTGCTTCACCCTGTGGGACATTGAAAATCTTGACTAAACTACTTTGACATTGGTCCGTTGGGTCATAACTATCAGAAACCCAATTTGGATCAATCAGAACTCCATCTACTGCCATTATCCACTCAGACGTCTGCCTGCTCCCTGGGAGTGGAGCTCCACGAGGGTCTGACCGTCGTGGCTCAGATGATAGAATTAGGAGATGTCATAAATCCTGTGTGATACATAAATCCCTCTCATATGGTAATATCCATTATTCCAGAGACGCAGAGCAGCTCTTGCATTAATATGCATTTGTTTACTGTAAGCGTAGACATGTCAGGATGATAGATGGCGGTACACTGAGATCTGAAATACAATGCAGCGCCCTGCGTCCTATCAGCCCGTCCTCCCCTCTCCGCTTACTGTTAACACTTCTGTAAGTTCACCCTGTTCACTTCAATGTGATGGAGGATGAGGTGATGCCAAAATCTTCCAAAATTTACGGCGACAGCAGCTTTTCTTGTCACATTGCCATGCCTTGGGCTGAATTCACACGAGGCACCTTTAAAGGGACACAAACTAGAAACAAACAGCTATAAATCTTCTCTTTGCCCCCTACACTTTTGGCTGGAGATTGATAAAATAGCCCTCATAGCATATAAAGGAGTTGAGGGGTGAAATATCACATATAGCAAGCTCCCTCCCAGCTAGAGAGAAAGTAGTCTAAGCCAGACTTATTAAAGTTCATATAAACTACCACTGGAGGGGGAGAAGGGAGTCATTGAGTCTTTTTTTTATATATCTATGGCGCAAGGATTTGATTTTTACAATTTCCCTTTAAAGGCTATGTACACCTTTGGGGGCATTTTTTTATTATTATTGCATTGTACTCATTTTGATCTAAAAATTATTTTTTCAATTGGCCTTTATTAAAAATGTTGAGCCCTTTTCTCTGTGCAGCCTTGAGATTCTCTAGTAGTATGATGTCTATTTTCACTCAGCTGATGGCTCCTTATCTCTGTCCTCTGACCTTTATAAACTCTCGTTATAGGTCAATTCTTATCTTACTGATAAGAATGTGGATTAAATAAGTGTTTATGACCTTTTAGTAAATTACAGATAAGGTTTATTAGATGACCAGCACAAAGTGAAAGTACGATTCACACGGCTAGACAGTTAACCCTCAGTGACAGAACGGCTCAATATTTTTAATAGACCATTTGAAAAAATGTTTTTTAGCCCAAAATTAGTAAAATGCAGTCATTAAAGGGGTTCTACAGTTTGTTTTAACGAATCATCAGCATCTGATCGACGGGGGCCCGACACCCGGGTCCCCCGCCGATCAGCTGTTTGAGAAGGCAGCGGCGCTCCAGCAGCGCCGCAGCCTTGTCTCTCTTTACCGCTGGCCCAGTGACATCACGACTAGTATCACTGGCCTGGGCGCGCCTCTGTTCACTTGAATGGAGCTTAGCCCCGCCCAGGCCAGTTGATACAAGTCGTGACGTCACTGGCCCTGCGGTAAACAGTGAGAGCGCCGCTGCCTTCTCAAACAGCTGATCGGCGGGGGTCCCGGGTTTCGGACCCCCGCCGATCAGATGCTGATGATCTATCCAGAGGATAGATTATCAGTTTAAACAAAGTGCAGAACCCCTTTAAAAAAAAATGTCCCTGAAGGTGTCCATAGCCCTTATGAGCGTATCTATTGGTGACCTGAATTTTCTTATTTCTAATTCAGTCACCATGTAATTGCTCTGCAGTAAATGCACAAATAGCAAATGCTATTTGTACTTAGTTCCCTTCATGCAGCCCACATTAGTGTATTGTGAGGGCTGTGTTATTTCAGGTTGCCTAGCAACACCTTGACTTTTAGCCTGGGTGACCACCATTTCTTACATGTATCAAATGTACATTGAAGTTGTCACAGGATAAGGCTGGTGGTTATTCTGCCTCCTCGTGTCACACAGGCTTCTTTAAGGTCCATGTCTTGATCCTGTAGATTATATAGTTCTGCATAGGACTACAGGTAAGTCTTCTGCATTTCCTTAAGGCTGGGTTCACACCTGAGCGTATTCGATAAGCGCTTTTTACAGGCGTTTTTATCGGGCGTATTTTGAGGCGTTTTTGTTTTTTGGAAACGCGCGTAGTACGCGCGTTTGTGTGATTGAACACAGAGGCACCAATGAATCTATGGGCGGGAACGCGCGACAATTCGCGCCAAAGAAGCTCCTGTACCTCTTGGGGCGTAGGGCGTTTTACATCGCGTTTGTACGCGCTGTAAAACGCTCAGGTGAGAACCATGCCCATAGGGAAACATTGGTTTTTGCCTGTTGAGCGCTTTACAGCGCGTAGGAACGCGCTAAAGGGTTATTAAAGTTTTTTGTATAAAACTGTTCTTTTCAATTGACTCGATCACTGTTGCCCTGATGCTCGATTCCTTGAGACGTGTCCTCATTTCTTATGTGTAGATGCTTACTAAAGCACCCCCCAGTGTATGCCATGTCATCAATCACATGGGCTAGGACGTGTTTCTGGAGACTGTGATATTCCATCTCATCTGCACTTCTAAGGTCTCATTCTCACGCAATCTGCTCATTGTCTTTGAAACAGTCATCAGGCAGAGGTCAGGGACGTTCATAGAGCATGATTATAAAGCTGATGGTATACGGCGTATACTTGTGTCAGTACAGGCAGCATTATTCCCATGCATCAGGCATAGAACAAGTTCATACTGAAGCAACTGTCTATATGCTGCACGTTCTCGGGTTCCTTTATTGAACTCAGGAGCCATTTAGATCTCATTCCTATTCTTAGAGAGGTGCACATACCTGCCATTTTACAGTCGGTAAATCGTCCGTTTCAGATTCGGAATTCTGAACTCTGTAAAAATGAGAATCAGACATCATATAGAACATCTCTTTCTAACAAAGCTAGAAGCAGCCCTGTACCTCACATGGATCCAGAGATTCCACCATTCATTGATACAATTGTCCTGCTAGCTTCTTTTCAGGTTGGCAGCTCAGGGGGCGTGTCACTTCTGCTGCAGCTCTATCACTGCTCAGGGGGGGTGTCCCTTTTGCAGCATCTTTCTCCCTACCACAGCTCAGGGGCATGTTGTTTCTGCTTTCTGTTGTGCCAATTGTAAAATAAAGTTACAGGTTTAAAAAAAGTGGTAAAAAAGGCGTTGTCCCTTATCCACCGCTAGAACCCTCATCGTTTACGAGAGTGGGAGTTCTGTGCCCCTCGCCCCATTCCAATGGAGTGATGGTCGCACATGCGCACTGCTGCTCCAGTCAGTCTTTATAGGACTGGTGAAGATGACAGAGTACAATGCTCGGTTGTCTTTGTCAGTCCCATGTGCGCGACCGTCCCTCTATACAAATCGGGGACACTGGACCCCTCTTCTTGTGATTGGCGGGCTCTTCCCTAATACAGGATTAGTAACAGTAATATCATGGCAGCCATTATCCTGCACGGCTGCCACTGGCTTCAGCCTACTAAGGATTTGAATGGGCGGAGGATCTGAAGTCATGCAGCTTTGTAAGCTGTTCGGGGAAGCCGTGCCGTACATTAGAACCTATAGATACTTTCATCAATTACATTAACAGCTGCATTAAGCCGTTTCATTGTCTCCTTACACCTATAAAGAAATGGTGCTGCTTGCAAAATAGTGCAACCAGGGCGTCCATTTTTCTTCTGACAAGTTACCTCCTGCTAATTGTAGCCGGGGGGCTGGAGTAGTCAATTCCTGCCTCCCTGGCTTTGAAGGATGAATTCTGCAGTATTGAACTCCCAGCATAATGAATACCCCTCTGCAGCAGATGCGGTTCAGCCATTGTGTGTCTGTGGAGCGTGCACACAGCCGAGCCGAAGATGAATTCCACCTGACGCAGAAGAAAGTTCACTTAAAATGTGGTAAAGGTGTGGGACCCTGAGGGCCCTCTGGTGGTGGGTATAGCCCCCTATACATCATCGAGGAGTAACGCACGGGTGCACAGAATGGTTTGGGCCCGTCCTCGATGCACTTAACTGCTCATCTGCATATGGATTAAATGAAGCAACGGATCAGTACGTGATAGGTATGATTCCATTGAGCTGAGCTAGACCTACAAGGCTCTGCGCCTGGTTATCAGTGAATTTCCTGCTGGCACACTCCCTTTAAGAACTCCTCTCATGCTGCACCTGTGCTCTAGAATGCATTACCGTCTGACGTCCAATTAGAGCATTTCGCAACTTCTCTTTTTTGTAAATCCCATTACCGTATGATCGGTGGAGGTGGGACCTCTAGGACCCTCATCGATCCTGAGGTCCTAGAGGTCCACGGCGCCGATTCCTACAGCTGTTTGTTCTGCACCAGAAGAAGATGGCGACCTTGTATCGTCTCACTAATTAAATAACCGGCGCGATCACAAAAGATACTGCAGAAGGGCACTGCCGGTACCGCCCGCCAGCTGAATAACACAATACGCCAAGGTCAGAGGGGATATAGTGACTGCGCTATCAATGTCCAGAATCCAACTAGCATGCCCGACCGCTGCTCCCTATACTACTGTGCGAGTAACCACAGGTATATGTACAGCTCCTCGTAATACACACACGATATTTCCCACATAAACAAGCCTATCAGGCACCTACCGGGATTGGTGGCACCGGAGAAGAAAAAGTAGTCCTATGTATGCGGCGCCCTCTTGGCGATGTCGGTTGCAATTCTGGATAATACTCCTCAAAGCTTGCGTCAAAAGATCAAACTTAATCCAACGCGCTTTGGAAAATGGTCACGTTTTCCGTTCTCAGGGGGCTCAAGTGACGTCACTCTGCGCGAGCTTTGAGGAGCATTGTCCAGAATTGCAACCGACATCACCAGGGCCGTGAATTTTTGCCTATGCAAAAGACAGAGAAAGCTTCAGACAGAGGACTTCTTCTCCGGTGCCACCAATCCTGGTAGGTGCCTGATTGGCTTGTTTGTGTCGGAAATATCCGGTGTGTATTATGAGGAACTCTGACCTTGCATTATCATTGAAAGGTCTTCGAAAGGAGAATGGGAGGTGTAGGCCTCTACAAAGGGAAGGAATTCTCTGCATCGTTCTCTCTCCGCTCGCCTCTTCGTTTTGTTATCTGCAGTCGTATGACCTATAGAAGGACATTCGTTTTACCAATTGATGGACGATTCCCTTTCTTTTTCTTTTTTTTACTCTTACTTTGGGTGTGAATGGAGAAGAAAACAACACGTAGTCCTTATCTTAACCATGATGTATTGTCTTCTTTTCAACACATAATTATCCTCCGTTTCCAATAAGACATGTGTGATTGCCATCTGAGGGCCTCCTGGATTAGCGCCAGGAAGAGGATCTTCAGCATTGTCACCTGACAGTCTTCATTTTCTCACTTGTAGATTAGTTATTTGCGGGTTATCATTATTCTCTCCTCGCTGTGCTGTAAATCAGCCAAATTCCTGGTGAGTTAAAGACTGCAAGCAGAGCTGCAGTGTAAAGCAATATACAGAGCAGAATGTCAGTTTCTCATCAGATGGGTGTATCTCAGATAATTCAGCTAAGCTGGAGTCACTTCTGATAGTTACGAGCTGCTTTCCAAAACCAGTGGCTAGATTAGGTTGGAAATCCTAATATTATTCCTTGCCCATGTTGTGCCCGCTGGGTACACATACAGTCGTATCTAAATCCGCTGCAGATATGCAGGCCCTGACCTCACTGATGAAAGTCTCCCAAGGAAGCTTTTTTTTTTTAATTAACGTTTTCCTCCTTCCCGTCGTGTTCCACCCTGCCTAATTACTGTAGGAAATCCAAATTTATGCCTTAATTTCCTTTTTTTTTTTTTTTTAGACGCTTTGAAATTGTCCTTGAGGTGCTGTTAGATTTCTTTTCCATGTAAACGATGAGGAGCGGGTTTTATTTTCATCATGAAAACAATCAAATTCTTTATCTCCAAAGGCGATGCCACCGACCCCGTATGAGGGATGAGAATTACGGTTGAAATTATAAACTTGTTACTTGGGCGACCTGATACATATATATATTTTTTTTTTATGAATATTGGCCCTGCCCAGAAAATGGCTGCCCCCAAGTGAGGTCAAAATGTTACTGTGTATTTACTCACAGGATATGCTCAGTTATTTTCTAGGAATCCTTAGGTTGCCTAGCAACCTTCTTTCTTTGTGTCTGGGTGACTACTAATTTGATCCGTATAGCTACAGATGTTGTAAGTGGTCACAGGGAGTTCAATACCTGTCGGGCGCTGTCAAAATCCGCTGCGTACGCTGTGGCAGAAACCGCCGTGATTGATCTCTTTGAATGCCTGCTCTCATCGAATGGAGCTAAGCTGTGGGCAGATAGCCGTCGCGACATATACCTTCTTGGCACAGTCGTGGCTTTAAACTGCCGGCCTGCGTACTGCAGCTCTGCCTCCCATTAAAAACAATGGGAGGGAGACACCATGTGTCCATGCCAAAATTTCACCAGCATACTCCCTCCGCCTGGTTAACACCCCCGTACACCTAATGGTACAGCCCGATGGTGTGGCTGCCTGCACGCGGCCAAGCCACACTAACCCGCATCGACTAAACGGCAGATGGTTTTACTCCTAAATCATGCTGCCATTGGCGGTCATGGGTGGGGGTGGCTCGGACACATACTTCCAGAGGACGTACCCTTAGGGCCCTTTAACACTGGTTGAGGATTGGAGCAATTATCGGGAACGTTTCTATGGATGCTTGATCCTGATAATTAGCCAATTCTAAGGTGCCGCAAATTACCCTACAAACCGGCAGAATGCTCATTTGTCAGGTAATCGCATGTTTCATGCGGCGCCAACGATCGGCAGCACATCGCCCCATGTGAACAGGAATGGGGGATGATAGATCAAAGAGCAAAGTAATGGGGGAAGAATGATCGTATTCGTGGCTGCTGGGGTAAGATCTCGTGGTATTGTCTGGAGTGATACATTGTAAGGCCTCATGCACACGGCCTCCGTTCCGTTTTTTTTTTTGCGGATAGCATGGGGACCCATTCATTTTAATGGGTCAGCAAAAAAATGCTGATAGTTCATCCGTTTGTGTTCCGCGTCCGTTGTCCGTGTTTCCCTTCAGCAAAAAAAATAGTGCATGTCCTACTTTTTTTCACATTTGCGGACAAGGATAGGCATTTATTACAAGGGATCTGTGAAAAAAACGGATCCTCCAAAAGAAACGGATGCCGCATCCGTTTTTTTGGGCGGACGCACAATTTGCGGGCACAAAAAACAACTGTCGTGTGTATGAGGCCTAACCCTTTCTTCAGTTGTGCAAGTAGATCAGGCTTTGAGTGTTTCCATTCACTGACAGGAAGCAGAGATCAGGAACCTGTTAAGGAAATGAAACAATTTATTGCTCATGGGTTTGGAGCAATTACGAGACGCAGCAGTACCGAGGCCGGTGAGATGCTGTCAGCCTCGCAGCGCCCGGCACGGACACGCTATCTTTATACAAGGTATTATGGTGACTTTGTGTGATATTGTTTTCCTGCGAATTATTTGGCTTCCCTGGAGAGAGGAACATATCAGCGGCACGGATAAACATGTTACCAGCAGTGTCATCACGGAGGACTCCGGGCGTATATGAAGTAATGAGAGGAGATGAGAAACCTCTGCCTTCACTCTATGTGGATCCATGACAATACAAGATGTACCTGCGGACAGCACTACCAGAGGGATATATGATAACACCGCAGGATTGTCTTAGGAACACCCAAACATTTTAGACTTTTTAAGGGACCTGTCCAGGACTCCTCAGGATAGGTCATCAATATCTTGGGCTTCTTGGGCTTCCAGTTGGCTATTCCAGACAATATTTCCGTTCCGTTCAAATATAGAACATATCCTATTATTGTCCGCATAACGGACAAGGATAGTACTGTTCTATCAGGGGCCAGCTGTTCCGTTCTGCAAAAAACGGAATGCACGCAAACGTCATCTGTATTTTTTGCAGGCCGCAAAATACCGAAAAAGCCATACGATCATGTGAAAGAGGCCGCTGCGCTCACCCGAGCACCGTGGCTTAAACAAACGTCTGTCGCGCCACGGTGTTCAATTGGCGCAAAGAATGTTCATACAAGCGGTCATTAGTTAACGCAATAGCGCAACGCGCAGGTAACGATACAGCCTATGTATCTGCAGTGTCGGACTGAAGTCCATTGGGCCCACCAGAGTAAATGATTCTCGTAGGAAACAGTGGCAATTAGATTAGCAAGAAGAGGGAAGATTGTAGTTAGTAACATACGATTCAAGGATCAGACTACACCGGGGTTGTTTGTAGTCTGTAACCATGGAAACATATACATCTGCAGATATGCTGTATACACAAAGCGGTTTGCAACGTTGTTTAACGGTTACAAAGGTAGAAGTACCTTTACACAACCTCCGAATTGTCAGAGGATGTAATAAATAAAGGGGTCCATGAGCTGAAACCCCCACAATCTTCATTTCAAGGAGAGCAGCTATGCTGGTAGATACTAGAGTCCTAGCAAAGGCGGACATCAGCCATCACTAGCCGGGCGGGGGCTCAGCTCACGTAGCCCGCCTGTAATATCAACATCATAGAAGATCTGCAAAGGTGCACGTTCCTTTTAAATTTGGATCATAAGCAGACCCTGCTTAATTAAGCCGCAAGGCGTGCAGGATACAAATTTAGCGTACCAGCTGATTACTGAAGTAATGCAGGTGTGCAGGGCTCCATGGATAAATCGAGTTAACAAGACACTTGCATATGTTACTCGGAAGATCCGGCTCCCCGCCAGCTCCTTCTGGCACAGTCGTAGCATGGATTAACCACTTTACTGCTGGAGGGGAGGACGAGGAGGATCAAGGCTTATAGGTATCACCTAGTACTCAGTGTCACCAGTTTACAGAGTATAGTAGGAAATTGCCCAAATAGCAATCCCCTCAATAATATATTATTATGGGAAGCACTTTTATCTGTTGGAGCAGACTAATATCAGTATGCTGGGCTGTGGGCCAGTGTATGGCAGGCTGTCATCTGTGAATAGTCTGCACCTATATTAAAGGGAATGTCAGTGTAGACAATCCTTTTTCATATCCCCGATTGAGGAATTCTGAGTTAATAGTAGGGGGAGTCCTTGGTTCAGAATCTCAACTCGAATGGAGAGAGGTTACAAAGAGCGCCTCTCGATCTGGAGGACCTGTCCTGTCCTGCATTACACACATAATACACTGATGTGAATGGACACCGTGTAATGCTTCATTTCTCCTGCGGTGGCGCTGCAGGGAAATTGAACACTTACAGCAACAGATCGCAGCCAATCGCCAGAGGTCTCAACATGGGGACACTTTGAGTTCATCTTGTTTTCAAAGGACCCTTCTAAAGAGTGGGGATTAACCAAAGCAGACAATTTCTTCCAAGATGGAGGTTCACTTCAAGGAGTTCTCAAGAACAGAAGAAAAAAAAAAGGCAGACCTTTGGACATCAGCTGTAATAGCAGAACCTCATGGACAAGTGAAGCACTGATTCCAAATTTTGGAGATTATTTATCCCAATGCTGTTTTCTAACTCCTAACTCCAGGTTGTCCTCTGCAATGTTATGGCCCCGAATGTCCTCGTGTTCCCGTCTCCATCAGTAATTGGAACATCAGAACTTAAGAGCTTTTCTAATTCCTCGGCCCCGTCTCCAGCCTTTTCAGAATAATGCACATGTCCATTTCATTTTGCTTGCTGTCAGCTGTGTGGATGGTGAGGTTGCTGTGCTGGTCGATAATTCCCCCTCCTCTCCAGTATACGCTTCCAGTTACACGACCGCGCTAATCCCCGTGCTTTCGGCAGTGGTGGAGCAGTGACGACCGTGAGCCTTAAATGAGGACTAGCTGGGCGTCTCGCCGGTGACCCATGGCGAGTCTCGAGAGGCCTGTGTTCTCGGCACGTGGAACAGCATTGTAGGAGGTGTCCATAATGAATACGATCATTTAGACTGAATGATTTGTACAGTGATATTGGCAGGGAACGCTCCCTGGCCTCTGTCCCAGTCATGTCTCTCCACGGCTTTTCATGTAAGCCTAGCGTGAAAACAATTGCAGGCCTTCATGGGCACAGAAACATGTCAAGTGCTGGACGTTCGTACAGAATTTTCACCATAGGCAACATCTCAAATGAAGATGTTTAGCTTTAAAGAACTGTGGGATCATTGAAAAGAAAATGATTTAAAGGGGTTATCCCATGATTAATGTAAAAAAATTAAATCTAACATCATATAGTACATGACAATACCTGAAACTGAGCATGTGCGGCCATCTCGGAGTCGGACAAAGAAATAAGAAGAAAATCAATCTGCAGGTGGCGCTGTACAGATACATTTTATTGGATAACTATGCAACATGTTTAATTACATTAAATTACAAAAGTGTTTAGGTCCGTGTTTTCTTTTCAATGATCCCACTGTCCTTATGAACATGACTCCAATGAAGGATCACCCACCTTTTTGTGCCGCCATCTTGTGTCCTCTCCTCTCCTTGGCAGAAGCCAGGTTCAGTGCATGCCCATGCAGTGAGGCTAATTCTTGCCTCAGTATAGGAAAGGAGCTGATGTTCAGCAATGGGACGGTGAGATCAAGCCAGCGGTGGGAGCAAGAGGTATGGATGAGGGGCCATTCAGTGCGGAGAATGGTGTAGACAGCCAAAGTGAGTCACGCCAGGAGATGGGGACCCTTTCCAAATACAGACAACCGATCCAATGGACATGAAGAAGAAAAAGTAAAATTATGCAGGAATAAAAAAGAGGTAAAACATAGGTATAAGTGTCTAACGATTAAAAAAATACAGTAGTGCTTCTTTATGTCCTCAATGAGGGAGTTCATTGCATCTGCAGTTTGGAAATTACTTCCCCTACGATCAAGACTTTAAGATCCTCCATTGAATACTGATGGTTACCCTTGTTGTCTGGTCTACGGGGAACCTACATTTCTCCCTCCAATAGAGGCATCTTCTAGTTCTAGTCATGGTCTTCTATGTGCACCTAAGTTTTTTGCTTCTGGAGTGCCTAAAAACTTGACTCCAACATGTCCAACTTCTGCTGTTTAGATGGCAAGAATTTGAAGCACCCATCAACCCAAGAGGTGAGAACCTGCCAGGTGTAGAAATTGTATTAATGTCGATAGGAAGACCACGGCACTCAAGAGAGAATGTTGCATACATATCTTATTTATTTTCTTATTTTGTTTTATATTTTTTTATGTATATATATCCATCCAGAATTTTTTTTTTATTCATAGTAGTATACTGGCCAACGTTTCGATCTTATCCAAGACCTTGTTAAAGGGAACCTGTCACCGGGATTTTGGGTATAGAGCTGAGGACATGGGTTACTAGATGGCCGCTAGCACATCTGCAATACCCAGTCCCCATAGCTCTGTGTGCTTTTATTGTGTTAAAAAAAACGATTTGATACATATGCAAATTAACATAAAAGAGTCATATCTTACTTGTGTGACCAGAGAAGAGTTATATTTTCAAGTTCTGACTCATCTCAGGTTAATTTGCATATGTATCAAATCGTTGTTTTTTTTTACACAATAAAAGCACACAGAGCTATGGGGTCTGGGTATTGCGGATGTGCTAGCGGCCATCTAGAAACCCATGGCCTCAGCTCTATACCCAAAATCCAGGTGACAGGTTCCCTTTAACGGCCTGAGTATTGTAGGTAGTAGAGGGATCTGAAGCCTCTACTACCTACAATACTCAGGCCGTGAACAAGGTCTTGGATAAGACCGAAACGTTGGCCAGTATACTACTATGATTAAAAAAAAATAATCCAGATGGATATATATATATATATATATATATATACATAAAAAAATATAAAACAAAAAAGGGAAATGAATAAGATGCAACATTCTTTCTTGAGTGCCGTGGTCTTCCTATCGGCATTGGTATTATACTTACCACTGAGCATCGTCCATACTAAATGAGGAGTGCCGTTCAACTCTTGCCTAGAAATTGTATTAGATACACTTGGTATTAAAGTCCAGACATGGTCTTAAAGGCTGTAGACACAAGGGCAATTTTTATGATTGTATTTTACTCATCTTTGAGTAAAAATAATTTTTTGTTTGCAAGCTATTGATTTCTATTTTCTTTGAGTCTTGTCATCCGATGGCTCATGTGTAGCTCCTATCTCTGATCTTCTGACCTTTTTAGCCCTAAATGAGTAAAATGCAGTCATAAAAAAATACACTCTCGAAGGTGTACATAGCCATTAAATTGATTTTCCACTCTTTAGCTATTGATGACCTATTCTCAATATACACTCACCTAAAGAATTATTAGGAACACCTGTTCTATTTCTCATTAATGCGATTATCTAGTCAACCAATCACATAGCAGTTGCTTCAATGCATGTAGGGTTGTGGTCCTGGTCAAGACAATCTCCTGAACTCCAAACTGAATGTCAGAATGGGAAAGATAGGTGGGCTACAGCAGCAGAAGACCCCACCGGGTACCACTCATCTCCACTACAAATAGGAAAAAGAGGCTACAATTTGCACGAGCTCACCAAAATTGGACTGTTGAAGACTGGAAAAATGTTGCCTGGTCTGATGAGTCTCGATTTCTGTTGAGACATTCAAATGGTAGAGTCCGAATTTGGCGTAAACAGAATGAGAACATGTATCCATCATGCCTTGTTACCACTGTGCAGGCTGGTGGTGGTGGTGTAATGGTGTGGGGGATGTTTTCTGGGCACACTTTAGGCCCTTTAGTGCCAATTGGCCATCGTTTAAATGCCATGGGCTACCTGAGCATTGTTTCTGACCATGTCCATCCCTTCATGACCACCATATACCCATCCTCTGATAGCTACTCCCAGCAGGATAATGCACCATGTCACAAAGCTCGAATCATTTCAAATTGGTTTCTTGAACATGACAATGAGTTCACTGTACTAAAATGGCTCCCACAGTCACCAGATATCAAACCAATAGAGCATCTTTGGGATGTGGTGGAACGGGAGCTTCGTGCCCTGGATGTGCATCCCTCAAATCTCCATCAACTGCAAGATGCTATCCTATCAATATGGGGCAACATTTCTAAAGAATGCTTTCAGCACCTTGTTGAATCAATGCCACGTAGAATTAAGGCAGTTCTGAAGGAAAAGGGGGGTCCAACACCGTATTATATGGTGTTCCTAATAATTCTTTAGGTGAGTGTAGGTCATCAATATCTGAAAAAGTGGAAAACCCCTTTAAGTTGTTCCTAAGGGAGAGAATTGCCAAGCCCATTACTGAAATACGACTCTATGGTGGTCATCACTTGCAACATATTTGAATGGGCAGGTGTTGGGGGGGAAAGAAGGATGGAGCTTGTTGAGTTCCACCTCTGCCCATTGAAATAATCATTTGTGTTGGGTCATGCCGAGAGAGTCAAGAAAAATAGCTGTTGACTACATGATGTGTATGTGTCACAACCAGACAGCTGAGTAGCTCTGACAGAGGCCTTTCAGAACCTCCTCCTTGAGTTTCTGTGTTGTGGTATTCAGTTCCTCCTCTCGTTAGCCTCTCTCAGCTGTCATGTGTTGGACTAATTGCTTCCCTTTAAATTCCTCCCCAAAATGCTTTTCTGGGCGGCTTATACTACTTCCTGGAGTGTGTGTGCACGCTGACTTTGTTCTCCTGTTTGCTACAAAGCTAAGTGTTGTACCTTTATCTGTTATTTTCTGTTTGCTGGATCCCAGGTGACCCTGACTCCCTCCGTATCTTGTGTAGGGAGCCGGTGGTCGTGTCCCCTCACTATTGTAGGGTGCTCATGGCTTTATAGTCAAGGTTCCTGGATATGCAAACCTCCACCATTAGGATCTTTGCATAGGCTGAGCAGCCAGGGAAAGTGCCAGGTCTTCTGCAGGGGTCTCCCTTGGTTCCTTAGTTTTTGGATCCAGCGAGTCATTTATGCATGTTGCTTTGCCTTGTTTCCTGTACACCGTCCGTGACATTATAAGCCGCCATAACCGTCTCAAGCATGGATCCGGTTTCACTTTTGGCTGAACGCTTCCAGGGTCTTTCATTGGAGGTAGCTGATCTCCGTAAGACTTTTTCTCAGCTTCAAGTGACCGGTTCAGCTTGCGTTCATAGAGTTTGTTCTGAGCCTAAGATCTCGCTCCCGGATACGTTCTCCGGGGGTAGTGAGAATTTTGTGCGTTTTAGAGAGGCTTGCAAACTCCATTTTCGCCTTCTTCCCCACTCCTCTGGTGATGAGGAACGGAGGGTGGGGATCATTATATCGCTGCCCAGGGGTAACGCTCAGTCCTGGGCCTTTTCGCTGCCGGAGGGGGCATGGCCTCTCCGTTCAGTGGATGAATTATTTTTAGCCCTGGGTCAGATATATGATGATCTGGATCGTATTGCTCTGGCTGAGTCTAAACTACGTCTATTATGCCAGGGTAAACAATCCGCAGAAATATACTGCTCAGAATTTCGGAGATGGGCAGCTGATACTGGTTGGAATGATGCTGCGCTCCGAAGTCAATTTTGCCATGGTCTTTCAGAGGGATTGAAAGATGCATTTGCCTTTCATGAGAGGCCTATTTCTTTGGACTCTGCTATGTCTCAGGCCGTTCGTATTGACAGGTGTCTTAGAGAGAGAGGAGAGATGTCCCCTTCCTGTCATACTCAGTCCCAGGACAGTGCAGCGGTCCCATTCTGTGCGCAGGGGTCTCAGTCGCCGTCAGCCCCTTCTGAGCAGGAGCCCATGCAGCTGGGGTTGATTGCTTCTTACAATAGAAGATTCAGCCCGCATGGGAGGGTTTGTTTTTGTTGTGGAGGTATAAATCATTTGGCAAATATTTGTCCCTCTAGGAGATTCAGGCAGTTTTCTGGGAGTAATAAAGAAACAAACAGGAAAAAATCTTTTAAAAATGTTCCGTCTGTTACTATTGGCAGGGTTGAGGCGGAAATTGAAGGTTTTCCATTTGCTTGTAGTTCTCGTTTTGTCCTGCCGGCTAGGGTGGCGCTAGAGAGCAAGAACATTTTTTGTGAGATTTTTGTGGATAGTGGAGCAGCGGTTAATCTCATTGATAATCAATTTGAGATAACTCATGGTTTCCAGGTGCGCACTTTGGGAAAGGATATTCCTGTTTTTGCTATCGATTCCGCTCCACTTTCTCAGAAATCATTATAGGGCATAGTTCACAATATCCGTTTAATTGTGAGTGATGCTCATGTTGAGGATGTGTCATGTTTCGTTCTTAGCGGTTTACCTACCCCTCTGGTGTTGGGGCTGCCCTGGCTCACTAAGCATAACCCCACCATTGATTGGCAAGCGAAGCAAATAAATGGTTGGAGTGACTTTTGCAGAGAGAATTGCCTCATGACATCTGTTTCTGAGGTTGCTACTAAGACTGTACCATCTTTTCTCTCTGAATTTTCGGATGTCTTCTCTGAGAGTGGAGTTCAGGATTTGCCCCCGCACAGGGAGTACAGTTGCCCTATTAATCTCATCCCAGACGCCAAGCTGCCTAAATCTCGTTTATACAATCTTTCCCAACCTGAGAGGATCGCTATGCGTGCTTATATCTCTGAGAGTCTGAGAAAGGGACACATACGACCCTCTAAGGCCCCTTTCACACGGGCGAGTTTTCCGTGCGGGTGCGATCCGTGCGGCGAACGTATGGCACCCGCACTAAATCCTGACCCATTCATTTCTATGGGGCTGTGCACATGAGCGATGTTTTTAACGCATCACTTGTGCGTTCAGTTGAAATCGCAGCATGCTCTATATTTTCCGATTTTGACGTGACGCAAGCCCCATAGAAGTGAATGGGGTGTGTGAAAATCGGATGGCATCCGCAAGCAAGTACGGATGCCGTGCGATTTGCACGCATGGTTGCTAGGAGACCATCGGGATGGAGACCCGATCATTATTATTTTCCCTTATAACATGGTTATAAGGGAAAATAATAGCATTCTGAATACAGAATGCATAGTAAACCAGCGCTAGAGGGGTTAAAAAAAAAATAATATTTTTTAACTCACCTTAGTCCACTTGCTCGCGAAGCTGGCATCTCCTTGTGTCTCCGCTGCTGATGAACAGGACCTGGGGTGAGCTGCTCCATTAAATAGAGCTTAAGGACCTTCGATGACGTCACTCCGGTCATCACATGGTCTTTTACCATGGTGAATCACCATGGTAAAAGATCATGTGACGTACCATGTGATGACCGGAGTGACGTCATCGAAAATTTAATGGAGCAGCTCACCCCAGGTCCTGTTCATCAGCAGCGGAGACACAAGGAGATGCCGGGCTTCGCGAGCAAGTGGACTAAGGTGAGTTAAATTATTTTTTATTTTTTTTTAACCCCTCTAGCGCTGGTTTACTATGCATTCTGTATTCAGAATGCTATTATTTTCCCTTATAACCATGTTATAAGGGAAAATAATACAGTCTTCAGAACATCAATCCCAAGCCCGAACTTCTATGAAGAAGTTCGGGTTTGGGTACCAAACATGCGCGATTTTTCTCACGCGAGTGCAACGCATGACAATGTTTTGCACCTGCGCAGAAAAAATCGCGCATTTTCCCGCAACGCACCCGGCTCTTATCCGGGCAAAAAAACTCACGCCCGTGTGAAAGAGGCCTAAGTCACCTGTTGCCGCTGGTTTTTTCTTTGTTAAGAAAAAAGATGGTTCTTTAAGACCTTGTCTGGATTTCAGGGAGCTGAACAATATCACAATTCGTGACCCTTATCCGCTTCCTCTGATCCCGGAACTGTTTAACCAGGTTGTTGGGGCTAAAGTCTTTTCCAAATTAGATCCAAGAGGGGCATACAACCTGGTCAGGGTCAGAGAAGGGGACGAATGGAAGACGGCCTTCAATACCCCTGAGGGCCATTTTGAAAACTTGGTTATGCCTTTTGGTTTGATGAATGCTCCAGCCGTCTTTCAGCATTTCGTGAACAGCATTTTTTATCATTTGATGGGAAAATTTGTATTGGTGTATTTGGATGACATTTTGATTTTTTCTCCTGATTTCAAAACTCATAAGGAACATTTACGTCAGGTCTTGCTCATCCTGCGGGAGAATAAATTATATGCGAAACTGGAAAAATGTGTGTTTGCGGTTCGAGAAATTCAATTTCTGGGGTTTCTTCTCTCCGCTTCTGGTTTTCGCATGGACCCCGAGAAGGTCCGCGCTGTGCTTGAGTGGGAGCTTCCTGAGAATCAGAAGGCGCTGATGCGTTTTTTGGGCTTTGCCAATTATTACAGGAAGTTCATTTTGAATTATTCTTCTATTGTTAAACCACTCACTGACATGACCAGAAAGGGGGTAGATTTTTCTTCTTGGTCAGTAGAGGCGCGTAAGGCTTTTTCTGATATCAAGGAGAGTTTTGCTTCCGCTCCCATCTTGGTGCAACCTGATGTTTCTTTACCCTTCATAGTTGAGGTTGATGCTTCTGAGGTGGGTGTGGGGGCGGTCTTGTCTCAGGGTTCCTCTCCTGCCAATTGGCGACCGTGTGCCTTTTTCTCAAGAAAACTCTCCTCCGCAGAGAGAAATTACGATGTGGGAGATAGGGAATTGTTGGCCATCAAGTTGGCTTTTGAGGAATGGCGCCATTAGCTAGAGGGAGCCAGACACCCTATTACCGTATTTACTGACCATAAAAATCTGGCCTACTTGGAGTCAGCCAAGCGTCTGAACCCGAGACAGGCCAGATGGTCTTTGTTCTTTTCTAGGTTTAATTTTGTTGTCACGTTTCGCCCTGGAGTTAAGAATGTGAAGGCAGATGCCCTGTCACGTTGTTTTCCGGGAGGCGGGAATTTTGAAGACCCGGGTCCCATTTTGGCTGAAGGTGTGGTGGTCTCTGCTCTTTTTCCTGAATTGGAGGCAGAGGTGCAGGCAGCCCAGTCAGAGGCTCCTGATCTTTGTCCTCCTGGGAGGTTGTTTGTGCCTCTCGCTTTAAGACACAAGATTTTTAAAGAACACCACGATACGGTCCTTGCTGGGCACCCGGGGGTAAGAGCCACACTGGATCTCATCGCTCGGAGATTCTGGTGGCCTGCGCTTCGTAAGTCGGTTGAGGGTTTTGTGGCAGCCTGCGAGACTTGCGCTCGTGCCAAAGTCCCTCATTCACGGCCATCAGGTCCTCTCCTTCCCTTACCCATTCCTTCCCGTCCTTGGACACATCTGTCCATGGACTTCATAACGGACCTGCCTCGTTCCTCGGGGAAGACCGTGATTCTGGTGGTGGTGGACCGTTTTAGCAAAATGGTGCATTTCATCCCTTTTCCTGGTTTGCCCAATGCTAAGACGCTGGCGCAGGCATTTATTGATCACATTGTCAAATTGCACGGTATTCCTTCAGACATAGTCTCTGATAGGGGCACGCAGTTTGTTTCCAGATTCTGGAAGGCTTTCTGTTCTCGCTTGGGGGTTCGGTTGTCATTCTCTTCTGCTTTCCACCCGCAGTCGAATGGCCAGACAGAGCGCGTCAATCAGAATCTGGAGACATATCTGCGCTGTTTTGTGGCGGAGAATCAAGAGGATTGGTGTTCTTTTTTGTCCCTTGCTGAGTTTGCTTTAAATAACCGTCTTCAGGAGTCCTCTGATAAGTCACCATTTTTTGGTGCATATGGGTTTCATCTGCAGTTTGGGACTTTCTCGGGAGAGGGGTCTTCTGGTTTACCTGATGAGGACAGATTCTCCTCCTCTTTGTCATCTATTTGGCAAAAGATTCAGGATAATCTAAAGAGCATGAGTGAGAGATATAAGCGTGTGGCAGATAAGAGACGTGTGCTTGGTCTGGACCTGAATGTTGGTGATCTGGTGTGGTTGTCTACCAAGAATATCAAATTGAAGGTTCCCTCCTGGAAGTTGGGTCCTAGGTTTATTGGGCCTTACAAAATCCTGTCTGTCATCAATCCTGTTGCATACCGTCTTGATCTTCCTCAGACTTGGAAGATCCATAATGTTTTTCATAAGTCCTTATTGAAACCTTATGTTCAACCCATTGTACCCTCGCCTTTGCCTCCTCCTCCGATTATGGTTGATGGGAATCTTGAATTTCAGGTCTCTAGGATTGTGGATTCTCGTCTTGTCCACGGTTCTCTTCAGTACCTTGTTCATTGGGAGGGGTATGGTCCTGAGGAGAGGATGTGGGTCCCAGTGACGGACATTAAGGCCTCTCGTCTCATCAGGGCTTTCCATAGGTCCCATCCTGAGAAGGTGGGTTCTGAGTGTCCGGAGTCCACTCGTAGAGGGAGGGGGTACTGTCACAACCAGACAGCTGAGAAGCTCTGACAGAGGCCTTTCAGAACCTCCTCCTTGAGTTTCTGTGTTGTGGTATTCAGTTCCTCCTCTCGTTAGCCTCTCTCAGCTGTCATGTGTTGGACTAATTGCTTCCCTTTAAATTCCTCCCCAAAATGCTTTTCTGGGCGGCTTATACTACTTCCTGGAGTGTGTGTGTGTGCATGCTGACTTTGTTCTCCTGTTTGCTACAAAGCTAAGTGTTGTACCTTTATCTGTTATTTTCTGTTTGCTGGATCCCAGGTGACCCTGACTCCCTCCGTATCTTGTGTAGGGAGCCGGTGGTCGTGTCCCCTCACTATTGTAGGGTGCTCAGGGCTTTATAGTCAAGGTTCCTGGATATGCAAACCTCCACCATTAGTATCTTTGCATAGGCTGAGCAGCCAGGGAAAGTGCCAGGTCTTCTGCAGGGGTCTCCCTTGGTTCCTTAGCTTTTGGATCCAGCGAGTCATTTATACTTGTTGCTTTGCCTTGTTTCCTGTACACCGTCCGTGACAGTATGGCCACCATATGAGCTTTGGTAAATATGGAATTTTCCAAAAGTTTTACGAAGCCTCTCTATAGAAGGGAGCAGGTAGATCATATATCTCCACTTTGGTTGTAACATCCATTTCAATTTGAAGACCCAATGGTTCTTCTCTTCACCCATAGAGCCCAAGGACACAGCCTTTAGGCTCCACGGTCAGTTAGACTTGGAGACATAGTTGTCCAATGTTGTTAATGATCCATTGATGATCATTTGGAAGGGCCCTTGGAGATTACACCCGCTTGTGTTTCAGTAATGGCTTCCTATTATCCCGCCAGGTCTTGTCCGCTCTCCCGGAGGAGTAGCCATCAATTAATAGACGGAGAAGTTTCCAGCCTGTGATTAGGGCTGATCTGTAATTGACAGATGACTGCTTAGACAGAGCGTTTTATCGGCTGATTGATAGCTATACAGCTGCCATTTCGGAGCGCGGCTCTTGTGTTTCCCTGGCAGCTTAATCCATAATAATGGTTTAGCTGATAAACAGATCAACCGGATTTAGCCGTCTCTTAGTTTTATTCCCCTCACATTTTGCGTCTCGTGCTGATTCTTGCCACTCACATTTATCCAACTTAATTCATGGCGTCCTACAGGCTCGTAAGCCGTGATTGCTTACTACACTCTATCCCCGGGCTACAGTACAGATTTCCAGGGGGCCGCTGAGAGTACGGGACTATTCCAAGAGTATTAGACTCCAGAGACCCATGTTGAGGAGTTGATTGAGTATCTACCCATAGCGAGCGCACTTCACGGCCAATATAAATAGCATTTCCTGATGTGTGAAATGTGGTGCTCAGTAAATAACACATTACCAGGTGCAACCCATGGACAGGTGTGGCGCTGTTTCTGGTTTTCTAATCCTATACAAAACTGTAGTTTAACCGCTTAAGGTGTTAGTGGCATGGTATTTTTTGGCACCATTTTGGGGTACATATCAATTGCTTTATTTTTTTTTGCATTTTTTTTACTGAGGGAATATGGAAAACAGCAATTTTTGTGTTTTTTACACTATGCAGGATTTAAATAAAAGGTTATTTTTTTTCCATGGGTTGTTATGATTACATTGGTGCCATATATAGAATTTTTTTTTTTTTTTACTATTTTTAAACCCTTAGAAACAACTTTAGGGCTCATGCACGCGAACGTATTTTCTTATTTTCTTTCTGTGTCCGTTCTGTTGTTTTTTTTTGTGGACTGTATGCGAAACCATTCATTTAAATGGGTCCGCAAAAAAAAAAAAAAAAAGGAAGTTACTCCGTGTGCATTCCGTTTCCGTATGTCCGTTCCTCAAAAAAAATAGAACTTGTCCTATTATAGTCCACATTACGGACTGTTCTATTAGAGACCAGCTGTTCCAGTCTGCAAAATACGGAAAGCACACAGACGTCATCCGTATTTTATGCGGACCAGTGTGCATGAACCCTTAGGGGCATTATTTCTTCGCTCCTGACAGCTCATAAACACTCATTTAAGCTGAAGTCTTTTGTCACTTTGATCGCCATTTAATGAATGTTTATGAGCTGTCAGGAAACCAGATTTGACAACTACAGATCAGAGCAGCTATCTGATGGATTTCCATAAGAAGCAGAAAGAACAGCACGCAGATGCACTAAAACAGAAGACTGTAGAAAACAAACTGTTGAACATTTTTAATAAAGACCAATTGAAAAAATGCTTTTTGGTAAAAAAAAATTAAAACAATGAGGAGCCTCTTCCTCTGTCAAACTTCTTAGATGCCACGGGCGCTGTTGACTGCAGCATCTAAGGGATTGAAAGGATTATCCGAGTCCCTGTCAACCCATCTTTACAATTCACAACCATGAAGCCATCAGTCTGCAGAAAACCTACATCCGCCGACGTCATCCATTGGGCAGAATACGACAACTGTACTGCCACAGTGCCCCCCAGTGGTCAGATTAATATTATCAGTTATAAATAGCAATGCAACTCAATCATTTCCCCGGACAGTCTTACAGTTTAATAAGCCCTTAGACTGGTGCTCCTGTCCACCATTATAACGCCGCCCGTGTTTTAATAAGTCACTTTCTATTATACTTTAACCTCTAAGAGGCATTGTGTAAAGTCCATGGCACCTCTGTGGTTTGCAGTTGGCCTGGCTTTGATAATAGGATCCATGCCACGTTACTTTTGCTGAGTTCAGCCTTTCTCAGACATGACAAATGAGGCAATATATTGCAAAATGCATTATGTACGTTCCTTGACTTGAAACAGCTGTGAAAGAGTGTGGGCCAGGAGCCCATTTCAAGGGCATCTGAGCCCCTTATGAGAACCTGCCACACAGTACTGGTTGACCATTTAGTAAGTTTGCTCCTTTGATATATAAGCAGATTTCAGAATTGTCGTCTTCTGTCTTTAAAAATTCATACATTTTCATAAGTTATATCCTCTTCAGGGGAAGGTGGTGACAACCAATATGAACTACCACAAAGCATGTCACCCAGGTTTCCTTAATGTTATGTTCAGCAATTCTACTTAGATATGCCAAACTACTGAGGGGGGCTGTAATTATAGCCATGTGGCTGCACTGTTAGGAGGTTATGTGGCTGCACTGATAAAGGGCTATAAAGATGCAATGATAATAGGGTATGTGGTTGCACTGTTAATGGGCTATGTGGCTGCAGTGATAATATGGTATGTGACTGCACTAATAATGGGATATGTGGTTGCACTGATAATAGGATATGTAGCTTTAGTGATAATACGGTATGTGACTGCAATGTTAATCCAGTATGTGACTGGACTGATAATGGGGTATATAGCTGCACTGATAATGGGGTATGTGACTGCAATGTTAATCCAGTATGTGACTGGACTGATAATGGGGTATGTGGCGGCACTGTTTATGGGTTATGTAGTGACACTGATAATGGGGTATGTGGCTGCACTGATAATGGGGTATGTGGCGGCACTGATAATGGGGTATATAGCTGCACTGATAATGGGGTATGTGGCTGCACTGTTAATCCAGTATGTGACTGGACTGATAATGGGGTATGTGGCGGCACTGTTTATGGGTTATGTAGTGACACTGATAATGGGGTATGTGGCAGCCCGGGTAATGTGGTATGTGGTTGCACTGATAATGGGGTATGTGGGTGCACTGATAATGGGGTATGTGTCTGCACTGGTAATGGAGTATGTGTCTGCACTAATAATGGGGTATGTGGTTGCACTTATAATGGGGTATGTGGGTGCACTGGTAATGGGGTATGTGCTGCACTGGTAATGGGGTATGTGGCTGCACTGATAATGGGGTATGTGGCTGCACTGATAATGGGGTATGTGGCTGCACTGATAATGGGGTATGTGGCTGCACTGATAATGGGGTATGTGGCGGCACTGGTAATGGGGTATGTGTCTGCACTAATAATGAGGTATGTGGCTGCACTGATAATGGGGTATGTGGCTGCACTGATAATGGGGTATGTGGCGGCACTAATAATGGGGTATGTGTCTGCACTAATAATGGGGTATGTGTCTGCACTAATAATGAGGTATGTGGCTGCACTGATAATGGGGTATGTGCCTGAACTAATAATGAGGTATGTGGCTGCACTGATAATGGGGTATGTGGCTGCACTGATAATGGGGTATGTGTCTGCACTAATAATGAGGTATGTGGCTGCACTGATAATGAGGTATGTGTCTGCACTAATAATGAGGTATGTGTCTGCACTAATAATGAGGTATGTGTCTGCACTAATAATGGGGTATGTGGCTGCACTGGTAATGGGGTATGTGGCTGCACTGATAATGGGGTATGTGGCTGCACTGATAATGAGGTATGTGTCTGCACTAATAATGAGGTATGTGTCTGCACTAATAATGAGGTATGTGTCTGCACTAATAATGGGGTATGTGGCTGCACTGATAATGGGGTATGTGTCCGCACTGATAATGAGGTATGTGTCTGCACTAATAATGCGGTATGTGTCTGCACTAATAATGAGGTATGTGTCTGCACTAATAATGGGGTATGTGTCTGCACTAATAATGAGGTATGTGTCTGCACTAATAATGGGGTATGTGGCTGCACTAATAATGGGGTATGTGGCTGCACTAATAATGGGGTATGTGGCTGCACTGGTAATGGGGTATGTGGCTGCACTGGTAATGGGGCATGTGTCTGCACTGATAATGAGGTATGTGTCTGCACTAATAATGGGGTATGTGGCTGCACTGATAATGGGGTATGTGTCTGCACTGATAATGGGGTATGTGGCTGCACTGATAATGAGGTATGTGTCTGCACTAATAATGAGGTATGTGTCTGCACTAATAATGAGGTATGTGTCTGCACTAATAATGGGGTATGTGGCTGCACTGATAATGGGGTATGTGTCCGCACTGATAATGAGGTATGTGTCTGCACTAATAATGAGGTATGTGTCTGCACTAATAATGAGGTATGTGTCTGCACTAATAATGGGGTATGTGGCTGCACTAATAATGAGGTATGTGTCTGCACTAATAATGGGGTATGTGGCTGCACTAATAATGGGGTATGTGGCTGCACTAATAATGGGGTATGTGGCTGCACTGGTAATGGGGTATGTGGCTGCACTAATAATGAGGTATGTGTCTGCACTAATAATGGGGTATGTGGCTGCACTGATAATGGGGTATGTGGCTGCACTGATAATGGGGTATGTGGCTGCACTGATAATGAGGTATGTGTCTGCACTAATAATGAGGTATGTGTCTGCACTAATAATGAGGTATGTGTCTGCACTAATAATGGGGTATGTGGCTGCACTGATAATGGGGTATGTGGCTGCACTGGTAATGGGGTATGTGGCTGCACTGATAATGGGGTATGTGGCTGCACTGATAATGGGGTATGTGGCTGCACTGATAATGAGGTATGTGTCTGCACTAATAATGAGGTATGTGTCTGCACTAATAATGAGGTATGTGTCTGCACTAATAATGGGGTATGTGTCTGCACTAATAATGAGGTATGTGTCTGCACTAATAATGGGGTATGTGGCTGCACTAATAATGGGGTATGTGGCTGCACTAATAATGGGGTATGTGGCTGCACTGGTAATGGGGTATGTGGCTGCACTGGTAATGGGGCATGTGTCTGCACTGATAATGAGGTATGTGTCTGCACTGATAATGGGGTATGTGGCTGCACTGATAATGGGGTATGTGTCTGCACTGATAATGGGGTATGTGGCTGCACTGATAATGAGGTATGTGTCTGCACTGATAATGAGGTATGTGTCTGCACTAATAATGAGGTATGTGTCTGCACTAATAATGGGGTATGTGGCTGCACTGATAATGGGGTATGTGTCCGCACTGATAATGAGGTATGTGTCTGCACTAATAATGAGGTATGTGTCTGCACTAATAATGAGGTATGTGTCTGCACTAATAATGAGGTATGTGTCTGCACTAATAATGGGGTATGTGGCTGCACTAATAATGAGGTATGTGTCTGCACTAATAATGGGGTATGTGGCTGCACTAATAATGGGGTATGTGGCTGCACTAATAATGGGGTATGTGGCTGCACTGGTAATGGGGTATGTGGCTGCACTGGTAATGGGGTATGTGGCTGCACTGGTAATGGGGTATGTGGCTGCACTGGTAATGGGGTATGTGGCTGCACTGGTAATGGGGTATGTGTCTGCACTGGTAATGGGGTATGTGTCTGCACTGATAATGGGGTATGTGTCTGCACTGATAATGGGGTATATGGCTGCACTGGTAATGGGGTATGTGGCTGCACTGGTAATGGGGTATGTGACTGCACTAATAATGGGGTATGTGGCTGCACTGATAATGGGGTATGTGTCCGCACTGATAATGAGGTATGTGTCCGCACTAATAATGAGGTATGTGTCTGCACTAATAATGAGGTATGTGTCTGCACTAATAATGGGGTATGTGGCTGCACTAATAATGAGGTATGTGTCTGCACTAATAATGGGGTATGTGGCTGCACTGCCAATGGGGTATGTGGCTGCACTGGTAATGGGGTATGTGTCTGCACTGATAATGAGGTATGTGTCTGCACTAATAATGGGGTATGTGTCTGCACTGATAATGGGGTATATGGCTGCACTGGTAATGGGGTATGTGTCTGCACTGATAATGGGGTATGTGGCTGCACTGATAATGGGGTATGTGTCTGCACTGATAATGGGGTATATGGCTGCACTGGTAATGGGGTATGTGTCTGCACTGATAATGGGGTATGTGGCTGCACTGGTAATGGGGTATGTGGCTGCACTGGTAATGGGGTATGTGGCTGCACTGATAATTGGGTATGTGTCTGCACTAATAATGAGGTATGTGGCTGCACTGATAATGGGGTATGTGTCTGCACTGATAATGGGGTATGTGTCTGCACTGGTAATGGGGTATGTGGCTGCACTGATAATGGGGTATGTGGCTGCACTGGTAATGGGGTATGTGGCTGCACTGGTAATGGGGTATGTGGCTGTTAAGGGTAAGAATCTTGGCCTAGATGCCGATGTCGGACATCCACCCTCCCATTTCAGCCTTCAGTACTTACAGCACAATATAGAGATTGCAACATCAGTGTTTGGGAATGATAGACTCTGAGCTAAGGTCACATTTAATGAGGTGCGTATTAAGGCTAATTGGTAAATTAGCAATCCAACATGCAGAAGACCCAGACCTACTTGGGAATTATCTTAATCGCCTCCCAGGCTTGTATATTGTGTTTATACTCTTAGGTTGAGTGTAATGTTCCTCCCCTGCAATTAGCATTTATATATCGTGTGTATGCTGCTTTGCCAGGAGAATACGCAATTATACAGAACGCTGTGTTTAGGCTGAGCGAAGATGCACGAGGATAGATTTAGTCTTAAAGGGTTTCTGTCACCTGAAAAATGGGTTTTAAGCTGGCTGACATTGGCGATGTGCTAATGTCAGCTGAACATAACTATATTAGTGCCATCTCACTGCGTGCCGCCGTTATTGAGAAAAACAAACTTTTATAATATGCTAATTAGCCTCTAGGAGCAGGGGGGGGGGGGGGGCGTTGTTCCTGCTCCTAGAGGCTCCGTTCTCCCACCTCTGGCCTCGCCCTGCTACACTAGATTGACCGGGCAGGCATCGTTGGTCTTCTATCTCCGGCCCTATCTGCAGTGTAAATCTTGCGCCGTTCAGTATTCAGCGCAGGCGCAGTGAGTGATGGGCGCGCGCCGTCTGCTAGCTTCCTCACTGCGCCTGCGCCAAATACTGATCGCTATGTCAGCCAGCTTAATACTCATTTTTCAGGTGACAGAAACCCTTTAAAGGGATCCTTCAAGATTGAGGCATCAATATGATCCTGTATCCGAAGATGCATTAGTGGGCACAGAGGAACCCATTAAAGTGCCAGGATAAGTAAGCTCTACCCTCCTTTTCAAGGCCATGGCATCGCTCGTATCCCACTATGAGCACGAGATTATCAGCATAGGTTATTATTATCGGTAGATATGAGGGCTTTTAATATCAATGTAAATGAGATTCAGTGTAAAGGGTTAAAGTCACTCTTTGTTGATATTCATAGCTGACCGTATGCACCAAAGGGGCGATGGTCCATTCTGTGTGTGTGAAGTCTCTATTTGTAGTTTCCCACATATGTGGAGACACAGTCCGATATCTATAGGTGCATATGATGGAGAGAGGCAAACACTAGGAGGGTGACACATAGAGAGGCCAGGGGAGGCGTCACTGACCTTTGACATAGATCCCCGATGCCAAACATGATGCTGCCTGCTGTGACTACCATATTGATTTTTTCAGTAATCACTACAACCAGTAAGGACTGCCATAAATCTCCGATTATAACCTGAACAGGACTGGGCTGAAATAACATACATCACACATTGGCGAGCCAGCCAGGAATCGAATTGCAGCCGTCACCTTCTTCTTCTACTTAAGTGCCTCATTCCATCACCACGGTCATTTATAATCAGTTGGTTTGCCCATTGCTATTAATGGAAACCATTCCGCGAAATAAACTTTTAGAATTTGAGATTTTGGAACATGGCTGCAGCTGATCATGTCGATGGGGGGCTCAGTAGCTTTTGGTCAGGTCAGGTACTGATGTTAATTGACAAGACTTGACTCACAGTCGGTCTTCCAGTTCATGCCAAATGTGTTTGATGAAGGTTGAGGTCAGAACAGGCTAGGTCTTCTACAACAATCCCACATTCGCAGGTTCTTCACTTTGGGCATTGGGATACTGTTGTGCTGTAACGGGTGGTGGTCTTCTCCAGGCCTTACCTCTACTTCATTAATAGTGTTAGGGCTCATGAAAATTGGCACGGAGCCTGTATAGCAGGGCTTGGGTCAGCTGTCAATCATACACAGACTACTCCTGGAGGTAGCAGCCTGGTGGTTCCTCTGCAGTGAAGTCCAGATCCTTGTAAAGGGTGAAAACCAGGGAACTGCCAAGATAACGCTCTTAGGTTTAGCCCAAAGTCAAAGCTGTTGGTTGACACAGTGGTTCCACACCGACTACCATAGCAATAGGCTTTGTCAGACAGTAGCGGTCTCATGTACCTCTATAAAAGCCCTATCATGGTTCAGTGTTAAACAGAGCCATAATCTGGCCATGTGCATGATCCAAAAAGTGAAGAGCTCTTACTGTTTTTCTTTTTTCATTAAATTTTGTATTATTTTTTTTAATAATACAATCAAGTAAGACTTTCTCAAGCCAGCAATGGGAAATCAAATATCTGTGCAAGTCCACCTAGTAAAAACAAAAACGTAAAAATAACATACATGAAACTTATCAAGACTTGTACAAACGAAGAAGCCATAGAGACATCAGGAACACTTATTCAGCATCGTATTGCAAAGGGGGAAGTAACAAAATCAATCAAATACAAAAATTTCTGTGAAAAGGTCCCCAGTGGGAGAGTTCCTCAGATCTATACAGCTGGTCTGCTTTATTGATCCATCGTTCCACTGATGGAGGTTCAATGGAAAACCAATAGAGGGGACCAAGGAGTCGTGTGGCTATAATCAGTTGTCGAAACAGGAGCGTTTGTTTTCTTCCTCCTTGAAGCCCAAGAGCAAAATGAGCGATCTCCGGAGAACATTTGAAAGTAGTGTGACATATAGTATTGCTTCTACAAAAGATCTCCCACCAATTATGGTGGGATGAAGAGTTCTTACTGTTGATGTCTTCTCGGGATGCCTAACCAGGTACCATGGTGCTCTGATAGGGCAACGCTGCTCCAGAATGAGGTAGTGTTCAAGGTGACTGCATCCATTAGGAGATTGTTGGTTGATCCCGCCAATGTTGACCATCCTAAGTCCATGGGGTGTTTCAGCAGATGTCATGGGATTTCAGCATGTCCAATCCCGGCAGAAGATAAGCAGCTGCCAGAGGTGTCTGGCAGAGGCTTATTCCCCCTCCCCATTATAAAAACACATACGCTTGGATATGCATGTAAGTGATGGAGGGTGTCGGGAGGGATAGTTCTTGGCCAACAGCTATTTCCATTTTGTGGCTCTACCTTAATATGGGCCTTCAGTGGAACAAGGGGTGAAAACTGTTGAAGCCCCAGACCATTATTCCTGCTCTACAAGACTTTGTAATCTGCCAAACATTGACTCCACTGTTCTAGAGTCCAGTGGTCATGTGCCTTCCATCACTCCACCTCATGCTGTCCATATATTAACAGGGAGTGTTTTTTCAAAAAGAAGCAGACTGGACAAATGCCCATAGTCCTCTGTTTTCTTAAAAGCTCAAAGGACTGTACCCTCATGAGAAGCTTCAGAGTGGCGCAAGTAAGGCCTTGTCCACATGGAGGTTTTAGTTTGTGAAATGTGGTGGAGATACTGTGTGAAAAATTGTGGGGTGGCTGTGCGGAGACTGTCTCCCATGGTTTTCACTGGGAAGCCAAACTGCAATTCCGCAACCTCGCCATGTTCTTTCTTGGTCCTGAAACTGCGGCTGGCGTGAACTCACCTTTTAGCGCCAATCGGGGGGGGGGGGTTAAACCACAAGCAGGTCTGCTGCATTCAAATTAAATAAAACCTCTGCAGACGCCGGAGAATCCACTGTGGATTTTGACAAAGGCAAAATCCGCCATGTGAATGCACCCTTTACCTTTCGTATCCTGAACCGCTTTACCGTTAACCCCTTCACTGCCTTCAGTAAACAGGGGTGTCACTCTTAGCCTCTTCACTATGTGGGCATTTGATAGCAGTATTATTTATACACTAGATGGCACCATTGCCTGGGAAGCATATAGCAGTGTTATGTGGGCACCCTACTGTAGTATTATTTGGATACTGTATGGAGGTATTGCTTAGGCATTGTATTGGCGGTATAATTTGGGCACTGAATGGTAGTATTATTTAGTATTGTATGACAAAAATACAGTTAAAAAGGGAATGCATCTGTTATGAGAACAAGGGGGGGGGGCACTACTTTATTTGCTTCGCTTTTTTTTTTTTTTTTTTTTATAAATGCTCTTTTTCTATATAATGCAAAGCAGTATCTCCTAATATGCACATCATATACATATAGCTATAGAAAATACTAAGCCGCCTGGTAACACAGAGGTAAAATCTTGGGGAGGATTGTGGAAAAACAACTTATCTTTTCAGCAACGAGATGTTTTCTTCTGTAGTTTGTACGAAAATTCTCATAATTATGCTTTTATCTTGTATTTCAGAACAAAGTGTTGAATGTGGATGGTGTTAAAGTCAAGCTGCAGGTAGGAACATGGCGGGTCTTTAATGTGTTCTCCCGTGAATTGTACTGTGATTTTCACGCCGCGTGAATATATTATCACCTGGTTTGTTCTTCTTAAAGATCTGGGACACTGCCGGGCAGGAGAGATTTCGAAGTGTTACCCATGCTTATTACAGAGATGCCCACGGTGAGTACTTAACGTAGGATCAAGCAGGAAACTCTGGCGCTTCCAAAAATCCAGGAAACGGGACTGTATAAGTCCTGCGAACCACGCCGCAGTTATTTGAGGCCACATCCATCCTATAGCAGCGTGCTATAGTAAAATCTGAAAATTGAGCTTTGACTGAGGTTAACCCTACTACAGCACCCTCTCCAAAATCATGGAGGATTAAGAAGATGAGATCTAAGCTGTTGTATGTAAGATTGCAGTGCAGAACGGACAGGGAAGAAATCAGGAAATGTTCTACATGTAGTGTAAAACCAGACAATGTAGAGAGGGAGGAGGGGGATGCAGCTGCAGCATAGAAAGAAAATGAGGGGGAAAGGTAAAGTTGTAGGTCATGTGGGTTTATAATGGAAGAGAGCACCTTCTTTTACCAGTATGGATCCCTAGCGGGCTCCTGGGTGAGTGGGGGAGGGTAGTTCCTCTCACTTCTCCACCTACTTGACCAGAACCTGGACCATGATTAGTAAGTGACAGATGGCTTTCATGGAGCTAACACTTTGTTGAATTTTGATGCATTTCCTAGAACCTTTGCAGGTATGGATTACTACAGAGCACAATCTATAGAATCAGGGGGTGTCAGACATCTTTTTTTTGCCCTACCATTAGAGGGCAGTCATGCATTTAATCCCAATCATTACTATTGATCCCCCTTATTTATGGCTATGTTCCAGTCTTTAGCAAGGACCTTACCGATCGGCACATGCAGGCCAAGCTCTGAAATACGTGGGATGAATGAACGAAATTGTAATTTCATTTATATTTTGTTAATTGCATTCTGGGTGATTCTGCTCATGCACGTGACCATATCATCGGTCGGTAATACAGAACCAATCTCTGGGTCTGTACTCCCAGTCTGCTTTCTTTCTATAGGTCCTCATGCACATTGGATTCATACAAAATAGAAAAATAAACCTCCGTATGAAATCAGAGATATACGGGGATGTGGCATGCCCCATGTAGGCTTCTATGGATGCTGTATAACTGACGTCTGGAGCTATCATACAATGACGTGTGTGAGGTCCTTCACATGCCTAAAATGTTTTTATAAAGGAATTATTAAATAAAACATGCAAAAAAAAAAAGCCAAGTTCTTCCTCATCCACTGTTTTGATCCTAACCTGCCATATACTGGTTAAAACTAAGAAACGTCTATGTGTCCCAGTGGATCAGCCCCCTCCTCCCTCTCACAGCGCTGTGACGCTGTGTATATAAATAAGACATTCACCCTCTGCTTATATGTTCTAATCAATATTATCAGCTACTTAAGGCCCAGTGTGATGTCTCCAGAGTGCCCATACACAACGTGGCCGCGGGGCACTAGTGCATTTGAAGCACAAGGACGTGGAAGAAAACTCATGTAGTTCTGGCGTCCTCAGCTGTGCGCCAGAACTACATGAGTTTTCTTCCACTTCCTTGTGCTTTAAATGTACAAGCCATAATCCAGAAAACTGTGCCAATTCATGGTAAAACCCTGTGTAGTTTCCCGTCCTGTATTTATTAAAAAATCCGTTTGCAGTCCATTAAACACAATGGAGTATGTAAAAACGTGCCACTCATGTCTAAAAAAATATTATAAAAATAAAAATTTAATCCCCACAATTAATACCCATCCATAGCACTATATTACCCACCCTCATGCCGGGATTGTCGGCTTAGAAGAATTTTAGCTGCAAATGTCGAAATTAGGTCAAAATTAAGATACAGCGGTTGATATATGTCCATAAGACACGTTGCTGTTTGGTTGCACGCAAGTGACGGTAAAATTACTGCAGTGCAAACTCTCTATAGGAGGAAGGATCACCCACAAAGTTTGAGACTTTCTTTCAGAAACAGCGCCACACCAGTCCACAGGTTGTGTGCGGTATTGCACCTAACCCCCTATTCACATCAATGAAACTGAGCTGCAGTACCTGCCATGGACAGGGGTGGCGCTTTTTCTGTAAAAATACATTTTCTAATCCTGTACAGTCCTTTTAATTCATTTATTTTCTAAATTTAGAGACGTCTCGTCCTTTGACTAGGACTGGAAACCATTGCTAATTCATTGAGAGACAGAGCAGCTCAGGGCCTAAATCAGATTAGGAGGCCAGATTCCACACGTCGGTGATACGCTGTCTCCCTGTTTGTCTCCACAGCTCTGCTCCTGCTGTATGATATCACCAGTAAGACGTCATTCGACAATATCCAGGTAAGATGGACGACTTATTAGGAGGACTTCTCAGAAATTTGCTCTTCTAGGGGTTTAGGAGATTTCTAGGTGCTCTTGTTACCCTTTGGCAGTACGCACTTAGCATGGCCGCAGATTATATGGCAGCGCTGTCTGCATTGCAACCAATAAAAGCTGCAGTAACCCGGCACACCATTACACAGCTGTGCTTCCAGCTCCATCCTCAGAATAATTTTCGGCATTGGCGGCTAATGAAAACGGCTGTCGGGGTGGTGGTGTCGGGGTTTGAACCCCCCCACTAATCAGAGAAATTAGGACCTATCCTAAGAATAAGTCATCAAGATCTAAAGCCCGGAGTACCCCTTTTATAAAAAAAGAAAATACTCAGCTAGCCACATGCTGTGCCTCCGTCATCCAGTGCCCCCCTCGTTTTCTCGGCTGTTCCAGAGGGGGACAGGTGGTCAGAGAAAATTGACTCCCCCACCTGTGCGCACTCGCCCACCCCAGCCGCTAAACCATACTGATGTTCAATACTGGCACCAACACTATCTATGGGGACCTACCAGAAAATTGTGCACAAGCCCAAATATCTAAAAATATATGCTTTATTAATGCATCATTAAAATCTCATACGTAAAAAATGAGACACATTACAAAAAGAACGCATACCCCAAGGAAAAATATCTGCAGAATAATCATGTCTTATTTCTGGACATATTTTTCCTTGGGGTATGCGTTCTTTTTGTAATGTGTCTCATTTTTTAATTACCTATGTGATTTTAATAATGCATTAATAAAGTATCATATTTTTTGGACTATAAGACGCAGCTAGGATTTAGAGGAGGAAAATAAAAAAAACAATATTTTTCCTCAGATCAGCCCCCCAATCCTCATCAGACCCCTATTCTTCATCAGACCTCAGATCAGACGCAAAAATTATACCCACTAGCCTCCATCAGCCTCAGATCAGATACCCAATCCTCATCGGACCCCTAAATCAGACCCCCATTCTTTATTAGACCCCCCCAGCCTCACATCAGACCCCCAATCCTCATCGGGCCCCCAAATCAGACCCCAATTCTTCATCAGACCTCAGATCAGACCCCAAAATTAGACCCCCCAAGCATCATCAGCCTCAGATCTGATCTTCCCCCAGCCTCAGATCAGACCCCCATCAGCCTTAGATCAGACAGTGAAAAAACAAAACAAAAAAAAAAACAACTTACCTCACTTGGTCCGGACGGCGCTGCCACTCTGCAGATAAGTCGCACTGCCATTTCTTCCCACTTTTTTTTTGGGGGGGGAGTGTGTCTTATAGTCCGAAAAAAACACAATATATATTTTTAGATATTTGGGATTGTGCACAATTTTTTTGTAGATTGTATTATTAGTTCAGTGTTGCCCCTATTTATTGTCTTTCATACGGCGCTGCCTCTTGGGTCCACTTGGCGTGTGGGGTGCCTTTTGTTGGACTATGGGGAGTGTCTCCCTTCATTCTTAAGATTAGTGAGGGTCCCAGAGGTCAGACCCGGATTAGGATACTCATCTTTCACTGTTCATAGAGACACTTCGGATATCATTATGGGTGTGTGGCCTGTTTGTGGGGTTTACTTAGAATAAAATCTCCCTTGAATGATGGAAACAAACTACACCTATTATACACAGTCCTATTTACTAAGAGGATGGAGCTTCCAGGTGATGTAAACTGAGCATGCTCGTCCACCATGCAGACAGGACACCATATAGGCAGTGTCGAAACTCAAGGAAAGCTGACTGCAGTATGAGCACTAAAAAAACCAAAACACTATTTTATACTAAAAAGATTATAATGTACATTTCAGTTTTATGGAGAATAACTTTAAGTAGCATTTTGCTTGTGAAATAAATGGAAGCAGCTGACTGTATATCTGGGGTGTAGATAAGAAGCCGAGCAGCCTGCGAGTTACCGCGCTGATAATGGTCTTTATTTAGACCTTATAATTGCTTGGGTCTGGAGGTGACAGGAGCTGCTTCGCCTCGGGGAGTTTCAGGAAAACGCACAACTGTTGCCCAAATAAAATCTAATGATGAGATAAAAATAAGGGGCTTTCGGAGGCCGGCCGGCCCGGCGCTTGTTGCAGGAGCCAATAAAATGATATTGCTGAGCCGCTAATTGGAGAAGCTTCTATTTTTGTGTCCCCAGTTCTAGATTTTTTTTGATGTCTTAAAATTCCTCCGGATCTGGGAAGGAAGATGCTGACGTCTCGACTGCAGGGGAATTAAATTGCGGAGTCTTTAAGCTTGAACTTTTTCTCAGCTAGTTGGGTCTTCTACCGACCCGGGTAATCGCCCAGATGGAGTCCGTATTGTTCTGGATTAGAGGAGATTACCAGGAGCTGCTCGCTGTCCACAACTTTTAAGGCCGCGGAATTTTCCCTTGGTTCCTTCCAGTAATGGGGGATAATATTTCTCCAGAACAGGGAAAATAACCTAGGGGTACCCGCCTGCCCCCCGGATTTATTCTGGTCAGGCCAATAGCCACCCTCTCGGATGAGTTTCGGTCGGAAGATGCTGATAAGCAGCTACCAGACGTCTCAGGCAATGCTTATCCTCAGAGGAAACAAAAGACTGGTCATGTCAAATCTAGTTCGACCAACTTTACCCACTGGGACATGGAAGATGCATATGTATTAGGGTACATTCACACTGCGGATTTCGATGCTGTCAAAATTCCCTGCATATATAGAGGCCGAAACCGCTGCAGTTGTTCACTTTGGATGCTGCGGACCCACTCACGACTTAGCTTTATTTAATAGAGCTATACCGCAAGTGGACCCCCCTCCCTCCTCGCTGCTCCAAGCATTGGCTGGCCGCACACACCATGCTATGTCCCTTCTTGGCGTGGTCACAGCTGGCCCGCAAACTGCAGTGATGTTTCCTATTGAAAACAATGGAAAGTAGACACCACGGGGCCGCCACTGCAAATGTGGCGCTGTGTCCATGGCATAATTCTGACAGCTAATTCCGCTGTGTGAACAGGTCCAGGGTTTTTAACCGGTGGCCTGTCCTCGTCATAAGCCTTCGATATCTGTACTGCAGGGTTCTGACTCCCGGCACTCCGCCAATCAGCCGAACTCAAAAAGATAGGACATGTTCTATCTTTTTGCGGAACGGAAGTACGGAACGAAACCCCACGGAAGCATCTCCGGATTTGCGGGCCCATTGAAGTAAATGGGTCTGCATCTGTGATGCGGAATGCCCAGGAACGGCACCCGTGAATTTCGGATCCGCAATACGGCAACGGGGCGCACATGTTCGTGTGCAGGAGGCCTAAATTCCACTCCACCTGTATTGAGTTTGCTCACAGGTGGCGCTATAAGCAAGAGTACCCCATGTTCTCCATGCAGGAGGCACACTTCTTTCATAACGCATCATTTTACATCCTGGAGGCTTTCAAATATTAATATACTCATTCCGTCCAATTTACGGCAGTGCGGTGCTGTGCAGCGGACTGTGCGCCCATCGCGCAGCTGTTAACAGCATCCAGGGTGCCTTCTAATGCGCCCAAGGAACTGGAACAAACAGCAGCTACCTATAATAAGCGCGTCAGTGCGACCTGCCCGGTGCAACTGCAGAATGTGATGGGTGGTTTCAATTAACCCTTTATGTGTGTTATCCCCCCCCACACCCCCTTCAGTCTTTACACAAGCACTTGGCTCTTAAAGGGGTTGTCCACTTTGATAGTTCCGTTTTGCTTTCTAGAGGATGTCACGTGGTGTCACCCCTACTGAGATCCCCACCGATTAGCTGGACTAACCCTAAACCTAGTCCAAGAGCAAGTACTCAGTTTTCCGCGCAGCGCCCCCACAGTTCAAATTAAAATCCATGACCTGTTTGTGTAGTCTAGAGAGGTGTCGGTCCTCCAGCCGCTCTCAGCTTCCTTTAATAACTTTAATTACTTATTCACATCTGATGGAATTGCTGCTGATTTTCCATCTGGATTTGCAGGCAACGAGGAACACTGCGATCTGCAGCTTGTTGGTTCTTTTTGAGAATTGGTTAAAACCCACAACAAACCCCATTTGTTTCAGATTTTACTGCAGATTATCTGCAGATCCTCAGAAAAATCTTTCCTGAAAATAAAGTAAAATAAAAAATGTTGGCATCTGGCCTCTGCTGGTCTCTTTACAACCCGGCCTCCTGCGATGAAACGTGACCACTGCAGCCAATTACCACACGGGACGAAACATCATTACAGGAGTCTGGTTTTCTTTTCGATGCGTTCTGCTGGGAAATCAGCCGCAGATCAGCACCAAAATCCACGTGATTTGGGCCGAGTTGCCCACCGTATATTTCCCGTAGATTTTTGTGGATGTCCTAAAGTGTATTTGTTGCAGCAGAAATCCACAGCTGACCCTTGGAATTCTGCTGGGATTTTGCCGTTTGCACTGCCGCTAATCCGTTCACGGATTTAGGATTTTTCATGAGCAAGAATTTACATCCGGTTTTTTTTTTTGTTTGTTTTTTGTGACATGGATTTGAAATCTGCTTGTAGAAAATAATGAGTGGGACTTTGCAGCAAAAAAATCTGCCCCTTTTGAATATCCCCTTAGATCACTGTCACACAAGAGCAAATTAGGGCCTTGGATCCTGTTCCCTATCAAGCTGTTACTTTGGTTCATTGGACCGACGGTGGAACAAAATTTAACTCTGGTAGAAAGCTGAAACAGAAAGGACGCACCTTCCTGAGCTGTGATAGGGAAAGAGCTGCAGCAGATAGGACACACCCCCTGAGCTGTAATAGGGAAAGAGCTGCAGAGATAGGACACACCTTCCTGAGCTGTGATAGGGAGAGAGCTGCAGCAGATAGGACACACCTTCCTGAGCTGTGATAGGGAGAGAGCTGCAGCAGATAGGACACACCTTCCTGAGCTGTGATAAGGAGAGAGCTGCAGAGATAGGACACACCTTCCTGAGCTGTGATAGGGAGAGAGCTGCAGAGATAGGACACACCTTCCTGAGCTGTGATAAGGAGAGAGCTGCAGAGATAGGACACACCTTCCTGAGCTGTGATAGGGAGAGAGCTGCAGCAGATAGGACACACCTTCCTGAGCTGTGATAGGGAGAGAGCTGCAGCAGAAAGGACCCCCCCCCCTCCCCTAAGCTGCTAGCCTGAAATAAATCTTGCAGAACAATTGGAGCAGTGATGGGGAGATTTCTGGATCCATGTGAGGTACAGGGCTGGTTCTAGCTTTGTTAGAAAGAGATCGCTATGTACTATATGTCTGATTTCCATTTTTAACATTACTCATGGAATAACCCCTTTAAAGCTGGGAGTTTTATGAGTAATCATCTGAGATGCCACAGATGAACATTTTGCTATATTTTTTATTTTAGAATGGTGCTCTGTGGGGGATATGTTAGCAACAGGGGGGGGGGATTAATTATGCATTCGACTTATTTAACATTTTTAATGAGATTTGCTTTCCTTTAGACATAAAAATTGATGAGTTGGGGGACGACGACAAATACTTTAAAAAACAAAACAAAAACCCATCATGATTAAAGGGGTATTCCCATGTTATAAAGTGATGGCATATCACTAGTATTTGCTATCGCATTATGATTAGGGGGATCCGACCTCTTGTTCCTCCACCTATCCTAAATGAAGGGGTTGCAGCACTGGTGTAGCGCCACATACCCTGTACAGCCAGGTGGCGGGAGAGCAGCTGTGAAAGGGTTGCAGTGCGGGTGTAGCGCCACATACCCTGCACAGCCAGGTGGCGGGAGTGCAGTTGTGAAGGGGTTGCAGTGTGGGTGTAGCGCCACATGCCCTACACAGCCAGGTGGCGGGAGTGCAGCTATGAAGGGGTTGCAGTGCGGTTATAGTGCCACATACCCTGCACAGTCAGGTGGCGGGAGAGCAGCTGTGAAGTGGTTGCAGTGCGGGTGTAGCGTCACATACTCTGCACAGTCAGGTGGAGGGAGTGCAGCTGTGAAGTGGTTGCAGTGCGGATGTAGTGTGACATACTCTGCACAGTCAGGTGGAGGGAGTGCAGCTGTGAAGTGGTTGCAGTGCGGATGTAGTGTGACATACTCTGCACAGTCAGGTGGAGGGAGTGCAGCTGTGAAGTGGTTGCAGTGTGGGTGTAGTACCACATACCCTGCACAGTTAGGTGGGGGGAGCGCAGCTGTGAAGGGGTTGCAGTTCAGGTGTAGCGCCACATACTCTGCACAGTTAGATGGCGGGAGCGCAGCTGTGAAGGGGTTGCAGTGCTGGTGTAGCGCCACATACCCTGCACAGTTAGATGGCGGGAGCGCAGCTGTGAAGGGGTTGCAGTACTGGTGTAGCGCGACATACTCTGCACAGTCAGATGGAGGGAGTGCAGCTGTCAAGTGGTTGCAGTGCGGGTGTACCACCTGGCTGTGCAGGGTATGTGGCGGGAGCGCATCTGTTAAGGGAATTGCACCTTAATTCATATTAATGGCATTGTGCTGCGGTTCTCCTGCAGAGCGGATACCCGGGACACCTCTGCTCAGAGTGTGTGAATCAGCGCTGTGGCCCCTGTAGTCCCAGAGGTCAGCCCTCCACCGATCATAAAGTGATGGTATAGCTTAGGAATATCCTTTTAAAGGAACGCTTCCTATTACCGCTGGCTGTACGGATTCCTTTTGCAGGGATGTGTGCAACAAGGAATTACATCCTCACATGGGGACACCACACATGAAGCCTTCACCCGTGTCTCCCATTCAAGAGGGATTAATTGCAGTGCGTAATCACAAGCACTATGGTCTGTGACAATGCCGGAGAGGGGGAGGGGGGCCCCGCATCCCTGGAGGATCGATACTGATCTATGCCCAATTTGGTAGACAGCCATTCACCGTGATGATAACGTGCTTATCCGACTGTGCAGAACGGCCGGGTAAGTGGCTGTCACGTCCCATACTGTGCGTAAACAACATTGGCGCCCAACCAGGTAAACCCGCACGTATATGCAAAAATAACAACAACAAAAAACCAACAAATGGGCATTTATTTTTTTGTTGCCTGTATTGTTCTTTTGCCAATAATGGCTGCAGGCAGCAGAAGCGGCGGCGGTGCGAGCCGTGTGACTGTGGAGAGACAATGGCTGATGAGGAGGTGTGAGGCACGTGTTCCAGGGTCATCATCCGAACAGAAATGCTCTTGATTACATTGCGTTTAACTGCCTCTCCTCCCTAATACGCAGGGTGACATTTCAGTGCCCGCCATTGTTCGCCCCAGCCTCCGTGAGACGGGGGAGGGGATAACAATACCTTTTTTGATTTGATATATTTGTGTGTTTTTCACACCTTCTTGCTGCCTGTTCTTTTTAGACAGAGGAAAAATATTAATTTAAGCAGAGGAGTCTGTAATCCGGTGACACTGGCAGCGCTGGAACATGTAAGATTAACCCTTTATAGTACGTCTAGGTGAGATCCGCACCGGAAAATGCACATTGATTCCAGCACCCATGGCAGATCTAGAGCAGCCATGTCTTCCCTGTGGCATCAGCGCAAGGCCAAGGGCTTACCCTATGAGGGCGCCGAGGCTCCCTGGGCTTCCATTGGAAACCAAGGCCAAGTGGGTCCCACTGGCTGGGCTCACAAAAAATGGAATTAAATTGGATTTTGTAGCAATTCTAAAGGCATGGCTGTTTCGGCACAACATCCCGCTGAAAGGGCACAGATGACACCAAAAGGGAAAAATTTGATTCGGCAACTTTTATCAGATCTGCAGTCTCCTGCAGGAAACGAGCAAGGCCAAGAGTTGCCCTTAGGGAAGGTGCCAAGGCATTGAGGTTCCCCAAGTCAGCCAGCCAGACCAATGGGTTTAGTGGATCCCACTATCTGGGCTTTCAAAGAACCTAAATTTGATTGGATTTGAGCACCTGATCCACCATGCAGTGCCAGAGGCCTGGCTCTTTGACAGAGCATCCCGCTGAAAGGGCACAGATGGCACACAAGGGAAAGTCAATTGCACTGGCAGATGTGCGGCAACAAGGCCAAGGAGTGCCGGGCACCTGGGCTAAGTCGGTGCTGCTGGCTATGCTTCAAAGAAGAAGAATGAGATTAGGTATGGGTGCCCAATCCACCTTGCAGTTTCATAGGCTTGTCTGTGTTGGCACCACATCCCACTGAAAGGGGACAGATGGCAAGGGAGTAGTCTATTCTGCCACCTCTGACAGTCCTGCCGGCATCAAGGACGAGAGGGTTGGCCAGATCCACAAACAGTTGGAAGGAGATTGGATTTCCTCCTGGCTGGGGGCATGTTGTAATGTTTTTTTTTGAGGATGGCATTCTGCTCTGGGGACCCTCGGGTACAAGGAGCGTACAGAATTGGGGGTAGAATTGTACCTATATTTGGTTTCCAAATGTTGAAGGGTATGTGTTACTATCCATAGGCTTCAATCAGATTGCGTCAAAATGGTTTATCCTGGTTTATCTATTCCTGCACACGACCGTTTTTTTTCCCATTTACGCGCCGTTCCGTATACGGTCCGTATATGGAACCATTAATTTCAATTGTTCCACAAAAAAAAAAACGGAATGTACTCCGTATGCATTCCGTTTCCGTTTTTCCGTTCTGTTGAAAGATAGAACATGTCCTATTATTGCCCGCAAATCACGTTCCGTGGCTCCATTCAAGTCAATGGGTCCGCAAAAAAAACAGAACAAATACGGAATGTGTTACGTATGTCTTCCGTATCCGTTCCATTTTTGCGGAACCATCTATTGAAAATTTTATGCCCAGCGCAATTTTTTTTTTCTATGTAATTACTGTATACTGTACATGGCATACGGAAGCACAACGGTAACAAAGGAACGACGGATCCGTGAAAAACGGACCGCAAAACACTGAAAAGGCCATACGGTCGCGTGCAGGAGGCCTAGTTTAGAAAATATTGAAAATGACTGCGGCTTTTCGTCTCGTGTCTTCCGTGCATAGTGGGAATGCACGCAAAGTAGGGTTTGTCTGATACAAAATTAAATGAAGAGGAGCTGCAGTACCACACATAAGCTGTGGACAGGTGTGGCGCTGTTTTTCTAATCCAGTGCAGCCTGGTGTGTGTGTCTCCTCTAAGGTCCGCGGCTGGCTGTGTAAGTAGCAGGTGAAGGCCGTACAGCGCGTGCACGGGAGCGGAGGGCTTGTATAACACAGCGCAGCTATCATACTGCTGAGGTCTGGGGATGTAGAGCGCCGCTCCTCGCTGAATAGGCTGGAGATTTAGCTGCGCAGATCCTCCCGAGATGCCCCTTAGGCAGAGTCTGCTGCCGATTTCCTCTTCTGCCGCAATAACATCTCCCCCTTAAGGCTCATATCTAAATATAACCATCATATACCTGTCGCCGAGCCCGTCCTCCGCAGCTGTCTCTATGGAGAGTCAGGCAATGAAACAGGTGTCTGCCCAAAATGTATTATATTCTCATTAAAATAGATTTTCTTCCTCCGGACGGTCAGTCTGTATAAACCCTTCCAAGGGCTCCTGAAGGCACCTTCTGCTTTGGTTGCTGGTTTTTATGAACCTTGTCTGGGAGAACTGGGTGATAATCAGTATTACAGCCCCCGCACTGCTTTCCCAGGATCCTGAATAGTAAGTGCAACCTATGGCACCATCCGCCTATAGCCTAAGGCGTTGATGTGCCTGTGAGGGCTAACTACACTCTGGAAACCGAATTCTGTTTATTTCAGACCCCTATCAGCCCTTTCTGCCTAAAAACTGAAGCCTGTTTCCCTACATGTTTCGCCGAGCGATTCGGCGTCTTCAGGGGATACTACACAGGTTCTGAGGCTTAGGGTAAAGCATTAATCAGTACAGACTGTTGGACTTAATGTTAGAGGGTAGAGTTTGACTTTAATCACACTAGACATGCATACAAATGAAAGGAAATGTAAAACTGTGTGTTTCTCTGGGACTGTATCTGTTAGAGACAGTGGATTTGGATCCACTGTACCAAGGAACCGGTTTGGCTTAGGTCTAGACCTAAGGGTGTTATCCTGGAAGTCCCCTGGTATTCATTCTTTGACCCCCTATACAGGGATCTGGTCCTCACTGCAGGGGAGCCACCCAGCCACTGCCTCTTGGAATAGTCCCAGTCTAGTTGGCGGCGGACGCACAGGGGTCAGAGACACCGGTGTGAAGCACCAAGGGATCAGGCAAAACTTGTGGTCAGATAACAGGTAGCATTCATGGCAGGCAGAGTTCGTGTGTATGGGTAAAACAATCCGAGGTCAGGGCAGGCAGCAGAGGGTCAACACAGTAAACAGACAGAAGTCAGGGCAGGTAGCAGAGAATTAGTGACAATAAATGGGCAGCGTTCGGTACACAGGTAGACTAACAGAAAAGTACACCTTCACTGGTAAACTAGCAAGCTAGGAACCTAAAGCTCAGGCACCCTCCCCTAGGACCCGCTGCAGGTGGGTAGAGGAGGGAAAGCAGGTTCGGACCACTGGCACAGCAGAATGGAGAGCATCGGTGGGAACGGGCCGCCATCATAACAGTATCTCATGATAGCCTTATATACAGCAACCCAGCAGACAGTACCACATGCGGTAACCTTAGATACTCTATGTCAGCAAATTGTATCAGAATCTATATACTTAAATACACCAATTCAGACACTACTACACACACAAAAGGCTTAGATACAGCAACTAAGCTGTCAGTATAAAACTCCATAGGTTTAGATACAGCCACTCAGCAGACAAGCTCAACAGAAAAGCTTGCATACACCAGCTGAGCAAACATGTCAACCACACACACTCATATATATATATATATCCAGTATATTGCTTCCCGGTCAGTCGGAGTGCACATAAGCGTCTGTCTGTATGCCCGTCCACCTGGTATTATATATATATATAACTGCCTGTGTCTGGCAGCGTGGAGCTACGTGTGTGTGTGTGTCCGCATACGAATGTGCACCATTACAACTGGTCCTCAGGGCCTATGTCTGGTGGAGGATTGCAGCACGGGGGGGGGGGTATTGCCAGGCAGCGGGAGGTGGCGAGTGTAACTTACGATACAAGGGTAGAAATGATCCACGTTAGCTATTTCCTTCAAGCCCCTCAGAGAAAGCTCAAGGATTCAGGTCCCATTGTTTGCAGCGCTATGTTGGCTTATAGTTTCCATGAGATTCCTAAATGCTAATTGCAATAATTACTAGGGACATTAGCAAAAAGATCTGTCACCAAAACAAGCTGGAATAGATTATGGACGCCCCGATGAAGGGTGAGTTAGCGGGTGCAGTTGTGCTCTGAAAACCACCACAAAGGAGTGATTTGGAGTTAGCCACCCCATCCTCAAGAGCCCCGAGAAGCAATCAATGTGTACAGGATGGCACCGATGCTGAGGGAACCTCGTGGGCGTACCCTTTCCTGTCCCCACCCATGAGCAGCCCCTTTCCAGGTTGGTACGTTGTAACACACTGAAGCTGTTTCAACAGAACTGGGTCTAAGTCATTAGTAAAAAAATAAATGGCTGTTTTCTTCCCAAAAAAGCAGCACCACTCGTGTCTGATATTGTGGTATTCAGTCGACTTGGGCTAAGCTGTAATACCAGACACAACCTATGGGCAAGAGCGGCGCTGCGTTCGAGCATAATGTATTATATTGGGTAACATTCCTCCATATACTGAATCCATCCTTCTTGCTTCTGAGGGTTGTGCAGCGTGGATTATGTGCCGCAGTCATTTGTGAAAGGCAAATAGACAGCTTCTTGCAGGCAGTCAGGGGTTAATCTATGATCTGTGGAGAAAAAGTGACATTTACATTTGGTGAAGATCAATAGAGCGCACCGGCTGTGTGTAATTAATCATTCATATGAGGCCCCGTGACGCGCGCTTATTCTGTCTCTGGTGAAAAACCTGCATCAGTGTGGATAGAGAAATGTCACCGCAGCGTGAGACATCTAGTGTCACCTCAAAACCCCCCATCCTATTCACTATGGAGGAGGCCGGGGAGCGGCTGTCAGACACCAGGGGATCCAAGGGGAAAAGGGCAAAAGAGATCAGCCCCAAGAAATTCTAAATGGTCGATTCATTTACCTGCAAGAGTGTATGCCTGGTGGAATCTTGTTGAGGAAGATCCACCCTGGAAGTACGAGATCTGCCATCATTGTGCGTGGGCAGCTTTAGAGTAACTGTTAAAGATGAGAATGCACGGCGGGTGTCTTGGTGACAAGAGTGATGAAGGACATAAAACATTTGCATAAAACAGAAATACATTCATTAAGATGTATTGATTGATGTCTGATGTATTATACGCCAGAGATGCATTCACTATTCTGCTGGTGCAGTCACTGTGTACATACATTACTTATCCTGTACTGATCCTGAGTTACATCCTGTATTATACTCCAGAGCTGCACTCACTATTCTGCTGGTGCAGTCACTGTGTACATACATTACTTATCCTGTACTGATCCTGAGTTACATCCTGTATTATACTCCAGAGCTGCACTCACTATTCTGCTGGTGCAGTCACTGTGTACATACATTACTTATCCTGTACTGATCCTGAGTTACATCCTGTATTATACTCCAGAGATGCACTCACTATTCTGCTGGTGCAGTCACTGTGTACATACATTACTTATCCTGTACTGATCCTGAGTTACATCCTGTATTATACTCCAGAGCTGCACTCACTATTCTCCTGGTGCAGTCACTGTGTACATACATTACTTATCCTGAGTTACATCCTGTATTATACTCCAGAGCTGCACTCACTATTCTGCTGGTGGAGTCACTGTGTACATACATTACATTACTTATCCTGTACTGATCCTGAGTTACATCCTGTATTATACTCCAGAGCTGCACTCACTGTTCTGCTGGTGCAGTCACTGCGTAGATACATTACTTATCCTGTACTGATCCTGAGTTACATCCTGTATTATACTCCAGAGCTGCACTCACTATTCTGCTGGTGCAGTCACTGTGTACAGACATTACATTACTTATCCTGTACTGATCCTGAGTTACATCCTGTATTATACTCCAGAGCTGCACTCACTATTCTCCCGGTGCAGTCACTGTGTACATACATTACTTATCCTGTACTGATCCTGAGTTACATCCTGTATTATACTCCAGAGCTGCACTCACTATTCTGCTGGTGCAGTCACTGTGTACAGACATTACATTACTTATCCTGTACTGATCCTGAGTTACATCCTGTATTATACTCCAGAGCTGCACTCACTATTCTCCCGGTGCAGTCACTGTGTACATACATTACTTATCCTGTACTGATCCTGAGTTACATCCTGTATTATACTCCAGAGATGCACTCACTATTCTGCTGGTGCAGTCACTGTGTACATACATTACTTATCCTGTACTGATCCTGAGTTACATCCTGTATTATACTCCAGAGCTGCACTCACTATTCTCCCGGTGCAGTCACTGCGTAGATACATTACTTATCCTGTACTGATCCTGAGTTACATCCTGTATTATACTCCAGAGCTGCACTCACTATTCTCCCAGTGCAGTCACTGTGTACATACAATACTTATCCTGTACTGATCCTGAGTTACATCCTGTATTATACTCCAGAGCTGCACTCACTATTCTGCTGGTGCAGTCACTGTGTACATACATTACTTATCCTGTACTGATCCTGAGTTACATCCTGTATTATACTCCAGAGCTGCACTCACTATTCTCCCGGTGCAGTCACTGTGTACATACATTACTTTCCCTGTACTGATCCCGAGTTACATCCTGTATTATACTCCAGAGCTGCACTCACTATTCTCCTGGAGGAGTCACTGTGTACATACGTTACTTATCCTGTACTGATCCTGAGTTACATCCTGTATTATACTCCAGAGCTGCACTCACTATTCTGCTGGTGGAGTCACTGTGTACATACATTACATTACTTATCCTGTACTGATCATGAGTTACATCCTGTATTATACTCCAGAGCTGCACTCACTATTCTGCTGGTGGAGTCACTGTGTACATACATTACATTACTTATCCTGTACTGATCATGAGTTACATCCTGTATTATACTCCAGAGCTGCACTCACTATTCTGCTGGCGGAGTCACTGTGTACATACATTACTTAGGCTACTTTCACACTAGCGTTCGATCGGATCCGTTCTGAACGGATCCGATCATATTAATGCAGACGGAGGCTCCGTTCAGTACGGATCCGTCTGCATTAATAACTTAGAAAACATTCTAAGTGTGAAAGCAGCCTGAGCGGATCCGTTCAGACTTTCAATGTAAAGTCAATGGGGGACGGATCCGCTTGAAGATTGAGCCATATTGTGGCATCTTCAAACGGATCTGTCCCCATTGACTTACATTGTAAGTCTGGACGGATCCGCACGCCTCCGCACGGCCAGGCGGACACCCGAACGCTGCAAGCAGCGTTCAGCTGTCCGCCTGTCCGTGCGGAGGCGAGCGGAGCGGAGGCTGAACGCTGCCAGACTGATGCAGTCTGAGCGGATCCGCATCCATTCAGACTGCATCAGGGCTGGACGGAAGCGTTCGGGTCCGCTCGTGAGCTCCTTCAAACGGAGCTCACGAGCGGACCGACGAACGCTAGTGTGAAAGTAGCCTTATCCTGTACTGATCCTGAGTTACATCCTGTATTATACTCTAGAGCTGCACTCACTATTCTGCTGGTGCAGTCACTGTGTACATACATTACTTATCCTGTATTATACTCCAGAGCTGCACTCACTTTTCTGCTGGTGCAGTCACTGTGTACATACATTACATTACTTATCCTGTACTGATCACGAGTTACATCCTGTATTATACTCCAGAGCTGCACTCACTATTCTGCTGGTGCAGTCACTGTGTACATACATTACTTATCCTGTACTGATCCTGAGTTACATCCTGTATTATACGCCAGAGCTGCACTCACTATTCTGCTGGTGCAGTCACTGTGTACATACATTACTTATCCTGTACTGATCCTGAGTTACATCCTGTATTATACGCCAGAGCTGCACTCACTATTCTGCTGGTGCAGTCACTGTGTACATACATTACTTATCCTGTACCGATCCTGAGTTACACCCTATATTATACTCCAGAGCTGCACTCACTATTCTGCTGGTGGAGTCACTGTGTACATACATTACTTATCCTGTACTGATCCTGAGTTACATCCTGTATTATACTCCAGAGCTGCGCTCACTATTCTGCTGGTGGAGTCACTGTGTACATAACCCTCCATAAAGTGATTGTGTAACTAAACATGGTGGCATTCAGGTAATGACATAGAATTTGGTTGCGTTGTGCGAGTTTCTCAGTCTGGCGAGTACCTGGGAGGTGTTAGATTCGCACCCGCTCATGTGTGCAGTAATTGCTGTAAATGAAATGGTTGGGAGCACATGGCGCCCGCACCGTCCCCCGTCCTCCAGCGCAGGAGAGAGCGCTCCATTTTATTGCTATCAGCACATCTCTTACATGAATAAGTCATTTTTGTCATCCTTTGCGTAAATAATTCTGCAAGTTTGTAATATACGTTGTGTTCCGATTTGTCACTATTTCCTAGTTCTCTCCTTGCTGTCAGTGAATAGACTCTCTATCCTCTACATTCTAAAAAACCTGCCCTGATCACATTCTGCTCACACGGCTGATGGATTCGGGGCAGAAAAGATAATTCAGCTCAATCAGGTATTTCCTAGACTTTTGTAACAACCCCTCAGCCGTGTGAGCAGTCCCAAGTCAGGGTCAGTTCACAGATAAGGTGCCCGCGTGGTGTACGCCCAATTGACCCGGGTAAACGGCTCATTATTGATCACATACACGTAAGGAAATGTGACATCATGGTTTACATAAAGAAGTGGATGGTGACCTGTCACACAGCTGCAGTTTTGGTACAATGTATTGGTCTTTGCAATGATCTATGAACGTTACATAGCAACAGCACAGATCTCTCTCCCTGACTTTACATTATTACCTACGCTGATACATTGTAACAAAGCCACTGAGGACCTGGGAGATTAGCAGCAGCTTTCCCTTGTCCCTGCCGGCCGGCCCTCTTCCTCGCCCACGTATGTGACGAGGAAGCGGAAGAAGTCACTGATTTTGCGACGGATCACCTTTGCGCCAAAAAGTGGCGTATATTTGGTCATAAATGATCACCTTTGCGTTTTTGAGGAGATCAGGGAAGACAATTGTGGATAGTTTTAGGACTCAAACTTCATCCATTTCAGTCCTGTGCTTTCTGCTTCCCAAACTCTGAAAATCAAGCCGTGCATTGTGCTGTCCCTCTAGTATTCCTCTTGGAAATTAATAATAAATGAATATGAGTGTTACCATTCCGCTCATTAATGGGGCTGCCTCTTCCTCCTATTGTCAGCACTGGCACTGACGGGACGGCGTCAGGGTGTATAGGGATTCGTCAGGGGGAAAGGTAAGAGCCAGTTGTCAGATTATTCCTCCAAGTAAATTGATAATTCCAGAGGCATAACAGAGGAACAGCACAAACGAGGTCTATGAAAAGAACAGACATGGCAGGAGAGCAGATGGGGCCCCCTTTAAGCTCATCCAAAAGACCCAATCACACGGACAGTCATAGGAAACGGCCATGTTTTCCTAATCTTGCACAACTCCCCCCCCTTTAAAGAAGTCTAAATACTAGTGAAGCGAGAGCATTCATCTATTAGGAGTAATGTGTGATGTGTTAAACTCTGCATATATTTTATTCCGCACTATAACCCTCTGGTTTTGGAGAAGTAATTACACTTACAGCAGCGGGGCTCCTTTTATTGGGCCTCCGTAGCACAATTTATTGACACATTACAGCTGGAACATAGATTATTACAGCTCCGATGAAAAACATCCATAACTCTGATCTATTTCTCCCCGGCTCCCAAAAAAAAATTCACAAAGCTTAACGCCAATCTGTTAGTGCTGTGAAAACCTCGCATAAAGACGTCTCCGCAATACTGCACCGAAAAACACCAAGAAAATCAAAACGGATCGTCTTACCTGTTCTTCTCCAGGTCCCAACACCAAGGGCCACGGTAGGAGGAGAAACCCAGGTTCACGTCAGGGTCTACTTTCCGGGGTCTGTCTTGTTAATGTTTTGCAAACCCCACAGACTCCTAATTTCATTCCGACCCCAGACCAGACTCCTAAAATTAGTACGTTCCCAAACTAGACCACTGAAATTAATTGAGAACCCCTAAACTCAAACCCTTACACCCCAGACCAGACCCCAAATTTAACTCAGACCCCTAAATTTATTCAGACCCCAGACCAGACTTTTAAAATTAATCAAAAACCCAAACCAGACCCCTAAAATTAATTTGGATCCCAAATAAAACTCCTAAACATATTCACACACCAAACCAGACCCCAAAATTAATTCATAACCCATACAAAACCCCTAAAGTAATTCAAATCTCAGTAGATCTCAAAATTGACGACGGCAGACCCCCAGATTTATTCGGGCCCCAGATCAGACTCCTAAAAATTAATTTGAATTCAAACTAGACCCCTGAAATTGACAACCCCTAAAATCATTAACACCCCAGAGCAGACCCCACAATTAACCTAAATTTATTCAGATCCCAAACAAGACCCCTAAACACATTCACACCCCAGACCAGACCCCCAGAACAGACTCCGAAAATTAATCCAAACCATATCCCTCAAATTAATTCAGATGCTTCATCTCATTCAGACCCCAAACGAGACCCCAAAACTCATTCACACTCCATACCAGACCCCTGAAATTAATCAGACTCCTAAATACTCGCACGCCCTAGACAGAATCCCTAAAATGAATCAGCCCCATAATTATGTGACCCTGGTGGCCCTGTGACTACTTATGACAACCTGTGTAGACGAGGTTCCTGGATAACATTCTGTCTGCCTGTAGTCACCACTGGAGCTCAGGAGATTACTGCATACTGTTTCTACATTAAACTGTATAATAACACAGTATGCGGTGAGCTCCCTCTAGTGGTGGCTGCAGGCAGGGGATTTGGAGCTCTGAATACTGGCACACTAATCACTATAAAGATATATTAAGAAATTAATTCTGGTAATAAAAAAACCCATAGTGTTAAGAGGTGAACGTTTGGAGGAGAGCAGAGGTGACGACAGCAGTCGGCAGCCCTCCAAATTCTACTTTATGGTGCAGTATAGAGAAATCTCCTTCCTTGTGAAGATGCAGAATCCTAAATGCCTCTGTTTTTGCCTGAGGTCTGTCTCGGGAACTTGCCTTAACCTCATGAGATATTTTGGGGATTTCCAGTAGATTCTCCTCTGCCTGTTCGCTCTGACAGCTCATACAGAGGCACTAAGAGGGGCTCTTATCACCTCGCCCTCTCACGGGGCACGGTGGACTAAGAGCCGCTGTAAAGACCTTGACAGTCGGTGGTAGAGGTGACAAGTGACAGCCGGATCATGGCGGCCTGCGCCGAAGCTGCCAATCTCCGCTTCCTCACTATTACACCCATCCATTTGTACTTGTATTACCTTTTCTTACATTCTTTGGAATAATAATTTACATATAGTTTCTTTCATCTGGTTACCAGTATACAATGCCGTATCACATTCTCAATCAGTATACAATGCAGAATCACATCCTGAGATAACCAGTGTACAATGCAGAATCACATCCTGAGATAACCAGTATACAATGTAGTATCACATCCTGAGATAACCAGTATACAATGTAGTATCACATCCTGAGAGATAACCAGTATACAATGCAGTATCACATACTGAGAGGACCAATATACTATGTAGAATCACATCCTGAGATAACCAGTATACAATGTAGAATCACATCCTGAGATAACCAGTATACAATGTAGTATCACATCCTGAGATAACCAGTATACAATGCAGTATCACATCCTGAGATAACCAGTATACAATGCAGAATCACATCCTGAGATAACCAGTATACAATGTAGTATCACATCCTGAGATAACCAGTATACAATGTAGTATCACATCCTGAGATAACCAGTATACAATGTAGTATCACATCCTGAGAGATAACCAGTATACAATGCAGTATCACATACTGAGAGATAACCAGTATACAATGCAGTATCACATACTGAGAGGACCAATATACTATGTAGAATCACATCCTGAGATAACCAGTATACAATGTAGAATCACATCCTGAGATAACCAGTATACAATGTAGTATCACATCCTGAGATAACCAGTATACAATGCAGAATCACATCCTGAGATAACCAGTATACAATGCAGTATCACATCCTGAGATAACCAGTATACAATGCAGAATCACATCCTGAGATAACCAGTATACAATGTAGTATCACATCCTGAGATAACCAGTGTACAATGCAGTATCACATCCTGAGATAACCAGTATACAATGTAGTATCACATCCTGAGATAACCAGTATACAATGTAGTATCACATCCTGAGATAACCAGTATACAATGCAGAATCACATCCTGAGATAACCAGTATACAATGCAGAATCACATCCTGAGATAACCAGTATACAATGCAGAATCACATCCTGAGATAACCAGTATACAATGCAGAATCACATCCTGAGATAACCAGTATACAATGCAGAATCACATCCTAAGATGACCAGTGTACAATGAAGTATCATATCCTAAGATGACGACCAGTATACAATGCAGTTTCACATTTTCAGACAACCAGTGCACAATGCATTATCACATCCTCAACCAGTACACAATGCAGTATCACATCTTCAGACAACCGGTATACAATGCAGAATCACATCCTGAGATAACCAGTGCACAATGCAGTATCACATCCTGAGATAACCAGTGCACAATGCAGTATCACATCCTGAGATAACCAGTATACAATGCAGTATCACATCCTGAGATAACCGGTATACAATGCAGTATTCCATCCCCAGACGATGAAGTTTTATATGTTGTGTTGAGCTCTTAGCTAGTTTTTAGTTATTTCTTGCAGTGTTTAGCATGACTAGTATTTTTCCAGATTTCTGTAAAGATGTAATCACTACTTGAAAAGCACATTATTTGGTGACAGTGCGGGGCACTACGCAGAGCCGAGTGACAATCAATCATCCTAAAGTGCAGTAATTGGAAGAAGAAACTTGTCAAAACAAACATTCAGAATGAGAAGCAAAAAAGCCTAAAAGTTGGTAACTGAGTTCTCGCTGCCACCTAGTGGAATCTCCTGCACATAGCATCCAGAAACAAGACTCATCACTGTAGCAGGGCATAAAGGACAGGCGGAGGCCATAGCAAAAATCTAAATGTGCCCCTTTCCCACCTGGCTTGTTTTGGCCTATTCAGGGGGTGAGCTGGACCATTAGGTAGATTACAAGCTTCCTAGAAATGCTAGTGAAGAGGGGGATGCCCTGTGCTTCTTCAGGAGAAGGAAAATGAGACTTTTTCTTGAATGGATTTAAATAATGACTATTTTTTTTCTTACCGGGGGCAACAACGAGCACATAAGAATCTGTGCTCAGTCCTGAGGCTCGATGGGTGGGAAATTCTAAATTAAATGGGATGTTACTAATACCTTCACCTTGTAATTTAGTGGTCATAACAATTATAGTTGGAGCATCCCTTCCAATAGTTCTCTACTTTGGACAATCGATTTTAGTTAGAAGAGTCTCCTGATGATAGGCTGATCATAAAGTGTCCTTCTGCTATGTAAGGGAATCCAGCAGCAAGTGTTACACTTCCCTGCAGCGCCCCCGCAGGTGAATTTAAGTATTGACTATGAAGAATTATCGGGTCCTCCAAAGAGAGAGAGAGATGCTCTTTGTAACTACACCACTCTCTGGTTAACAAATGAGGGTTCTGAACAGCGGACTTTATCCCTTCAAAGGGTTGTCCAGGTCGGGGGAAATTTTTTTTTCCCAGGGTGGAGAAAATGTGCCAGAAATGGTAAAATATTATTGTGGGTGTCCGGCTGCCTGATGAAAACATGGCGCTCCAGAATAAGGCCTATTATTGACCGCTGTATAAAGATGTATCGGCGGGCGTTAAGTCTTTAATTCCATAGACATCCCCTTTAAGCCCCTTCTGTTCTGCATTGCAGTGCTGAGCGACGGCTGCTAGATGCAAATACTGCGGAATTTAACACTTCTTCTGGATAAAAGTCACAAAAGCAGTGACGATTGTTTGCTAATTTCCCATCAGCTCCTTTAAGACGGTGTCTCATTTCACTATAGGAGGGTGATGGAATATATTAGCACCCGGGGTGATGTATGTGTTATACTTTTACAATGCAGTCCGACTGTAGAGGATGTTTCCTTTAAGTAATGTTACTTGGAGTGGTTCAGTTTAGAAAACCCATTTTCATACATCCAGTTAGAAGTAATAGAAGGGGAAGGTCTTCTGTCCAGAGTAGTGAGAGGTTACAAAGAGCGTCTCTCGCTCTGGAGGACCTGTCCTGTCCTGCATTACACAGACAACACATTTATTTTAATGGACACCATGTAAATACTTCATTTCTCCAGTGGTGGTGCTGCAGGGAAACCTGAACACTCACTGCCAGGTTCCCACACACATCACAGCTGATCTCTGGAGGCCACATTGTGATCTGCTTATTGTCAAGTGACCCTTCTAACAAGTAGGGATGGTCCAAAGCAGGGGGCCCCTTTAGAGAACCCAGGTCTTCAGTAGAATTGTCAGTAAACTGAGGGCAGAGAAGGGGCACCTTGGCTTGGAAGGAATAATCGCTGTGTTCTTTTCCTTCACATTAACCATAATCTAAGGTGCAGACCCCTTTTTAATAAAGTAGGATGGCCGCTCCTGTTTATATCACCTATGTAAAGGACTGCTAATTATATCTCACCTCTTGTATCTCCAGGCCTGGCTGACAGAAATACACGAATATGCGCAAAAAGACGTGGTCATCATGCTTCTCGGAAACAAGGTGAGGAGAAAATCTGAGATGTGCCGATCTTAGAAAATATGCCCCACTGAATTTAGCGGCAGGGTGCATGCCTTAAAGGGCTTGAACATGTTTGGAGGGTTTGGCAACCCACCCCTCCTGGACAGACCCCCAAAAGGTAGGCATACTTACCTGCTTCCCTGATGCTGGCTCCTTCTCTCTGTGTGGCCTCCGCTGCTCTGCTCGGGTCCATGGATTAAAATTTATGGTTCGACAAAGCTGCAGCCAATTGCTGGCTGCAGCGGTGACCTGCTACCCTTGTTTCAGTTGAGCATTTTTCATCACACAAGGGGAAGCAGGTAACCGCTGCAGTGATTGGCTGCAGCAGTGTCAAACCACAGGTTTACATCCAGGGTTCCTGAGCAGAGCTATGAAGGACACAAATCACAGGAGCCAGCGTCAGGAAGCAGGTAAGTATCCTTTCCTTCGCAGGTCTCCAGTCATCAGGTCTCCAGTATACAGCTCCTATGCAGATCTATGCATCTCTGCAGTAAGGGTAGGGCAACACCTGTCGCGGCCAGGATCACTGAGTAGCGGTGATCCCATAGAAATGAATGGGATCGCTGCGGCGGTCACAAGAAATCCATGCATAGGAGCTCAGCGCACAATACAAAAGATTTTTTTATCAAAGCAATTTGCAAAGTTGCTTCACTTCAAATGCATCAGAGCAATACAAATTGGCTATATAGCCGCATAGCAAATATAGTTAGTCAAAAGTGAGCAGGATCCCTTTAATTGCTACCTTCCTTCTTATTAAAGGTTTGCCTGGCAGTTGCTGTGAAAGACTTTAGCACCTGTTAAATATTCATTATTTACTTGAAAGCTGGCAATGCATAAAACATGCGTTCACACGCCTCACAGCAGCTCGGGCCTAACCCCGACTGCTCAACTGGCAGAACCGTTCCATCGGCAGTAACCCGCAGTGCTCTTCTTACAGGTGGACTCGACTCATGAACGCGTGGTCAAGATCGAAGATGGCGAGCGGCTGGCAAAGGTGAGCCCAGGACACATAATATACCTAAATAACTGAAACAGCTGGGTGACTACCAATATAACTACTGCACAGCTTTCCCAGACTCCTGAGATGCATATGTGCTATCTCTGTAATACAGCAGCTGTGTCCTTTAGGGCTGTAATAGCTGCGGTCACCCAACTTTCCCAGAGACAAATTACACCAACTAACAATTAGCTATAGAAGGACGCCTCATGTTTGTAGCATGATATGCACTTTAAAAGATTTATTAATACTAAAGTCAGAAAATGGTGCAAATTGTGGGGCAAATCTACACCTGATCAGAGCAGGAGATTAAGTTTTCTGACTTTTTAGGATATAATGGGGCAGATTTATCAAGATCGCGCCAGTCTTGATATCCCCTGTGCTGACGGAGGATGGTGCAGTACTTGGCAGCCTGTGCACCGAAAATAAAATCTATGGCAGCTTCAGGACACCGGCATAAATGAAGATAAATGCGCCTTGCCCACTGGCCCCTAGCCTGCTCCACAGAAAGTGGCGAGGGCGGTCTAGGAACAGCACTTAAAACTGAATTTAGTCGCACTGGCATTTAAAGTCGCCCTAAAACAGCCACAGGGAAAATGATAAATTCCCCTCAATAAATTTGGTGCACTTTTGTTTAAGATGGGCATCTTAGTAAACTTCCCTGCGACTTTTAGCTGCAATTGCTTTATTTTAAACTGATCAACACTGCCCCCTAGTGGCAGCATTTAAAACTAACTGCCAAACCATTTGCTTCACGCTCCATTCAGCGATTTGAGTTTTTGTGCCGTTTTCCCCATCGACTTCAGGAGAGAAAGCCGACCCTGGGTCAGGACTTGTATGATGCACATCTGTACTGTATTTATCGTCACTGTGTCTTGCAGGAATATGGGGTGCCATTTATGGAGACCAGCTCCAAGAACGGACTGAACGTGGAGTTAGCATTTACAGCTATTGCAAAGTAAGTCCAGACCTGTCCATATAACACATCGGACTCAGAAATAGCGACTGTCCTCACTGGCCGAGAGAAGGGCACTTGTGTGACCGTGGGTTCCTTCAGCCGATCACTGGGGAGGGGGAGAGCGCTGCTTTTTTTTTTTTTATATGTTGCCCCACCGAGAGCACATGCATGTGAAGAATAGCTGTTGGCTGAACAAGCATTTACCCGACCGCTACCCTTATATGTATTCTTCAGTTTATGGACCTCTCCAGACCAATACTAATCTCAATTTTTTTTCCTCCTCCTTCAGGGAGCTAAAGCACAGGTCAATGAAGCTTCCCAACGAGCCGAAATTTAAACTCCACGACTACGTCAAGAAGGAAGTAAAGGGTTCGGGTTGCTGTAAATCCTGATTTCTCCACCAATTGGAGGGGTCACCATCCTCCTACTGGTTGTCTGTACAAAGACTGATGAGAACATTCAGCGTCTCCATTGGGGGTGCTCAGGAGCTCCCGCAGCGCTGCCCCCTATCACTGTGGAGCAGCGTTCTGTCTGTGCATGTCTGTGTTTTATCTGTGAGGGTGGCGAAACCAATGTGTTATATAAAAAGGACACCTAAATCTGAAGATCTGCAGCCTCATGTAGGGGAGCAGTTCATGCAGGAGCCCCACCTTTAGGCATGCATCGGTGTATTTATGACATGTATGTGTGAGGAGCTCCCAATGAATGTAACCCATGGGGGCCGCTTCTCACTGTGCACTGACTTGCTATTCAGGGATCAGTTGCTCACAATTCTCTTGGAGACATCAGCTCTAAGCACATCTCTGTCCACAGTAGGTTTAGCTGTCCTTTTGATCTGTAAATTTGCAGCTTTTATGTTTGGGGGGCAGAGCTTGAAGCATTTTATGTTTTCAGAGGCCCCCACCATGCTTCAGTGATGTACCTGCGGCCCATAGTCACAGCAGCCATGTCTAGTCAGTACCTGCATGAGTATCATTACCAATTTGGCAAAGGGCTGGGGCACAACACCAGGACATGGGGTATATCAGTTATTTAGCATCAAACCCTCACTGCGGTCAGTGACTTGCAATGGCTGCCAGGGCCCCCCACCACCACACAGACTGTACATTACCATGACTGGAGGGCTCACCCAAGCTTGTGCAAAGGTGTCCGCAATCATTAACCCACATCCGCTGTAATGCAACCATTTTTTGACTATAGTTCAATGTATGATTTTGTAATATTTAAGACAATAAAGAGTCAAGCTTCAGGAGAAGTTTTATTCTGAGTGATTCACATTAGGATTAAGGGGTTCAGATCTTCTATTTCGCCTCCATCCTGAGAAGAGAAAGTGAAGATCAGTCAATACCGGGTGCCGATGCCACAGCCAGGATCATCGTCCGTGTGCAGAAGCCTCAGACATAATGGATCCGCACTGAGTGCTCAGAAGAGGTGTCAGAAAGTTTAAAGTTTATCATCAGCGGCTTCAGCTACACAAGGGGCATAGGACAAAGCAGCACAGATCAATGGCTCATTACCTGCAGAGACGTCCCTGTCCTCAGCTGCCGGGAGCGGAGCACCTGCAGGAGGAGGAGATTTTCAGTTTAGGGCCACACAAGCCAAAGCTCAGCTACCTGACAACCCCAGGACACGCTGGCTCCATTGGGGTTATCACCCTTCAGCTGCAGCCTGTGGCTCTCCGGTGGAGATGGAACTACAACTCTCAGTAGGCTTCAACAACTGCACACTGGGTGTTGTAGCTCCATAGAAGCTGCTGCTTACTGCTACAAAGGATGTTCCCAAGAACGCCAATCAGGTCAGCTACCCAAGGGCTCATGCACACCCCGTTCACGCCATATGCAGACCCATTCAAGTCATTGGGTCCGCATCCATTATATGGCGTGCACACAGCCGATGCCCATATATTGTGGGCCTGTGTGCATTAGCCCTTAAAGGGGGTTGTCCAGTTTTCCCATATTTAATGGCTGATCCTCAGGATAGGTCATCGATACAAGACTGGTGGGGTTCAGACTCCCAGCACCCCTGACAATCTGTTATTGGAAGTAAGCGCTGCATTCTCTTCAAACAGTTGATTGCTGGGACCCTGACCCCTGTTAATCTGATATTGATGGCCAATCCTGAGGATAGATCATCAAAATGGGGGAACCCCTTTAAAAAGGTCTTCTCATTCCAAGAGGGAATAAGCATCTGATCAGGTGTACAACTGCTGGGGTCCTGCCAACCAGTAGAACAGGGACCCATGCCTTATTTGAAAGGAGCAGCAGACATGCATGTGTGTCAACCATATGGGAGTGCCAATGAAAGCCACGTACAGTGCGCAGCCCCACAGAGTATGAATGGTGCGGGAGGGCACATGCTAGACCTAACACTCTGCCAGACTGGGGGGGGGGGGGGGGGGGAGATGAGGGGATGCTCCAAACAAGAGACTCACTGAAGAGATTACATCCGTTTCTACAGGTCACTTAAAGATTAGAGGGGGGGGGGGGGTCAGTTTTTTTGCAGAAATGCTGCCCCTACTGAATAGAACATGTCCTATTGTGGACAATAGTCCGTTCTAGAGATGGAAGTTGAAAATAAAATGGCAGACAGAAGGTATCTATTTTGCAGACCGCAATATGGACATTTAGTGTGCACGAGGCTTAGTGGGGGGGGGGGGGGGGGCTAGTACAGGCTGCCACATGCTGGAAGGGGAGCACGTTGAATATGAGTAAGTCTCCATCCAGACAAGTCGTAAGAGAACATTAAAAATTGCTTTACAACAGCTGCTGATTTTTTTTTTTTATCCAATCCCTGCAGCTTTCCTCCACAAATAAGTGCCTGGTCCTCCAGGTTGCGCCCTGCTTGTCCATGTTCCAGTCCCTGGACAGTTTATATCTGGTGCTGCATGGTGACACTCCCAACTGGTAACACCCATCTGGACATTCATTCACAACATCTAGAAGGAATAGTAGAGGACTAGCACAACAGTCATAAGAAGAGGCTCCAGAATTACTACATGGGGAAGAAGCTACTAAGATGTCAGGAGAGGAGACCATCCTCTGGCCACTACCATAGATATAGTACTTACCACTTTCCAGCAAGCAGTGGTATGGCGGTCTTCTGCAGACTAGGATTAAGAGCTACTCATGTCCTCCTGGAACCTGTAAAGGACAGGGATGGGTTAATGGCTTATCCAGACCTCAGTGCCTACACATTTCTTACTGCGCATGTGCCTCAGCCCAAAGAGCAGAATCAAGAAGCTGCTTTCACAGTTTCATATGAGGTGTCAGAATTTAGGATACATCCCAGGCAGCTGCAGGATAAGGGGAGGAGGATCAGTGAGAAACCCCCAAAATTACCTCGTCAGGGAGGGTCCGATAGAACCGCCACAGCGTGGCACATGGTGGATGGAAGCTCCACCTACAAAGCAAACAAAGAACAGTTTAGGCGGCT